>NC_089506.1:214576420-215182574 GCF_036850995.1 Saccopteryx leptura
TGGGTGGGCTCACCTGGGCCCTGCTTGGCAAAGGCAAGAGGGTGCCAGACAGATGGCCTGTCCACTCTGAGGCCACCTTCTCCTGTTGCCCATGCTCCTAGCAAAAGCCCCTCACTTCTCAGCCCTGGGCCTGAGCCCCTGGAGGACCAGGGGAGGCGAAGCCTGGGGACACTGCAGAGGTCATACCGGTGCTGGCAGAGAGGAGGGCGAGGATTAGAGGCAGCCAGGAGCCATGGCAACAGGACAGTGGTCCGCCAGGCTCCCCAGGGACAATCCCTGGACCCCTGGCATGGGCACCCCCACCCTAGCTGTGAGCTCTGCCGTGGCCTGTGGTCGCTACCTCCTCCCAGAGGCTGAGGCTGCTGGACACAGAGTCTGCCCCTCTCACCCCTCCAGCCACTCCGGCCCTCACCCCGTGCCGGGCTCAGCCGGTGCCACTGAGGTTCCTGTGACTATTCAAAAGCAATGGACACCGACTCCAGTTCACCTGGAAACACCCAGAGGCCCCCAGTCTGTGTCGCCAGGAAGGTCCCCAAGCTGGGGGGGCCCTGGTGGCTGTGAGGCACTCTGTCCTCTGGCCAAGCTGGCCCTCCCTTCACTCCCCGGATGGGCCATGCTGCCTTTCGCCGTGGCGCCTTTGCCCTGGCTGTGCCCCTGTCTGGTGCACCCCGTGTTCGCCCTAATTCACCTGCCAGTTTGCATGCCCCTCACTCCAGGAAGCTTCCCTGCCTGCCCCACATGGGTTCTTTGTCCCTTGGCCACCTGCTGCTCCCAGACCACATCCCCTTGGCAATGCCAGTCCTGGTTACAGCAGGTGTCTGCCCCCCACCATCCTGTAGATGTGGACGTGCGGGAGGCGAGGGCCTTTTGCAGGTGCCTGAGCCCCTGGGGGACACGGTCTTAGGCTTCAGTGGGCACCTCCTTAAAATGGAGGCACATTAAAATGCAGCTTCTCAAGCCACCCAGCCTTCAGAATGGGAGGTGAGGTGCTCTGAGGCTTCACCCCACAGGGACTTACTGGGCCAGATATCATCCAGGTGCAGGCATGGGGTAGGGACCAGCAACCCAGCTCCTGGTAAAGGGGCCACAGGCCTGGCTCAGCTGGGAGGGGGGAAGTGGAGGAGCAGAAACTTGGGTAGACGGCACCTCTGGAAACTTGGCATCCTGCACCCCACCCCACCCCCATTGCTGGAACTCCTGGCCACGCCCCCTCCCACAACCTGCCTGCTCTTCCCTCAGGCCGGTTGTACTGCCCAGGTAAGGCCTCAGATCTGTCCTGAGCACTCTGAGCACTCACTTGGTCTCCTGGGGGCACTCTGGTTGGCTCAGTTGGGGAGCTGAGCCCATGCCCGCTTGGCCCCGCCCCCTTGCCTGGAGAAGGAGGGGGAGCCTGTCAGGTCAGGGTCTCTCAGGTGTGCACTCCCCAGTGGGTCTCTCCTGGACACTCTACAATGCCAAGACTGCTGGCCGGAGCCCTGTGGCCAAGCCCCAGGTAGAGGGAGCCCTGTGACCAACCCCAGGTGGAGAGCATGTGCCCCTCAGACACGGGGCTTGTGAAGGAAGAGGGAGACGCCAGCAAGTGGGGGTGCGCTGCTCCCCCAGCATGACCCAGCAGCCCCACACATGAGGCCCCTCCCCACCCTGTGGCCTGGAAGTGGGAGGGACAAGTCCCGGGGAAGCTGAGGCTCCGCCCTGCTCAGGGAGGACAGCAGCTGGGCTGGGCACAGAGTGAGGGCGGGCTGAATCCGAGTCTCTGGACACCCAGCCTGGGACCTGCTTGGGACACCCACTGGCCCTCGAATGGAAGGGCCCTGCAGGGGTTAGGGAGGGACAGGCATAGGCTGTCCTGTCCTGGGGGTGCTGGGATGTCCTGAGTGTAGCCGTGCGGCCCGTCTGGGAAGCACCTCATCCTGGACGGAGAGTCCCGGGAGGCCAGGCCTGGCCTCCGCTCTGGCACGGCCTGGATTTTCCTGGGAGAGTCCTCGAGGGTGACTTTGCAGCGCCCCCTCCACAAGGCAGTCAGGGTTGGCCAGAATTGTATGCTCAGGGGTGTGCCCACGAATGCTACAAGCTTAAGGCATATGGGGGACACGCCCCCTACCACACTCCCTACAGACCGTGGGGGTGGCCCTCAGGCCACTGCTTCCGGGCTCAACCTGGGCAGCTGGGGAAAACAGCCGAGGGCCATCCTCACTCAGGTTTCCAGGGCCACCCCGCCTGTGGGCGAGACACCGGCCCCTCACACAGGGCCAGCTCTGGCCCCTGGGCTGTGTGGCATCAGGCACAGCCATCGGCACCGACTCAGGGTTGGGGTGTGAGGGTGGGCCACGAGGGGGAAGAGGAAGGCAGCGAGCTTCCAGGATGAGCTGTGACATGAGGTGGGGCTGTTGCCGGCCTCTTGCCCACAGCGTCACTGACCCAGCAGCGACTCGCCACGCGCCTGCCCTGAGCCCGAGCTGTTCTTGGGGCTGCAGCTTTGGGAACGAAGGTGCAAGCGCTGCCTTCCTGGGCACACAGTCGAGGAACAGAGAGGATGTCCTTTTTCCGGAGGGCACTGGAAGCGGGTGACAGAGATGTCGTCCAACTCTGCCCAATGCCCAAGTCCATGGGCTTCCCCTGCTGACTGGCCAGGGCAGGTGGAGGGAGATGGAGGGGGGTAACCCAAGGTTTGGAGCCCAGGTGACAAGGAAAAAGCAGTGTTGTGACACGGAGAAGCACGACACCCCGTTTGGGGCTGCTGTGTCCCAGGGGCCTGGGTCCCTCTGAGGAAGAGGCCGGGGGGGGGGGCTCCCAAACACTAGATTGGCCAGACAGAGCTGGGGCTCCCCACCCCATGCAGGCTGTAGGAGCCAGGGCGGGTTGGTGGGTTTGAGTGGTGTCCACCTTCATGGCCCTCCAGCCCCAGGGGTCAGGGACACAAGATGCTCAGAGGAGATGGCTGGGAAGGAGCTTCAGATAGAGAGAGAAGCTGCTCAGTAGAGCCCCACTGCCAGGGGCCTGGGGCCGGCCCACTGGGGATGACAGACTGGATGTACAGAACGGCTAGGGGCCAGCCACAGAGGACCAGTGGACTGTGACCCACAGTGTACAGCAGCCAGCCCAGGGAGCCAGACCACAGCACTGTCTCTGCCCAGAAGGGTCAGGACTTGGTCAGTGATAGGAGCTGTCTTGTGTTGTCCCCAGGACCAGTCAGAGAAAGCCTGATGCACCTTCCAAACCCATCACGCAGGGGCCCAGCTCCATGAGAATTACGCCTGCTCCTGGCCCTTTTCCACACTAAAGCTCTCCCCACCCCAGCACGTCTTCAGCCCTCTATCAAAGGTGTTAGTGGTGGCTGAGCCCTGGCTATAGCAAGCTCTGGATAAACACCCTCTCTGTTCTCGTTCTTGGGTGGGTCCACAGCTGGCTGGTCAGAAGCACAGGAAACCACCTGGACTGACAGTCGGCATCTGGCGTTGCTTCCTGTATGAGCAGTCTTCGGGCGCTGAGCCCTCGCCCTGTTGGATCCGAAGCTATCTCCAGGGAGGTAGTGTCAGAATTAAGTTGTAGGACTCCCAGCTGGTGCCTGGGAATTGCTGGATGTGTAGACACAATTGGTGTCAGAAGTGAAGCGTGAAGAGTAGCATGTTGTAGTAGAGAAACAGTTTTCCTATATAGCACGCAAGCTGTGCGGTCACCCTAGGCCACTCACTCGGTTGAATGTTCTGCTGTGTCCATCTTCATAGTTCTAATAGTTTGACCTTTGTACCAGTGTTTTGTGACTGTCAGGTCCGAGTTCAGAGGCAGGGGACGGAAGGCTAAGAGGGTCTGGGAGCTGTAAAAAGACACACAGAGCTGCAGGCAGATAGGATATGCTTTATTGGCAGCGGCGACCAGACACAGTACGGCGGCTGCAACAGCAGCAGCCTGACGCAGTGCACAGGTGTTTTATAGTAAAATCACACAAAAGCGGCACCAAGCCATGGTTATGAAAAGTGGCGGGGAACGTTATCAGTTATATAAAGTGGGCGTGCATGCGTACCGTCTCCGGGCTGTTTCCCTTAGTCATGCAAGGCTGGATCTGACGTAGCAGACCTGTCCACGCTGACTCCATCTTGTGAAGCTGTTTACCAATTCTGGGGACACCAGCTTCCCCCCCCCCCAGGGATGTCCAGTGACACCGTTGCGAATGGGTGGGATCAGGGGAGATGTGTGTGATACGCGTGTCCACCATACGCCATGAGCATGTAGCATTTGTGGGCACACCCCTGAGCAATACAATCCTGGTGGACCCTTCATGCATGAAGCTCAACAAGACCAGTAGAAAGTCTAAGGTATCCTGGGGCTGCCACAACAAAGGACCACAACCTGGAGGACTGACCACAACGGAGATGTAGTCTCTCCCAGTCAGTCTGGAGGCCAGAAATCTAAACTCCAGGTGCTGGCAGGGTCTCGCTCCCTGCCAAGGCCCTAAGGGGGAGTCTGTTCCCCACCTCTCACACTTTCTGGTACTGGGGCCTCCCTGAGCTGCAGCCCCATCATCCCAACCTCTCCTCCCTCGTCACACAGCGGTCTCTTCTGTGTGTCTCTCTGTGTCCTCTTCTCTTCTTATAAGGACTTCAGTCATTGGATGTAGGGACCCCCTAAGACCCAGGATGGTTTTACCTTGAGATCCTTAGTTACATCAGCAAAAGACCTATTTCTAAGTAAGGTTACCTTCTAAGGTTCCAAGTGGACATGGATTTAGGGGAGTGACAGTTTTCTTTTTTCTTTTCTTTTCTTTTCTCTTCTCTCTTTTTTTCTTCTTCTTTTAGTTAGAGATGGGGAGATAGAGAGACAGACTCCTGCATGCGCCCCAACCAGGATCCACCGGCAAACCCCCTATAGGACGATGCTCTGCCAGTCTGGGACTGCTGCTTCATTGCTCAGCAACCGAGCTATTTCAGAGCCTGAGGTGAAGCCATGGAGCCATCCTCAGAGCCTGGAGCCAACTTGCTCGAATCAAACTGTGGCTGCAAGAGGGGAAGAGAGAGAGAGAGAGAGAGAGAGAGAGAGAGAAGGTGGGGGTGGAGATGGAGAAACAGATGGTCACTTCTCCTGTGTGCCCTGACCTGGAATTGAACTCGGGACTTCCACACACCAGGCTGATGCCCTACCTACCGCTGAGCCAACCTGCCAGGGCCAACACTTTTCAACCAGGTACGCAGGTGAGGGTGTCATGTCTGTAACTGAGTACAGAGAGAGGGAGGGCAGCTGATAGCCAGAGGCGACAATGTCTGTCAGAACCAGAATGTGCAGGGAGAAGGCAGGGGTGTTCTAAGAAACACACGTGGCCAGGGACCCCGTCATATCCTTTCTTACTCGTGTTACTTCCTGTGGGAGCCAATTTCCCTGAATGAGGACGCACCACAGTGCCCTGTCCCCTGGTCTCTTCTTACTGAGGCCTAGAGCTGCAGGACGTGCGGATGGAGTGAAATTAGAACAGCTGCATTACATTTGTGCCATGTTTCCGCTGATCTGGGAACAAAATCCACGTGTACCTACCACCAGTGAGATACAAATTGGGCAATTTGGGTGATTTTTCTGATGAGTGAAATGCTCTTATAGCTGCATTTACAACCAACGTCGCACAATATAGGGATGAATGAGAAAATTTGTGCTCATAATTTAAATCTTTAATTTTTCTTTACTTAGAACAGTAAACAACCAAATGAAAACACAGCAACTTGGGAGAGATTGCAGAAGAAAGGAAAACATTTTCTGTATTAGTACCACTAATGGCACTTTCTTCCTGATGTTTGAACAAGTGGCCTGTGTGCTCATCTTGCCCAGGACCTACAAACTGTGCAGCCAGTTGATCCTGAGAAGATGAGGGTGAGGAGGGAGAGCATCCCGGAGCAGGAGGGATGAGCAGAGGACAGAGGGAGGGCATCTCCCGGCCTGCACACTGCCTGGTACATGCAGGCTCCGGTGTTGTAGCAAGAGCTAGCCTTCCTTGCAAACCAAAATAAGCCAATGGGTAGAGGGTTTAGCCTCAAGCAAGCTGCGCACACGGTCCTTCGATGTGCCAACTGGCCCTGCCCAGTTAACTCAGTTCACAGACTCCATCCAGGACGGGCCTGGTGCCAGTGGACGGGAGCCACCATGTGGCCTTGAGCCACTGTGAGTGCCTTTCTCCCTGAAATGTGTCCCCAACTCCCAGTGACCAGAGCTATGATGTCACCACCTCGCCCACAGCCCAGGTTTCTGGAGAAAAGACGCTAGACCAGAAATGACCATTTAAAAATGTATTGTATAATAAATATGTATTTTCCGATGGCTTTAGGTGACCCCTGTGTTTTGGTCGTTTGACCCCCGCTGGGGTCGCGACCCACAGGTTGAGAACCGCTGCCTTAGAGTCAGAATCAGCTAGGACGTAGCCTTTTCTGAACGGCGTTTTTCACTTAGCACAGTGGTCTCCCCTTCCCCATGGTTTTCTTTCCATAGTTTCAGTTAGCCACAATCAACTTCAGTCCAAAAATATTCAATGGAAAATTCCCAAAATGAACAACTCTTTAAGTTTTACATGGTGCCTCCAAGTCATGCTGGGCTCAAAAAAAAAGGGGGGGAGGGAGAGGTACAGTATGTCAACTTTCTGGAAAGGACAGCTCTTCCACCTCCTCCAGGAAGCCCTCCTCCTGGGGTTCAGTGGCCATCATAGACTCTTGAGTGTTCAAGGGCCTGGTACACAGCAGGGTCCTGCACTGGGCCAGATAGTGTTCATATCTACCCAGAACCTCAGAATGTGACCTTATTTGAAAATGAATATTTGCAGATATCACTAAGCGAAGAACCTAGAGATAAAATCTTTCTGGATTTAGAGTGGGTCCTAAATCTAATTAACTATGCCCTTATAAGAAGAAGAGAAGAGACACAGACACAGACACCACGTGAAGACAGAGGCAGAGATGGAGGTGATCTGGCCACAAACCAAAGAACATCTGGAGCTCCGGAAGCTGGAAGAGTCAGTAGGCACCCTCCCCTGGCGCCTATGGAGGGAGCGAGGCCCTGCAACACCTCAGTCCTGGACTTCTGGCTTCCAGACTGTGAAAGGATGAATTTCTGTTATGGTAAACCACCAGGTTTGTGATAATTTGTTCTCGTGGCCCCAGGACATTAGCCTAGCTTCAAGGCTTGTAGGCACCCTCCCTCCCTCTCTCCCTGCCAGCCCCTGGGGCCCCTCATCCTGGGCTAATCGATGTGGCTTCCCAGAGCCCTGGTCTCGTCTCAGAGACCTGGCTGTGGCTGGGTGTCCAGGTGGCCTGGCTGGTCCTCTGTGCCTCCAGCTCCCTGAGCGGAAGAAAGGGCTGCATTCTGAGAGGCAGGGAGAGGCCCACCTGCCTTTCTTCACCTCCTCCACTTTCTCCCCAAACACAAGAGCACTGTTGGGACTTTAGATTTCACAATTTCACATTTAGTGTGTTTGGATGTTGACGCATTCAAAGTTCATTTAAGTCACTGAATATCACACTCAGGCAAATCAAAAGGAGCGCATTCTCCTTGTTGCATTCACATCGGCCAACTTCTCCATCAGAGAAAACGTCCACTGTGATCATTGGATGCCAGTGGAATACTAGCTTTTCTAAAATGTGAAGAATTTAGCGATTCATCGGCATATTTAATTCCATTTGATATCACAAAATCAGATGGTGTTTGGAGACAGAATTCCTCACTGGAGAAGAAGCTATTAGTAGGTCAGCAGGAGCGCACAGGGCCGAGTAGAGCTCTGCCCTGGGGTGGAGCACGGAGCCTGAGACTCAGGGGACCGTGGCAGTGGGGAAGCAGGTGCCCCCTGCTCACCTCGTCACAGTGTCCTAGTCCCCAGGGGAGGAGTGACTGCTGGGCTTTCAAATGCCTTGTCCTCAGGGACCAGATGGGGAACTTAAATGAGGCCTAAGCTCCTCACTGAGGGACAGACTCTGAGTCCAGGCAGCAGTGGGGTGGGCGGGGTGTCAGCAGCCCACGGTCTAGGGGACAGACTCTCTCAGCTGCAGCCAAGGACGAGGCCTAGCATCGCCAGAACCGCTGGTTGTTGTCAAGAGAAAGAGTCTGACATGCCCCGACGGACTCACATGTGCTGTCGGCAAACTCCAGCGACGTGTATCTGGTATGGGCCCAGCGGAGCCACCAGAGCCTCCCGGTGTGTCCTTGCCTCGCCCTTGCAGTGGCCCTGACGCCAGGGACCAGGCTCTCCCTCTACGCCAGCTGGCCTGTGTGGCCATGCCAGCCTGAGGGTCTGGTTCAGTAGCTGCTTCTCCCCAGGCACCCCAATTCCTGGCCAGGCAGGCTGGTGTTCTTGGGGCGGCCCAGGGAGAGGTGCAGCTGAGGGACCCCAGCTCTGCCCGACCAGCTGTGCACTTGGGACAGTGGCCCACTCTGAACCTCTGCTTCTTTATCTATAAAGCAGGAATAATAAAAATGAACAATAACGATACCAACTGGGTTGGTTTCCTGTGTCTACTTGTTAAGGCTCTAGTGCCTGCTACTCAGTCACATCCACAGGTAGATGTCCCCTGCAGGCCTTTGTGACAGTGGCTAACGTCTACGGTCGGAGGCTTTTAGTAAAGAAAACGACCCTCTGCGAGGGGAGTGGGCCTCATCCCCGCCTTGGAGGCCTTAAGAGCAGAATGGTTTCCTGGAGAAGAGGGAACTCAAGAAATCGCACAGCAGCAGAGGCCGCACCCCAGGGACACTGCTCTCTGGACTCGGGTTCACATGTTGGGACCCTGGGAGCCTGGAGAGGCCACACACATATCCCACCTCCAGGCCGGCAGAGGGCAGCTGGGGCCCGGGCGAGGCCCTGGGAAGAATGGGCAGCAGGAGAATGCCTGGCTGACGGCGACAGCCGTCCGGCAGCCAGCAATCAGGTGACGATGGACCCAGCTTTGTGCCCTGCCGGGCCTGACTCACCGATTAGCTCCACACACTGACGCCACAGCCTCTTAAAGGGTGACTAATGTTTGGCCAAATTCAATCAGAGCCCGAGTGGTGACCGGAGGCCCCCCGGGATGGCGGCCAGTAGGCAGGGGGTCCAGCTGCCTTGCGATGTCTCCGCGACTGGAGCGAGAGTGGGGAGCACCCGGGTTGAAAGCTGGCTTCCCCACCCGTCCCAGCAAAGAGCAAAAGGCACCTGATGGAGCTCTGGTGAGCGCCGGTCCTGAGTCTCAGCCACCCCCGTGGCAAAGGGGCTGGGAGGGGACACCGAGGCCCTCGGGACCGCACACCCGGCCACAGTCACTCGTGTTATGTTCTTACGGCTGCCGTAACCAAGGGCCACAAGCTGGGGCCTAAAGCAACGGGAATCCATCCTCAGTTCTGGAGGCTGGAATCAAAATCAATGTGTGCGCAGGCCTGTGGGGAGGGCTCCTGCCCGCCTCTCCCCGGTGCAGGCCTGTGGGGAGGGCTCCTGCCCGCCTCTCCCCGGTGCAGGCCTGTGGGGAGGGCTCCTGCCCGCCTCTCCCCGGTGTCGGGCTTGTAGCGGTGTCGCCCGGCCTCATCTCTGCATTAGTCGTCCCACGGCTGTCTCACACCAGTCATTGCCCTGGCACCTACCCTGCTCCAGGGTTCCCGTGACTTACCTTGATCATACTATAAAGACCTTATTTCCAAATAAGGTTACTGGCGTGAGGACTTAGACGTATCTTTCTGGGAGTACAATTCAGCCCTCCCACCAGCTTCTGAGTATCAGGGACTCATCCTCTCTAGCTCCCAGCTGCAGTGGCCACTGGGCTGGGGTGCTCATTGGCAAGCTCTTCCCCAGGGCTCAGGCTTGGTGCGTCCAGCACTCCCTGGAGGGACCACCTGGAACACAGGGAAGACGGTAGTGCCAGGCAGGCCCCAGGGGAGACAGACCTAGGAATGGGGTGATGCCCACCCACCCTCATCTGCCAGGCAGCTGGGCTCCTAGGGAGACTCCTCTGAGGGTGCCCCCAAGAAAAGAGGTAACCCTTGAGATGCACTCCCCAAGTGCCAGGCCAGCTTTCTTTTTGTGTGTGTGACAGAGACAGAAAGAGATAGAGAGAGGGACAGATAGGGACAGACAGACAGGAAGGGAGAGAGATGAGAAGCATCAATTCTCTGTTACAGCACCTTAGTTGCTCATTGATTGCTTTCTTATATATGCTTCGACTGGGGGGCTACAACAGAGCGAGCAACCCCCTTGCTCAAGCCAGCGACCTTGGGCTCAAGCTGGTGAGCCTTGCTCAAACCAGATGACCCCACACTCAAACCGGTGACCTCAGGGTTTCAAACCTGGGTCCTCTGCATCCCAGTCCAACTCTCTGTCCACTGCGCCACCGCCTGGTCAGGCTAGGCCAGCTTTCTTATCCACTCAGCCAGAGCCAGGTCTTGGGCTGGTGATGACCAGTGTCAGCTCTGGGTCCCAGCAGGGAACCAGGAGGGTTCCTCTGGGTGGCTGGACTGGGTCCCTGGAGATTGATAAACAATTCCTTTGCATATCAGCTCTGTGAGCCTCTCAGCAGCTTCCTGGAGGCATTTAAGAGCTACTGTCTCTTACCTCATTAGAAGGAACTTGGCCCGGAGGTGGCCTGGAATCCGAGCCCTCCCTGCAGGTGGGGCTGAGGGCCACAGTGGCCAGGCACCCCCTGCTCACTGCACCCCCATCTGCCCCAGCTGTGGAGCCCTCCCCTCTCAGGGGCTCAGGCTTTGGGAGGGGTTTCTGGCTGCTGCCCCCTATGTCACTAGACCAAGTGACCCCTCACCCCAAGCCCCTGGCAGTGAGGCTGAGCAGCGGCCACTAGGACATCGTCCGCTGCCCCTCCTGGACAAGGAGGGCAGAGAGGGTGTTCAGAGTCAGCTGTCTTCTCTCCTGGGGCTTTGGCCTTGACCCCTCCCTTCACACCAGCAGTCAGGGCAGTGGGCAGGCCCAGAGGTGAGAGCGGAGTCAGGGCAGTGGGCAGGCCCGGAGGTGAGAGCGGAGCCAGGGCGGTGGGCAGGCCCGGAGGTGAGGTGAGAGCTGAGACAGGGCGGTGGGCAGGCCCGGAGGTGAGAGCGGAGTCAGGGCAGTGGGCAGGCCCAGAGGTGAGAGCGGAGTCAGGGCAGTGGGCAGGCCCGGAGGTGAGAGCGGAGCCAGGGCGGTGGGCAGGCCCGGAGGTGAGGTGAGAGCTGAGACAGGGCGGTGGGCAGGCCCGGAGGTGAGAGCGGAGTCAGGGCAGTGGGCAGGCCCGGAGGTGAGAGCTGAGACAGGGCGGTGGGCAGGCCCGGAGGTGAGAGCTGAGACAGGGCGGTGGGCAGGCCCGGAGGTGAGAGCTGAGACAGGGCGGTGGGCAGGCCCGGAGGTGAGAGCTGAGACAGGGCGGCGGGCAGGCCCGGAGGTGAGAGCGGAGTCAGGGCGGTGGGCAGGCCCGGAGGTGAGAGCTGAGACAGGGCGGCGGGCAGGCCCGGAGGTGAGAGCGGAGTCAGGGCGGCGGGCAGGCCCGGAGGTGAGAGCGGAGTCAGGGCGGTGGGCAGGCCCGGAGGTGAGAGCTGAGACAGGGCAGTGGGCAGGCCCGGAGGTGAGAGTGGAGACAGGGCGGCGGGCAGGCCCGGAGGTGAGAGCTGAGACAGGGCGGTGGGCAGGCCCGGAGGTGAGAGTGGAGACAGGGCGGTGGGCAGGCCCGGAGGTGAGAGCTGAGACAGGGCGGTGGGCAGGCCCGGAGGTGAGAGCGGAGTCAGGGCAGCGGGCAGGCCCGGAGGTGAGAGCGGAGTCAGGGCGGCGGGCAGGCCCGGAGGTGAGAGCGGAGTCAGGGCAGCGGGCAGGCCCGGAGGTGAGAGCGGAGTCAGGGCGGTGGGCAGGCCCGGAGGTGAGAGCTGAGTCAGGGCAGTGGGCAGGCCCGGAGGTGAGAGCTGAGACAGGGCGGTGGGCAGGCCCGGAGGTGAGAGCGGAGTCAGGGCGGTGGGCAGGCCCGGAGGTGAGAGCTGAGACAGGGCGGTGGGCAGGCCCGGAGGTGAGAGCTGAGACAGGGCAGTGGGCAGGCCCGGAGGTGAGAGCGGAGTCAGGGCGGTGGGCAGGCCCGGAGGTGAGAGCTGAGACAGGGCGGTGGGCAGGCCCGGAGGTGAGAGCTGAGACAGGGCGGTGGGCAGGCCCGGAGGTGAGAGCGGAGTCAGGGCAGTGGGCAGGCCCGGAGGTGAGAGCTGAGACAGGGCGGTGGGCAGGCCCGGAGGTGAGAGCGGAGTCAGGGCGGTGGGCAGGCCCGGAGGTGAGAGCGGAGTCAGGGCGGTGGGCAGGCCCGGAGGTGAGAGCTGAGACAGGGCGGTGGGCAGGCCCGGAGGTGAGAGCGGAGTCAGGGCGGCGGGCAGGCCCGGAGGTGAGAGCGGAGTCAGGGCGGTGGGCAGGCCCGGAGGTGAGAGCTGAGACAGGGCGGTGGGCAGGCCCGGAGGTGAGAGCTGAGACAGGGCGGTGGGCAGGCCCGGAGGTGAGAGCTGAGACAGGGCGGTGGGCAGGCCCGGAGGTGAGAGCGGAGTCAGGGCGGTGGGCAGGCCCGGAGGTGAGAGCTGAGCTCAGGCCTCAGCAGGAAATGTTCAGTCTGTGCTTCCATGGGGATCCGCAGAGCATCAGGTTGACACTGTGATAATTAGCTGAAAAGACAAATTAAGGCATTTAGCCAAGGACAAATGAGAGGCTCTCAACATCGCTGGAAGAAAAGTGAGGTTCGGCTTGTTCTGAGCTGAGGTGATGATGAAAAAGGGAGGGAGGGGTCCAGGCACAAGGGGTCAAGGGCCCCTCTATCCCCACCCTCTCTACCTCCTAACCCCTCCCCCAAGCCTTCACTCAACTCATCTGGGTGTTCACATCCCATCGCTCCCTCCTCTGCCACCAGTGCCCCCTTGGAAGGTCCTCCTCCTGGGACCCCTGTGTCTCTGCCACGTACCCCAGGCTCACCCCTTTCTCCCAGCACCTCCCTCCCTGCCTGGACCCCCCTCGGGCAGTGAGTGAAAGCTGAGGCAGGGGGAGCAGAAAGGATGCGCAGGACTACTTCCTTCCCCCTGAGTTTCTGGGGCGAGCCACCGCCTACTCTGCCCTCCTGAAGGGGTACTAACCCCCTGCCTGTACAATCAGGGGGTGCCAGGTCCAGGGTCTGATCCCGGCACCGCGGGGCCCCTGGACAGGACTGCGCCCCCTGTTCCTCCACCACATCCCAGTTGGCCCTGGCAGGCCCTGACCTGGAGAACACTTCAGGGAGGGGTTGAGCTCAGACACAGTGATCATGCATCTGCTGGTCTCTGGCGACATCTGCTGAGCACCACGGTCACTGCCGAGCAGAAGGGCTGGGGTTGGGGGCTCCCTAAGTGCAGAGGGTGCTGGGGAGATGGGGTGGGCACTGAGGGGCCACGGCCGCCCCTGCCACAGGCCTTTCTCAGTGAGGTGACAGTGAGGTTAGGAAAACGAGGCCCAGGGCCCTCACAACCCCCCATAGTCCACCCCACGGCCCCTCCCCGCCCTGCTGCCCACAGCCCAATCCCCACAGTCCCTCTCAGGGCTCCATGGCCCCGCCACATCCATGGACATGAGCAAAGCACGGTCCCCCACAGTCCCACCCACAGTCCCTTTCGAGGGCCTGGCAGGGACCGGGGTCCTAGCAGCTCTAGAGGGTGTGGGGCGGCTGCGCTGGCCACTGTGAGGCCTCAGTCGGTCATTCAACCTCTCTGAGCCTCAGTGTCCTCATCAGCTATATGGGGTCATAATTACTGCCCCTCCTGTCCACTCCCCTAGAAGTTTCCAGTAGACCCCTGCCCTAAGCCTGTCCCCAGGCCCAAGTCCACCCCCCCTCGAACCTCCTGAAGTCTGCGCTGAGGTCCCTGGGGGCCCCTCAGTTGCAAAGTCACTCTCCAATGTTCCCAAAGCGCCTCCCCTTGCCCCACCGCCCTCACAGGTGAGCCAATCCCTTGGGAATCAGTGGCGAGAGCCTCAGTCCCACCCCCCAGGGTTTGGGTAGTGTAGACAGACAGGAGAGGAGGGTGGGGTTTCCTTGAGGAGGCGGGCCCTCCGCCCACTCCTCAGGGGCCAGCTCACCATTCCTACATAAAGGAGAGTTGGGGCTTGGTCACCTGGGTTCTGGGAGTGCCCGCATGACAGGCTCAGGACCCTTCGTACCCAGCACAGCTGCCCCAAGGCCAAGGGTAACACCGCTTCTGCCCAGGTGTCCCTGGGCCTGCTCCT
This sequence comes from Saccopteryx leptura, assembly GCF_036850995.1. Classification (NCBI taxonomy): domain Eukaryota; kingdom Metazoa; phylum Chordata; class Mammalia; order Chiroptera; family Emballonuridae; genus Saccopteryx; species Saccopteryx leptura. The sequence continues at coordinate 214,590,597 of NC_089506.1, forward strand.
AAGCCCTCCACCCTTCTCAGGTTTCTTGCTGGCACTGAGACCCTTGTCTCAAGACTTGATTTGGGGACCCCATATGAGCCAGCCACATCTTGGTCCCTTCCTCCACTTCAACCCCCTAAACCTGTCCCTAACAAGGGAGGGTTCAGAACCTTCTCTGATCCTGAACTCTCTCAGTGGACCACAGCACTGGCGGCCTCCAGACTCCTGTATCCCTGGGCCCCCATCAGACTGTGAGCCACAGGGAACAAAGCAGGCACTTGCCACTGGGGGGCGCCAGGAGTTCACAAATACTCTGACACAAAACCCCGCGGAGACCAGCCCCAGCTGAGACATGGAGATTCAGAGAAGGGGATGTTCTCAACGTACCTCCCCTCAACTGATGGCTGGGATTTACCAAGTCGGATTGAGAACATGGGGTTTCAGGCCAAGACCCAGGTCTGGCCAACTGCCCTGGCCTGCCTTAGGGCCTGGAGGAGCCGGGTTGCTGACTCCGCTTTGGCAAGGGGCCGCGGTGAGTCACTTAGGGCCTCGGGCCCTCCTGCAGCCCCTAACCCCGTCTACCCTTTGCGGGCTTTGCCGTCCGGGCCAGTGGCCAGCGCAGCCGCCCCACACCCTCTAGCAGCTGGCTGGCGACCTTCCCAGTGGCGGGTGGACTTCGCTCAGCCAGTCCGGCCACACCTGCCACAACAGCTGGTTCAAAATCCCCAAATCCTGCAAACTGGCCCTGCCTTGCCAAGCCAAGGAGTCCTTGGTCCTGATGATTGGCCTGTCCTTTGCTGAACTGGCTGTCAGGGGCTGTGACCAGGCAGGCGTGCAAGGTGGACAGCTCCCCAAGATGCCAAGGCTTCAGGCAGGCCAAGCTGTGTTGACCCGGGACCACTGGTGGGCAGATGTGGACCACGAGAGTCTGCAGACTCACCGTTCAGCGGAAAGAGTAACGGAGACTTGCACACACGTCTCACCACCGGATTACCCCGGAGCAGAAGGAGGGGGCGTGGGGGCTGTAGTTCCCCTGCAGCCGGGCAGCCACTGGGGAAGTCCCTGTTTGTTAAGGTGACCAATCATCCTCCTTTAGGGAGGACAGTTCTTCTTTTGTAAGTTCCATCCTCCCTCGAAAAGTGTCCTCCTACATGTCCTCCTTTTTGATATCGGAAGACTCATCTGTAAATGTCCGTATTCGATGATCGATGCAGAGTCGATCCATTGCGTGTGATGTGATGTATTTGTATTTAAATGAGTACTTTTTTCCCTTACAATTATTATTAAAAATAGGCATGTAAGCATAATTACAATATAAAATATTACAAATGTTTTTATTATGCATTTATCATATTATAGTGTATTATTGTTGCAATGAAGAAAATGTTTCTTTTATTTACACTACTGTTTTCTTCCATCTATTTTTGTCCTCCTTTTCATTGTAAAAAAGTTGGTTACCTTACGTTTGTGGTCATGACAGGGACCCTCAGGGCCCTTGTGGTGGGAGGGAAGGGGCCCAGAGCATCAGCCGCTCTTTGGCCAGCCCCCAGTGTCGGGGCTGCTAGCAGGCCTGGGGCGAGGTGCCGCTCCCTGCCTGCTAGGGGCCCCCACCCAGAGCCTGGATGGGGGTGAGTGCTGCCCTCCCCCTGTAACCCCCACCTGCAGGAAGCGAGACGGGCACCCACAGGAGGAACTTCCCGAGACGGTGCCGCTGGGCCCGCCCCACACCAGCGCTCAATCAGCCTTGCCCCCTGACCTGCTGAACCTCTACTCGGCTCCAGGAGGCCGGCCCGGTCAGAACCTGTCAGCTTTCCAAAAGGGTGGGGGCAGTTTCTGGGTGTCACTGTGCTGCCCGGGTGGGTACCTGGGGCTGGAGACACCCTGGTCACTGAGCAGAGGTTCAGAGTTGACCACAGGAGGTTGGGAACCACTGCTGTGAGCAGTAAGACCCCCAGGAAGGAAGGCGGCCCCCCGGACTTGTGTCTGTGTGGCCTCCCACCCAGGGGAGCACTGATGCCACAGCTGGGGGCCAGAGGCCAGGCAGGGGACCCCTGTGCCCCCCACACCCGCTCTCCTTTCCCACCCCTCTCCTCTCCTCCTTCCCTTGTCTCCCAAGCATCTGCAGCCTCTGTAACTGATCCTCAGTCAGGGCTGGCCTGGGCTCCGGGCTCTCCTGGCTCGGGAGCCTCCGGCCCAGCTGTTGCTGGGGAGGCCATGTCTGTCCTGGGGACCAACAGCTGCAGGCCCGGAAGCTCCCCACCCACCCCAGAGCAGGTGTGCCCCCCATGGCCCAGCCCAGCCTGCCAAGGCCAGTCCCAGGGGTATGGGGGCCACTTGTCCTCATCTGCTTAGCTTAGTGGGGGGGATCACCAGGCTAGGACTGGCATTCAGAGTCTTCCAGTTTGTGGCAACAGAAGCCAGGCTCCCCGTGGCCAGCCTGTGGGCAAGGTCAGCCTCGTGCTCACTGCAGCCAGTGCCAAGAGGGCCCCTGCCACCAGCCACACTCGCCTGACCCTGTGAAGCTGGCAATGCAAATCCAGATGAGGTGCCTTGTTGGGGGTCCCCAGGGCAGCGGTCAAGGAGGTCAGCTTCCCTGAGGAACACGGAGTGTCCTCACTCAGCCACCCATGTGAGCAGCAGCGAGCAGCCCAGGGAGCCCGCTCCCAGCCCCCCATCCAGACTCAGCCTGGGCCCTGCCCTACATGCTGCCCTCCCTCCAGGCCCTGGTACCAGTGCCTTCCTTGACCCTTGAGCCTGTCCCCATGCCCACTCTGATTGCAGGGGAGGGGGCCCCTGAGCTGTCAAGACCACTTGTGAACATTTGTCAAGGGGTGTCTCCCCCCGCCTTAGGGTGCCTCTGACAGGTGTTGGGCCCTGCTCCACGCAGCCTGGCCGCCTGTCTCCTGAGCTGTCGTCCATGGCCATAGCGAGAGGAGCCGGAGGCTTCAGGCCAGGGACCACCCTGGACGGCCTCTCCCTGCACCCGGTGCCAGCTCTGGGCACTGACAACCCCGGAGCTTCTGGCCCTGCCTTCCCAACTCGAGTGCCCTGCCTGTCGCCCCCACCCCTGACAACCTGGGCCCATGCTTTCTCTCTGGCCCTCCAAGTCCCGCCCCCATCTGTGCCAGGTCCGCCAGCAGTGCGGCCTCTGAGGACAGGAAGTAGCCCCTCATTAGGACACAGGGCACAGGGGGGCCAGCTGGGGAGTCCCTGCGGGCAACTGGCCCACTTATAGAGGTGATGCTGGGAATCAGAGAGGACTCACCCTGGGGGTGGGTGTGAGCCAGGCTGGCTGCCCCTTGGTGCCTGTACTGGGTTGGTAGTGTCCCCAGAATTCGTGTCCACCTAAACCCTCAGCATGTAACCCTCTTTGTAGCTGGGATCAAGCTAAGATGCGGCCAGAGTGGTATAGGGTCAGTACTAAATGCAGCGACTGGTGTCCTTAGAAGGGAAGGGAGATGACATGGAAAAGGCCATGAAGGCAGAGGCTAGAGGGATGCAGCCATGAGGCACAAATGCTTGGAGCCCCTGGGAGTTGGAGGAAGCAGGCAGGATCCTCCCCGGAGCCTCGAGAGGTAGGCCTTGCCACTTCTTGCCTGGGAGAGCATGCATTCCTATTGTTCTAAGCTCCCCCCACTCTCCATCAGTGAACTTCTGTTCTCTTGGCCCTAGCACACCAGCACAGCCCATCCCTGGACGTGTCCTGGGGAACTTGCTGAGCAGCTCTTTAGCTATGGCCCAGCTGTGCTCTCAGTGGTGCCCGGTGCCCAATGGGTGCCCAGCAGAATTCTGGGTATGCCACTAGCCCTCCTGTACCCCTGACATTGGCACGTGGTAGCCTCAGCCTTGTCCCCCACATACGGGTCTCCCCTGACAGGCTGACCTCTGGACAAAGAGCAGGAGCTCTCTAGGAGAAAGCACACAGGGGGCTCAGGAATGCCAGGGGAGGGGGCCCCCGAGTGGTCAAGACCACTTGTCTTCTTGGAGTGAAGAGGAAGTGCGTCTGCCCTGAGGTAGCTGCCGGGTTGGGGCTGGCAGCTCTGAGGGGGAGGGACTCGCTGCTCCTCCTGGTGCAGGGGGGCCAATCAGTGTATTTCTCAGACCAGAGCCACCAGGTCCCCTGTGGCTGCCAGGAGGGAGGTGCTACAAAGGGTGTAAGACTGATTCTGCAAGAGTGCAGGGCTCAATTAGTGATGTCTGCCCCGGACCCTGTGTGGACAAGTCTATTGTGCATGCCAGTGTTTGCCACTCTGGCTGAGAGGGCACAGGATGAACCAGGCGACCTCTAACGATTCTTCCAGCCAGCCCCCAACCAGAGCTGCTTGGAGCCTCAGACCACTCCTGCAAGCAGTTTCTTCCAGGTCAACGTCAGGAGACCAGACTGGAGTGGGCTGTTTGGGACCTCGGAGCTCGGGTTGACTCCCTGGGCCGCCCGGCACGAGGAGGACAGAGCGGGCATGCTGCCTCCCACAGCCTGGGCCTCTCCTGCGCCCCCCATGACAGGAAGCCTGGGCCAGACATCGCCGGTCTGGCCGACAGGGCCCCCAGGCCCTTTCTGAGCCCCCTGCATTCCTAGCACCAGTGACTGAGCCCCCCCCCTGCCCCCAGCACCCAATCCATCAGCTGCGCTGCAGGCAAAGGCACCTCCAGCCCAGGACCCTGCGCAGGTTGGCTGGCGGGCTTTAAGCAGGTAATTTATCTGGGCTTTTTTTTTGCTCCCCAGCATCTTCAAACAAACATTGGATGATTTTATTTCGATGGAGCACCTCTCTGCGTGATCTGGATTTCCCATCTCCGGGAACTTTTCACTTCTGAAAGAGCCTGGAGCGGTGGATGTTTATTTTATCACTTCTCCCCACACAGCAGTTTAATAATTCAGCAGTGGGTTTGGGGCAGCTCCGCACAGGGCCATTTGTTTCTCAGATCTCTCTTCTTTTCCAGACCCCCAAGTGTACGCACCGGCTGGCCACATATCATGTTTTTCCTCTAAAGAAGTGGTTTTGCTATTAAGATCTCTCAGCTAGATTGGTCTACCATCCCTCGCTTGGGCCCAGCTGTCCAGGGCCGGTGGCAGCTCACAGGGCTTGACCGCACCCCCTGGTGGGTCGGCCCGACACCGGCTGAGGTGCAGCTCAGCTTCTGGACACGCGCTCAGGCCCGGGGCTCTTGGGAACAAAACCTGGCCCCTCGGGTGTCTCAGCACCCAGAAGAGCAGACCCTAGGTGGCTGCGATCCCATAGGAGTCTTGGCTTTGGTCAGGGCTGGTGTTCACTGGGAAAATTCCAAAGAAAAATGAGCAGTCATTAAGCACCTACTGTGTACTGCCTCATCTCTAACCTTGATTTCTGTGGCCTTTCCGTCACAGAGAGGGCATGAGGCCCCACAGGCAACGGTTATTTAACAAACTCTTGGTGCATTCCCGTACGCCAGACACCGTTCAAAGAGCTGCGCGAATGTCTGCTCTGTTTTCTACCCTGTAATTGGACAAAGAAGGGTTAGTATCCCCTTCCCAGCCAAGAAAACCAAACGCGCACCCAGCCCGCGGTCCTGAGCTGGTACGTTGGAGAAGCAGGTACCAGGGGCACCCTGGCCGAGCCTCCCAGGCACCACCTCCACAGCTGGCCTCTGTGCGTGCCAGGCGGGACAGGGGTAGATGTTGATGAAGCAGGTGGGGTTCAGGGGTGACTTCAGGAAGGCCTTCTGACGAAGGGGGCTTGGGGGCACCTGGGGGACCGTGTCGGCCCTTCGTGGACGTGTATTACCTTGTGGGGCAGAGAAGGCTGGGGGGATTGTCCCATTTGTGAGTATCCCAGCGGCCAGCCTGTCCCTGTTCTATGACAGTCTTGACTAATTACCATCATCATCGAAGCATAAAGCTCCAAGTAACAGGTCTGTATGCACCCCGCTCACTCAGCCCTTCTCGGGGAGGCTCCGGGATTTAATCCGACCTTGGTGAGTGTGCTCCTGGCCCACCCAGATGCCCTTGGACATACACGGGGAGCCCCGGGATTGGGCCTGGCCTCCATTCCTCACCTGGGACCTGAAGCTCGAGTCCTGGCGGGCTGGACGGCTGGCCTCTTAGGAGCGGGAACCACCTGAAGGACCCTCCGGGAGCTGGGGGCCCGGGAGGTGCGTGCCAGTGGCTGCGAAGGGCAGCTGTGGCCCCTTAAGTCTCAGGCTCTTCCAGAGGCCGGGCTGCAGCCCCGGCCACCAGGGCGACAGGATGAGGACACCGCTCTGCCCTGCTGAGATAGCAGCAGCTGCAGCCTGTCTCTGGCACGCTGATGTCACCGGGCAGCACGCCACGCTGACTCAGGTTGAGACCCTGGGGAGTGGCCTGCAGGGGCTGCGACCGCACCAGGACCCTGTGCCACTGGTGGGAACACTTCCTGACCCCTGATCCCCATTCCAGGGCAGAACGCAGAGTGGAGGAACCCACTGCAAAATGAAAATGTTCACAAATGGTCCAGAACCTCGGCCCTGTGCCGTGCTCAGCGAGCCCCACGGATGATGAGCGCCCAGTGCCATCTCAGCAGCCCACAGATGCAGGCTCTCAGGCCGCGGGACTTGAGGACCTGTCAGCCCCAGCCCACCTCCCCCCACTCAGGCTGCAGCCTCGGCTCAGCCCTCGTCTTCTCTCACACGTGTGCCTGCAGCTGTGGCCCCGCCAGAGGAAATCCTAAGCTTTGCACAGGCCCGGGGGACACGGAGCAGCCTGGGACAGCTGGGAGGGGGTGGCTGATGGGGACACTGGGCTGCTCTCCTGCTCCAGGCGGGGCCTGGGGGGCATCATTTCTCAAGTGAGGACCAGGACCTCGGAGACGCCCCGCCCACCAGAAACCTGCAGCCCTGGGGTCAGGGATTCATTCCCCCAACATACCCACTGAGGAGCCCTGGGACATGGGGTTCCCTGGGGTGGGGACATCTGCCCTCGCAGGACTGCCCCAGGCTGCTCCTTACCTCTGGGCAGGAGCAGTGCCTCCGAGTGGCTGTGACTGATGGCAGGGTAGGACCCCCAGGGCACCCCCACCTTGCCGGGTAACAACCCTGTTCAAATCTTAGCGATTCATGTCAACAGGTTACCTCCGTGACACCCAGGGTTCTGGGCACAACCAGGAACTGAGGGAAGGGGCAAGAGGGGCTCTCTGGGGTCCTGAGTCTGGGAAGGGTGTGGGGCCCTCTCCCAGTTGCCCCTGGAGCCATCCTGACGGGCCACAAAGCCATGGTCTGATGTGTGACCAGGAGTCATAGGGCAACATCCCCAGCAGTCAGTGGCCTTGGGGTCAGGCTAAGGGTTAGCGACCATGTGCAGGCTGGACAGGGAGCACACCTCTGCTGAGAGACCCCCGCCCTTAAGTGAATGGAGGTATCTTCACAGAGCCCCTTGCAGCCACTGCGTTTTCCTGCTTGGGAAATGCTGCTTTGAGGGGGTGGGGATCTTGTCTCCAAGTCCCCAAGGAGGAAGCTGCTTGGTGGCACCACCATGGAGTAGGGGAGGAGAAGACAGCCTGCTGTGTCCACCAGGCCAGAGAGGGTTGGTGATGCCCCTCAGAGCTGCACATGGGAAAAGAATAAAGCTCAGCGTCATGTGCCTTGAGCTTGTCCCCAGTGTCCCCCTCCCCCCGTTCCACTCAATGCCTGGAGGCCTCTGAGGCAACAACAGAAACACCAGCCTCCCCGACTGAAGTGGAAAGCACGGGTCTGGGGTTGGGAAGTTGGGGTGAGACTTGCGGCACGGTCGGACCCAGGCACTCAACCCTCCCGCCCGTCCCAGCACTCAGCCCAACGACTCCACGCTTCCCTCTCCCGGGGAAACGGCCTTCTCTGGGTACTGAGCTCCTGCGGACAGGGGGCCTGCTTCTCCTTTGTCCAGCCAGCGGCAGCTCAGCTTGACCTTGGGGACAATGCCACATCTCCTGGTAAGGAAAAGGACCCTGTGATAAAGCCCTCTGCCCACCTCACACAGCCCAGGTGGCCATGGGGACAGTGGCCTGTGTCTCCTCCCAGGATCTCAGGGGACAAGCCTTTAAGAACCTTGATGTTGAAAGGCTGACACTTGAGACCGTTGGCCACCAACCTCTTTGCCCAGCAGAGACGTCTGGTTTTCCTGGTGACAACACTGGAGTGCTTGGAAGGATCCCAGCATCAGCTTCCTATAGCCACCGGGGCTGCAACAAGAAACAACACAGTTCTGAGCCCTTTGTCCTGGGCTGTCTGTGCCCCAGCCTCTCAATGGCCCCATGCAGGGACATAGTCAGCCTTCCTCAGTCTGATGGCTGTCTCCAGAGCTACACCCTGCAGGCTCTTTGGGGAACCCCCTTTCCCAATAGGATGTGTCCACAGGCTGCCCTTGTCCCTGAAAGCAGCGGGACAGTGCCTGCACATCCACAGCACACCTCCTGCCACATCCTGGCCACGAGGAGGCTGAGTATCGGGGGCTGAGTTGAAGCCAGAAGTGGACAACAGCTCATGGCTGGTTCTCGGCTCCAGGCGGCCTGGGATGTCTGAAGAAGGGGCCCGTGGCACAGAGCTCTCAGTCAAGACAAGCTCCCCCGCCCCCCACTGCCCCCAGTGGATGCTGAGACAGAAATCGCAGCGGGCTGGGGCACGGGTCCAGCATCACTGCGGCCCAAGGTGGGTCGAGCAGCCTGTTCGGTTCTGTGCTGCCTGGCCAGGGCAACCGCCCACACAACGGAGCTCTGAGCCCGGGGTGGGCTGGGAAGCACTGCCTGTGCGCCCGCCCGCTCACAAGGGCCCCATTGTGTGGCTGCGGCTGCGGGCAGCAGGTGGCTGCCTGGTCCCACACGAGGCGGCCCTGCCACCAGCCGCGCAAGCGGAGGAGGGCACGGCGGGCACCAGCAGGGTGGGGGGCATGGGTAGGCCGGGCTGGGCTGGGGTGCGGCGCACACAGGGTCGGGGCTGCAGCATGAAGGGGCCTATTCTCCCAGCCCTGGCCCTGCCTTCCTAGCCTGGACAGCATGTGGTGAGGCGGCCCTCACCCCACCATCGGCCCCACGCCAGTGCCTGGCCACACCCGGGACTCAGATGCTGACACTGTGGCCTGGGCAGTGGCTGCGGCTAGACATACAGGGCTGGTTCTAAACAGGGCAGTCCAGGAGGCTTCCTGGAGGTAGTGAGAAGTGGGAGGAGCAGGAAGCCCACCCAGAAACCCAAGTAGGCAACCGGAGGGCCTAGCATGAGAGGGAGGGTCCCTAGGGGCCAGGTAGGACTGAGGGCAGCTACTGGGTATTTTGGGGCAGAAAAACAGCCTTTTGGAAGAGTGCTGAGTGCAGATGCTGATTTCACACCCCTGCTCGGGTACCCAGGGCCTCAGACAGTGCACATTCCTTCTGTGTATCCCCATCTGTGGACGGGAGGAAAGATGGCAGGGGTGAACCCATGGACAGGCCTAGCCTGGGTCAGCGCCATGCCAGGGCTGGTCATCTGGTCTTCTCAGAGCCAACACACAAGCCCCAAAGACCCTCACCCCCTCTAGCCCTCCTCGGCCGCCCAGTCCTCTCTGGGAAGCCCTTCCCCCTACCAGCGGCGCTGTCTTGCCTCAGCTGACAGAGAAGGCAATGAAGAGTGGCTCCATCCTCGGTCACCGATTCTGCTCCCAGCCCTGCCCCTGCCCCTGGGCCCTGGGCAGGCCCCTCCACTGAAGGCAGGAAGCTGGGGCTTGGCTCCCCACGTGGCCCTCACCCCACGCTGGCCCCAGGAACACATGTGGGGGCCGGCGCTCGGCCTCCCTCCCCGAAGTGGCATTAGGTAAGGACAGCTGGAGCCAGCCCAGGAGGCAGGACTGCCCGACCGTCAGGCAGACCTCTGGCCACCGGGCCAGTTCCACAGCAGCTCCCCCGCCGACCTGGGGGCCTGGGCCAGGCTTGTCTCCCCCGTACCAACAGTCAGAAGGGGAATGCCTTGTGCTCAGACAGGAAGACTGGCTGTCCTACCTCCCCGTGCCAACGAGGGCCTTGAGGCTGGTGTTGGCACAGTTGCTCCTGAAAACAAGAGGTTCAAGTTAATGCTGTTTTAATGTACAGGATGTGACAGAAATGAAAGGCGGGAACAGTTGGCCCCAACAACAGAATTTGAGTCAAAATAAAACTTGGCCTTGGGCCTGGGCTCCCCTGGGTCTGCAAGGGGTGTGGATGCTAACTCACGCTTTCAAGCCCCAGCTCCTGCCATAGACACCAGCCATGGGGTGGTGGTGGCAAGGGAGGTGGCGACATGGGGACGAAGGCCAGCCATGGCGGCCCCACAGCAGACCTGCATGTATCCACCGTGGGTGGAGGCTGCCTGTCTCTGTTAGCGCTGCACAATGGCCTTGGGAAGCTGAGCAGAGCCTGGGTGGTCCCATTTCACAGATGAGAAAACTGAGGCCCAGAAGCTACCCACCAAAGTCTCAGGGTTGGTGCTGGCAGGGGTGGTATTGGGTGGCCAGTCCTGGACCAGGCCTCACTGCAGCTTCCTTGCCAGGAGGACGCTCCTGGGGACTTCAGCTTCTCCTTCAGAGTTTCCTTCCTGTGCCCACCTCCCCAGCTGCCCGAGGGGCCAGGGTCTCCGCAGGGCGCCCCTGTCTGCCAGCCTGAGAGGGAGGCGAGCCACTTGGCTCTGAAAGCCAAAGCCCTGCCGCTGCCTCTCCCGCCCCAGCATCTTGGCGGGGCCTCCTCTGGGCCCCCTGCTTGGCCGCCTGCCCCTGGTCCTAGGTGGCCAAGGAGGCCCCCTGGGGCTGGCGCTCCTGAAGGGGCTCTACACAGCACAGCCTGTCGGGCTGACTCCTGCATGCTCAGGGTAGCCCAGTGTCAGGGGAAGACGTTCCAGGTGACTGGGAGTGCTCAGGCGGCGGGAGATAGTGCAGACATTACGGGGCTTGTGGGAAGAGCACGTGTAACTCACTGAAGCTGGAGCCGGGCCCCTGAGCCAGGGAGAGGCCCCCCTCCAGGGCCTGGCCCACCAAACCTCCCTTTCTTCATGGCCCTGCCCAAGGCCCCGCCAGGTGTCCTTCTTACTTCTTTGGTCCTGCTCACCAAGACCTGCTCATCCCCACAGCTCAGGGACATCTCTTCCAGGAAGCCTGCCTGGTGCCACCCTCTTCTCCCTTTAACAGTTCACAGCACAACTGTGAAAGAGCCCAGGAAAGGAAACTGAGGCTGGAGCTGCCCATTTGTCCCCACCTTGACTCCCTGGTCTGGAGGACAAGACGTCATGATGAGGCTCTCTGGTCTCTGAAGCGTCCCCTTGAGTGCCACTGTCCTCAGGGCACTCAGGCCAGGGCATTCCTGGTTTGGCACTGTGCTGGCAGGCAGGCAGAGTCCCCATGTGATGACTGTCACCCCCAGAGTCCCCTGCTGCGCTCCCAACTTGGGGGGACCCCTATGGGAAAGCCTCAACTACAACTCCTAGTCCCACTTCTCCCACCACGGGCAGCTGGGGGGAGGGCAGGGAGCAGGAGGGGCGGGGAGGACAGGACAGGATGCCCTGCCTGCGATTGCCTGGATGTGGCACAAATCAATTCTCCCCCAATTTCTTCCTGGCCCAGCCTGGAGCCGGATCAGACAAGGAATTCCGCAGCAGGCCGAGTGGAGCCGGGCTTAATGCCGCACAACCCCGCCCCCTCCCCCCAGCGCCCGAGCCACAGCCAGAGCCCAATTCCCCGCTCCCGTCACGCTCTGCGGTTCCAAGGGGGCAGCCTGACGCTCCCGAGGCCCGAGGGTGTCTCAGCCCCACTGACCGCAGCCCGGTGGCTAGCTGCCACAGTCTCGGTGCCCGGGAGAGGTGGGGGCTGGACCCTGGGCAGTGACCTCATTGCCTCCCTGAGGACTGGGCCGGGCTGGGCCGGGCCGGGTGGGGCTGGGCTGGGCCCCCTCCCTCAGGCAGGTCCTCGGGCAGCTGCCCAGAGCCTCACCCCCAACAGCGTCAGAGCCACAGAGGGCGGCATGCTACCGCCCGCACTGGGCGGACGGTGTGTCTGTGCAAACACTGCGTGTCCCCTAAAAGGTGGGGCTTCATGGCTGCAGAGTGACACACTATATGGCTTGCCCCCAATTCTCAAATTTAAAAAATACTCTGCTCGGTGATGGATGGGTGCCAGGTTTGGCTTTCCGGTGAGAAGACCGGGTGAATGTCGTGGGGCCGGCCAGAGCACGGAAAAACCATGCCTTACCGTGTCCTGTGCACGTCAGTGGCGTGGGCTGGGGTCTGACCGAGGGGACTGAGAACATGGGGTTCAGGTGTGTGGACTTCCCTGGGCAGCGGAAGGGGGGCTGCCGGAGGCACCCCTGTGAGTGAGAGAGGGGGCAGACTCAGGCCCCGTCTGCGAAGGAGGAGCTCTGGGGCCGGCGCCACCAGCATGGGAAGGTACCTCGTGAACAGGCTCAGCGACCTTCTGCCTTCCACACCCCTCACGGGTCTTGCTTGCGATCTCCTCCCCTCACGCACACCGACCGTGGTGGAGGCATGAGCCCAAGGGCCTTGCGCTAGCTCTTCCTGGACTTTCTGCACCCCAGATTTTTGCATGTGGGTGCTGTCTTGTCCATCAGATCCAGACGACTAGGCCACCCCCTCTGTCTTGGTCCGCTCAGGTTGCTACAGTAAATGACCATACGTTCAGGGGCTCACACAATGAACATTTCCTGCAGTCCTGAAGGCTGGGAAGTCTGAGCACCAGCAGAGTCAGTGTCTGGTGAGAACCCAGTTCTTGGTTCATGAACAGCTGACCTCTTGATGTGTCCAACTCATAGATGGGACAAGGGGCAAGGGAGCTCTGGGGGTCTATTTTATAAGAATGTTAATCCGATTCATGGGGCTCATGACATAATCACCTTCCGAGTCCTCACCTCCTAATACCATAACCTTGGGGGTTGGGATTTAACATTGCAACCTGGGGGGGGGGGCATGAACATTCTATCTGTAGTACCCTCTGAGAAGCCTTCCCTGACCAGTGACTGGTGCCCATACCATGTAATCTTCTCTAAACACTGTCCCTCAGGGAAGTGACCTTCTGTGCATGCTGCCTTCCTGGTTGACCATCTCTGTCTTCTAAATTGTTTAGATCAGATGCTCCATTCCCTAGCAATGGCCCCCACAGCCCAGTCCAGTGCCTGACACTGCAGAGACGTTCAACACGTATTGCTAAGTGAAATGGTGAACGGGTGGTGATCAGAATCCCCCCGTGCAAACTGAAAATAGAGAGCCAGCGATTTGGTTACATGATCTGCCAACATCTGGCATGTGATTCTTTTCACTGAATTAACCAGCTGTTTTGGAGTCACGCACAAACAGGCTGATTAAATTCATTTCTGTAGGTCGCCTTGAGTTGACAACATGGATCAGTTCAGTAACAGATCTCAAACGTGGGGGCAACTTAGCAGACTGGGCATCCATGGAAGAAAAGCATGGACTCGACAACGACTGGTGTGAGGACAACTGTCTACCTATAAATACATGTGCAGTCAGATCCCTACCTCACACCATACACAAAACAAATTCCAGAGAGGTGGAGGCTGTTAACATGGGCAATAAAAACATCTGCGTGCTTGCAGATAGCAAGAGCTAACACTGTGGAAAGATCGTGGTGGGGAATCTTACCATGTAAGTCTGACACAGGCAAAAAAATCAAGGAAAAAACTGATAGTTTGTTCACAACTACATTAAATATCTCAGATACTACATGGCAACATGCACTGGAGAAGGGTAAGAATTTACAACAAATAGTGGTGGGGGCGATATTGGCCTCAATAACAAGAGTGATGGTGCAGGAAGTGATTGGTCTTAGTTCAGAAGATGTGTGAGCAGGTGGAGGAGTGGATGAATAAAATGTGGTCCATCCCTACAGTGGAATAGTATTCAGCCTTTAAAAAAGGAATGAAATTCTGACCCACACTGAGATATGGATGAACCTTGAGGACATTATACTCCATGGAATAAGTCAGTCACAAAAGGACAAATGCTGTATGATCCCACTTCTATGAGGTTCTATCAAATTCACAGAGATAGAAAGAAGAAGGAGGGGGGGGGGTGCCAGGGACTGGGGGAGGGGAATGTGGAGTTAGTGTTTCATGGGACAGTTTCACTTTGGAGAGCTTTGAAGGTGATGGCAGCCTGTTCATGTGCCAGGCCTGGGAGAAGAGTCACCACCCCTCTGCCTAGGGGCCTGGGGCACGGAGAGAGCCCAGGAAAGGAAGCCTTGGAAGATGAAGGGAGCCAGCTGGGGTGGAGGCACTCGTTGTCACAGGGAAGCCAGGTCCACAGGCCCCGTGGCTGAGCCCCACCCACACAACCCCTCCTTAGCAGGGTGTCTGGTGGAAACACTCAGCAGGGCGGCTGGCTGATGGCTTCTTCAGCTTACGGCACCAGGCCTTCTGGGCCGCGTGGTCTACCCAGGGCTCTGTGGTCCCCAGCTGAAAGCCCACTTCCCTAATTACATGTTTGGACCACAGTGGGGCCAGCCTGGCGGCAGTTGCAGGCCTGGCTGTCGTCTCCAAATGCAGTTTCCAGCCTTGGGGCCCCAGGAGACCCGAGATCCTCTAGGCTCCTGAGCAGCTGTGGTGCTGAGCACGTACGCAGCCCTTTGTAGAGTGGGAACATCTGTGCCCCACGAGGTCCCAAGGCCTGGCCCCATGGCCCAGGCTGGGTCTCCTCGCCAAGAACTCTTTTTCCTTAAGACCCAACAATATAGCCTTCACTGGTCTCGGTTAACAGAAGGACTTTTTAAACTTGGTTCAATGACCACATAGCTCTGAGCTGTGTGACTTCGGCCAGGTCACTTAACCTCTCTGAGCCCTGTTTCTGTATGTGAGATGGGAATGATAATATTCTCATCTCTGGGGACACCATGAGGATTGACAAGCAAGGATGTGTGCAGCAATGTTCACACCACATGGCTGAGTGTGTGGTCGCCGCCCCACCATCCTGCCCCAAGCTGGTGAGGGAGTGTGGTCCTCTCCGTGCAGAAGGCCGGGACTCCACATCAAACAGCAACACCGCGCAGGGAGGACCTTCCTCTGGATTCTCTTCAGGCTTTCCATGATCCAAGAAGAAAGTCGGTGATGCCTGTCTTAGGGAGGAAGAGCCAGCCTCGGGCCCAGAGGCCCCAGGACATAAGAACAGCTTTCATCTTGGGATTCAACCCTCTCAGTTGGGGAATCTCCACAGTCTGAGAGTTGCAGGAGTTTGTTTAGCATAATGAGGAACCTAAGACCTCAGACTCACCCATGGCCTGATTTGAACCTGGCTCTGGTACTTTCTGGTCCTGACACTGGTCACATCATTAAACCCCCTCTGCCTCAGTTTCCATTTTGCTATGTGAGAACTTATCATCATTAAAGGAATACACTCTACCTGCATTTATAGGAAAAGTGTCGGGAAGGACAAGCCCTGGGATCATATGATTAGTGTGCCTGCGGTCACAGGAGAAAGCTTTGCATTCTCTCTGTTGCCAAGGGCATGTTCTGAGGGTTTTGCAACAAGCATTATCTTCTTCATATAATTATGTTTAAAAGTTTATGCAAAAGAAGAAGAAAGTGAGCGAGACCAAAGATTTCTCAGCCCCGGCCTGGACACTGCAGGCTGCCGGGCAATCAGACCACAGGCCCCGGGGCCCTAGAGGAGGTGAGGGATGACTGAGGACAGGAGTCGGGCCCCACCGGGCCGGGCCCTGTCCGCCTGGGCTGTCCACCACAAGTCGGGGCCGGCAGCCTCTTCCTTCGTCACTGAGCGAATCGGGGCTCGTTTCCTCCGGTGGGTTCTGCCGTCACCAGGATGAGTTGGTGCGCGGAAGTGTTGGCTGAACCCTGCTCCCAGCAAGTCACAGGCAGGAGGAAGAGGCTCAGCTGGCGTGAGGACTCAGAGCCAGCTTTCAGGCCGGGCAGACCCGGGCTGGACACGGCCTTCTTCTGCTGAGTGGACCTCCTTCTCCTTCCGGTGGCAGAAAGCTCACCCCGGGGCTGCCGTGGGGCAGAACAAGGGGGAACACTGTCAGGATTATAGGTGACCATGACGGCAGAGCCGGAAGGAGGGCTGAGACACAGCGGGCACACCGTCCTCCTCTGACCCCACCACAGTGGCTGTGTGAGGTATGTTGCTACTGCTGCCACCCCAGAGGCCGTGAGAACCTGTGCCAGCTGATGGCCAGGCTCAGGGAGCCCAAGCGGTGAAGGGCTTTGTTGAGGTCACCTGGCTGGTTGGGGTGGGACAAGGGATGTCCTAGGCTAAGCCTCCATCTGCAGCAGAAAGCATTCTCGTGGTGCCAAGGTCTGAACTCGGACCTTTCCATTGTGACCAGTCCGGGTGCCATCCTGCCTCTGGCCTCAGCGCCCTTTCAGTCATGGGCCATCCTTACAATGACCAAAGAAAACCCACCGACAACTGTATGTAATTGTCCCAAATCCCCACAGCGGCGAATGCACACACGGAGGCCTGTGGGGAAGGCTGGGCTCCCCCCAGGGGCGTCTGTCTCCCGGCAGATCCCTTCTCTCAGCTGTGGGATATCTCAGCTGGTCCCCCCCCCCCGGGCCCCCCAAGATGTGGCAGCGGCAGCCCTGCCAGAGGCATCCTCGGAGCTGGACCCCTGCCTTCCCGCCCCCTCCTCACTGAGGCGCCTCCAAGCTTCCCGGCTCTCACTCAGGAAGCCACGCTATTTCCAAAGATGACTGGCCTGGGGGCTTCCTTCGGAAGTTGCTGGCTGGAGCCTGAGGTTGGCGCGGGCGAGGGAGGGAGCCCTCCTAATTATGAGTGTGCAGGATCCCCGGGCTGTCGGAAATGCGATGATTACATGCTGGGGGGGGGGTGGCGGGGGGAGTGTGACGATGTCGTCCGATGGGCGATCTGAAATAAATTGTGGCTACTGAGGGACTTCTTCCTCGAAATTTGGCTCTGGGGGTCCCCTCTGCTGGGGGCGGGGTAGCTTGTGGACACACAGCCCATGGCTCCTGGAAATTAATGACCCCTTTCCCAGCCGGGACAGTTCCCTGTAAGTTTTGAGGTTCACAAGACACTCCGGCCGAACCCGTCTCTCACACCCCCTCCCTGAACTTGGCGGGTCCGTGGGCAGGAGGGAGAGGAAAACAAGGCTTCTCGTGCCCCTTCCTGCTCCAAGGCCCCATGGAGGGCAGCCATGTGGGTGACAGTGAGGACTCTCATTTGGCCTGTGAACCTGCAGGTGAGGGTCCCAGAAGTGACCTGCACCTCACACCCAGAGTCAGACTCCAGACAAGGCCCAAGAGCCTAGAGTTTGTTTGCAGGGGTGTGAGGAGACAGAGCAGGGACAGCAGCCAGTGAGGGACCCTGGGCACTCCATCTGTGGGGCAGGAAGCCGGATGCAGGCACCAGCTCCTGGGGGCCTCCCAGCGTCCAGAGGATGCCTGAGCAGGCGGGCTGCAGTATCAGTGGGGCTGGGCTGTGGCCCCTTGGGGCCCCCTGTGCAGGCAGAAAGTGTGGCCCCACACACTGGACTAGGGGACAACTCCCAAGCAGCCAGCATACAAGAGGCACTTAATAAATGCGGACATGCTCCTGGGAAGAGTTAGGGGACCCCGCTCTCCTCCCAGCAATCAGTAAGAGCCTGGTGGAGACACCCCTTGTCCTGGGAACATGGCCCTAACCCCAACCCAGGCCTGCACTGTACATAGCAGGCGCTGGGCTAAGATCTGCCCCTCAGGACCTACTGTGAGTTCAAGATCACTGGCCCCGGCCTTAAGGGGTTAATGATAGGAAGTCAGACGAGCCCCCACAGTGGCCCATCCTGACCCCTAGAGCTCTTTCCATCCCCACCCCCCGCCAGTGCCCACTCATCCAGATCCAAACAGGGCCCCATTGTCCACTGTGGCCCACGCTGGAGGGCGGGGCCATGTCAGGCCACTCCCCAGAGCTCTGGGTCCCTCTTGGCCGAACAGCTGGGAGAAGCCGCTGCCACTTACTGCATCTTCAGGGCTGGTGGCCAGCTTGGGGGCCTCCAGGACAGGTCTCCGCAGGGCCCGATTGCCCTCACCCCTGTGCTGGCCTCTTTCTACAGTGTCAGCACGGGCCAGACGGGAACATGGGCCCTACGACTTACCACCTGTGTGGCACTGAGCCAGAGCCCCCCCTACCCCGCACCTCTCAGGGATGTTGGGAGCTTGAGGGAGGCACTGTGGGCGGTGCTGGGCGGAGCCAGCGTGGGCTGTGCTGGGCGGAGCCAGCATGCACCACAATCCTCTCCCTCCCTAAGTCTCTCTTGAATCCAGTGCCTCCCTTGAAGCCAAGGCCCCTGTGGCCAACCCTGCCATCACTGTCCCAGACTGGCTGCTCCAGGCGCCCTAAGGATCACCTCCGTGGCCCGTGGCCTCAGACTATCCATGTCAGCCTGGGGGAGGTCAGAGGGTGTCGGTCACAGTACCCTGGGGCCAGTGCTCTTGAACACACAGTAGGTCCCCAGGGGACAGATCTTAGCTCAGCACCTACTGTGTACAGTGCAAGCATCCACTTGGAGCCAGGCCCCTCTAAGCCTCTGTCCATGTGCCCCAGTTATGTGCCATGCTGTGAAGGCAGCCACACTGGGACCAGTGCCCTACTTACTGGGTGCCCGGGGCCTTGGCAGCCTAGCCACCATGCCTTCCTCAGCTGAGCCCACCCCCCAGGCCCTAGGTCCCCCTGTTCCCTTCTTCCCACCTAGGTTGGCACTGAGCTGAAAGGCCCCTGCAGTCTGAACAGATGGATGCTGGGGGCACAGGGAGCCGCCAACCTGGGACCCCCAGCCCTTTCACAGCCGCCTCCTCAAGCCCTCCTACTTCTACCCAGACCCCTTGTCCAGCTCTGTCTGCTCCCCGTCAGAGTCAGCCTCTTCCCTCTCTGAGCTGTCCCCCAACCAAGGGGGGTGAGCCATTATACTGCTATAACCTGGGATACTTCTCAGCTGCAGTGACAGAAGCCAGCAGGTCCAGACTCCCATCTGGATCCCACAGCTGTGGGATGGGGTGCCTGCCTGGTGGTGAGCAGGAAGGCCAAGACCCTGGGCATGAAGGTAGGCTGTGAGTAGCCAGGGGCCCGGCTGGCACTCACCTCTCCTCTCATTCATTACTCACTCAAGGTCAGACACACAGAGAGATGGATGGATGGATGGATGGATGGATGGATGGATGGATGGAGTTAACAGAGCCTGGAAGGGTCAACTCCCTTCTCTTATCTGTCAGGGACTTGAGGAGGCAGAAACACCAGCTGAGAGTGAGCCCAACATTGGCCCTCACCTGAGGCGCTCACACAAACCCCGAATCACCCTGCTCTGACCCTTTTAATTTGGTTGATGGTTCTGCATGTGGGCACATTCTGTGTGACACAAAGCTTGCTCTGGGCTTTTCTTGAAAAGACTTGGAGGTTATATAGCAACCTCTGTCTGGTGACGCTAAGAGTACCAGGAACAGGACTCTCACCAACTGGCAAAGTTGCGAGTGGAGTCAGATCCCTGTCATCTCCGGGACCCGTCTGTGTGCCTGGCTGTGGTGGGCTCCCGCAAATGCATGTCCACCAGAGCCTATGGATGGTTGCGAGTGGAGTCAGATCCCTGTCATCTCCGGGACCCGTCTGTGTGCCTGGCTGCGGTGGGCTCCCACAAATGCATGTCCACCAGAGCCTATGGATGGTGAACATATTTGGAAAAGGAGCCTTTGCAGATGTGATTAAGTTAAGGATCTCTAGATGAGATCATCCTCGATTACTCAGGAGGCCCTAAATCCGATGACAAGTGTCCTTGTGTGAGACAGAAGAGAGCTACAGACAGAGGAGGAGGCACAGATCGGAGTGACGCAGCCACACACCAAGGAACTCCAAGTATGGCAGCCACCCCAGGGAGCCACCTCCTTCCATCTGGGGATCAGCCGCCACCCACAGAGCCAGAGCCCCCGGCAGCTGAGGCTGGGCACCGTGCTCACCTCCCGGCTACGCCTTGGGCACCTGTCACGGACCTCTCTGTCCTCCCTGAGCCCCAGGCCCCCAACACACCCCTTCTCAACCTCCCTGCTGCTCCAGCCGAGGCATGGCCATGGCAGCTGTTGCCAGTCCCTGCATGCCTCCCCCTTCCTCTGTGCCCAGACCGTGGGTATGGCTGCACCATGGGGTCGCTCAGCACACTTTTGTGTAAATGCCTGGGAGAGGTGGCATTTTTCCTGGCAGGCCACTGACTGGGGGCGGGGTTTTCTTTTGTTTTGTTTTATTTATTTATTTATTTTTTTTATCAGCACTGTCCTTCTTTCATTAAGCCATTTGCTCTCACGCTAGGCCCAGAGCTGCAGCTTCTGACCCCACCGTCTGTCTGACCTAAGTGACCACAGATAGTCCCGCTAAGGCTGTGAGCATCGTCTTCCCTCATGCCAGGCCCTGGCTAAGGTCACGCAGCTGCTGGTCGGTGTCCGAGTCATGGGAGTGGAGCCCACGTTGTTCTCCCAGGTGGGCTTCTATCAGAGCCAGGGTACAGGGCCAAGGGGGTCTCCTGATGGATCTGGAAATGGGAGTGCCCCCTTCATCACGAATCCCGGGGTCCCTGGTCACGGTGCTCGGGAGCAGGTCTCCCACCCAGCAGCCCCCCAGCCCTGGTCCCCCTGGGCGCCATCTGAGCTCCCCCAGGCCTCCCGGCCATCCTACCCTCTGAGGTCATTTTCCACCCAGCCCATGACGGCTGGAAAAAGAGACCAGGACACCTCACTGCCAAGACAGGGGGTTGAGGTGGGTGGGGCAGCGGGAACACGACCGACCGGGAGGCATTTTAAAACAAGAGGCACAGCTTGGCAGCCACCAGGGGAGTGGGCTGGTGGGGCTGGCTGGGCGCCCCTGGAGGAGGGGCCTTGTGCAGGCCCAGGGGAGCCTGCAAGCATGAGGGGGACCTTCTGGCAGGTGAACGGCCAATACCCATGTGAAGTGACACCCTGCCGGTCCCAGGAGCAGCCCTTGCATTCTGAGCCTTCACCCTGTTCTGTCTTACACGTGGGCCCAAGGCCAGCATGGACCACAGCCAGTCCAATGGCCCCAATGGGGTCTGGGTCTGGGGGCGGGGCCGGCCATACAAACAGACCGTGGGGCAGGGCTGGGCTGCCCTGAGAAAGCACCAGAGACACGTGGCCGGCCGGAAATAGCGAAGATTCCTTCTCTCGCATCTGGAAGCCAGCGTGTAAAATGAAGGGGCTCGGGGCTGCACCCCCTCAGAGGCTCAAGGACAAGACCCATCCTGCTCCTGGCGGGGCCCCCAGTCTTTGGCTTGCGGCTGCATCCCCCCAGTCCCCACCCCCATCATCACACACTGTTCTTTCCGCTGCGTGTCTGTGTCCAAGTTTCCTCTCCTCATGAGGACACCGGCCACTGGATTTAGGGCCCCTTCCCTTCAGTCTGAGCTCATCTTAGTGCGACCGCATCTATGAAGGCCTTCTTTCCAAAGAAGGTCACTTTCTGCGGTCCTGGGTGGATGTGAACTTTAGGGGGACCCAGTACAGCATCCCAGGAGGTGCCCAGGCCTCCTGTTGAAACTGTGGGCGATGTGTGGGGAACGAGGGGCCATCTGCAGGGCACACTGAGGCAGGAAGGATGTGGTGCTGGAGTCCTGCGCCAGGCAGAAGGGCCGCCGCAGGCTCTGGGGGGCCGGCCTGGATGGGGCACGCGGGGCAGTGAGAGAGGGGCGGGACCTCCTGGGCTGGCAGCCTGTTGGGGCCCTGCAGCTGGCTCAGCAGGGGTGAGTAGATGTTCATAGAGTGACCAGAAGGGAGGGAACAGCGGGACCGTTGGAAGGAAGAAGGCTCCAGGTGGGAGAAAACAGGATAAGACCCAGGCAGGCTACAGGGGCACGTGCTGACCCAGAGGGGAGGTCCAGAGTCTGGGGAGAAATAGATCTCCTTGGGGCCAGATACACATCTGGGGGACTTGTTGGCCACAGTTGGCCTCCTCTGGTGACAGATATCCATGGTGCTTGGCAGAGACAGAGCTGCGTGCACCCTCCAGGCAGCCAGCAAGGGGCTGAGTAGGCTTCCCTCGTGGGGGAGACGCAAGGCCAAGGCCTCCCAGCAGCCTGTTGGGATGGGGCGGCGGCGTCTAGGGGAGGGTCCGCTGAGAAGGCAGCTGTGGTTGGTGCGGACGGCTGGGTGCATGTCTGGCAGGAAGGCAGGAAGGTGGGGGCCCCGCAGACTTCCTTCCTGGGGCTGAGACATGCGCATCAGTGGTGACGGGAAGCAGTTGTTCGTCTTGGAATGCAGAGTGGGGGTCCTGGCCTCCCCAGACCAGCGCAGAGCATTCCCCAGGCTCCAGGCCTCGGGCCCCAGAGGAAGAGGGGCCATCTGTTTTCTGTCAGGCAGACAGTCTGGGGCTTCCCCTCACGTGGCCCAGAGACCCGCCCTCCCAGGTGGGGTGTTCTGCAAACCAGCCATTCTCTCCGACGTGCGGAAATGAGAGAACGACAGCAGCAGCTCGGCTGCCCAGCCTGCGCCGTGGTTGACACGGGTTGTCCCTGTTGTCCTTGCTAAATCCACGGGGCAAGAAGGCCAAGCCTTCCAGAGGTCCCAGGTTTGCCCCCTGGTCCCCCAGATTCCCTGTGGCACTGCCCTTCCCCTCTGCCCCTATGCCAGCCCATTGGCCCCTCAGTCCTTCATGACAGCTGCAAGCCACTGTCCAGTTTATAACCCGGGAGCCTGGCACCCCACCATTGGGGGCCAGTGCAAACAGCTCCCGGCCCATCCCTGTGACAGAGTACACGACAGGGGAACTCCTTATGGGACATGCATGAGAACTGGGACCAGGGAGTCTATAGGACTGTATCCCCCCCCCCTTTTGTGGTAAAATATACATAGCATAAATTTAACATATCACAGTTCAGTGACGTTAAGCACATTTACATTGTTGTGCGACTGTCACCACCCTCCGTCACCAGAGCTTTTTCATCCTCCCAAAGTGAAACTCCATAACACATGTATCCAAATTATGATCCTTGCAGTGTGTGATTAATATAAAAATTATGACTGAGCTACTTTACAGTTTTTAAAAGTTTGGTTGATATATAATTCACATACCATAAAATCCCCCCATTTCAAGTGTTCACTCCAGGGGCTTTTAGTCTATTCAGATTTGTGCGACCCTATGCATAGTTTTGGAATGTTTTCTTGCCCCACAAAGAGAAACCCGTTCCCATTATTGGTCGCTCCCCAATCCTTCCACCACCACCCCACCCCAGCCCCTGACAACCACTAATCCACTTCCTGTCTGCGTGGGTTTGCCTGTTCTGGACATTTCACGTAAATGAAGTCCTATAATATGTAACCCTTTTTGTCTGACTTCTTTCACTGAGTATCATGTTTTCAAGGTCCCTCCGTGCTATCGTGTGTGCCACTCCCTTTTAAGGCTGAGTGACAGTGCATTACACAGGTCTACCGCGTTACATCGTTTTTTAAGTGTTGAAAATGAGCGAGAATTTTACACTGATGGTTCATCTTGATTTGGACCAGCCATACTGCTGGGCTCACCAGCCCAAGTGGCCCACGCAGGCTGCAGGGCCCTGGTCCCACCAACGCCATCATCCCAGCAGCTAACCACAGCTGCACCTTATGAAGACTGAACTGGGCCCTGGCCATTTATTTGGCTCAGTGGTAGAGCATCAGCCCAGTGTATGGATGTCCAGGGTTCGAGTCCTGGTCAGGGCACATAGGAGAAGTGACTATCTGCTTCTCTACCCCTCCACTCCCATAGCCATAGCTCGATTGGTTCTAGTGCATTGAGCCCAGCTGCTGAGGATGGCTCCATGGAGCCTCAGCCTCAGGTGCTAAAAATAGCTTGGTTGCGAGCATTGGCCCCAGATGGGAGTTGCCGAGTGGATCCCGGTCAGGGTGCATGCAAGAATCTGTCTCTTTATCTCCCCTTCTCTCACTTGGAAAAGAAGAAAAAAAAAAACTAAACTGAAATGAGGAAAATTCAATGGCTCTGACTTTTCAAAAAGAAAGAAAGGAGACCATCCTCTGAAGATGTCTTTCAAATGGTTCCTTGTGTTTGGTTTTATAATAGAATAAGCTCAAGTGTTAAGGAAGGGGGTCAGGAAGAACTGTCGCACCGTTTTGGGTGGTGCGGCCCATCCTGAGCACTGTGCCGCTACTCTAAAGGGGCAGGGTCACAGCCAGAGGCTCACTGTCCTGCTTCCCAAGCATGCAGACGTCCGCCCCACACCTCCTGCTCCCCCTCCACCTTGCTTCCCCAGTCTACCTTCCAGCATGCCTTCTGTGCCAGGTAGTCGCCGCCTCCATGACAACCCTCGCTCAGTGATGGCGGTGAAGGTGGCCGTCTCAGGGGTTTCAGGCTCCCAGCCCTGAGCTGCTTCCCACCCCAGGGATCTGTTTCACTTTCGGATGTCGGCATCTCTTCCCGGTGCCCGGTCAGGAAGCGGAGACCCAGGGGAGTGAGATGAGCCAGGGCCACCTCTCTGCCGACCATGTCTTGGTGGTGTCAGCGGCTACTCCTCTGCCCCTTGAGGGCATGTGGACTCTCCAGGATCCCGTTAGCAGTGCATGGCCACCAGGGAGGGACAGGAGCTGGTTCCTAGCATTCTACTAAATTGTAGACACTGCCCCTTTACAGATGTGGAAACACGCACAGAGGGACGGGCCATTTGTCACCCAGTGGGGTTTTCTAACTCCTAGTTAACATGAGGAAAATAGCACTTATCACTTGGGGTGGGGGTCAGCTTATTCTCTGACAATCAGTCCCCCACCAGCTCCTCGGGCTACAGCTCCCAGCGGCCTCGTAGCACCAGTCAGCCAGTCTGCGCCCTGCCGTTCTTGAGCTGGTGCTCAGGATTCTCCCCACAGCTTGTCTACTGGGCTGGCCAATGTGCAAGGTCAGCAGCCCCAAGCACCAGAGCTGAGTGAAGAACAAGGGGCTTTACCTGAGCTGCTGCCCAAGCCAGACCCCCTGAGGGCGGGGCTTGGGCTCCCCCAGCTGTCCTGCCCTCCAGGAAGCAGAAACTAGCGTCTCCGAGCTGGTACGTCCTGACTACGGGCCCTCGTCCGCCGGGAGAAGCTGCCTGATAACCAGCTCTGCATTCCCACTCGCGGCCCCAGACGAGCTCGGCACCCACCCTTTACCCACATGCCCAGCGAGTGAGGCCGCTGACCACTTTTGCACCCGCTGGAAACAGGAGGAACGTCCTACAAAGGTGCCTTGGCTACCTGCCAAGTAGATTCCAAGGGTGTTTTCCAGGCAAATCGGAAAGAGGAATCAGCCTGTCATCCAGCGCCCTGGGAGGGGCCCCCAGAGCTGGCTCCCTTTCCCAGTCTGCTCCTGGGAAGGAGAAACCAGCTCACACTGCACCTGACCCAGAGGCCTAGGACTCAGTCCTCATCGGCCCACAGCCTAGCAGGCACCTGCGGCTCCGGACAGTCACTAAACCTGCCACGCCCACCCCAGACGGGCTTTGAGGGTGTGGCCTTGTCCTCACCGCAGCGAAGGCTGGAGCCTCAGAGGGGAGGCAAGACTGGATTTTGGGTCAGAGCCCAGGAGACATGCAGAGACCCCAGTTCTGGGAAAGAATCAATGATGGATAAGCTCCCGTTGAATGGAGCACACACTGGAGGTCCTGGCCAGTGTGAGCCACCTTCTGGGATCCAGACAGAATTTGGAGGGCGCGTGCGTGAGCAGCTGGACACAACACCCACTGCTCGTCCCCCAACTGCAGCCAGCCAGTCGATCTGGGTCACCTCTGTCAGCACAGCCCTCGGCTGCTAGAACCCCTGTCTGAACCCTGCATCCAGCAAGGAAAACCCCGCTTTGCTGGGAATTCACCGAGAAGCAGAAGTTTATTCAGATCACCTGAAACCCCCAAAGGGTCACAGCGGGTGAGGAACACCCAGCCTCCATCTCAAGCCTCCAACGGGACCCTAGGGACAGAAGCCACCAGTGGAAATTTGGGGAGCCCCCAGAACCCCCTACTCTTAGGCTCAAAAGTAAAACCTGGGGTCTGAATGGCGTAGCCCAGTTTTCTTTCCGGGTATGGGGGATACCAGGTCACGTGTGGTTACATTCCACCCTGTGGTTGAGGCCAGAAGGCGGTCCACAGGCCTGGCCCCTGGCTGCCCCGGATCCTTCGTCAGCCAGCTGCAAACTTCAGCTAATTGGGATCCTTTCCCATCTTGGAGGCAGTGTCTGCTGGGTCCACCTTCCATTTCCCTGCCCCCTCACACATGTTAATCTCTCAGTTCCTAGTGTGGGCTGGGATCAGGCGTCTCTGCCTTGGCCCCAACCGGACTGTCTGTCTCCAAACAGCAGAGAAACAAGTTGACAAGTTAAATGGCATCTTTGGGAGCTGATAACACAGTCCCTCCCAGGATGACCCTCCAAGCAGTGGAGCTGGGGTCAGAGTTCAAACTCATTAGCACACACAGGACGTCCTGAGTCTTGACCTCTCAACCTCTGGACCTCTGACCTCTAGTTTTCACTCAGTGACGGATCACCAGCCCTCCCTCCCCCGTCGGTTGTTGTGACATCACCAAAGCCTGGTTCCCCTCCACAGCAGTTGTCCCCAATGGCTTTGTGCAGCCTCCTGGAGGTAAGCAGAGAAGGGGGTACCACAGAGTGGGACACACCTCTCACCAGCTCTGTGGTCCCCGACAGATGGGCCAGCAGGGAAGAGGACAAGATGCTCCAGGCCCCCCACTACCCAGCACCCTCGCCCTCTGCGACCACCCAAAGTGCCCAAGAAGCCCCCACCACGACCCCCCTGGTGGGAGAGAGCTGTCTGCACTCAGCCTCGGCCTGCCCGGCACCCGGGCCCTGCAGCCACACGCTCACACGTACAGTCCATGCACACGTCAGTTTTGTGCACACAGTGAAAGCAGAGCTGCACGTGCCCTCAGAAAAATGTCCTTGTACTTCTTGCTAGTCCTCGTGCAGAGGTTGTCACTCCGGGGCACCAGGCCATGTGCAGAGATTGTGACAGAACAGAGACACTGCAAGAGGGCACAAGCTTTTCTGGGAGGAGGGCTGGTGGCTTTCAGAAAGTCTCTGTCCCAGTCCGGAGTCCCTCAGCTGGGCAGGCATGCAGCTGGGTGGGGCTCTCGTACCCAGAGAGGAGTGAGCCCTGTGCCCCTGCCCCACACCTGTGCTGTGTCCAAATGCAGCGAAGGCCAGGTGCTAGGCACATCGAGGACTTCCAGGGCGTGTGGACTATTGGCCATTGCCCTGGGAGGTCACCAGGGCACACCCCTTTCTGACTGTGTGTGCACAGTGGGCTCTTGCCAGAACTAGGATGCGTCCCTTGACTCAGCACTATGGCAGCTGGCCGAGTCCTCACACACCTGGACCACAGGTGGCCCAGAGGACATGCTCTGCGTGCCCACCAGGGTGTGCTTGGCTGGATTACATCTCTGCCACACCCTGGTTCCTCCAGCCAAAGAGCCAAAAGCATCCTAGTGTCCCCGCAAAGAGGAATGGAGTCCCCAGAAATCCCAAAAATGTTTTAGAGAGAAAGTAGAGGCCTGTGAGTGATTCACAAAACCCAGCTGCAAAAGCAAGGTACCAGTGAGAGTGGGCACCGCAGTGAGTGACCTCATCCCCTCCCGGGACCTTCCTCTGTGGGACGAAGATGGGTTTTCCATCGATGCCAGTGTGAATGGCAAAGGGCCGTGGGCCAGGGACAACAGGGGAACCAAGGGGTCAGGGGAATGCCTGTGGGCGCAGCTTTCTTCTCCTCAGCCTGCCGGCCAGTGACGCCAGTCCAGGACAGACCGTTGCTGTGTCTGTCGCCGGCTCTGTGGGGCGTGCCCTACTCTGGGATTCAGCTGCCCTCCCTGCTTGCTGATTTGTGGCTGCCCTAATCCCACACTAATTAGATTTCTGCGTTAGTGGTGAAAGGGCCCCGTGCGTGCCAGCCTGCAGGGGGCCCAGCCCGCTGCTTGTTTTGCACAGAATTTTAATTGTTTCCAAATTAATCCATGGACTCTAGTGAGCTCAGTGCAGATAAGCCGGTTGCAGGGAGGAGAGTCACTGTGTTCCCATCTTCCCGGCCCAGAGCTGGCTGCCCCTCCGGTGGCGTGGGGGGACCTCGGCTCGGACATGACGCAATCGCCCAGAAATGTCCAGGGCCTTCTCCTGCTCTCCCGCCTTCGAGTACTCGGCCACTGGCTCGGGGAGTTAGTTTTCCTTCTGTTTGCTCTTGGCTCTGTTTCTCTCCTAATCCTATTTTCACCAGTTTCTATCCAATTTAATACAGCTTCCGTAAGTCAGAATTAATTACCCTATGAGCTTCCAGCGGTCTCTTGCCCACCAATCGTCATTCTGGGGACGGGGCTCAAGAATGGGACTCGGAGGGCATGCAGGTGGAGGAGAGGACAACCCCACACGTGGAGGGGACCTTGGGATCTCGCTTCGCACCAAGGGACCCTTGCCAGGCCGAAGGTCCCAATCTGTTGCATGAAGAACCAGCCTCTTTTCAGACCGCCTCCAGCTGTAACTACAGTCTGTACCCAACGCTGGGCACACCTTCCCACCGCCCTGCTCACAAGGACTTGCACCTTATAAAATGTGTCCACTGCCGAATGATAAAATAAATAAATATGCCTAAAGCACAGGCAACAGAAGAAAAAAAATAGATACATTGAATTTCACCAAAGTTAAGAACTTTTATGCTTCAGAGGGCCATTATGAAAGTTGGACAACCCACAGAATGGGAGAAAATATTAACTCGCAGATCATACATCTGACAAAGGACTAGTATCCAGAACGTGTAGAGAACTCTCACAACTCAACACTAAAAAGACAAATCACTTAATTTTACAAATGGGCAAAGGATCTGAGCAGGTATTTCTCCAAAGAAGCAACACAAATGGCCACTACGCACAAGAAAGAGGCTCAGCATCCTTAGTCCTTGGAGAAATGCAGATCAAAACCTCAATGAGATACCACCTCACACCATCAAGGTGGCTGTTATCAACAAATGAGCCAACAAAACCCCCGAAATGATTACTGTTGGACAAGATATGGGATGTGGGACCCTTAGGCCCTACTGGTGGGAATGTAAAATGGAGCAGCTACGGTAAAAAACAGTTGGGTGGTTCCGCAAAAGTTTAAAGATAGAATCACCATATGATCCAGCAATTCCACTTCTAGGTGCATACCTAAGAGAATTAAACATCTATATTCACACTAAAAATTGTACACGTGTATTAATACCATCATCATTTATAATAGCCAAAAGTAGAAAGAACCCAAACATCCATTAATGAACGAATGGATGAAGAAAATGTGGGCCATCAAATTGAATTGTCTGCCATTAAGATGACAGCTGGGGCGTAGCTTTTTACCAGACATAAGTCCTGGCAGAAGCAACTGTTCTTTTGATGAGCCCTCCCCCCACAGGGCTGTTTCACAGTGTTCTCCCAGCTCAGGTGATTCCCAGAGACCCTTCCCCACCCAACTTGTGGACCCATCCAAGCTGTTTCCAGTGGCTTTTCCATACAAATGGTCTCTCTTGCCTCATGCTTCAGACTTTCCTAAAAATCTCTCAAATAAGCAGCGTCTGGCCTTAGCATACCCTGGATCTCTTGCTAAGTGTCTCTAGGCCCAGCACTAGAGGCAGCCAGCCTTGGTTGACAGCTTGACCACTACTGGGCACCTCCAAGCCCAGCATAAGTAGCAACCATCTACAGATCACTCCATAGCTCACACCAAATGGTAGCTAACCTTGCTCCTCCCCGGATGCCCTAGAGCCAGTACACCCAGTGGGCAGCATCAGACCATGCTGGATTGCAACCCTACCACTTCCATAAGCAACACACTCAAAGAGCTGACTCAGTGAGCACCAAAGCCCCACTGAAGCAAGTTCTGCTTCATAGGGTCAACTTCGGTAGTCATGGCTGGTCCTTGCAACCTATCAGCCTGGAAAGGGGGAGGGGTTGGTCAATCCTTCCAGTGATGCCAACAGCTATCGAGGCTCGACTACAAGACAGTGCACATGGCCCACACAGGGGAGCACCTGGAGTTTCCAGCTCAGGTGACTAGGGAGGGTGTGTCAATGGGTCCTATAGGACGCCTACTACACAAAGTCACTCGACCAGGTCTGGGAGACATAGCACCTCTGCCTAATACATAGGAACAAACATAAGGAAGCAGCCAAAATGCAGAGACAGACAAAAAAAAAAAAGTCCCAAGCCTGACCAGGCGGTGGCGCAGTAGATAGAGAGTCAAACTGCGATGTGGAGGACCCAGGTTCGAGACCCCGAGGTCACCAGCTTGAGTGCGGGCTCATCTGGTTTGAGCAAAGCTCACTAGCTTGAACCCAAGGTCGCTGGCTTGAGCAAGGGGTCACTCGGTACTATTGAAGGCCCACGGTCAAGGTGCAAATGAGAAAGCAGTCAATGAACAACTAAGGTGTCGCAACAAAAAATGGATGATTGATGCTTCTCGTCTCTCTCCATTCCTGTC
Organism: Saccopteryx leptura; assembly: GCF_036850995.1. Classification (NCBI taxonomy): domain Eukaryota; kingdom Metazoa; phylum Chordata; class Mammalia; order Chiroptera; family Emballonuridae; genus Saccopteryx; species Saccopteryx leptura. The sequence continues at coordinate 214,620,984 of NC_089506.1, forward strand.
TGTCTGTCCCTATTTATCCCTGTCTCTGACTCCCTTTCTGTCTCTGTAAAAAAAAAAAAAAAAAAATCCCAAGTGAAAGAACAGAAGAAATTTCCAGAAAAAAAAATAAAGACAAGCAAACTACCAGATACAGAGTTCAAAACAATGGTTATAAGGATGCTCAAAAAACTTAGTGAGAAAAAAAAAAACACAAAAAACAAACTTAGTGAGAACTTCAACAGCATGAAAAAGGACATAGGGATCATTTTTAAAAAAACCAATCAGAAACGAAGGCTACATGAACTGAAATGAAGAAGAATTTGCAGGGAATTGGCAGTAGAGTAGATAAAGCTGAGAATCAAATCAGTGACTTGAAATATAAGGAAGCAAAAACAGCCAATCAGAACAGCAAAAAGAAAAAAGAATCCAAAATGGAGGATAGTGTAAGGAGCCTCTGTAGCAACTTCAAGTGTACCGACATTCATGTCACGGGGGCACCAGAAGGAGAAGAGGGAGAGCAAGACATTGAAAACCTATTTGAAAAAACAATGACAGAAAACTGGTGAAGGAAAGAAACATGTAAGTCCAGGAAGCACAGAGAGTCCTAAACTAGATAAACCCAAAGAGACCCACACCAAGACACATCATCATTAAAATGCCAAAGGTTAAAGACAAAGAGAAAATCTTGAGAGCAGCAAGAGAAAAGCAATTCGTTCCCTACAAGGGAGCTCCCATAAGACTGTCAGCTGATTTCTCAACCGAAACTTTGCAGGCCAGAAGGGAGTGGCAAGATATATTCAAAGTGATGAAAAGCAAGGACCTACAACCAAGATTATTCTATCCAAAAAAATCTGTCATTTAAAATGGAAGGAATTAAACTTTCCAGACAAGAAAAAGCTAAAGGAGTTCATTATCACCAAACCAGTTTTACATGATATGTTCAAGGATTTTCTTTAAGAAGAAGGGGGGGGGGGGGAGATAAAAAAATGTAAACATTAAAATGGCAATAAATACATATCTATCAACAAGTGAATCTAAAAAACAGAATAAATGAACAGGACAGAAACAGACTATAGACCCAGAGAATATTTTGATGGTTGCCAGATGGGAGGAGGGTTGGGGGATGCGTGAAAAAGGTGAAAGGGTTAAGAAGTACAAGTTCATTATTACAGAATAGTCAAGGGATGTAAAGTACAGCACAGGGACTATAATATATATATATTAGTGAGAGAGGTAGAGACTGAGAGAGAGACAGAGAGAGGGATTGATAGGGACAGACAGACAAGAAGGGAGAGAGATGAGAAGCATCAATTCTTTGTTGCAGCACCTTATAGTTGTTCATTGATTGCTTTCTCATATGTGCCTTGATCAGGGGCTCTCAGCCAAGGGTCACTCAGCCAAGCCAGTGAACCCTTGCTCAAGCCAGTGACTTTGGGCTCAAGCCAAGCAACCTTCGGCTTCAAGCCAGCGACCCCGTGCTCAAGCCAAATGAGCCTGCGCTCAAGCCAGCAACTTTGGAGTTTCAAACCTGGGTCTTCTGCATTCCAGGCTGACGCTCTATCCACTGAGCCGCTGCCTGGTCAGGCTATAGTCTATAATATTAAAATAACTACGTATGGTGTCAGATGGATACAAGATTTATTGGGATGATCACTTAGATTACATAATGTCTAATCTGTGATGTGTATAACTGAAACTAATACAATATTGTATGTCAACTATAATTGAGGAATAAAAAGTGACTTTTAAAAATGTGGTCCATTTATACAGTGAAATATTATTTGGCCATAAAAAAGGATGAAATTCTGATATGTGCTACAACATTATGCTGAGTGAAATAAACCAGACACAAAAAGGCACAGTCTGTATAACTGAGCTTATATGAAAGGTGCAGAACAAGCCAATTCACAGAGATAGATAGTGGGTTAGTGGTCGCCTGGGATTGGCAGATTACAGAGAGATAGCTAAGGGGTACAGGGTTTCATTTAGGGGTGATTAATGGTCTAAAATTGATTGTGAGTGAAAAATTAATAATGAATGAGCAAAAAGAAAGAAGTGGCAAAAGAAATCAAAATGTTTAGAGTTCCCAGAATGTCTAAGGTAGGCTGAGGTGGGGCTCTGCTTGGAGCTTCCTGGTAGGCAAAGCAAAGATAGAAAGTAACTTGTTATAATGGTGCTGTTGGCTCCCATGTGCTGAGGGATTTTTCCTGTGTGAACTAAGTTCATCCCCAGAAGTGTGGGCAGGAGGTGGGCTTTACAAATGAGAACTCAGGGGCAGACCCAAGGTCACCAGCTGGCAGACGACAAAACCCAGACAGTAGTACCCTGGCCCTCCTCATCCTCCCCACCTGCCCACTTGTGTCCACAGAGATGTGAGTGCTCACCACCAGCAAGAGCGGCCATACATGCCTTTCCAAAAGTTGGTTTGTAACTGGTTCTTGAGTGCAGGGCGTGGCCCCCGCACAGGGCCAGCCAGGTGTCCCCTGCAGACAGAGGGCAGCTTTGGGGAAGCCTTGGGGAGAACATTCAGGGCTCCTCACAGGACGCTGGCCAAAGAGGCCCCTCTGGCCACCACCGTGACTCAAGTTTAAACATGTTTCAAGCCGTGAGGGTTCTATGAAAGCAAAGGCCCGCTCGCCAGTGAGTTTGGGAGCTTGCTGGCGCCCTGGATGGGGAGACCCTTATAGTCAAAGGGCGTCAGCGCTGTCATCCATGATGCCCACGCAGAAGCATGCACGCCCAAGGGATTTGAACAAACTTTCCAGATGGGGCCTGTCTCTCCCAGGCCTGGCCTCTGGAGGGTTCTGGGGCTTGTGCTTTAGGGGCTGTTTCCTTTCTTCTTCACTTTTCCTTAGAATGAAGTAGGAAAGGAGGAGCGGACACCAGAGGCCACGGTTCCCCCTCAGCGCCCTGTCAGAGGCCTCGCAGATCCGCCTGGCTCTGGGCCCCAAAGAGCAAGGGCCTGTGGGGTTCGGCCCCGCGCTGGCTCCCAGGGAGGCTGTGCTTGACTTCCTGGGTGTGACTGGGACTTCTCTGCAGCCTGTATCTTGCACACTCTTTTTCTGCAATCTTCTGTGCTGGATTCTGCCTGATTCTTAAGCACCGGCATCACATGGGGCCGTGAGCCAGCTGCAGGCCACCCAGGGGGAGGCTTGGCTGTAGGGGCCAGAGCCTCCACCCCGCAAGTCCTGGGGCCCTTTGCCAAAAGCACAGACATCGCTGCCTTCACCCTCTTTCCTCTGCTGAGCGCCTGGGAGGAGGGGGGTGCTCAAGGCACACCCACCTACCCGTTGAACCCCAGGTTCCGCTGTGCCCCTGCTTGGAGTTCAGACGAGTTCCAAGCCCTGGCCTACTTGGTCGCACTCTGAACCGGCTCACCTCACCCTAGTACAGGGCCCCCCAGGGAAGATGGGAGTGTAGGGGGGTCCCGACAGGCGCTGGGAGGATCTGCTCCGGGCCTCTCAAGCTGCCGGGGGTTCCTGGGCTGTGGCAGCGTCTCGCCAGTCTTCACGGGCACTGTCCCGAAGTGCGCACTGGGTCGGCATTTTCCCTTCTCATGAGGACCAGCCTACTGGGTCAGGGCTCACCCACTCGGGCACGAACCCGGTCTTTCCGTTACTAATGACAGCTGCAATGATCTTCTTTCTAAAATAGGTCACGGTCGGAGCTATCGGGGGTCAACATGTCAACATATGAATTTTAGGGGATGCAATTCAACCCAAAGCACTCCCTGCCAGAAATTTCACCATCAACACATCCTTTTTAAGACCAATGTGTGTGCTGGGGAGTGGGTTGAATATGACATCACTGTTGGCCTGGTGCGGTTTCTGGGCATGAGGGTGGGTCTTGAGGGCTCGGCTGAGGGAGAGGGCAGCAGTTCCTAGGGATACCGAGGCCTGACGGACTCCTGGGAGCAAAGAGCACAGAGGCTGGGGTTTCTCGGGTCCTACTGTATGGGACTGGGATCCTCATGACTCTACCTAGCAAAGGAAATTAAAGGTGCAGATGGAATTGAATTTTCCAATCACTGACCTGAGATGGGACGGCCTGGGGTATTAGGGTGGGCCCAATGTCATCGCCGGCATCCTCAGAAGCAGAAGAGGGAGCCAGAGGTGTGGAGTGAGGGCTGCCAGCCCCTGCTCAAAGACGGAGAAGGGGCAATGAGCCAAGGAATGTGGTGCCTCTAGAAGCTGAAAGGCAGGACACGAATTCTCTCCTGGAGCTTCCAGAAGGAACCAGCCCTGTGGACACCTGGATTTTAGCCCCATGTGACCCATGTCAGATTCCTGACCCCAGAACTGTAAGAGAATAAAACATTGCTGTTTTAAGGCAATGAGTTTGTGGTGATTTGTCATAGCAGCAATGGAAACTAATACAACTCCACCCCCATGTGCCATGAGAAGAGGAGTCCCCAGGAACAAAGCCCAGAACCCCATGCTGCCCATGTGAATCCAGAAAACTGGCTACAGAAGTTTTTGATCAAGTGCTGATTGAATGCTGTGGAGGGCTCCACGGAGGGACACAGCATGGCCACACCCACAGCAGACATCGCACAAGCCTGATGTGGGGAAAGCCCACACCCTGAATGCACCACCTCCATGAAGAGCTGGCTTTGACAGGGTGACCGAAGCTCTGGCCTAGGGGCTGCCTTTGGAGCCCTGGGGCTCGTGGGGGACCTGTGGGATCCTGACGGTGCTAGGGGAGCCCGCCTGTCCTACCCCAGGCCCTGGAGGCCTTTGTCCTCCACCGACCCCAGCCTAAGCGGCCAGCCTGCCTGGCTGCTCTGAGCAGACTCAGCCACAGAGAATGGGCCCAGCCCCAACACACACAGCCCCAGAGCTCTGGCTGGGAGCACCCTCCCAGAGGGAGCAGCTTCCAGTCATCCAGGCTGTCATCTCTGTCGCTGACACTGGTTGGGGTCACACCACCACCAAACACTGTCCTTAAACTCGGGTCGGTGCCAGTGCGTGCTGTGCTCCAATGCCACCCCACTGCTCAGATGAGGAGACTAAGGCTCAGAGGGACCAGGGGGCCACCAGCTAGAAGGCCAAGCCTAGACCCTCACCCTGAAGAGACAGCTCACCTACTCAGTTCTGCAGACGGGACTCAGGAAAGGCCAAGAGCAGCTTAGACACCCCCTGGGCTCAGGCTGCCACCGAGGTAGGGGCATCTGGGCCCCGATCCCGACCCCAGCAGCTGTGACTCCCATCAGAGCTGGACCGCTGTCTTGGGCTGGACTCTGCTCTGCCAGCCTCTGTGCCCCGAGCGCCTGGCCAGCTCCTCCTGCTGCCCGTGTCCCCAGCACAGCCCGAGACTCTGCTGGGCCACCTGGAGCTCAGGATCACTCAGGGGGAGCTGCTTAGGTGGGTCAAACACCGAGTAGGCTGAGGCGAGGTGGGGCATTCAGGCAGAAAGACTCGGCACTCCAGGGGTGACCTGTACCTACGTCCCAAGCAGGTGAGTGGACAAAGAGGACATACATGAACTGGGCATGCTGGCCTGCCACCGACCTCTGCGTATGAGCACCACACGCGTCTATATGCGTGCTCCCACATGTGCACACACGTGTGTCTCTACCATGTTGCCGGAGTGTGTGCGTGTGCATCTACCTTATGGGGGTGCTCCCGAGGGCTTTGGGAGCCCCAGGAGCCTGTGGGCTGCAGCCACTGGCCCTCCCATGGACACGGCTAGTGCTGGGCCTGGGGCTGAGACGGCATTTCAGCCTTCGCCACCTCAGACACCCTTCGCCTGCTCTGCGATGGGGGGAAGGGCACACCGGGCAGGACCACGCACGGGCAGAGGGCAGGAGGTGGGGCTCAGCACACCCGTCCCCAGCACTGGGTGGCATCTGCCGTGAAGCTGGACCTCCCTGAGGAGGGGAGCCTGAGCTCACACACCCCGGGACCCAGGGCGGCCCCCTGCCAGCTCTCCGCAGCTACGCGGCTGCCTTCCCAAATGTGTGGATTTCAGAACAGCTGTTCGGCTATCGAATCGCCTTGGGAAACACAGACAGACATTGCCTGGCAGTGCTGGGGTAATCCGCACCTTCCTGCGGACACGGATGGACACTGGGAGGCCCAGAGACCGATTTTCCACCCAATTTCTCCGGCTCCTGTTTCTCCTAGCATGGCCCCCACCGTGGCCTCGGGGCACTGCAGTCCAGAGCTGCTCTGGGCCTCACCTTCCCCCAGACCTGGTCCTGCCTGCCTGCCGGGGACTCTGTGGTGTTAACAGCTGAGGAGGCACAGTGTGGCTTCCCCACTGCCTGGAGATGGGCCCGCAGGAGGTCCTCCAGGTGGTTTCAGGGCCTCAGATGAGACCCTTTCCTGCCAGCAGAACAGCAGGTTTCCCAAGGTATCCTGGAAAGAGCACCCCAAATCCGCCATGGGAGCTCTCCTTCCGAAAGAGACTTGAGGCTCAAAACGTGGATTTATTTTGAAGAAAAATAGATCGTTAGTGGCACAGGTAGCTGTGGGCCCATCGAGGCAAACAGTGCTCTAAACACCAACCCCTCTTGAGTGTTCAGCAAGAGAGATTAGGTTGATATTTGTCCCTTGGTTCCTACTATGAACCCAGCTCTGTGCTCCTGGCTGAATGGGCTTAAATAGGGGAAAATGCATTGCGAGATATGGATGGGTTGTGATCCTACAGGGAGCATGGGCTGGGGAGGCAGGACTGGCCCCTGGCCTCTCTGACCCGAGATGGGGAGGGGGCTTGGCTGGCCAGACTGGGTTGGAGTCATGCTTGTGGCCTGACTGACACTTGGTCCAACCACAGCTTTGAGTGAATTTTCTCGGGCTTCCCCAGCCCACGGAATCCACATTTCTCACTCACTGCTCCCACCAGCTTCTCTCTCCACCAAAGAGCATGCTGGCAGGTAGGTGTCAGGACAGTCGATGCTTTTAGGACCTTCCTCACCCACATCAAGCAGGACCAGCTGAGAATGCGATACGGGGCTAGGCAGGGAACCCGCGCGAGAGGAGGGGTCAGAGGGGTGTGGCCACCAGCCGAGATGGCCAAAGATGCTGGCAGCCACGGCAGCTCCAGGAAACTAATGAGAATCAGGGCCCAGAAACACAGGGCCAAAAACTAGGGTCTTAAAACAATAGAAACTTACTCTCTCATGATCTGGAGGCCAGAAGTTCTAAATCAAGGTATCAGCAGGGTTGATTTTTTTTCTGAGGCTCCAGGGAAGAAAATGCAACATATGTGGACCTGAGAACATCTGCCTCACCTTTCTTTATTTCTCTTAAAAATCTATATATATATTGATTTATTTTAGAGAGAGAAGAAGGGAGGGAGGGGAGAGAGAGAGAGAGAGAGAGAGAGAGAGAGAGAGGGAGAGAGATGTTCTTGCATGTACCCTGACAGGGCATCGAACCCACAACATTTGTGTGTTGAAATGACGCTCTAACCAACCGAGCTATCTGGTCAGGGATCATTTCTCTTCCTCTGGAGGGTGAACAGTCTCCTGCCCACGGACAAGGCCACATGGTTGCACAGCTGGTCACCCCAACTGGAAGCGATCTCACTTCACGGTGTCATAGAAGCCACCCTCGGCCAGCGTGCTCACCCCCACACATGTGTGGAGGGCATCCCCTCGCGTGCGCCCTGCTGGCCTGGTGGTATTGCTGTCAGCCCTCTGGTTTCAGCGCCACAGCCCAGGCATGTTTCCATGGCTGTCCCCACTTGTCGACAGGCAGTGGTTTTAACAGGGGCTCCTGCCATCTGGCCGTGCAGCCCCCCCTGCTTACAGCGGGAAGTCCTCCCGGGTCCCTGCACGCCCGCCTCTGTCCAGCCTTTTCTGTGGCCTCACATCTGAGACACTAAAGAGGCTGGTGGGGGAGGACATTTTGGACGGAGGCACAGGACAGGGATGTCAGCCTGTAGAGACGTAACTGAGGCCAGGCCTTGCTGGCCAACAGCTATGTCTGATGTAGCTGCTGGAACAGCACCGGCAGGCCAGCCGGGTGCCCGAGAGCGAGCCCCACAGCCCGTCCAGGCTCCAGCCGTGCTGCTCCTCTTCCTCCCCCACACAGGGCTGGGCTTCCTGAAAAGCCAGGAAACCGGTCTGGTGGACGCTGTACCCGCTGGCCTGCCCCTTCCAGGGTGCCTGCAGGCTGAGTCCTCTTTGTTCTGGCCACGAGCACGTGACTGACCTGCGGGGTGTTCTAGAAGGACAGCAGTAAACAGCTACTGCAGGCCTCCTGCCTCCCGCTGCCAGTGTCCCGCTAACACTTCTGTCTTGTTTCTCTGCCAAGTCCTTTCTGAAGGCAGTCTCTGAACACCTACTGTGCGCGGACTGTCCAGGCCAGGCCTCCACAGCCTGCAGACCAGCTGAGCTGGGCTGCAGCCATCGGCCCTCCCTCAGACACGGCTGGTGCTGGGTCTAGGGCTCTAGAACTCTGCTTCTGTGCTCCCCGGCAGGCCCTCCTCCTCCCTCCAACAGGACCACCCCACCCCCAGCCTTCCTGCCTCCCAGACACCTGGAGGCCACCCCTTCCGTTGTCTGTCCAGCGTCAGCTTCAGCTCCCTGGGCTTCCACCTCCAACCAGCTCATTCCCCTCAGCACCTGGAGCTCCCTCCTGGCCACAAGCTCCTGCGCCACCCCCAGAGCAGCCCCCAAGGCTCTGGACCTATCTGTGTGCCCAGAAGTCAGCCTGGGTCTGGGAGCTCCCTCACCTCTGGGCTTCAAATGCTTGAGCTACAAATGGGCATCCCCCCAAATTCATGTCCACTGGAACCTCAAGATGGGACCTCATTGGGAAATTGTCTTTACAGAGGTAATTAAGTCAGAATGGGTTATCCTGGATTAGGATGAACCCTAATCTAATGACAAGTGCTTTTATAAGAAGAGGAGACACACATGAGCACAGAGAGAAGGCACCCATGTGACCACAGAGCCAAAGACCTGAGAGATGGACCCTGATTTCAGGCTTCTGGACTCCAGAACTGTCAGAAAATGAATTGTTGCTGTTTTCAGCTGCCCTGTTTGTATGGGATGGTTGTAGCAGCCCAAGGACACTGACACAGGTACCTCATTACTGCTCCATCCCCTGTGGGGATTAAGAGTCCACTGTCTCGCCTGACCAGGCGGTGGCACAGTGGATAGAGCATCAGACTGGGATACTGAAGGACCCAGGTTCGAGACCCCGAGGTCGCCAGCTTGAGCGCGGGCTCATCTGGTTTGAGCAAAAAGCTCACCAGCTTGGACCCAAGCTCACTGGCTTGAGCAAGGGGTTACTCGGTCTGCTGAAGGCCCCCGGTCAAGGCACATATGAGAAAGCAATCAATGAACAACTAAGGTGTCGCAACGAAAAACTAATGATTGATGCTTCTCATCTCTCTCCGTTCCTGTCTGTCTGTCCCTGTCTATCCCTCTCTCTGACTCTCTCTCTGTTTCTGTAAAAAAAAAAAAAAAAAAAAGGGTTCACTGTCTCTTTGGTCTTACCCTGAAGGGCCAACTCTGGGCACCAGGGATGATCTCCTGCCCCCCACCCCGGACTGGCCTGGGAGGCAGGGAGCAGGGGAAGGATATTATCCAGGACATGCAGCTGTGCACGGGGTTACAAGGTCTGCAGGGACCGGGCTAGGGGTCTCTGCTGAGAGTCTAGAGGCCCGGCGGGAGAGGTATTGAAAACCTGCAGACCCTCGTGGGTCCCAGGAACCTCCTCCCCCAAGGGCCATGGTGAAGGAAGCAGTGAAGAGTTGCAGGTACTTGGGCCTACGCTGGCCATATTCCCCTTCAGGACATAAAGCCTCAGGCAGAAGTGGGAATAGCTGGCTATCCCCCAGCTTTGAACCTGAGTCAGGGGGTAGTCCCGGGACCAGCCTCTTGTTCCCTGGCCTGGCGGGACTGCCCACAGCCTGAGGCATGTCCATCCTGCAGGGTGTCCACGCCCTCCTTATTCTGGGCACCTCAGGAGCTATGCCAGGTGCCTGGTGTAGACTCAACCCATGTAGCCAGTCAGGGGCATGACCCCCACCCACTGAGCACTCCCTGCCAGGCACCCAGACCCTGCACGCCTTAGTGACTCACACCCAACATTAGGCTGCAGGTCCTCTAGTGCAGGTGGTCCCCAGGGGTGAGGTGTACCCAGTGCCAGGTGCCCTACAGAAAGCAAGCAAGCAGGCCAGGAGCCCGGGCCTGGGGATGCTCCTCCAGCCTCCCCCAGCAGCTGCCCTGACCCCCACATCAGCATCTTTGCAATCTGTTCCCCACTAGACAAAAGGCACCGCATTCAAGTTTCCTTGGTAACCTCGGGGTTAACATGGTAGATTGGCCACAAGACCTCTCTTTTCAGGGTACCAGGACAACCTTTGCCCCTGGCATTAAGGTGAGTCCCCACTCAGAAAAGGGAAATCAGATAGTACCAGTCTCATGCTTCCCTTGGGGTCCACATCAGCCTCCCCTCTTGCTCTGCATCCTGCCCTGGGCCAGGGTGTCAAAGCCCAGCACCAAAGATTAAACAAAGGGCCCCGAGCAGCTCTGAGGAGCCCATCATTTGGAATGCTGAGACAATCCTGGGTGACAGTTTTGTGTTAACAGGAGCAGGAGGGACCTACCTGTCTTGCGAGTTGTCCACACCCTGCCCAGGATGTGGCCACCGTGGGAGCGCCAGACACTGGGAGTGGCCTGAGCTGGCCGATCATGCCACCTGGGATGTGAATGAAGACCAGCCAAGGTCCTCACCCTCGGGACCGGGGTGAGTTCACATCAGTGGTCCCAAGACCCCAGGCCAGGGGGAGAAGGCAGGTCAACCCAGCCCACAGACAACCACCTCACTCACTACTTTCCAAAATTCAAATCAGCACAAAATCAAGAAAATAAAATTATCACTGACTCTTTCAAATTGCAATTCCCCTTCCTACACTCAGATTACCGGTTACTGGAAAGTAAGTTTTACAAATGGTTTTCTGTAAAGGACTTGCTTTTGGCGAGTTTATATAGCTACCTTTGTTACTATAAAATCTGGAAGCCGCCTTCTGCGTGCTGGGCCCCTCCCCCTCGAACACTTAGGGGAGGTATTTCTGCATGAAATACGGCTCCCATCGGCAGGGCCCTGCTCAGAAGCAAAAATGAGCGCAGTAAATTCTGAGGAGGAATTTGTTTAACCTCTCACCCCAAGGCTGTAAGTGTGGCTCTGAGCATCCTGGCGCACTCTGATGTATTTTATAACACTTGGCAAGGCCTCTGTGGAGACTGGAGAAAATTCACCAATCGGAGAGGCTGCAGGGGTGGGCTCGCTCATGGGCCAACTCCTCTCTCACAGAAAAAGCTCCGAAGTCAACCACATCTCTGCAGCAAACCATTCATTCACTCATTCATCCATTCATTCATTCACAGCCAAACTCCCTCTCTAGCCAGGTTTGCTACTGGACAGGACCCTAGAAGATACTGACCCCAGCCTCATCGCTCAGCCCCCGTCTGCCCTAACGTGATCGGGCAGATAGATGCTCACGGGTTGGGAGCTTAGTAACATGCCCAGCGCTACTGCCCCCAGAAGTTTGGAGAAACAGCTGAAGAACAAGGAGGAATCAGAGAAGTTTTGCATCCTACCAGGCACGGGCTGCCTTCACAGAGAGGGAGCTCCCAGCTCTGGAGGTGAACAAACAGAAGCTGAGGAACCGCTGGGTTTAAGATGCCTCAGGGAGCAGGCTGGCGGGGTGAACCCGGGGCTTCTGCAGGAAACTTCATCTTCCTCCTCGGAGACTCAGAGACAGAATGCTCCCGTGGACCTGCGTCTGCACCCGCTGGTCACAGCCAGCTTCCTCCTGCCAATGACAAGAAATTGAAAGGAGGTGGTAGCCAGGCCCAAGAAGGTGGGAACTTGAACCCACATTTGTCCACATTGGAGATATGGCCCTTCAGCAAGGGTTTTACTAAGACTCTTGAGTTTTTAGCTCCAACAAAGAAATTTGGCCTGCATGACCATCCCCTGGGGCGGTGGTCCCTCCGCAGCCATCAGCCACCAAGGGCTGCTGCAGGAGCAGAATCTGGGACCAGTAGGGTGCTCAGGGAACGGGCCGATCCTAGGACCAAGGAGATGGGGACAGTCTTGAACATTCCTGGACATCCACTGGAAATAGACATTTCATAAATTAAGTCTTAATTTAAATAAGATCCCCTACGTGGTTTTGTCAAAGCAAAGGAATAGATCTATTATGTGGGTTGGGGAGGAGGGTGTACTTATGAGGATGTCAACTTCCTCCTCAGTCCATAACCCCCCCGTCTCTGCCCAAGCCTGAGGGTCTCATCCACCCGGAGCCTCAGCCCGGGGCCTCCGGCAGCAGCCCCACAGCCGCCCGCGTGCTCCCTCCACCATGGAGGCCCGCCGGCGCCACCTTTCTCTGCATCAATATTGACCCAGCCCACAGGGGGCCCACAGTGTTGCTCACACGCGCCTGCCTCACTCCCCGGACTCCCGAAGTGTTTGTGGAGGGTTGGGAACCACCCTGGGCTCCATGCAGGGCGTCCACATTTACACCGGGAAAAATAACAGGGTTTTTTTTCCCCCTCCATGAAACGTTCATTAATGGTTTCTGGAGAGGAAAGAAGCTTTGGGATTGAAACCTCCCAGGAGTGTGAAGCTCACCGTTGTGCTGGCCACAGCCTGGGCAGGCAGGGAGCCAGAGGCAGAGCGCTCCTGCAGCTAGCTCCTCGCCCTGCCATGGTTGCTGGCCTTTCCATGCCAAGGTTTGGTTTCCGCGCAGGCCGGCTGGGAGACCAGCCGCCATGCATGTCCACGCTGTGCTTCCTGCAAAGAGGGGTCTGCACGGGTAGCGAGGAACCCCCTGGGCCTGTCCCCAGGGAGGGGCTGCTGGCTAGACGTCAAGGGGCACAGAGGCTCCTGGAAACCCCCTCCCATTGTGTAGCCGCGGGCTGCCTGACATCACACTGCATCGGACCTGCAAATATATTAGTGGCTCCTGTCTGCTCCGGCTGCCACAGAGCAGGCAACTGAAAGAACAGAAATGTATGTCCTTCTAGTCCCAGAGGCTGGAAGTCCAAGATCAAGGTGTCCGCAGGGCTGGTTCCTCCTAAGGCCTTGGCTGAGAGCTGGTTGTCCCCTCCCTGCGTCCTCACATGGCCTTCCCTGTGCATGTCTGTGTCCTAATCTTCCTAAAGACACCAGTCATGTTGGGTTAGGGCTCACCCTAGCAACTTCGTTTTACCCTAATCACTCCTTTAAATCCCCCCTCTCCAAATGTAGTCACATTCTGAGGGACTGGGGGTTAGGACTTCAGCATGGGAAGTTTGAGGGACATGCTAAACCCATAGGAGCTTCCATACCTGGCAACACTCCAGGTGACGGTGAAAATGCGACCCACCACCTAGGTCCTCAGAGCTTGACCGTCCGCAAACACCTCCGGATTCACTATCCCCCTTGACTCCATGGGAGGGCCAAAATTATCTGACCTATTTCCCGGGCCCAAGAGCAGGGTGTGGACATGGGGACCACTGGGAGACACGGAAGAGACACACCTAGTGTCCACATGTCCTGGATCTAGGCCCATGGGAGCCCCGGGGGGCATGCAGGCCCGGAAGGTAGTGGGGGGAGGCTGGGAGGTGATTTTTAGCTCACTCCCCCAACCCCAGGGTTTCTGGTGCAGCACCTGGGTCAGCTCCGTCACCCCTTCCAGCCTCAGTTTCCCTCTGTAAAACAGATGCGACCAGAGTCCCCACCTGTAGACCACATGTGTGAGTTTCCTTCCTGTGGCAGCTGTTGTTACTACCAGCAATGTCAAGGTCGGAAAATTACGTCCAGGGAGCAGAGGTGGGCAAAGGGTGTATAGCCCTTTGCCAGCAGCAGCACCCAGACAAGCCTGAGTGACCAATGCCCTAGAAACTTCTCCTTCCCCATCCCCTTCAAGGGTCACCTCTGCTGCTGTGTTAGTGGTCCCTCTGCCTACCCACTACCACCCTCTCCCTAACCCGACACTCTTTGGGACAAGTTGGGGCCAGGCTTTGGAGGAGCCTGCCTGAGATGCCATGGTCTCTGGGGGCACCAGGGGCCGCAGCTCAGGGCTGGCGCCATGCTGGGGGACAAAATCCACCAGCCTTTGGATAAATGACTGGGCCACCCGGCACTGCCTGTTAATGAGGCTTGACAGCCGACAAATAACGAAAAGGGATATTATGCCAGTGGACCTTCCCCAGAGGGGTATTTGCCTTGTACAGCGTCCAGGTGCTACTGTCTGGGAGGAGAGTGTAGGGCATGTGGGACCCTGGGCAACCAGTGGCTACTCTAACCCCTTCTGAGACCACGTCTGGGCTCCCAGCCCAGCTGGACAGTATGAGGGGCCCCTCCCAGACTTCAGCCATGGACAGAACTTTCCATAAAGCCTGGAAAATCCTTTTGGGGCTGGCCTGCCCTTTCCTCTGAGAGTGGTGTGTGAGGGGGGGGGGGAGGGCGCTGAACCCCTCATGGGACCACGTGGACAAGTAAGGGCTGAGTGTACCCCGGTGGTCACCGGGTCTGCACACAGCACGTGGGGCCTGGATGTGGAGGAGCAGTAGGGGACTATGGGTCCCGCATCCGTTCCCCGTTCTGAGCTGGAGTCCTCGGCTCTGGTTCACGAGGCCGTGTCCACACTGCCAGGAGGCCCTGTGCCCTCCAGCTACCTCTGCAGCATCCTTCGTCACACTGGTTTCTACCGGGAAGGGCAAAGCCTGCCCTGGCCCCTCACCCCACACCGCCAGCCGGGCTCCGGACCCTAGAGCCCATCCTGCCAGCCCAGCCCTGACAAGGACATGCATTCCTCCAACCTCAAATCCTTTCCCTGACCTGGTGGCCGAGCCTGTGCCCGCTGCCCACTGCCCACCTCGGATGGACACCCACCATCGGGCTCTTCAATCTGCCTCCTGCTCTCCCGGCCCGTGGGACAGCACTTTGGTCTTCCAGCTTTTTTAAAAAAGGTCAGATTTTAAGACCACATGTAAATGGTCTGGATGAGTCATTTTCAACCTGAGTCATCCTGGCTGCTACGAATCTTTCTATTTTAATTTCTTTTCTTTATTGAGGTGAGATTCACATGGCATAAAATTAACCGTTTCAAAGTGTACGATTCTGTGACATTTAGGCCATTCACAGTGGGGTGTGACCAACATTTCTATCCAGTTCTGGGATGTTTTCCTCACCCCAAAAGAAAACCCTGTAGCCATCACCCGTCACTCCTCCCATCCTCCCCTCCCCTGGCAACCTCCAATCTGCTTACTGTCTCTGGATTTGCCCGTTCTAGACATTTTCTATAAGTGGAATCACACATCCCGGGGCCTTCCGTGGCTGACTTCTCTCACTGAGCATGACGTTTTTCAAGGTTCATCCGCGTCCTAGCATGTGTCAGTGCTTTGTTCCTTTCATGGCTGACTAATAGCCCACTGTGTGGATGGACTACAGTTGTCTACCTTTCAGCCTGACCCTCGTCACCCTGCTCTCCCAGGACCACAAGAGGTACTTCCAAACCTCCACGCTTGGTTCCAGCCCACACATCTGGCCAGCGCACACTTCGGTATCAATCCGCAGGGTGTATCCTGGAGGCATCGCTGGGAAGCCAGGGGACAGGACTACCCAAGGATAGCACAGATCCAAGGAGAGTTGGGACATCGTTAATTTTAAATAGCCCAGGTGCGGCATGTCCGAGGCCTGGAGGCCTGAACCAGCTGCCCCTTCTACTCAGAGACATTGGTCCCTTATTCATGGAGGTCACTCAGTGTCTACTGTCCCCTTTAAGGGCAGCTCCCATCAGTCCAAAAGCCAGCTCTGAGCCCTGTGTGAGGTTTTCAACTGCAAGTCCGCAGACTGGTGCCTGTAACCGGGTGCTGGGACAGGCAGTTGAAAAACACTGCTGTAACCTGATCTGCCGGAGCCTCCTTGGAGGTGAGGAGCGGCCTCCCAGACAGGCCGAGAGATGTGCCCACCGCTGCACAGGGACCAGCAGCGCCAGGGAGGCCGGGTCCCCTGGTCCGGTCCGGTGCCCGAGCCCACCTCTGCTCTCCCTCCCGCTCTCCCCGACCCAGCTTCCAACTGATTTTCCTGCTGGCATTTTGGGGGGAAAGCAAATCCCCTGGGGGCAAATGGCATCTGTCCAAAAGAGCTTTCTGAGTCTGCTTTAAAACACTTTGGGGAGCTCCAGGAGAGAAAATATGGTTTTGATTTTCTGGAGCAGGCTTAGGCCCCCAGCTCGGCCCACATGGCCCGAGAGCCAGTCTCACGGATTCTCACCCAGACACGGAGTCAGAGAGCGCGTGGTCGAGGAGCCAGACGGGTGGAGATGCTGACAGGCGCCTAGGGCTCTTGTCTGAGGGCGCTGCTCCCTCCGGCCCCAGCCTCCCCCAGCCTCGGACAGAACGGTCCAGCTGAGCTCCGACAGGCTACTTCTCAAGGTCACTGAGAAACGGGCAGGGAAAAGAGTTGATCCCGTGGGGCTTCAAGAAAGATCTCAGCCCTTTTGGCAGTTCCAGTCGCCCTTTCTCAATCCCCGTGGCTGGTTGGCTGGGGGGTGTTGGGGGCCTCCGCCCTCCGGGGACTGCCTGGCAAGGTAGTGCGCTCCCCTGAGCAGGAAGAGTCTGGGGTAGCTGTGCACGTGGACAGTGATGAGGCCCTCCTGAGAGCACGGCCCATTTCCTGTATCATCTGAGATCAGAAGTGTCGGTCATGCCTACCGCTGTTGGGGTTCCCCAGCTGACAGGTGGCAGAGAGGGGCCGTCCTCCCAGAGTCCTTGGCAAGCACTCCCTGGGGGGGCTCCTGCCGACTCTCTAGGAATACTTAGGGAGCACATAGGGGAAACCTGCTAGCCGCCTGTATCTGGGGTCACAAGAGAAAGGGGGTCCTGCTCTTGGGGGTTCCTGAAGCTCTGCACACCTCCCTGCCCCTCCCCCATCGTCCAGAGAACAGCCGGTCTCTGACACCTTGTAACCCAGGAGGTTCCAGTTCCCTGTGGGCAGAAGGGGGGCAACCCAACCCAGCAGGGAGTCTGAGAGATAGCACAGGGGACCCTGGCAAAGCCCCTTGCTCAGCCCATTGGGCTGGGCCAGCATCCAACTGAGTGCCTTCTGCCCAGATGCTGTCCCAAAGTCCCCATGTCCCCATTTACCATTCTGTCTCCTGAAGCCAATCAGCCGGTCACAACCACTGACGGCCAGATCCGGTGCCTGGCACAGGGCGCTCAGGTGAACACTGACCAGAGTGGGCCTGCCATGCCCTCATGGTGTGTGGAATGGGACGACTAGGGCCCATTGTGGTGATGGTCAGTGGTGACCTGGGCTTTGGGGGAAATAATCAGATGGGCTCATTGTTCAGGGCAGTCCAAGAGGCCTTCTTGGAAGAGACAGCATATGAGCTGAGGTTGAGGAGACACGTTTGGCACGAGGACACCTTGGGGCATGAGGCAGTGGACACCACTCTCCCCCTTCTCCCAGGAAGAGAGATGGATGTCCCTTTACAGCAGCCACTCCCAGGAAGGTCTGATGGGGCCCACTGCCCATCCTCCCCGCACCGCGGATAAACTGATGATCCAGCCCAGCCCCATCTGGCCTCATGAGAGGTGGCCAGCGCCTGTCCCGGCTTGCTCTGACTCGAGCCAGCTGGTGGCCCTCTTTCCTTCTGTCTCCCCTTTCAGAGAGCCTTGGGTGCAGAGAGCCGAGCACTGCCCTGACCACCCTGGGGCCCCACACCCCTAAGCTGGGATGACCTCATTCGTATTCTCCCTGCCTACTCCTGTACCTGCTCCCAACAGCATTGACCCACAGGGCCCAGCTCCCACCAGGGTGTCTCCTTGGAGAACCAGCCATTTGCATACGCAGTGCCCTGCAGCTCATAGGCACAGGCCCGGCTCAGTGCCCACCAGGAGCCCGTACTCACATCTGATAGGGCATTGTTTCCAACTGCTGCAAGGAACCCCCAGACCCCCCACAGGGTGACCCCGACCCTCCCTCCCAGAACTCCGGAGCTCCAAGCTTCCTGCGTGTGCCTCTGAGGGGCAAGGTCTCTGGGTAAGAACTGGAGTGCTCGAGGGGCCGTTGGCCACACATCTTCTCCACTTCACGAACTCTTTCTTCCCTGGGAGTCTCCCCAGCCTCAGAGCACAGCCCCAGCGTGCACCACCCCGGCTTCTCCGTGCCGTGGCTGCATGTGGTGTTTCCTATTTTAATCCTATTGCTCAGGTGCCTCGAGGTCGAGGCTTCTTCTCATTTAAACTGAGCACCTGGCTGCCCCCTGGAAAAGCTGCTATCTCCTTCCGGGTTGGCTCCCTAGCCCCTCTGAAGGCCCCGGGCAGACAGCCTCCAGGGGCCCATTTCCCAGCAGGGGGTGGCGATGAAAGCAGGAACCCTGGAAGCTACCTCTAGCTGGGGGCGCTTCATCCTCCTGACACTGTGCCGGAGGAGCTGAGGCTGGGGGGCGGCACCGTGCATTTTGCAGACTTGAGCTTTAGTAACTCAGAATAAAGGAGGACTCTTGTGGAGGAACCTCCTTGGGAACTCTCCAGGGGCTGCTTGCAACAAGCCTCCGCTGAGACTGTTTTGCAAAAGGCAGAGAGCAGACACACCCACACTCCGGATCTGCTGCTCCCCGCCGCCCCCGGACCCAGTGGAATTAGTCTGCAAATGGGAGGAACAGGTGACAGGCACCATCAAGAAGAGAATCAGCCACCCCTCTCACCCTGGGGCGTGCAGAATGGGAGGCAGGAGCCAGGATCCTACGACCCCATTGCAAATTGAGATGTGATCTGTCTCCTTTCCAGAGGTACCAGGCTGATTGCATCCTTGCTTTGCAAGAAAATGACTTTCCTGCCAGATGAGAGCAGGACGCCCCCTCCCAGCAGCTCCCGCTTGTCTTCCTCCAGCGACGGCATTCGGCAGCGTCTGCTCACTCCCGACACTGCTTGCATTCCTGAAACGATGAGAACCCCACTCATCCTGGCTGGCTGGGCCTGGGACATCCATTTGCCCACAGTGGGGCTGGGGCTGGTGCTCATGGAAGGAAATGCTCCAGCCACAGCTTCCTGTTCAGGTGGCCTGGTGTCCCTGCAACTCCTACCAGGCTGGCTGTCATGGTGGCAGGGCCCAGGCAAGGCTTGGCATCCAAATCTGGAGTTCAGCACCTGCCCACATGCGTCTCTGTCCCAGACACCATTCCTGGGGAGAAAGGCACGTTCTTCCCATTTCACAGACGGACCCCTGAGATCAGAAACTGGTCATGTCCATGCACCCTGGGGGGCACAAGTTCCCAGAAAGCAGGCATCACGCCACAAGGTGATCTTTTTCCCTGTCTTGACACCTTTCTTCCTGTTTGGGAAAAGGTAGGAGCCTTTCGAGAGCCAGTGACAACCAAGCCTTTTATCCACCCTTGTCCTTCTCTCCTCCTTTAGTGAACAATTTCCTCAGAGGGCTGAGTGACTCGAAGAAGTGAGGGAGGAGAGAGGGGAAGCTCCCCTCTTCGGGCATAATACCCAGTGTGTCCAGGCCGGCCTTAGTCGTACATGTGTTCGAGAGGTGACACATACACGCGCGCACACACAGCTGTCAGGTGGCGGGCGGCAGAAGCACCGATAGAGCTTCCTTCCCCATGGTGTCCGGATGCCCTGCCGGCTGACAGGACACTTGTTACCTGGAAATAGGGGTGGTCTCTTTTCCATGCCTCCCTGATTTGGGGTGGAGCTTCCTCTTCCCTGGGGGACACCCAGTACTTGCCCTCTGCTTGCCTGGGGGTGGAGGGGGTGGTCCTCTGCATAGTGCAGCCCAGTCCCCAGGAGGGTCTCAGGAGTCCAGGAGCAATGCTTGGGACACAGCCTTGCCACCCAGCCTGGGTTCAAGTCCAAGGACAGGCTCTACAAGATGTCCCAGTGGTAGAGTCATCTGTTCTTCAACATCCAGCCCGGAAAGGGTTTTGACTAACTGGTTGATGCACCCAGGGCAGGGGAGACCCCTCTCCCAACCTGCCTTGGGTTTCACACGCACACGCCCATCCCTGAGACCCACAGGAAAGAAGGGACGTGTCTCAAAGCTGTAGGAAACCAGGGAGCCGGGGACTCCAAGCAATTTTCAAATTCTGCCCCCAAGGGGGCTGCAAGGTCATAGGGATGGGACAGGCTGAGCCTCCCACTGTTCAGAAGCCGTGGGTAGTGGGCCCCACGATGGACTCCCAATTATTAGGCTCTCTGATCCTGCTCTCCCCAGAGGAGTTCAATTCCTCTGAGTGGGAGAACCGGATCTGTGGGTGGCACTTTTTTCCTGGTGAAGTCTAAATAACCATGACAGCAGAAGCTCAGGAGGTGGGGCCTGGCTCCCAGAAGTTCTTTCTAAGTCTTCAGAGCTCCTCTCCACTTCCCTCCCCTCCTGTCTCCTCCTCTCTCCGCCCCTGCTGTCCCCTTTTCTCTCTCTTTTTCCTCCTCCCCTCACCTTCTTTCCTCCCTGCTCCATCTCTTTCCTCGTCTCTCTCCACCCCCTCTCCTCCTCCCTGCCCACACCCCCACCCTGCCCCGTGTCTCCTGCTTCTCACATGGTGGGGAGCACTCCCTCTGACGTCCTCTGTCCCCTGAGCTGGGAACCGGAGCCCAGGGGTCAGAACCCTTACCCAAAGTCTTCTCTGCATCTAAATATTTACTGCTCTGTCTGCACACAAAAATTAAAACCCCGAGTTTGTCGGGCGATTCCTACTGCCCACTTTGCCTTTAGAAAGTCAGGCTGGCGCTGGTCCGCTCCGGCTGGCCACAATGTCAGTGCCCACAATGCCCGCACAGAGGCCGCTGGTTGTGCATACAAAGCACCCAGCCAGCCATTATCATTCCGGAGCTGAAATCCACCCCAGCGTGCATCTCATCGGTCATTCAGCAGCCCTTAATGACTTGTCAGTTCCTTGCCCTGCCATTTTCTGTCTAATTAATTCTTTTATTGTGCACCGGATAAAGAAAGACAAAGGCCTCCCGGCAATAATGATTCATTAAAATGCAGCGCCTTCCCTGGAGCTCTTGGCCCGGTACCAGCCTGGCTGCTCTGCCTCGCCAGGCCTCGCGCCCCTTAACCCTTTGCGGGCTCCCGGCTTGGAGTGCCAGCCCGGCTCAGCCTCCGGGGTGAGTGAGTGGGGCTTCTGCAGCTGCTAGTGTTCAAGGAGGAGCCTGCCTGGCCTGAGCTGGGGAGAGAGCCTCCTGGGAAGGCCTGATGGAGCGTCTCCCACGGCACCTGCAGCTGGAGGAGCGCAGGTTCTGGCCCCAGCCCTCCGGGTGAGACAGGGATGAGGGAGAACTGGGAGGTGCAGAGAGGGCTTGGGCCCTGCACGCACAGGACCCCACGGGGACAGCCTAGCCTGGCCGGGGAAGGCAGGGAGGCTCCCTGAGCTCCTCCACCAGCCGTTCCAGGGCCGAGCTCAGGGGATGCCAAGCCAACAAATCCCTGGGTGGCTGGGAGAGACAAGGAGAGAGGAGTGAAAGGCCCAGGAGTCCAGGGATGAGTCTGCCAGCAGGATGGAAGGGGAAGGTGCCTGGCACGTGTATCTGTGCCGATCTCAACTACGCCTCGTTAGTCTTTGGGGCACCTGCCATTCCGTGGTAATGGGGGAAACTGAGGCACAGAGAGGTTAAATTGGCAAGTGGCAGAGCTTCCAGAAACTGGCTCAATCAACCTTCCTGCGGAGAAGCCTGAAGGCCATCTCTGTGCAGTAGGGGAGCCCAGAGGCAGAGACTGGAGAGGAGCCGCGGAGGCCCCAACCTTGATTCAACTGCACATTCTCTGCCTGTTTCACTGTTACTTCACTTTCTTACCAGCAAACCACCCTGTTTGGCAAAGGAGCAAAGAGAAGCATCATGTGATTGAAGGTGGAAATAACACCACCAGTAGTCACTCTCAGATATTGCTGCAAAGGGCTCCGTTGCAGCAGGTCGCGATCTCACTGAGTTCCCCCAACACTAGGGTGGGAGACATTCCCATCCCACAGGTGGGAAAACCAAGCTCCCAGAGGAAAGCCAGGTGCCCCCAAAACAGCTGGACAAACAAGACACAAAACCCTTCAGCGACAGGTCTTGGCTCCTCTCTGCTCAACAGTCCCCACGTGAAGGGGGGGGCCAAGTCCCAGGATGTCTCCCCCTTTTGCCCCTTCCCTCCCCAGCTTTCCTCCTTTGAAGGCTTCTGCAGCCCCCAGTGAGCCCCAGGTCCCCCACAGCCCCATCCTGGGAAGACGCCATCGGCAGACCTGCTCCCTCCAGGATATAGGAGACCCTAAAAGTGGGCAGGCATCTGCCAGAGAGCAGCAGGAAGCAGGAAGCATTGGGACACAGAGCCTCTGAAATGCAGACAGGGGGATCATGTTCCTTCCTTCCCCAAGCCACTCAGAACGGAGGGGCTCCTGGAGTGACAGTGACCAGGTGGGTCCCTGAATCTCCCACGCATGTCCTGGCAGGGGCAGCAGGTGGTCAGGAGGCACAGCCCCTTCACCTGCATTGGCCAGATCAGCCATTGCCACGTCCTCAGGATGGGTCAGGGTTACAGAGGAGGCTTAAGGAGCAGGGTCTTGGGCGTGGGGCCTGTTTGGGGGCACCCCGCAATACTCTCTTCTTCCCTTGGAATAATTCTTTGATCTGAGTGCCTGAGATGGTAGAGCCGTCTCCCTGTCTTGGAGTCTATACTGTCTTCCACTGGGAGTGGGGGATTTGGCAATGCTGGCTCGCTCGCCCTGAGACTGGGTCTTGGTTTTCTGGTGGAATGAGGAAGCCATCCATATAGGTGGCAAGGGCTTATCCAATGTCTGGTGGCTGTCACAGCACCACTGGGAAACACATTTCTTCAGCCCCGATGGACAGCAGCCCCTGCAAACGTGGTCAGCCAGAGACAAGTCCCATGAAGATCCTGGGTCCTGGGCCATACGCCGGGGAGAAAAGATTGGAGTCCAGACACCAGGTCAGGACCCCAAGTCTGTGATGCCCATTCCGAGCGCTGTTCTCCTAAATGTGGTCTGTGATAGAAGTAGGCTGTGTGTGTCCTAAATGTGACCCCTGGGTCTGGCCTGGTGCGTAGGGGCCACAGGCCTCTCCTAGGCAGCTGCTTGGACACAGTCCCTCACCCAAGCTGACATACACGCTGGCCATGAACCCACATCTGAACAGAAAATCCACTCCTGAAAGCTGATGCCGTCCCAGGCAGAGTGACCCTGCCTGGGACCAGAAGGGGTTTTCTAGTGTCCCCGAACAGGGCTACACGACAAACGTCATTTCCCCTTTCTCTCTGAGAAGGGCATTCTCTTCAGCTGAGGTCAGAGGCAATACACTCCTTTCTGGAAGAGGAAATAAAGAATGAGGAACTTTCCCACTAGCCCATCCCCGGGATGGGCTGCTCTCAGTGAGAACAGGGCTCTGGACAAGCTTGGGCAAACACCCCCTTTGGACTTGGGACAAGGCATGGCTGAGGCTGGCCTTGTCCATAATGTCACCAGCCAGGAGCGCTGAGAAACCCTCAGCAGCCAGAGGAGCAGGGACCCCTCACAGAGGTTCTGACCCCCAGGGCATTCACCTTGGCTACCTCCTCAGAGTGTCACTGTGGGGAGACAGGGACCCCACACCTCCCAGGGCCTGTGAGTGCCTGAGAATGTTTCTAGAGGGAACGCCAGCGGCTGGCCTTCGGAGAGGGCGGGGCCTGGGACAGGCGGGGAACAGCGCGGGGCATCTCCTCTTCATGCCCTCGGCCCAGGCAGGGGCACGGTCTCCCCAAGATAGTGGTAACTCTCCTTGCTCTCCTTGAATCTTCATGAGTTTGGAGGTAGGAAAACCATGAAGGCGCACCCAGGACCAGGAAGATTTCACACCAGGGTAGCTGGATGGGAAGGAGGGTCAGGCCCCCAGGAGTTAACACTCGGGAACCTCGCCAAGCCCAAACAGAACCGCAGAACGTCCAGCCCTCGGGAGCCTGGCGAGGTCTGAGCGAACCCGGAGCAGCCAAGGGGTAGCCCTGTCCACCCTATCAGCGAGTTGGGTGCCGGGGTTCCTCCGTTTGGGGTGTCAGTGGGCGACTCTGAGGGCCATATGGACCTGGACGGCCCTTGGCTGGACACAGGGTGGGCTGGGCCACTTCCACGCAGGCAGAGAGCTGTGGAAGTCAAGGGAGTCCATGAGCCTGGCTTTCCGTAGCCCCCTCCCGTACCCCACCTTGCCCTGGAGGCTTGGCACACCCTGGACCGCACCAACCCTCGTAAATCCGGAGAGCTCTTCCCAAACACCACTCTTGGCAGGCCCCGGACATGGCTCCCCAGCATGGGGCGAGGGACGTGCGCTGGACTGCAGCCACGCGGGCGGCTGGGCAGGCCAGGGGGAGGGGTGGGTGCCCCCCTACCTGGGCCACCACATTAAAACTGCAGAGGCAGCTGCCTCATGTATCTGGGTTCTCATGAGAAGCATAATCTTCCTCTTTACCCCCAGCCCCGAGAGGCCCCCCGAACCAGCCGCGTGTGCCGGGGAGGCCCAGCCAGGGGGTGAGGCTGCCCCTTGCTTGCTGTCACTCCCCACAACTGTTTCTCCCTAGAAACACTTTCCGCCAACCAGACAACCCTGCCCGGCTCCTGCAGGGCGGCTTTTATCCCGCTCCCAGCCTGGCCCTGTGCCAGCGCCCGAAAAATGCCGTCAGCCACCCAGAAACCCGCTCTGGGATTCGCCCGGGAGGAAACCACAGCCCCTGAATCGGGCCCATCTGGACCCATTTTGCCCACTGAAGAGGCCCCCCCAGGAAGGAAGATGCATCGCTGGCTTACTGGAGGGTTCTGAGATCCGTCATGTTCAAATTCAGACTGCAGTGCCCAAGAGGGAGGGTGGTCTGGCCCGCCTCCCGGGTTGGAGGGCGGCCTCCACCTTCAGCGGGGGTCTGGGTGGGTCCAGGGGCTCGGCCTGTCCACGTCCTCGGAGGCTGGAAGAGCCTTACCCCTGCCTTGGCCACGTCCTTCAAAGCGGGACCCCATGGCCATGGATCCCCACATCCCCCGGGCTTAGTGAAAGCAACAAACACCACGTAGCCCAGGTAGATAGAAAGTATTTTGTTTTTGTTTTTTTAATTTTATCAAATCGATCTGTACAAAAGTTAGCATTGCTTGGTCAGAAAGTAGCGAAACACAGCAGCTAAGTGAGAGCAAAATTCCAAACTCAACACCAAAAAATAGACTGCATAAAAATGAGTTGGCTGTAGTTCCCCGCCCCCACCCCCAAAAAAAGATATGCAAAAAAAGACTTTTGTAGAAAAAGGTAGGAAAAAGTAGAAAAAGTAAAAAGAAGCAATTTCTCCAATGTATTTCAACTTACAAAGTTTAAAGGCACAAGTTTCCATGAAATTGGCAGTTACAGCTCAGCGTACAGCGGAAGCAGTACAGGTAAGTCAGGTATTATTCGTCTAAAACGAAGAATCTAAAAACGCTTAGTGAAGAAGGTTTTAGTTTCACAGCTTGGAGGTGGCGCCTGGTTCCTAAGAGCCGAGATTAATCTTTTTCTGAAGCCACCACATCCCAGGAAATTCCCATCTTTACCGCCTAGCACGGTTGTAGGTAGGGATGAAACTCAACGATATCCCTGCCTCCTACACCTCAAGTGAATACCTGGTGCCGGGAGCACCCCAACCTGAAGAGAGACACTACAAGGCAAACTCCTTTCCCTCCCAGTCCCAGCTACCTCCCGTAAGCCTGGAGCTCAGTCCCTGGCCAGCACGTCCCAGCAGCCAGGCTCCAAAAGACCCAAACCAAGGGTCCCAACCCCACCTTCCGTCCTGGCCCAAGTCCTCAGCTCCCAGGCTTCCATTTGATTTTAAATTCTACTCTCTGCACAAATTACTTCATTAATTAAAGATAAAATAATACAGGACATAAATACACTTTAACAGCTTTCAAAACAAATCAAACACGTTTAAGCTTCAAAAATAAAAATTAAAAAAACCAACAACATAAAGAGAGAAGCGTTAATCACAGCCAAACCTTGCTCAGAAGAACCCTAGCTACAAGGAACACCTCAGATTGAATAAACTGGTCCCAAGAGATGCTCCTGCAGACGGACCCATCTCTGCCAAGGTGCTCCTGTGGATGCAAACCCTGCCAAACTGCTCCTCTGAACGCACGCCCACCAAGTCTGTGGATGTGGCCTCTCACCGCGGGAATGTCAGCCACTGGTCCCGGGAGTTCTGGGTGCTGAGGCTGGCCGGGACCTCAGAATGCAGGGGGTCTGGACTGGCAACCGTGCGCCTCTTCCCTCCTTTGTCCTTTGTCCTGTGGCTCTATCCACCGCTGCGATGCAAAGCCCAGGTGCTGGTGTCAGCGCAGAAGAGGGACCCAATGGCCATCCTCCATTTCGAAGTTGCCAGTCACCGCAAAAAGAGAGAGGGGAGGAAAGAAGGCTTTGTCCATTGATGGAAGTTTGCAGATCTGGAAGCAAAGGGGTCCGGTTGGTTTCCCGCACACATCAGCAGGTACTTGAGGGAGCCGGGCACACATGGCTGCCTCCTCTCACCTTGCTGGCCAGTAGTACCTCTGGGGAGACCTCAGAGGCTCTGAGTTTGCCAATCAAGGTTCTCCTCCAGCCATGCCAGCCCCCTCCACTCGCCTAGAGTGCCCTCAGGGTCTGGTCAGGGTGGTATACACGGGCTGGTCCCAGTTACTGGGGGGGCTGTGGGCAGGCGGCACAGACAGGCTGCTGAGCAGGGGCGAGGTATAGGGTCGGCGGGATGAGTGGAAGTAGGGATACTGGTAGAGGCTGGACGGGTAGCCGGCGTACGGGTTATAGTAGTTGGGGGCCTGCAGGTCGGTGTAGTCACACTGGGAGCTGGTGAAGGAGCTGGCAGCTGCAGCGGACGCAGCCGTGGTGACGCTGGCCTGGGCGCTGTAGGAACTGTAGTCAGCTCGGCCTGGAGAGCTGTGTGACTGGTCACTGTAGTGGCCGGGACTCAGCTGCTCCGTCTTGATGTGTGGCCGAGGGGGACCCGCTTCGGTGGGTGATGCAGAGGCCGACGGGGCTCCCTTGTGGGCCCATACGGGAGATGCCCCAATGCCTGCTGATCCGGAGTGTGAGTAGGAGGCACCCCCATAGGATCCAGAGGTGGAAGGCTGGCCTGGCTCTGTAGGCAGGGCCGAGTGGCCATTGAGGGGCAGGTACTGGTCAAACTCATGGACGTCGAAGGTGTCCATGTTGCCGATGACCTCGCTGCTGAGCTCTGAGATGTCCACGTTGCTGAAGTCGATGTTCTGGCGCCCACTGTCCACCAGGCGGCGGCCTTCCAGCTTCAGCTCTTGCTTGCCCCCTGGGTGCAGGTCCGTCTTGGGGGTGGTGGGTGGGGTGGGTGGCCCATGGGTTTGCCCTAGGGTCAGAGCACATTTCAGGAATGAATGCCCCTTCTGTAGGGGGTGGGGGGTGGGGCTGGCAAAAGCCGGCAGGCTGGCGACATGCACACGGGAGGAAAACCAGCCCGCTAACTGCCGAAGGTAGGAATCAACAGCTTTTTGTTCCTGTACATTTCCCAGAAATTCCAGCCAAGCCAGACCCAGACCTCACTCCTTGGCCGAGAACATTCCATAAAGCACTGTTCTACAGGAAGACTCAGGGCCAAGGAGGCCCCACTATAAAAACCACAGTGGAGAAAGGAGAGATAACCATGTTTAGGAACATGGAGCTGCTCAAGAAGCACCCAGCGCCACACACATGACAACCACAGAAGCTACACAAGACTCATCTTTAGCCATGGCTTTAGCCATCTTGACTGAGACTGCTTGGGGATCAAGACTCCACCCTGGTCAGTCAGACTGAAGGTGGGCTGCTGACCACCATGCTAGCAATAGGGGTGAGTCTCGGGTCAAAACCAGCAAAAATGTCCAGGGAAGCAGAGGTGCCTTCAAGCAGGACAGAAAGCCCACATCACAGGGTGCCAACCGGGCAAAGCTGTGAGACGGTCCAAGCTCAGAGGGACTAAGCAGGGTACCCCACCACCATAGCGCCTATCAGAAGTGGCTGCCACTAGAGGCTTTGGGAGCTTTGGGGAATGGCATGGAAGGGTTGGTCCTCTTGTGGGTGCCTGCCCAGCGAGTGAGTCCTTGTTCCCTCCCCCACTGCTCATCTTTGCCATGGCCAGACCCCCACTTCTCCCGCTGGGGATTCTCAGACACTGGGGGCCCCAGGAGCCCACCTGTGTGGTCACTATGGTGGTGTGTGTCACCAAGGCCCGTGTCAGTCTTGTACACAGCACCGCTGGGGTGGTGACCCAGCTCAGCACCGGAGTCTGAGTCGCTCTGGCCTGTCTTCACGCTCTTCCTCCGGCGTGGCTGGTACTTATAGTCCGGGTGGTCCTTCTTGTGCTGCACCCGCAGCCGCTCTGCCTCCTCCACAAAGGGGCGCTTCTCACTCTCACTCAGCAAGCTGCAGAGCCAAAGGCACAGTTAGGATGGCCACAGCATCTGGGCCAGCACTGGTGTCCACGCTCACCCCAGGTGAGGCGCAAGAAAGGGACCGGGACAAGCCCAACCGGAGAGCCCGAGGACACCCACACTTCAGTGGGTACCACGCAGTGCTCCCGGAGCCATGGCGCTGGGTTGGTGAGATCTGTATGCTCGTTAGAGTCAAAAAAGGAGCGATAACAAGACCCAGCTCTTTCGTCTCCTTTCTCTGACTCCCCCAGACCAGCTTGAGAATATACTACGGACAAAGCGAGCTTTCTGGGAACCGAGCTGGGACTCCGCAGGCAACTGGGCTTCTCAAACCTCCAGAAACACTGGCAAAATTCAGTGGTTCTCACTGAGGATCATCAGGACACACACTGGCGCCTCAGACTCTCCGGGAAGCTCATTTCTAACTGCCTGAAGGACAGGGCACTGGGGCACAGAGACACAGGTCCACAGTGCCCCAAACAGACAGAAGCAGGAGAACAGAGGACGAACATGCAAGCTTCGAGCACCCGCTCATGGGGTGAGGGGGCAGGAAACAATACACCGGTGCCCTGAACCCAGAGCTGTCCATTTTAAAACTAATAGAGGGTGTTTGGTGGGGTGGACTGTGCTGAGTGGCAACTGTATCACTGCTGCTGTCCAACTTTCTGCAAAAACCACCAGCTTCACCATGCCAATGTGTGCAGCTGTGCGGGGTAGGTGCCAGCAGAGCAGACCCTCCCTGGGCCCTTTCCAAGGAGGGGCACCTCCAGACAGCAGCATGGTCTTCTGCTCCCAGATGGAGTCAGCCTCTCCTGGAGGGAGGAATAAGCTTTCAGGCTCTAAGGTTCTTACAGCTGGGCCCCCAACTCTGCAGGCCAGCCACTACCTTAGCCAGGCTACTCCCACTCCAGGCTCCAAGAATGTGGTAAGGGTGGCACACTCCTCCTGCTGCCCTCTGTGGGCCCACACCCGGAGGGCCCGCGCCTGGTCCCTGCTGGCCAAAGGGTGTTTTTCCACTAAGACTCGCCTTGGGAACAGCCTGGGAGCAGGGCCGAGACCGGGCTTGGCGCCACCTCCCCGAGCCCCCGAGCACCCCAGGACTCACTCGCAGCCTCCGCCCCCGGACTGGGGACACTCACCGCCACAGCTTGCCCAGCGTCTTGCTGAGCTCGGCGTTGTGCAGGTGCGGGTACTGGTCGGCCAGTTTACGGCGTGCCGCCTGCGCCCACACCATGAAAGCATTCATGGGCCGCTTCACATGCGGCTTGGCCTTGAGCGCACCGCCGCCGCCACCGCGCACCGGCATGGGCACCAAGCTCCAGTCGTACCCCTTGAGCACCTGCGACACGGCGTCGCGAATGCAGGCTGGGAAGCGTTCGTCTGCCGCCTCGGCAGAGTCGCCCCGGCCACTGCTCCCCGCTCCCGCCGCGCGGCCCAGGCCCTCGGAACCCGAAGGCGACGGCGGCGCGTCCGAGTCCGAGTCCTCCACGTGCGACATGGAGCTGGCGGTGCCAGATGGGCTGCAGGGCGGCTGGGCGCGGGTCTCGCTCATGTCCAGCATCTGGGCTGAACGCTGAGAGCGCGGTGCGCACTGGGGATGCGCACCAGGTCGGATGCCCGGCTGCGCTGAGGACGCTCTGGGACCCGAGGTCACCGCGCGGTAGCCAGACCTGCGTGCGCTCCGCAGCCGCCCAGCCTCTCCAGCCGTCGCCTCTGCCGCCGAAGCTAGGTCCCCGCGGAGGGACCCGCAACAAGTTTCTTTAAGCTGCGACCGAGAGGCTCCGCCCTTCTCCCGGTTCTCTATTGGCAGACGGCGCGTCCCGGGGCACCAGGGGCGGGGTTTGGCCGCCCCCGCCCCTCCCCCCCACCTTAAAGAAAGCGCAGTGATTCCGGCTGCGCTCCCGCGCGCCCCGCCCGGCGATGCACCACGTGGAGCCCCGTACGCCTGCCAGCCGAGGACCGGAGCCCGGGCGCTGCACCCGTCCACCGGATTGGCCCCCAACGCCGCAGACACCCCTTCCTGGAGGGGCGAGAAGGATAAAAATAGTCAGAGATAGGGAACGATGCGGCGCTCAGGGGTGCCCTGCACATCCCGGTAGCTCTCCCCTGCTCCATCCACTTCGCGGCTTCTGTGCACCCCACCCCCGGTCTAGTAGCCCAGCCTTGGGTAGCCGGCTCCGCAAGGAGGTGGGATCTCAAGAGCCTCCCACAACAGCCCTCTTGAGCCCTGATGTCTCGCCCGCAGCCCAGAGGCGCCAGGGTCAGATGCTGCTAGTCTGCGGCCCAAGGGAAGTCGGATCTGTTGTCTAGCCTCAAAGCCGGGGCTCTGCGTCCGCACGGCCCGCGCGACGTGGTGGAGCCTCTTGGGCGCCCCGATTCTGCGTGCCGCGCACGTTCAGGTAACACGCACCCAGGAGCCATGGCTGGGAAAGGGGTGATTCTACATGCCCCGCCCCATCCCGGTACAAGTTTGGAAAGAGCGGCGGGGGCGCGGTCACAGGAGCCGGGGGGGCCGGGGGGGGCGGGAGCGCTGGGCGGGACTTGGGCTGACCCTAGCCGTTGAGTCCCTGAGGCCGACCGGAGGATGGCGTGGCCGGACGCGGGGGCCTAGGGCCTTCCGGGCGTGACCTGAGGGGTGAGGGCGCGGAGGCCGTCCAGTGAGGCGGTCCTGGGTGGTCCAACGGAGGCGGAGGCCGCTCTGGACTCCCGGAGTGGAGGAGGTGGGCGCGCCCGCCGAGAAGGGGAGGTGGGCGGGGTGTGCCGCCCTGGTAGGGGGGGTGGGGTCGGGGAAGGGACATTTCCCCGGAGGCAGGCGCCGGTCCTCGGCTCCTAGTCCCCGCCCGAGGCCGCCTCCGCAAGTTGGCCTTGGGCCCGGCAGTCCCTGAGGGCTGCACGGATTCTTTCGCCAATCCATCGGGAGGCGACAGACCAGCCGCGTAGATGCTCGCCATACACCCCACCTCATGTGGCCGATTCGGACACGAGTGTCTCCGAGTTTGTGGCCTGCGAGCCCCGGGTGACCCCTAACAAGAGCGCCGGGCTCCCCAGCTGCGCACCTCCCACCGAGTCACGGATGCCTGGGCGAGTAGCCATTGGAACTGAAAGAAGGAGGCTGTCTCTGGCAGCAGAAGGGCTGGTCCGGCACCAGAAAACTCCAAATTGAAAGTTGGTGGGTGGTACCGAAGCCTCCCCGCCGCACTTTTTTACCAGTCCAGAGGAGGACCCCGCGCCTCTGACGGTGCAGGCGCTAGAGACCCGGTGCAGGCACCACCCCAGCACTAGAGACTATGCGGTCCGCGAGTCCGCCCCCGCGTGGGGCTGTGAATTACTTAGAAACGCAGATGCCCTTCTTAGAACTTTGAGCCAGTACATCCCGGTTCCGACCGTCCAGATCAGATGAACTAGGGATGAGACCTTTGTCTCACGGGGTCTGCCCCGCCCCCGCCGCCCCCCCCGCCCCCAGCCTGGCCTTTCCTTGCATCTTTGTTCATGGATGAACCTGCTTGCCAGAGGTCAGTGAGCCCCACTCTTCACCTTTGGGAGAACGCTCCAGGAGGTGCGGGGAGGATGCTTGCTATTTAAGGTGAACAGAGTCCTGGGAGGCCCCCGCCTGATGGCAGAGGGAGAGCTGGCCTCCAGAGTGGCTGTCCTTTTGCCTTCCCTCCTGCCATCTGCCTCCTTTTGCTGAGTCACCAGAAAGGAAGACCTTTCCCTACTGGTCTGCATCGGCTCCCCTTTGGAGGTCCTGCCATCCACTCCTGATACTCACTTCTGCAGTCAGAGGACACTGACGAGGGCCCAAGTGGGGGCTGTCTGGGGGCATCCACCCAACTTACTGGCCTGCAGGACCCATGCAAGTGAAAGCAGGGTGTAAGGGTAGGGAACACAGATGACAGACCTGGCTCGAATTGGCCTGCCCCTGGGAGCAGGTCCCTCTCTCTTCCTGCACCCAGTGTGCCCTCTGGCACAAGGTCTGGGTTTTCAAGAAGAGCTCTCTTCTCCTAGGAAAATGAGGTACAGGCTGCAATGGGTGTAACCGGGCAAGGCAGCCTCTCCCTGCTACCCACCGACCCCCGAGGGGCAGCACAGCCATAGCTAAGTCCCTGAGACACAGACAGATGACTTCTGGGACCCTTGGAGGGGAAGAGGCTGAGTGGGGAAGTCCAGCACTAGAACTGTCACGTGATGATGGTGCATGTGTGGTCCTAGGCCTTACTGGGCTGCACTGATCACCCTGGGACTGATGGGTGTTGCTTGTGGGCCCACCAAGCATCTGTCGTATGGGTGCAGGTCACTCTCCAATGGGTGGGTGGGGAGGAGCAACTTCACACCAGGGCTTGGTTCAGACCACTGAGAGCAGATGTGTGCACTTCGAGAGGGTAGCACTTAAGGTGCAGCCCCCACAGTCCAGGACAGGCTGCTGACATGTGGGGCAGCGCCCTAGCCATCTGGAAGGCCTCTCAGCTTGTCATGTACTGCCCTATATCGTCCTCCATCAGTGCTGACCTTGGTCCACGTCTGTAGCCGCTAGGCCAGCCCTGAACAGACTCCAGGATGCCAGAATGGAGAAGGAGCTGGTTTCAGTTGGTTTGTGTGTTCATTAGTATTGACGAAGCCAGGGACTTTTCTGGCAGTACAGTACAGAAACACACTGCATAGTCCTTGTCCAGAAGATGCTGGAGTTGAGGAGGGGGCTGACAGCAGACACACCAAGGGGCTGAGACACTCACCACATGGGGCGGGGGGTCTGGGAAGGCAGCTTTGAGGAGGTGACAAGCTGAGACCTGAAGCTTCCAATTTCTGAGAGAGGGAGAAAGGAGCTCTTACAGGGTGGGCATGGGGTATGTGAAAGACCCTGAAGCAATGGAAAAGCACAAGGTATCCGAGAATAGCAAGGCCACAGTGACTTAAAACTTGAGAGACAACTTTTTGAAGCCTCTCTCGGTCCACCTCCTGGTCTCTCCTTCGCTCAGCTTTTCCTTCCTTTCCCCACATGCCCCAATCCACGTGACCTCACCTTCATCTGGTGAGCTTTGTGGTTCCAGGGAAATGATCTTGGCAATGTCTGGACCGCCAGCCTTGGAGTATGGGGAAGCTGATGTATCCATACCCCTGGCAGAGATCTCGGAGCAGCTGCAAAGAAGGAGGCGCCCCCCACCCCCACCCCATGCATAAAGACCTGAGACCTGGCCAGTCTTGACCTGGCCAGTGCTAGGAAACCTCCTGCAGGCACAGAGCCCACCCCTAACCCTCCCTACATGTCTCAGGGGTGGCTGGCTCAGGAAGCTCCCCTGTGCTGGGTGCTGGAGAGGTGGAGTGGGAAGGGAGGGGCTGCAGAGGTCTGAACACCACCATGGAGGAGGATGCCTTGCCCTCGCGCCTTTCATTGCTCTGCCCGTCCTCTGCCTGGCCTTGGGCGGTTGGAGAGGCCGTGTTCGTAGCTTTCACAGTCTTTCAGAGAAAGGTGTCGAGAGCAAGCTATATGGGCCTGTGAGCCCCAATGCCTACAGCCCTGGCCTGGGCCTCTCTATGAGCCAGCCTGAGAGGTTGGCATCACATCCTGGGAACTCTGGCTTGGCCTTAGAGATTAATTGGTACTTTTAATTGCTGGCCAGTCTGCAGAAAGAAACCAAACGTCCAAGGCAGAGACAGGCAAGTGGCTCTGAGCAGGGACTCCATCATGGCAGCCTTGTACTGCTCCACTGGGTCTCCAGAGAGAGAAGAGGGGCTCACAGCTGTGCCAGTGGTCCAGGGACCCCCAGTAACAGACTTGGGGCTCTGGGCCAAGGTATCGCTGAAACCCCCTCTCTGACTTAGCTTGCCAGATGGTGTGGAAGTTATGGTTTGGGCTTGCAGCTGGCCCTTTGGTTGGGTTGATGTGCATTTAAGAGCTGGTCACATCTATTCCTCACCCTTCTATGCTTTCAGATGACACTGGAAGAGCATGTCTGGATTCCTCCCCTCTCTACCTGCAGGACCAGGGTGTTCTGGGCCAGCCTCTGATGGGCACTGGTGCCATGCATGGGACATGAACCCCAGTGTAATTGCCTGGTGTCGTGTGGGTGTGCAGATGTGTCAGGAACAGCTGTGGTTTCAGCTCTTGCCTCCACTCACCCCCTGCTGGGAGCAGTCCCTGAGCCCGGCTGTGCCTATCCATCTTGCCCCAGGTGTGGGCATAGCCCATTCAACAGCCTTTAGATCTTAGCATAACCTCTCCTTGATGGCAAGAATAGGGTGCTTCTGCAGCCAAAAAACATCTTCAGACAGGGTCCTGGGGGTCTCAACACACAGTCCTCCCTTAGTAAAGAGAGTACCAGAGGTCAAAGCCAGGTCCCAGCAGCTCATTCTAACAAGAAAACTGAGTCTACTGAGGTGTTAGAGACTCGGGATCAGACTATGCCTTCCCCTTTTCCATCCCATAAGCCAATAAATTCCATCCCTTGTCCATGCAAAAGAGCTCTGCATGACCCCAGACTCCTGGATCCTTAGATTCCAGCCCTACCCCGGGCCCTCCTCCCTGAGACCCCAGGCTCTCCCTTCATCCTGGGCCCTAGCTACTCTGGACCCCAGCCCCTTCTCAGGACCCCAGATTTCAGCCTCACGACAGGTCCTCACTCCTCTGGATCCCATGCATTCTGGCCCCTCACCCCTTGGACTCCTGCCCTTGACCATCCCTTGGATCCCTCGTCATATGCACCCAGCTCCTCTGTCTTCTGGGCGCTGAGCTCTGAGTAGCCACAAGGGTCAGGAGAGGCTTTTCCAGCCCTCGTGCCAGAGAGCGGCCAGAACATCGAAGTCGAACCCAAATGGACACTTGAGAGCTGTGCTCGTTCTTCCAAGCTCCACTTTCAGATTGAATGAGGCTTCTTGTTCAAGATGTCCAAATGTGAACCCCTCCGAAGCAGAACCCCGCGTCAAGTATGCCGGGCAAAGGCACACGGGGGATGAAAATAAACATGGCCGAGGAAAACCCTCTTTCTGAGTGAGGTGCCCCGCCCGCTTGTGCCAGACAGAAGGTCCCAGAGACCCATTAGTACCGCAGGCAAATTAAAATACACCCGTCAGAAGATTTCTGCTGTCTCCCAGGTATTTCTTCTGAGCATGATGGAGGAGGGTTTAATAATTAAGATGCCCTCAGGCGGGAACGTTGGGTGGAGCGGAAGGAAGCTGCCCGGTTCTTCTGCAAAGCAAGGCCGTTGCACTGTTGAAGGAGCCGGCATCCGGAAGGCTCCGAAGGAAGTGCGGCAGCTTTGCCTCCCGGGCTGAGCTGTGATTAGGGCAGAGGTGCAGGAAATTGGCAGGTCCTCTTTGCATGGGGCTGTCAGGACCTGACACGGGGAGCTGGCTAGCTGGCTAGGGCAGACTCCAGCTCCCTCAGCTGCAAACTGTCACGTCCCCTTCCTCATGGGACATGGCATGTGTAGACAGGACCCAGCAGTCACCTAACCCTTGGCCCCAGGACCTGGGAACTGCAGAATATGGTCAACTGTGCAGCTCAAACTGGTGGTTCCCATCTTGTCAGCTCTGGTGTCAGTTTGGGAAGAAATGACTCCTTGGTCAAGCGAGAGCAGAGGTACTCCTCGTCTAAGCTCCAGCCTGGGCTAGTCATCAGAGGAGATAGCAGGGGCCTCAAGGGCAGGTGGTTTGGGGCCTCCTCGTGGCTGAAGGTCCGGAGTCTCTCCTTCGACAGGGGCGCTGAGTGGGCTTTGCAGAGGTGGCCTGCGTAAGCCAACTGAAAGTTCCTGAGCGTTTGTCGGAAGTAATGATACAACCCAAGGAGGTTAAAAGCATGTTTTAGGTGGCTTTCAGCATCATGTATGACCATCCTGAGATAGATAAAGCCCCACACACAGCCACCACGTGGGTCCATGACATGAGATCCTGGAAGGTGTTTTCTTATTCCGTAGCCTTTCCTGCACACACTGGATTTCCTATGCCATGCCAGGCCTGCATTGGTGCTGGGACAGAGGGTGATGACCCATGTGGCCCCACCCTCCAGAAGTTCATGCTGGCAAAGCATTCTAATAAAGTATAAAACAAAGTAGCACAGAGTGATTTGTCCTTTGGGGCTGCCAACTGCCCTTGGGTGTGGAAAGAGGTAGGAGAGGTTGTAGGCTCCCCTAAGAAGGCCTTCAGGTTCTAGAAAGGAGGACGTTTAAGGTCACGGGACTTGCTGTCCTCTGTGGGCCTTTGACTTTAGGCAAGTTAAGAGGTCACTAGGGGCAGTAGAGGGGTCTGGAGTGTGTCCTGAGGGCACCACTAGGCCTGTGTGGGTTGATGTGTGTGGATGCCAGGCGTGCAGTAGCCAACACCTGGTGTTTATTGTATTTTCTGTGCTGGTGAACTCATTATCATCTCCTGCGGGCGTGCCCATCTGAGCATGACTTCAAGGAGAACATGTAACAGGAAGGCCGCCCACTCTCTCCAGAAATGGATCGTGGGCTTTAATCACTGGGGGAGGGTCATAGGAAAGGAAGACCCGGTGATGGATGGTGTTGGGCACAAGCTCCCTCGCAGCTCCCTTCCCCCACCATGAAACAAGAGGTTTGGGGTCAAATCAGGGGTCTTGGACTTGAGTGCCATCAGGAGCCGGGGGCAGGGAGTGGGGTGGAAGCTGCTGTGAGTCTGTGAGGAGCGGTGGGTCCTGTGAATGGCTGGGGATTGGCCCTGTCATCCTAATGGCCAGCCATGGCCCTGCTGCCCCCAGGCCTCAGCTGACCACAGATACATGCTTGACCGCAGCTTGGATGGGTAGCACTGCCAGCAGACAAGGCCTTCTGATCCTAAGACTGTTGGTTACATGGCATTATTGTGGTGACCAATAACTGATACATCTCTGTGGGCAGCAGTCAGTCCACAGGCCTCCTCTTAGTGACTGCTGACCTAAGCGATGCCCAAGATTTCTCCCACTTCAGAATGTGATTCTAAGAGAAAAAAGAATTGACACAATTCTTCCCCCACCTCCTTCCTGCAGAGCTCTACAACCAGAGAATGGAACTACACTGGTTTTTGTTTTGTTTTGTTTTGTTTGCTTTCTGTTCTGCTCACCGGCTCACCAGGCCACACAGGGCTCCGTCTTCCTCTGGGGTACGGGCACAGGAGTGCGCAGGGCCCAGAGCTGAGGGTGCCGGGAGAAGAGCCGGCTGAGCAAGAGGGACAGCCGTCTGTGAGTCACAGTTCCAGAACAACCAGCAAATGGCCCAGCACCTGCTTGCCCACCCTCATCTGCACCTGCTGGCCTTACCAGGGAGTTTTGGCTGCTGGACAGTCCTGGTGGGATGGGCCCAAATTGATCACCCCTCCAGAAGAAAGTGACAGATGTCCGTGCCAGTGGGTCCCGCCCTCCCATCAACAGATGTCAAGGCATGAAAAATTAGGGTAAATGAAGGGTGCACGATTAGATTCGGGCCCAAGCTGGGTTCTCGTGGGTGCCAGAGACAGCTGCAAACGCACGTCAGGGACAATTGCCCTGATGCGGCAGGGGCTGCCAGGCCAGGGTGCCTGGGGACAGCTGGATGAGGTGCTGACACGGGGCTCATTCCTCTGTGAAGCCGTCCCTCAGCTGCTGGGAGTGCCGCCAGCCCTCGGGCTTGTGTGTGCCCCTGCTCTGGAGTCAGAGCGGAGCTGGAGGGGCTGCAGATGGGCCCATGGGGGACAGGGGTCCACCTAGGGGTTCCAGCTTGTTTGCGGGTCTCCGTGACACTAGCCCCGAGCTTGAGCTGACAGCTCCTCTCAGGGGAGTCCTCCTTTTCTCCCCTCTCCTCAGCTCTCTCCCCGGCTTGGCCCCGGGTCCTCCTCTAACCAGCCATCGGACCTTGTCTCAGCACCTCACAGCCTTTCCCACACCGGCCTGACTTTTCCTTATACAGTATTTTGCTGGAAAATGAAGGTTCAGGAATGTCCCCCCCCCCCCCAGTCCCCTGGTGCTAGTGAGAGGCCGCTTGGTGGAGACCCCAGCGTGCCCGCGGTGCAGGCACTGAGCTACTGGCCGAGAAAAAAGCACACGCACCCTGGTGCCTCTTGTGCACGAGCTCTGGGCGCTGTGGCTGGCCCAAGGTTTGCAGAAAAGGTTCTCTTTGTTTTTAAGTGGAGCACCTTCTAGGGGCATAAGACACACCCACATCTAAATATTATTCTAAAACTGTTCAATGTTCCCAATTATAGATGAAGAGGTAACTTGGTATGAATGACATGACCTACCCTGACAGGTAAAAGCAAGGCCTTCTACGTGATTCTGAAACAACACAAGGGTATATTTTCTTTTTGTTTCTTTTTTTGAGGTGAAATTCACATCGCATAAAATTAAGCGTTTTTAAGTAGACAATTAAATGGCATTTAGTACATTCACAATATCATGCAATCACCACCTCTGTATAGTTCCAGAACATTTTTATCACCCCACAAGGAAACCTGGTGACCATTAGCAGGTACTCCTCATCACCTTCTGCCAGCCCCTGGGGACCATGGATCGACTTAGCCTCTGTGAATTTGCTTATTCTGGACATTTCATAAATGGAATCAGAGGACATGTGGCATGTGTGTCTGGGTTCTGTCATTTAGCGTGATGGCTTTGCGGTTCATCTGTGTTGTAGCTCGTGTCAATACTTCACACCTTTTTATGGCTGAGTAATACACCAGTGCACTGTTGATTAAATTCAGGCTGAACGGGCCAGAACTGAGCCGCTCACCAGCCCATCCTCCACCTAAGCCCTGTCGGTGGGGTCCACTTCCTCAGATGAACCGGACCTCTGAGGTCAGCTCCCAGGAAGGAGGACCCTGGAGGAAACATGAGAACATGAGCTCCCAGCAGACTTCTTTGATGGCCTCTCCCACCCTGGGCAAACCCAAAGAGGGAGCCTAGAGCCCAGCAAGCTGGAGGCCAGACAAGGGGCCCGTTCTGTTGTGCACAATGCCCCATTGTGCCCTCCTCTGGGGAGAACAATGCAGCCCCCGGCCAGGGGAAGCTGAGGACAAAGGGCCCATTTGTGAGGACTGTCCCCACCTGAAAAGCAGCACCCAGGGTCACACCTGATGGCAGAGCTGTCCTTCCTCACCTTCTATCCCCTGAGCAGCTCCTGCATCCGGACCAGGACCCAGAGAAGCTTGGGCCAGCTTGGGCTGAGGGTACTGGGTTCTCCCTGCTCTCCCCTAACAGCTGTGCCGGTCCATCCCGAGTGCTGTGCCTGATCAGCAGGGGGGAGGGGTACAGGTTGTGGGTTCTCATGGAAGGACCGGGGAGCAGGGCCTAGGCCAGGGCTAAATGTTCTTCTGATCCCCAGCCTGTGAGCCCTCTGGGCACCGGCTTCCGTGCTGGGGGTTCACCAGGATGTGGAAGATGTTTGCACTGCCCACTGCAACATCTTTTACAAGTCTCACTTCAGAGTTGGTTTCCAAAGGAAGGGTCTTTCATGGGAAAGGAAAGGAAACAAAAAAATGATCACACTGGCCCTGGCTGGTTGGTTCAGTGGTAAAGCGTCGGCCTGGCGTGCAGGAGTCCCGGGTTCAATTCCTGGCCAGGGCACACAGGAGAAGCGCCCATCTGCTTCTCCACCCCTCCCCCTCTCCTTCCTCTCTGTCTCTCTCTTCCCCTCCTGCAGCCGCAGCCGAGGCTCCATTGGAGCAAAGTTTGCTGGGAGCTGAGGATGGCTCTGTGGCCTCTGCCTCAGGCGCTAGAGTGGCTCTGGTTGCAACAGAGCAACGCCCCAGATGGGCAGAGCATCGCCCCCTGGTGGGTGTGACGGGTGGATCCCGGTCAAGCGCATGTGGAAGTCTGACTGCCTCCCCGTTTCCAACTTCAGAAAAATACAAAAAATTAAAAAAAAAAATGATCACACTGTCAGATGCATATACATGCTATTACTCCAACAGTGGTCGGGATGGGAGGAAGGCTGGGGAGGGGTTCTAGAAGTTGCTAGTCAGGCCTAGACTTGGAGAATCCTATGTCCAGAGCCAGTCCCTGCCCCTATGGAGCTCACACTACAGGTGGTGAAGATACAATTACACAAGCAAGAAAGATCGATCATTTGACCACACAAGTTTTGATAATTTATATGTCACAACACTATAAATTATGGGTCATTCCCTCATGGTTGGAGGTCCAGTCTTGAGAGGCCATAGGAACTCTGCCTAACAGGGGCTTTACTAACCTGAGCTGGAGGATATGGTTAAGTCTCAAGTTCCTTACCAGGTGTGTGACTCCCATCCAAGGATCCTCCTTTGACATAGAGACGGATTTAATGGTGGGCGCGCTGGGCCCCGACTTCGGAAGGGCCCCGCAAAACCCTAACTACACTTTTTCCTAATGACACCAAGTTTCGTTTCATATGTGCAATTTTAACATTAATAGTACATAATATTTTTTGTTTAAAAATATGGTTAACATGTATTTTTATTTTCCCTGTCTCTTTTTTTTAAGGGGCCCAATATTTTCTTCTGCGCCCGGAGCCTCAATCTACTTTAATCTGCCTCTACTTGGACAACAGAGATAAGTCATGGAGGGGGCACCTGTGAGGCACCTGGCCGCACACCCCATGCAGGCAATATTGGCCTCGGGCCCTGGATTGAAACCACTACTCTGGCCTTTCCTCTGCACGACCGACTCCACACACCCCAGGAGCTGCAGAGGGAGTGAAGTATGGGCCAAGGTATTTGGCTGCCTATAGTCCAGCTGCCCTGAACGCTGACCAGTGTTCCCTGGTACTGGCCAGATACAAGCTTTCCAACAGTCTCCTTCCCATTGTATTTCTATTTCTGGAGTGCCTTCCGGCCCTTTACTAGAATGAGGATCCATGAGGGCAAATGCCTAGGTCAGTGAATGCACCGGGGTCCTCGTCAACGTTGGCTGATGAATGAATGAGTGAATGAATGAATGGAGTGGGTCAACCCTTTCCAAGTGGAGTGATGCTCACGGTCTTCCCAAGTACCTACCATCTTGCCCTCACAATTACAGTGCTCCACACGGCCTGCGGAGGGCGCGCGCGCGCTCGGGCTTGGAGCGAGCTCCTGCACATTGGCATGCCCTCCCGCTTGTAGGCGGGGCCAAGGGGAGGGGCGTGGCCTCCTGGGTGTGGGCGGGGCGTCCCGCTATGCAATGCTTCCCGCGCATGCCCCCTGATGGCCCGGTAATGGCAGCACCCGAGAAGCAGCTTAGGAAGCGGAAGTTTGCGGACGCGGGCCAGGGGCCTGAGTCTCCGCCGGGGCCAGGGTTCGACCCCGCAGGCTTCCCGGCCTGCCTCCGCGCAGGCACCTTCTGGCTGACCAGGATCGTGCTCCTGAGGGCCCTCGCTTTCATTTACTGTGAGTCCGCGGGGCCCGGGCCCCGTCGGTATCGCTTCGCCGCGCGCCACGCGACCCCCACCAGTGACCCTGACCCAGGCCCCTCCTCAAGCGGGTACACAGCCGATCCCCCAGCCATAGGCGCCCCTGCCACGCCACTGCACATGCATCCCTCCGCTCGACCCTCTCCGGACCAGTCCCGGCTCTCGGTGAGGTTTAGGGGGGGAGGGCCCTGAGCGTCCTGGCAGATGACTTCCCATTTGGTCTCCCTTTGCCCTCTGTCACCGGCCCCGACTCCCCAGCCCGCCCTCCGGCGATCCGCTGCTGGGACACCGAGTCAGGGTCTTGGCCGCCTGGAGCCTCCTTACAGAAACCCCAGTTCATTAGTCAGGTATGGGTTGGGGGCAGCGGGAACGTGGGCGCCGAGCTCCCTGAGCAGCACCGCTGTCTCGGACCCCGAAACAGCGTAACCGCAGAAAAAAAGTAGTGTCTCCAACTCTGTACGCCTCCCGATTCCACGAGTGCATCCACGGGTGCCTCTGTGGGACCCGGAGACTCCCGAGCCTTCATTATTCCGGAGCTCCAGCGGGTCCGATATGCTCCCCCTGCCCCCTGATGTTCACCAGAGGCTTGTTGGCAGCTTTAAGACAACAGCAGGTGACGCTTGTGCATTACCTGTGGGGTTCGGCGACATCCACATCTGATAAGGCTGAGAATTGCCTGAGAACCAGGCAGCGGTGCAGGGCCGAACCAGCCAGCCTGTGAAGCCCCAAAGAAGTCAGTCCG
The DNA here is from genome assembly GCF_036850995.1 of Saccopteryx leptura. Lineage (NCBI taxonomy): Eukaryota > Metazoa > Chordata > Mammalia > Chiroptera > Emballonuridae > Saccopteryx > Saccopteryx leptura. The sequence continues at coordinate 214,663,392 of NC_089506.1, forward strand.
TACCCAAAACATCAACCCCTGGCCCAGCAGCTAGCGCTGAGTCCACTCACCCCGCGCCAGTCCCCACTACACTCAGAAGGACATAAACGTCATGAGCACGGGAGGAATAGTGAACACACAGGTACACATTTCATGAGCCTAACCTACAGTCATGACCAAAACCAAACTCTGAGATTCTCAAAACAAACCTAGCAGTGAGGGGAGACCAGTGGGGTTGCGGAACAGTCCCAGGCTTAGATGGTCTGGGCGAGGGGGCATGCAACTTCTAGAGGTTTCCAGAGGATGCTGGTTCCTGGCAGTGATTGTGCGCCCTGAGCACTGAATGGCTCAGTTTCATTTCTAAACCTCTTCCCTCGCATGTGGAAGAAAGAGCAGAATTGCAGCACTTTGGACAGTAACCTTCCAAAAATGGGCAGGCAACACCTCAGGAGGGTGAGGTTGGGTATCTCCTTCCTGGTATATCCTGAGGGATAACTCAGGCCACCTCCTAGTGCACAATGGACATGCAGTTATCACTGCAAGGCTTTCTGGACGGACTCTGTGTGCCATGGGCTTGGCAATATGGGCTTTCAGCTCAGCTCCCACCCCTCTCTTAAGTTACATAAAATAGTCTTGCAGTGTTGCTTTATCCTCCACAGAATAAAATAGTCATTCTAAACATTTCACCTGTCACTTAGTGAAAGATGAAGTCAAGACAGTTAATCTGTGAGACTTTATTAGACCTTTAAAAGGGGGAGCCTATAACAGTGGAAAAACCCCAGTGGCTTCGCTTGCAGAGAGAGAGCACAGCTTTATAAAACCTGGCTCTCTGCTTTCAAATGAGCGGGCTACCTTTGATCTCCATGGGGATTCTCTGTTCAGTTCAAACGGAAACAGTTTTGAGCCACTGGGTCAAACAGATATATTCTGTGCTGAGCACAGAATGATTTGCTTTGGCAGATGCATTTTATTTTCTACTTTGCAAGTATATTTGGGGTAAAATCAGTGGTCTTCAACTGTTTAAGGGGATCAGTTTCTTATCTTTCAGGGACAAGTCTGGCTGAGATGGCTAGGGACAATTAGGCAGTCATCCTACTCTGATCTCTTTCTAGAGGGTTCTAGATCTCACTAGACAATGAGCCACCTCAGAGTTCCTGAAGTCCCAGTGATTTTCCACAATGCCATCTCAACACATTTCACTTGATGATGAATTTTATAGTTACTCCTATGGACTGTTAACCCCACCTAAAGGCTGAATAATGGGCCCCTGCCCTATGCCTCCCTTCACCCTCTACATATTTATTTATTTATTCTTAGGGAGAGAGAGAGAGAGAGAGAAAGACAGGAAGGGAGACAGATGAGAAGCATCAACTTGTAATTATGTCACTTTAGTTGTTCATTGATAGCTTCTCATATATGCCTTGACCAGGACACTCAAGCCAAGCCAATGACCCCTTGCTTAAGCAAGCAACTTTAGGTTCAAGCCAGTGACCTTTGGGCTCAAGCTAGTGAGCATGGGATCATGCTGATGATCCCACACTTAAGACGGCGACCCTGTGCTCAAGCTGGCAACCTCGGGGATTTGAACCTGGGACCTCAGCCTCCCAGGTCTACACTCTATTCACTGTGCCACCATTGGCCAAGCTCTACACATTTATTAGAATTCTTAGTGTTGTTAACATACCACTCTGTCCGTTCACCTTGCAGCCCAGGTACAATGTTATATTTATATCTCTATTTCTGTCTCCTAGGGCAGTGTTTTTCAACCACTGGTCCGCAGGCCAGTGCTGATACATCGGGGTGAATAACTTTCGTGGATGGGCAGGAAATTTCTGGCGGACCAGTTGTTGAAAAACACTGTCTACTCTAGGGGTATCTCCTACTCCATAAAATTTCCTTGACTTTATATACTGTATTTATTATTGCTCTGTGTCACCATAGGATAGTATTCCAACCACATTCCCTTCCCCTTTTTGCCTCCACGACACCCTCAGTCCCTGGGTGTGAACACTCAGTTCACAGACTACATACCTCCAGGGACCCCTGTTTCTCCCTCCAGCTATATTGATAGACCCCAGATCCATTTCTTTTTATTTTTTGGTTTATTCTTTCTTTTTGCTGGAGTGTATCCCAAAACCACTTTCCAAGAAAGGGTATGGAGGAATTGAACTTTCCATGTCTTTTTTTGCATGCATGGAAATGATCAGTTTGCCCAGGTCTACCTACAAATCTTATTCAAAGCAGTTTTCCTTGGAACTTTCTGGTGCTGAGGAGAAGTCTTCACAGAGTCTGACTCCTGTTCTTATGCAAGTACCTGAGTGGAGACTCTTCTATTCACACACTTCTGATACCAAGTATGTGAGTTTTTCCCTCACATTAAACAATTTTGACAGTGACTGCTCAGCATTCATCAGAACCCACAGGCTGAGGGCTCAGTCCTATAAGACTGCCCTCACTTCAGACTTCAGTCACAAGTCCAGGTGTCACCTGTGCTTCTGACAGACCAGCTGTAAGTCAGGGTTCCCCTGACCCCCTCCTCGGGCTACCTAATATACTAGAAGGGCTTACAGAACTCAGGGAAACACTTGTGTTTATTGGGCTGTTGTAAAGTGGACAACTTGGGAGCACAGATAGAAGAGATACGCAGGGCAGGTGTGGGGAGGGGGCCGCTCCCACGCGCTCTCCGGAGGCCACCCTCCCAGCACCTCCGCGTGTTCCTTTCATTTAGGATTTTTATGGCGGTTCCATTATACGATCTGGTTGATTAAATCATTAGCCATTGCTTATTAGCTCAGTCTCCAGTCCACCTCCCTCCAAGACAGTTGAGAGTTCTAGCCCCCTAATCACAAAGTGGACTCCCCTGATCCAGCCCTCATCCTCCGAGGGTCAGCTCATGGGAATAAACCAGGTAGAGTTAAAGGGGCTTGTTAGTGAATAACAACAAGTGCTCCACGCACACCATCCTAAGGAAAGGCCAGGGTTTTTAGGAGCTCTGTGCCAGGACCAGAGTTGAAGACCAAATAAATATTTACTATCTGGCAATATCACAGGGACATACAGTAGTTTTCTCTCCAAAAGCCTTTCGAGTCTGCCACCCTTCTGTACTCTCCCCATCCTTGCTCTGGGTCCTTGTTATTAAGTGGCTGGTCTATGTGAGGTCCCTTCCTTGTTTCTTCTTGGGACTCGAGGAATCTGAAGACTCCTGTCCTATTCTGGAGGAGGTTTTCAGGCCCTACCCAGTCTGCTCACTTAAGGCCCATGTCCCAAACACCCCAGTTGATCCCAAATGCACCCTATTGCAGGACCACAGACCCATCAAGCCCCCCTGTTTGGGTGGAGCCTGAAAAGCCACTTCATGAAGCTAAATATGGGTCTAGTGGAGAATATGGGCGCCTCCCTCAGGTGGACACCCCCCTTTGTGACTGCCACGACCATCTGAGTAACGGTGACTGTGCTGTGGGCATCTCCAGAAGGAACTGTGAGCATTGGAGCTGGTGGAGGACTTTTGACACGTTTCTGGTTAACTCTAATTCCTGGATTTGCTTCTAGTACCTTCTTTTGGTTTAGATGCATCTTGTGATACCATGCTTGTCATGTGTATTTTGATTTTGCGTACTTGCTCTCTCCTCTTCTTACATTACATACAGTAGAGTTTTATTACTTCTTTCCCCCTCTCAACTAGCAGTCATTATTTGAGTACTGTTTTCTGAGGTGAATCTCAGTTGGACTTTCTAAAAGCGGTAACTTATTACACTTTTTGTCACAACCACTCAAGTGCCCTGGGATCTCCTGGCGCAGCCTGGCTCCCAGAGAGCGCCCGAGCGCAGGATTGACGCAGCGGACTGGAACCGTTCCCACCCGTGTTTGCTAAACTCTTCGCTGTTCTTTGGAACTTTTGAGGGAAAAGTGGAACCAAAAGAATCCGTGATATCTTGCCTTATTCTGGGTTGTCCTGAGCTTCCAGCGGTTCTGAGAGTCCCTGGACACTCCTTCTTTCCTCCAGGCCGCTTGAATTCTAAGAGTGCTGTGCTTGGGTTTATAAGCTTCTCTGTTCATTTGAAAAACAAACCCATCTGCCCTACCTCGGAGCTCTCTGTAGCACAAGGCTTTGAAGAAAAAGTGTCAGAAGCTTATTGAGTACCAAGGCCAGAATGTAAGCACTGTCAATAAAAATTACGTGGTGGAGGCCTGACCTGTGATGGCACAGTGGATAAGGCGTCAACCTAGAAATGCTGAGGTCGCTGGTTCGAAACCCTGGGCTTGCCTGATCAAGGCACATATGGGAGTTGATGCTTCAAGCTCCTCCCCCCTGTCTCTCTCTCCTCTCTTTCTCAGTCTCTCTCTCTCTCTCCTCTCTAAAATGAATTAAAAAAAAAATTAAAAAAATTTATCTGGTGGAGAATGACATTTCAGGGGTGATTCTGATTTAATTTTATAGCAATTTATCTGCAAGGAGAGAAAGCTAATTTTTAAAATTTGGGATTTTTTTTTAAACTGAATTTATTGAAGTGACTGGTTAATAAAATGGTATAGGCTTCAGGTGTACAATCCTATAACACGTCATCTGTATATTGTATTTATTGCACGCCCACCACCCCAAGTCAAGTCTCCTTCCATCACCATTTATCCCCTTATATTCTTTCTCTTTTGTTTCTAAAGCCTATTTGCAGACATCTTGCTAACGCACACATAGATGTGTAGATGACCTGGTGACTGCTCCTACCTCAGGCTCTGGGCTACCCCCCAGTGAGCAGCTGAGAACGTCCTCATGCCCCCCCTTCCTTCCTAGAATGAGGGTGGGGGGATTGACTCAACCTTTCTAAGGTTGGTTGCTTGGTTGAGCTTTGAGATCCTATGATTTTTTTTGAAAATTTTTGTTTATTCTTTCTACTTAACCACTTCTATAGCAGGAGTGGAAATTGAAATAGGTTTTTATTTTCTCTAAAATTTAAATCCATCCTATCTTCATTTTCTTTTCTTCTGATAGTAAGCTAGGAAGTTTCCTATGTTTCTTGCCTTAGGATGACTTTTTACGCTATTTACTCGGAGAGCCAGGTCTCACTTTTCTTCGGTGGCACTGGAGTGTGAGTGTAGTTTTGGGGAGGAAGGCCATCCAGCCGTGTAGCCATTGATGACTAGGCCGCAGTGCGGAAGAGCCCCGGTGAGCTCGGGAGTGTGCGAAGGGGTCCGAGTCAGAAAGGAGACAGACGCGTCCGCGGAGGCTGGGAGCTGCCGTGGGGGCTCCGCGGCTGCCCTCCCACCCGTCGCTTGGGAGTGATCAGCCTTCTACATCTTCACTCATGACATCCGGGACGGCCAGGTCTCCTCTGTCCTCTGGGCGCTGGTCACTGAGTCCAGCCCGCGTCCGGGGGAGGGGAGGACTCGGCGCCGCCCTCTGGAGGGGCATCTCCAGGGATCATTTTGGAATTCCTCTGTGAGAGACATTTGTGCCTTCTCCCTGTTTGTAAACCATCACATTGAGTTCCACTTTGGGTTCTGGTCCAGTGCTGCTACTCCTTATGGTGTCAAATGTCCAGCTCTGGTCAGTGGTGGGTCTTCCCACTTGTGTCCCATGACCCTGTGACACGCCTCTGCTCTTTATTCTTCAAGCCCTTCCTTTCTGGTACTAGAGGATGCTGTGGGTGCCTTTCATACCTCCCAGATTTAAAACCAGCCGTTTCCCCAGAAGCCCCGATTCCTTTGATCAGAGAGCGGTGTTAGGAACCCAGAGCTGCGTGCCATTGCTGCAGGGGTCGCTGCTCTCAGCCCCTCCAAGTGCACAGCTGGGTCATACAGGGTGGGGCAAAAGTAAGTGGACAGTTGTGAATACATGAAACAGTTTATTCTTTATTATTACTTATTCTTTTATTATTTTCCATACAAACAACTGTAAGCGTATTTTTGCCCCACCCTGTTTGTGTGTGTGTACACTCGTGTGGTTGCTACTCTGCATATCCATCTGAATTTATGTTCAGGTAAACGTGAGCTCGCACCGGCATCTTCGAGTCTAACCCGGGGCACACGTGTGTGCTGAACTCGCATTCTTGCTTATCTGGAACTTCCTTTTCCACCGGTGAGAAATCGTGCCCCATCATCCATCACGGTTTGTTTATTTGCTCACCCCCAGTGCACATGCAAAGCAGTCTGAGAATTGTTCACCTACCCCCGTGAGAAAAACCAACGAGACTGCAGTGTTTATATACAGTTCTTTTTGTCTTTGTCCTTACAGTTTTCACTCAAAACATTTTCCAAAGTTACTGAGGCCAGTGCTCCGTTTCCCCTCCCGTCCCTCCTGTTCAGTGGGGTCTGTTACACATTTGCAATCGAGTTCAATTCATTTGTCACAGTCTGCATTCCACCCTGGCATCCCCTGACCTCCTGGCTAGGTTGTTTTGATAGTTTGTATACATTAAGGTTCATTTTTTGTGATGTACAGTTCTATGGGTTTTGACAAATGCCTGGTTATCCATCACCCAGTGCTCCACAGTGTAGTTCTATCTCCCGAAAGTTCCCCTGCGCACGTAGTCACCCCGCCCCCCAGCTCCCGGCATGCTCTGATCTGTGTCTGTCTCTGTGGTTTTGCTCTTTCCAGTGTGCCATGTGAATGGAATCCTACAGTTTGTAGACTTTGCGTCTGGATTCTTTTACTTAACAAAATGCACTTAAGATTTCATCCATGTTGTCGCATGAATCAACAGCTTCTGCGCTTTTGTCTCTGGATGAACGTGCCGCAGTGTGTTGATCTGTTCCATGTTGAGGGGTGTTGATGTTATTTCCAGTTTTAGCAATTAAGAGCAAAGCTCCTCTAAACATGTGCACGCATGTTTTTGTGTAAGTGTGTTTCCCAGTCCACTCGGGTGAATACCTGAGGGTGTCGTTGCGGGTCTGTCCAGGGCTGCGTACCAGTTCGCACTCCCACCAGCAGTGAATGAGGGTTCCTGTTGTTCTGATTCCTCTGGAGCATTTGGTGTTTCCAGTTTTTTTGATTCTGGCTGTTATGATAGGTGTGCGGTGATTTTAATTGGCATTGTGGTTTTAATTGGCATTTCCCCAGTAACAGATGACCCTGAGCATCTTTTTGTGTGTTTACATGACATCTGTGGATCTTCTCTGTGTGCAACAGATGACTTCAGTGGCTGTTCAGCTCTTTTGCCCATTTTAAAACTTGGGATTTTGTTTTGTTTATTGAGTTTTAATGTGACTTGAAATATTCTGGATACAAGTTCTTTATCAGATAGGTGATTTGCAAATATTTTTCCCAATCTGTGCCTTGTCTTTTCATTCTTCTGAAAATATTATTTACAGAACACAAGTTTTTCATCTGATAAAGTTGAAATTTACCAGTTTTTTTCTTTTATGGATCACGCTTTTGGTGTTCTCTCTAAAGACTCATTGCCAGACCCAAGTCACATATATTGTCCAGAAGTTCTAGACTTTCATATTTTACTTGGAGGCCCACAGCCCTTTCGGAATTTTTGTGTTAGGTGGGAGGTAGGTGTCAAGCTTCATCTTTTTGATTATGGACATCCAGTTGTTCCAGTAACTTTTGTAGAAAGGGTTGTCATTGCACCTTTGTCACAAATCAGCTGACTGTATTTGTGTAGATCTATTTCTAAGCCCTCTATACTGTTCCATTGATTTATGTGTCTCTCCTTTTGTCTTGATTACTGTAGCTGTGTAGTCAAGTCTTGACATTGCATGATGTGAGCCCTCCAACTTTGTGCTTTTTCAGAATTTTTTAGCCTATTCCATATAGATTTTAGAATCAGCTTGTCGGATTCTACAGAAAAGTTTGCTGGATATTTTGATTGAGATCACATCTATAAGTCAAATGGAGGAGAATTGACATGCTGACTCTTCAGTCCATGAGCATGGTGGCTCTCTCCATTTATTCAGATTTTCTCTTATCAATGTTTTATAGTTTTGCACGTACAGATTCTGTTAGATTTTATCTATGAATTTTTTTTAATTTATTTATTTTTTACAGAGACAGAGAGTGAGTCAGAGAGAGGGATAGACAGGGACAGAGAGAGATGAGAAGCATCAATCATCAGTTTTTCGTTGCGCGTTGCAACACCTTAGCTGTTCATTGATTGCTTTCTCATATGTGCCTTGACCTTGGGTTCAAGCTGGTGGGCTTTTGCTCAAACCAGATGAGTCTGCGCTCAAGCTGGTGACCTCAGGGTCTCGAACCAGGGTCCTCTGCATCCCAGTCTGATGCTCTATCCACTGCGCCACTGCCTGGTCAGGCTATCTATGCTCTTTTTTTGGTTGTTAATTGTCATTAAAAAAATTAGGTTAGCCTGACCAGGCGGAGGCGCTGTGGATGGAGCATCGAACTGGGATGCAGAAGACCCAGGTTCGAGACCCTGAGGTCGCCAGCTTGAGCCCGGGCTCATCTGGTTTGAGCAAAAGCTCACCAGCTTGAGCTCAAGGTCGCTGGCTCAAGGAAGGGGTTACTCGGTCTGCTGAGGGCCCGCGGTCAAGGCACATATATGAGAGAGCAATCAATGAACAGCTAAGGTGTTGCAACGCGCAACGAAAAACTGATGATTGATGCTTCTCATCTCTCCGTTCCTGTCTGTCTGTCCCTGTCTATCCCTCTCCCTTGTCTCTATAAAAAAGAAAAAGAAAAAAAAAGTTTAAAAAAATTAGATTATACTTGTGCATTGTTGATATAGGAATACAATTGACTTTTTTATATATTAAGCTTATATTCTGTGACCTTCATAAACTCACTTACTAGTCCCAAGAGTTGGGGGGGGGGGTTCTTTCTTTTTTGTTTTTGTTTTTGTTTTTGTTTTTGTTTTTAAATTCATTTTAGAAAGAAGAGAGAGAGAGAGAAGAGGGGAGGAGCAGGAAGCATCAACTCCCATATGTGCCTTGACCAGGCAAGCCCAGGGTTTCGAACTGGCGACCTCAGCATTTCCAGGTCGACGCTTTATCCACTGCGCCACCACAGGTCAGGCCTCTTTTTTTTTTAAATAGATTACTTGGGATTTTCTACATAGACAACCGTCAGCTGTTAATAAAGACAGTTTTATATCTTCCTCTCAAACCTATGGGCCTTCTCTTTCTGTACTGGCCTCGCTGCTCTCGCCAGGACTTCCCGGACAGCGGTGCACAGGAGAAGGGAGAGACACGTCCTTGCTTTGTTCCACCTCTTAGGAGGAAAATATGTAGTTGTTCATCTCTAAGTAGGATTTGGGTGTTTTTCATAGCTATCCTTTATAGGTTGATGAAATTTTCCTATAGTATTGCTGAAAGTAGTTTTTTATCCTTTGTATCATTTTTTGCTTTTTCACCTGTTTTAATACTGGTCCAGCTTTCTGTGGATTAGCATTTGCATGGTATCTTTTCCCGCGCTTTTACTTTTAACCTACCTAAGTCTTTATATTTAAAGCGGATTTCCTACAGACAGAATAGACTTGGGTCCTGTCTTTTGTCCAATCTGACAATTTCTGTCTTTGCTGGTATGTTTAGAACATTCCTATTTAAAGTGATGTATTAAGAATCTACCATTTTGCTAGTTACTTTCTATTTGTTCCTTCTGTTCTTTGTGTCCTTTCTCCTGTTTTCTCTTTGGTTAAACGAGCATTTCTTCGTTATTTCATTTTAGCGTCTGTATTGACTCATTCCTTAGAATTGTTCAAACAGTTTTGTTGTGCTCTCCCACAGGACTTACAGTACAACCATTCCCAGGTCATCTAAATCTACTGTCTGGTACTAGTCTACCGCTTTGTGTGTAGTGTAAGGGCCTTCTAAGAGCGCGTTTCTGGTGACCCCTCCAGCCTTTGTGCTGTTTTCTCAGGTATTTTGTGTTACGTATGTATAAACACACGGTTCATTGTTCCTGTTGGCTTTGGGCCAGGGCTTGTCCACTTTCCTGAAAGGGCTGGTGGTGACTGTCACACCCCTGAGCCTAACCCACCATCACGTTCTCCTGCTCTCAGTCTCAGCCCTGCCTGGGGTGCATTTGAATTCACTGTGGAAATGCATGGTTTTAGCTTTTTACCAAGTGCCGCATCCGTCTCCCAGTGTGCATGTCCTACCCAGCGTGTCCCAGTGGTCACCGCAGTGATCTGTGTGGAGTCGCTTCAGGCTGCCTTTTGCTTGCCTTCCCTCTCTTGCTGGCTGTGAGTTTCCCTGCTCTTCCTGTTCACAGACAGTAGTGCTGTGCTCTCTCCGGCAGAATCTTTGTGCCAGCATGTCTGTGTAAACACTGAAGTCCAGAGGATGTGACTGTGCTCTTGTAGTGTGGGAATTGTTAGAAATAAATTGGGAAGCTTGTGGTTTGCATGGAGGGTAATTGTGACTTACATGTAAGCACTGTCTTAAGCTTCCAACCCTGTAGTTAGTTCTGTGAGTAGCACTACTGACCAGACCCCTGCGTTATTAGGTTGTGTATATAATGGGAATGCTGCATGCAGTGTGGGGTGGTTAACTGACCATTTATTTATATGTAACCGGACACATATTTTATATACGTGCATGTCTGTATGTACACATATACAGAGTGTATAAGTCAATACAACGCATATAGGAGTATGTAGATATACATGTGACTTCTGCAGGTTAGGGCTTCCAAAATCTCCCTAAGATTTTGAGAAATACTCAGACCCTTGAGTCCACGCTCTGGTTGGTTAGACCCTGCCTCGTCTTCTTGCCCAGCTGAGCGCCCACACATAGGAAAAGCACCCGTTGGTGTCCACAGACGGTATGCTCCTGTTCACAATCCTTTTACCCTTTCCTTTTCTTCCAGTTGTGGCATTCTTGGTGGCTTTTCATCAGAACAAGCAGCTGATTGGAGACAGAGGACTGCTGCCCTGCAAAGCGTACCTGAAAAGTGTCCAGCAGCACTTCCAGGGGCGGGTCGGCTGGGACGCCGTGAGCTATGCCCCGACCGTCCTCTGGCTGCTGGACTGGTCACACATGGACTCCAACCTGGACGCCCTCGCGCTGCTTGGGCTGGGCATCTCGTCTTTCATCCTGGTCACCGGCTGTGCCAATATGGTTCTCATGGCTGTGCTCTGGGTCCTCTACATGTCCCTCGTCAATGTCGGGCAGATCTGGTAAGTAGGAGGAACTGGGCACGTGAGAGCCAGGCATGCTGGGACTCGGCGCCTTGGTGATGTTACACGCCGCAGAGCAAGCCGTAATCTCCTGGGACCCAGAGGGACTGAGCAGGCTTCTTCCTGTAGAGTCCGGGGGACTGTCACCATTTGAATGAGGCTATGGTAGAGACTACTAATTGCCAGTCAACCAAAATGTAGGGGCCTATCTGTCTTCTGGGAGAGAAGCTTTGTTGTATTATGCTGGTGGAGAGGGTCACTGGGTCCTGGATCACGACAGCAACACTTCCCAGAGATTGGTCTCAACCCAGAAGGCCTGACTCCTGGGCATGAGGAGTGACCTGCAGTTCCCCCTGTTGATTTATGTTGAATGGTCCCACAGCTGTGGCACGGGCTGGGGTCCGAGTGGCGGTCACCTCTTGGCCCCGCCACCTGCGCCCTGGCCCCTAGCGCACGTGCGCCCTGCTGTGAGAGGGTGTCTCGGCTGGATCTTTCTGCGCCTGGACCTGTTCTGTGAAGCGCTGGTTTGTGCTGCGCTTGGCCTGGGGCTAGTGTGAGGGACACTCCGTGTGTGTGCAGGATGCGCCCCCCCAACTTCAGCCTGTTAAAGGAGGACCGGGCATCTTGTCACCCTGCATCCCCTCCCCTCCGCCAGCCCCGGGGCCTCGTGTCACCCATGGCCGTCAGAGCCGGGGATTTAGGCAGCGATGTAGGGGAACCTCGGCACCTGCAGCTGTGGCATGAATTGTGTGTACTGGGGGGAAAGACCAAGGGCTTTGCCACGGCTTACTCATCTGCGGGCGTCTGTGAGTGTGCACACAGGTCCAGAGTGACCAGCAACACGTTAGGGGACGTCACATGTACTGTTGTCCAGTTCCGTTCAGAAACTGTGTTGGTTTCCCGGAGGGGGGTATATTAAATGTGACTTATTGCGTTTTCTTTTTGTAAAGGGCAGACAGTGAGGGTGGAAATAGGGCTGGTGCACGGATAGGTGTGTCTGGCCGCCTCAGGTGGGCCCTGCGCACAAAGCGGTCATGAGGCAAGGGACGCTTCCTTTGCTCCCATCTGCTCCTTCCTGCGTGGAGCTCCCGGGTGTTGTCACTTCGGGCATCTGCCCTCCGTGCAGCCACACGTGGTTACTGCCCGCCTCCAGCCTCCCGGTCAGTAGTTGCTTACCAGCCCAGAGCAGCCTCTGGCGGGGGTTTTCTGTGATGTCCAAGGAGCTGCTGTTTCTCAAGACCTGTGACTTGAATCCACGCCGGAAGAGGGAGGTTCTAGGTGCCTTTGTCCCTTTATAGCAGTGGGAGTTACAGACAGTGAGAGAGCCCCACTGCAGTGTCGTGCCCAGCGTGACACGCTCCTTCTGTTCCAGGTGGCGTGGGTCATGCCTCCTCACACCTGGCAATCAACGTATATCAACTTTAAATTCTACTTCAAGTATTTCTGAGTCATGTGTAGGGTATACTGTCATGTATGATTAACCCCCCGTTTAGATTTCTGAAAACCAGTCTGGACACATGTGGCCAAAAATAGAGGCTTGTAGCTCTTCATTGGGAAAGCTGTTCTGCTCCCCTCCCCTTGGGGATGCTAAAAAATGTGATTCGAATTCATTTTTAAGCTTGCTAAAGCAAAATAAAATAAAGCTATATCTTCTAGGAAATGGCACCTGCGATATTTTAGGTGATAAATGTAAAAGAAGGGCACATCTGTCAGTGGAGACCAGTGGTTTCTTCACCGTGCTCCTGATGCCAGACGGCCATGGTCACAGCTGAACCGTGGGGCTTGCTGGGAACAGGCTTGTGGGGCAGGACCCCGTGAGCACCAGCGTCTCAGGTCGGCTTTGACTCGTGTTTCCTGGGCGGATGATGGTTTGGGGGTTGTCAGAATGACACGGAAAGCTGGCTGAGAGAGTGAGGGCCACTTAGATGGAAAATGGGCTTTCTTTTTCTTGATACCCTGAAATGAAAGTTAGGCACAATCTGTTCCTTTCATGTGCCCTTTATTTTAAGTTGAGAGGAAAGAGTATTTGTTTGGGATGAGATGCTTAGATAATGGACACCGTTGATGGAACGTCTTTCAAGTGTTGTCCAGCTGGCATCCCGTGGCAGGGACAGGAAGCCCCCGTGGGGCGAGGAGGCGCCGGGCAGGTGCACATGGTGCTGCGCCGGCACTCGGCCCTGCGCCGGGGTGCCCCGCTTTGCTGAGTGTGTGCTGTGGCCACTGCTTCGCTTGGAGCCCCTTTTCTCTCCCGTCTCTTAAGTGGGTGTCCTCTCAGCTTCTCCCTGACCCAGACCAGGGCCCATGACGACCTCACAGGGGCAGAAATGAGGGTCTCAGTACACATGGGGATCTTGAACTGCTGCCGTGTAAAGCAGGCCAAGCCTCACGCTCTGTGTGCTCTGAGTTGCCAAGGCCAGTGTCGTGGGGCAGTCAGGTGGCCTTACATGGCGTCCTGCACATTCTAGAACCATGACTGACCTTCCTGCGCTCTCTTGTCTGGATCCTGACACTTGGCAAGGCAAGTGGGAGCCGGACGAATCCACTGTCTGACGGCAGCGGTTGGAGAGAGTGGCTTCATTCTCGCCGTCCAGGCTTCGCAGGGCAGCGAGCCACCCGCTCCCGGGAGAGCAGGCCCTGTAGGGCCAGGTTCAGGTAGCTGGACTTGGTAGGCGTGGGCGGTTCAGAGCTGGGGGCTGGGGGAGAGAGTTGCTTGGGTGGGAGGGAACAGGAGCAGCAAACTCACTTCCTTCATGGCAGTTATTAGGCTCTGGTTGTTTCCTCGCTTGGCTGGCTGAGATGTCGGCCTTCTGAGGAAGGGCTGAGGCAGACAGCGGACAGGCCTTTCTAACCTGGGTCCTTTCTTCCGGGAGTGGGAAAGGGGACTGGACTCAGGACTCTGGTCTGCCGGATAGGAATAGGAAAGTGGCCCAGTGCCAGGTGGCCAGACATTCCTTTGTGTTGGCTACTGCAAGCGGGCGGGTAGAACTCGGCCAGGCTGCAGGCCTCAGGCCCCGTGGTAGAGGTGCAGTGAGCCCGTGTGGGGACGCAGGGTTTCTAAGAACACCAGTGTAGCGGTGCCAGGCAGCTTTGGGGGCCCCCGCTTCACAGGGACCCACTTTCTCTTATCAATCAAGTGTGATTGAGTTTATTTTTGTTTATTTATTTATTTTTTAAGTAGAGGGGGACAGACAGGGACAGACAGACAGGAAGGGAGAGAGAGATGAGAAGCATCAATTCTTCATTGCGGCATCTTAGTTGTTCAGTGATTGATTTCTCATATGTGCCCTGACTGGGGGGCTACAGCAGAGCAAGTGACCCCTTGCTCCTTGGGCTTCAAGCTAGTGACCTTTGGGCTCAAGTCAGTGACCATGGGGTCATGTCTCAGGGTTTTGAACCTGGGTCCTCAGCATCCCAAGCCAATGCTCTATCCCCTGCACCACCACCTAGTCAGGCTGGACTAGGTTGTGTTCGATGATGCTCACATACCGGAGTGATAACGGGTATCACAGTCATTCGGAGGGTAAATGTCTTCCTGAGGGGAAGGGCAGTTAGATGACCATTTTTGGTTCCTTTCTACTGTTAGGAGAAGGAACAGAATTGTGTCCGTTGGGATAGGGACAGGAGGCAGTCTGGCATCAGATCAGGCAACGAGATGCCTCAGATTGGGGGGCAGGCAGCCCACCGCTGTGGAACTGTGTCCCCTTCTTCTCAGATGGGCTTGGGCTGAGGTAGGGATGCCTCTGAGAACGTGAGCTGACCTCATCCTGTTCTTACTGAGAGCATGAGTTTGCCCACCTGTCGCCCAGAGCCCCTGGATGTTGCATCCAGTGGAAGGAGGCGTACACGCCTGTCCTGGGTGCAGTCCTCCCGGGCGCCGCAGCCCACCCTCTGTTCTGTGCGTGGCGGGGAGAGAACCAGCTCCGAGGCGGCGCGCCTGTCCTGGGTGCAGTCCTCCCGGACGCCGCAGCCCGCCCTCTGTCCTGTGCGTGGCGGGGAGAGGACCAGCTCCGAGGCGGCGCGCCTGACAGGCACAGATTCTGGTGCTCTCTCCCACCTGGACACAACTCATCTCCATGATGCTGAGCCTGGTCTCCAGCCAGGTCGTGTCTGGTGGGTGTCTCCACTGTGATCCTCCTCCTTTCCCCCAAGTGTCCACCATGTGTTCTCTGTGGAGGTGTCACTAGCACAGCCCACACTTCAGGGCTCCTCAGGGTGGAGCACCTGCATGGTTATGGGTTCTTTCACACAGAGTTCTATCTCTCGCCCCAGGTTGTTTATTCAGTCAGTGATCAGTGTGGACTCCTGCGTATATGTATTTTAGTACTTGGGTATCTGGCCCGTGGCTCTAGGAGTGTATAAACATCTTGGGGATTGATGGCATTTCAGAGAAGGAAGCAGAGTTTGGTAACTATTATTGCATAGATTTAGGTGGTCTTAAAGAAGAGCCTAACCGTTGTCAGTACTGTCCTGTCTGAAACAGTGGAACCTCGTCAGAAATCCTCATTGTGACTTCTGCCCCAGTTTCTCCAGTTAGCTTAGCATCAGCTTTTCCAAAAAGCTAGGTTTGTGATCCTTTTGTCTGTACTTTACTTTGGCAGTAATCCTAAAGGACTTTTTTTGTTGCCATTAAGGATGGCTGTATGACTGTCCTGCTCTCTTCCCCACCTTCCTGGCCCCCCCAAAAGAAGAAAGGATTATCTCTAGAAACTTGGACTGAGGTTGGACGGCTCAGGGGGCCCTTCCTGTGAAGGAAGCTGCCTCTGGCACATCCCTCAGACTCAGGGACGGTATCGACTTCAAAGAGTGCCGCAAACATATGCCAGCGGGCCCTGGATGTGGAGGGACCAGGGGCAGGGCTCCCTCTGACTATTGAGGATGAAAACCTGATTTTGGCTCCAGGTCTTAAATACAACACTGTTCCGTAGGCGCCCCTGCCCTGGTTTATAGCCCATCAACCAGGTATAGATACATTTGATGCCTAAAAATGAATTCCTCCTTTGGTTTATGAGGTTTCAGGAAGCAGAATGGTGCCATTTCCATTCTTTGGTAATAAAGGTCATATACTCAGTGCCAGTCAGGGGCTCAGTCCCAGGTGGTGAGGGAGAAGGGCTAGACCAGTGGTGTTCACAAAGGCCCAGCCGTCCCTGAGCCTCCTCCACTGGGCCACACGAGACAGCCCTTCTCTCACACAGAGAGGGCCCTTCTCTGCTCTCGCACACCGACACTGCGACAGGGCCTGGCTGGTGCTGTGGAGCGTCCCACGTCCTCTGACCAGGTGGGTCTCCACTCCTCATGGTCCCGTGACGAGCTGTTCCAGCAGAGGTTACAGTCGGCTCAGGGGTGGATGCCAGCTGACTGCTGGGGCACCCTGAGGGCCGCTGTGGCACGTTCACCCTCAGCTCCTTCTGTTTGGCCATCAACACACGACGGGGATTTCAGTGTGGATGACGTGATCATCCATAGACGCACATCGGGAATCAGGGTGGCCTGGAAGAACAGGCTTTATCACTAACTTCCGTCCGCCTGCTTCCTGAGGGAGCCTTCGGGGAACTCTGTGCTGGGCAAGAAAATGAAGGAGTTCTTAGAAAATCACAGCTTGCCTGTCCACAGCCAGAGGGGCGTCATTTAACAAATATTTATCCATGAAGCCTTTTTACAAAATGAAAAAGTGCTGGAAGCCTGATGTATTTTTCCAATCAGAGTCCTTCTGTAAAAATAGGAGCCTCATAAAGAAGTGACTGGGGTAGAATGAGGCCCAAGGGGCTGTAGACAAAACTGCTTTGTGTGGTGGGCAAGTGTCTTAGCCTGGATGTAGCTTGCGAGGCTCCGCCCCTTCTTGGTTCTCTCACTTCCTCCATGGAAACGTCTTCCTCATGAAGAGGCCCTGTCCTTGATGGGCAGGCATTAACACAGGCCACTGGGGGCAAAAACTAGGTCTCTTGGTTGGGGGAGGAAGGGCTTGAGTTTCTTTAAAGAACAAAACAGTAGAACATCCCCAGAATTACCCCATGGATGGCCATCTCTTCTTCAATTAGTTCCAGCCGTTAAAAATTTTAACAAAAGTGACCCTGGTCAGTGGTTCAGTGGATAGAGAGTCAGCCCAGCGTATGGACATCTGGGGTTCGATTCCTGGTCAGGGCACACAGGAGAAGTGACCATCTGCCTCTCTCTCCCTTCTCTCCCTCTTCCCTTCCTGCAGCCAGCGGCTCAGTTGGTTCCTGTGTGGCTCCAGGAGCTGAAGATGGCTAAATTGGTCTGAGCAAATTGGCCTCAGGCACTAAAAATAGCTCGGTGCTGAAGCATCAGCCCCAGACAGGGTTGCGGGGTAGATCCCCTACAGGGTGCATGCAGGAGTCTGTTTCACTGTTTCCCCTTCTCTCACCTAACAACAACAAAATTAAAGCTATAAAAGTAACGAAGACTTTTTAGTTTTTCATGTAATTAAATGAACTACCTATATTTTAAAATCCTGTATCAGGTAACCTTGAAATTTAAAATTCAAAACAGGTAAAGTTCTGAAAGAACACATTTTTAAATACCCTCAGTAAATGTGATGGTGGTAACACAGCAGGCCTGTCCCTGGTTTCCACAGGGCCCCGTGTTCCAGTGGCACAGGCTGTGGGCGGGAGCCTTGCGAGGACAACTCTGACCTGACAGCTTTCCGTCTCTCCAGTCAGAGCTGATAAAAACGTAAAGCATTCACTCTCTATGAGTATGTGACAATCAGCCTCTTTCCCCTCTCCATCAACAACGTGATTTTTTTTTTTTTGTATTTTTCTGAAGTTGGAAATGGGGAGGCAGTCAGACAGACTCCCGCATGCGCCCGACCGGGATCCACCTGGCATGCCCACCAGGGGGCGATGCTCTGCCCATCTGGGGCGTCACTCTGTTGCAACCCAGAGCCATTCTAGCGCCTGAGGCAGAGGCCACAGAGCCATCCTCAGCGCCCGGGCCACTTTGCTCCAATGGGGCCTTGGCTGCGGGAGGGGAAGAGAGAGATAGAGAGGAAGGAGAGGGGGAGGGGTGGAGAAGCAGATGGGCGCTTCTCCTGTGTGCCCTGGCCAGGAATCGAACCCGGGACTCCTGCACGCCAGGCCGACGCTCCACCACTGAGCCAACTGGCCAGGGTCAACAAGGTGATTTATTGGGAGAATTTGCTGAGTAATTTGTTTCTTGAGTTAGTCAGTGTGTGCACTGGCTGTTTTAAAAGTTTTGAACTATGGAAACTTAGCAACCTGTTCAGAAGTAGAGAGTATAATGCAAAGAATCCTCAGTCCCCTCTCTTCTGAACTTGTCTTTTCTAGAGTAAAGAGCAGATCTCACATCGTGTTACCTTGCTCATAGGCAGTAGTCTTCTCTCCTGGGTCAGGGTTGTTAAAAGCACCGTGGCCGCCAGGCTGCCAGCACCCACAGCTCTGAGGGAACGGCCGCCTGCCAGTTCTTCCCAACACCCCATTGCTTCGATGTCCTTCGATGTATTCATCTTGCCTATAGGGTCTGCCTCTGACTTTCCACAGTGGAAAATCACACGAGCATTAGAGAGGAGGCAGTGTAGGGAGCTGCACCAGCTCTCCAGATGCCCGAGGCTGACCCCCTTTCATCCTCCGGGGGTCCTGCCCTCTTTCCACTGAGGGCTCCGTGCAGATCTCGGACCTGGATCCTTTCCTTCCTACATGTTTCATTAAACAACTACAGTACTTATTTTAAACATCTTTATTGAGGTATAATTTGCATACCATAAAATGTAACCATTTAAAATATACACGTCAGTGGCTTCATAGATTGAGTTCTGAAACCATCACCCTCTAAGTGTAAAAACTTTTTATTACCCCCAAAAGAAACCCAGATGTCCTCATTCTCCTCACATACCCTGATTCCCCTCCCAGTCCCCGTCACCCACTGACCCACTTCCTGTTTCTGTAGATTCACCTGTTCTAGGTGAATCACCTAAATGGAGCCACACACTTTGTGGCTTTTTGTGTCTGGTTTATCTCACACAGTGTGATGCCTTCAGGGTTCATTCTCATAGTAGTGTGTATCAGTTCCCCTTGCTTTATACTCCTAAATAATAGGTCATGATGTTTGTAAAGATGCGTGTGGTCCTTTTATCTTTGAGTCTTTTTGTCCAAGTGGTGGATTTTGTTGTTCACTTGGGCTTGGAGACAGATGCCAGAGCTGCACAGGTGTGGGGGGTATTTGTTCCAGGCCACGTGCGGCCACGTGCGACCCTACCCCGCAGTTTTGTTCTGTTATTTTGTAGGGACTTACAGTCTATAATTTGGGCTGATGCTTCTCCCCTCCCAAGGTGCAAAGTGGGCCTGGGGCAGTGTAGGACCCAAGGTTCTACTCAGATTCCATTGAAGACAGACTTTTGCATCCTTAGAGAGAAGAGGAGACAAACCCCACAAAGTTCTTTAACTCAGGGCTTTTTTCTAATATGTGCTCAGGGTAATTGAGTAACTTTAAATGTTCAGAATCTAGGGGATAACATTATTATGGTTATTGATTGAAATTATTTACTATAGGAAACCAAGTACTACATTTACTTTTTCCCAAAATATTTTTTGATTAGCCTATTGTGGGCTTGATCCTGTACTGGCTGTGTGGGGGGACAGGGGATGAAAAGACTCTTATCTCCCAGGGCAGCCTGGTGAACCTTGGGGCTCCAGTCCCTACTCAGAGCACCCAAGGACATGTCCCCCTCCACCCTCACCCCACTCAGTGCCCGATACCCTCACCCCACTCAGCGCCCGATACCCTCACCCCACTCAGCGCCCAAGGACGGGTTCCTCTCCGCCCTCACCCCACTCAGTGCCCGAGGACGGGTCCCCCTCCACCCTCACCCCACTCAGTGCCCGAGGACGGGTCCCCTCCACCCTCACCCCACTCAGCACCCGAGGACATGTCCCCCTTCACCCTCACCCCACTCAGCGCCCGAGGACAGGTCCCCCTCCACCTTCACCTCCCACTCAGTGCCCGAGGACGGGTCTCCTCCACCCTCACCCCACTCAGTGCCCGAGGACATGTCCCCCTCCACCCTCACCCCACTCAGCGCCCGAGGACGGGTCCCCCTCCACCCTCACCCCACTCAGCGCCCGAGGACGGGTCCCCTCCACCCTCACCCCACTCAGTGCCCGATACCCTCACCCCACTCAGCGCCCGATACCCTCACCCCACTCAGCGCCCAAGGACGGGTTCCTCTCCGCCCTCACCCCACTCAGTGCCCGAGGACGGGTCCCCCTCCACCCTCACCCCACTCAGTGCCCGAGGACGGGTCCCCCTCCACCCTCACCCCACTCAGTGCCCGAGGACGGGTCCCCTCCACCCTCACCCCACTCAGCGCCCGAGGACATGTCCCCCTTCACCCTCACCCCACTCAGCGCCCGAGGACAGGTCCCCCTCCACCTTCACCTCCCACTCAGTGCCCGAGGACGGGTCTCCTCCACCCTCACCCCACTCAGTGCCCGAGGACATGTCCCCCTCCACCCTCACCCCACTCAGCGCCCGAGAACGGGTCCCCCTCCACCCTCACCCCACTCAGCGCCCGAGGACGGGTCCCCTCCACCCTCACCCCACTCAGCGCCCGAGGACGGGTCCCCTCCACCCTCACCCCACTCAGTGCCCGAGGACGGGTCCCCTCCACCCTCACCCCACTCAGTGCCCGAGGACGGGTCCCCTCCACCCTCACCCCACTCAGCGCCCGAGGACGGGTCCCCCTCCACCCTCACCCCACTCAGCGCCCGAGGACATGTCCCCCTCCACCCTCACCCCACTCAGTGCCCGAGGACATGTCCCCTCCACCCTCACCCCACTCAGCGCCCGAGGACATGTCCCCTCCACCCTCACCCCACTCAGTGCCCGAGGACAGGTACCCCTCCACCCTCACCCCACTCAGCGCCCGAGGACGGGTCTCCTCCACCCTCACCCCACTCAGTGCCCGAGGACGGGTCCCCTCCACCCTCACCCCACTCAGTGCCCGAGGACAGGTCCCCTCCACCCTCACCCCACTCAGTGCCCGAGGACAGGTACCCCTCCACCCTCACCCCACTCAGCGCCCGAGGACGGGTCTCCTCCACCCTCACCTCACTCAGTGCCCGAGGACGGGTCCCCTCCACCCTCACCTCACTCAGCGCCCGAGGACGGGTCTCCTCCACCCTCACCCCACTCAGCGCCCGAGGACGGGTCCTCTCCACCCTCACCCCACTCAGCGCCCAAGGACAGGTACCCCTCCACCCTCACCCCACTCAGCGCCCGAGGACATGTCCCCCTCCACCCTCACCCCACTCAGTGCCTGAGGACGGGTCCTCTCCACCCTCACCCCACTCAGCGCCCAAGGACAGGTACCCCTCCACCCTCACCCCACTCAGCGCCCAAGGACATGTCCCCCTCCACCCTCACCCCACTCAGCGCCCGAGGACAGGTCCCCCTCCACCCTCACCCCACTCAGTGCCCGAGGACAGGTCCACCTCCACCTTCACCTCCCACTACATTTAATGCCCATAAGCTCTCTGCCCTGACATCACACTGTCTTGGGGTCATAGATGAGGGCTCCACTTAGTGAGGTAATATAATGTTTTAATCTTTTAAGTCTTTTATCCAAGCAAGCCACATGGTTATTCATGTATCTCCTCTTGTTTTCCAGGTATTCGTTCGGTAAGTGACAGCCGCTCGGAAGCCGCGGGGTTAACGTTATGTGGTGGGTATGTATCCTCGCGCCTTTGCTCTGGCCCTCAGCGCTTGGCCTTTGCTGTGGCCCTCAGCGCTTGAGCTTTGTCGACACCCCGCGGGTCCCACCCTGGTGTTCTGAGACTGTGTTTGTTGCCTTACCCGGACTCCGAGCCCAGCCAGCCTCCAGAGTGGTCCGTGTTCAGGTTCAGTCTCTGTAGTACTGGGGAAAGGAGTCCCGCAGCAGTGACAGCAAGCAGTGACGGTTCCATCACATGTTATGGTCTGTCCCCTAATCCCGGATGAATGTCAAGGCCTATGACACATACGGTCCCCTCTCTAGGCCACAGCGAGTCCCCAGTGCGCACGAGCTCATGGATGGCCTACACAGAGGGTTCACCCCGTGCTGCCACTGACTGGCAGGGCCCCAGAGGCGGTCAGGTGTCTGCCTGGTTCGGCAGGGGAAGGATTTCCGGCCCCTCCAGCCTGTGCTCTGAAGGAGTAGCGCACCCAGAGGGACGGTGCAGAGCAGGGTTTCTGTGCAGCGATGAGTGGGCCCCGGCTGGGAGTAAGCAGAGGACGGCCCCCAACTGAGCAGGACGGGCAAGGCTGGGCCCGGCACAGGTCACGTTTGGGTCACAGCTTCCCTGCATTACAACAAAGGCATCAGTGCTCTCTAGGGCGCAGAGCGTAAACCAGATGCCCCTCAGTTTGACATCCTCATGCTCAGGACACAGTCCCCAACCACACAAGAAGCAGGGCCAGGCCCGTTCTGGAGGGAACAGACAATTGACAGAGGCCGACCCCGACTGACTAGACGCTGGGATTTTCAGACAGGGTCTAAGCAGCGGCCGAGACCGTGCCCGCCGCGGTGAAGGCAAACCGGCTCCTGATGAATGAGAATAATGAGATCGCAGCAGAAAAACAGAAAGTATGAAAAAGAGCCAAGTGGCAGTTTCGTTCTGAAAGATACAATATCTGAAATAAGAAACTGACCGGGAGGGCCGGACAGCAAGGGGAGGTGACAGAAGTAGATCTCCATCCCCCAGTCAGCCTGGGGCCCCAGGAGGAGGGGAGAGAGGGTGTCTGAAAGCTTCCAAACGTGGTGGGACACACGTACAGGGCAGGAAGCCTGCTGAACCCCAGTCGGCGTAGATAAAAGAAGTCTGCCTGCTCACATCATCTGCAATCAGTACTGAAAACCGGAGGGGAAGGGAGAATGTTGGAAGTAGCCAGAGAAGCTTAACACAGACCTTGAAATGCGTGGACTCTGGCACCCAGGAGCAGTGGTGCTGACAGGTGGGGACCATCCACCAGGGCCCTGACCCAGAGCGCGCCCTCCAGGGACGGAGGTGAGATACGGAGAAGTGCGTGCGAGAAGTCATTGCTGGTGGGTGAGCACTCCAGGGATGGCACAGGGACGGAGGTGAGATACAGAGACGTGCAGGCGAGAAGTCATTGCTGGTAGAGGAGCACTCCAGGGATGGCACAGGGACGGAGGTGAGATACGGAGAAGTGCGTGCGAGAAGTCATTGCTGGTGGATGAGCACCCCAGGGATGGCACAGGGACGGGGGTGAGATACGGAGACGTGCGGGTGGGAAGTCATTGCTGGTAGGGGAGCACTCCAGGGATGGCACAGGGACGGGGGTGAGATACAGAGACGTGCAGGCGAGAAGTCATTGCTGGTAGAGGAGCACTCCAGGGATGGCACAGGGACGGAGGTGAGATACGGAGAAGTGCATGCGAGAAGTCATTGCTGGTGGATGAGCACCCCAGGGATGGCACAGGGACGGGGGTGAGATACGGAGACGTGCGGGTGGGAAGTCATTGCTGGTAGGGGAGCACTCCAGGGATGGCACAGGGACGGGGGTGAGATACGGAGACGTGCGGGCGAGAAGTCATTGCTGGTGGAGGAGCACTCCAGGAATGGCACAGGAAGCTGCTCTCCAGGCTGAAGGAAAGTGACGGGAGTGGGAACACGGGTCCCTGGACCGGAACTCAGAACATGGAAAACAGTGGATACACAGGTCGATGTCACGATGGTTTTCCTTCACGTACTAAGCAGCAAACCTAAGCACCACATCAGTAATTACATTAAGTGTTAATGGACCAAAAACACCAGTTAAAAGACGGAAATCGATAGAACAAATTAAAAAAAAAAAAAGGGTAAGATGCAGTTATATTCTTCAGCAGGTAACGCTCACAGAAACAGAAAGTTTGAAAGAAAACGGACGGGAAAGGTACCTGGAGACAGCAATCAGAGGTGAGTTCAGGGTCCAGTATCGCTGAAGGCGAAGGAGGCAGCATCAGTCAGGCCTGAAAGCACGGGAACGAACACAAGTGGCACCTGAGGGAGACAGAGAACTTTAACCCCCTTTCCCTCGGTTGACAGAACAGCGAGGTGGACAACTGGCAAAGGGAGGGACCCTCTGCACAGCACTGCCTGGCTCCGGGCTCTGAGGGGTGTCTCTGAGAACACACGCTCTGTTCACGTGCACACGGCCCGTCCTCCAGGAACACCGGCTGTGCGCCAGGCTGTACAAGGATTGCGCTGAAGAGGGATCGAATCAGGTAGAGGTTCTGCTTCCCTGAGAGACTGTCCTTCCCACAGTAACAGTGAGCCGGATATTCTGCAAAAGCCAACTTTTCTGGACTCTCTCAGCTGAGTTTGCAAAGCAGCTAAGGGATCGGCATTCCCATTCCTGCCGGCTGAGGAGGGATGGTCCTGTATCAGCCTCACCTTCGGCAGAGCAGAAGAGAGAGGGTGAGGAGAAAGCCACCGACACACTGGTGAATTCTTAGGGGGACACTTGTCCCCGCACAGAGTTCTTGCTTACTCAGCATTATGGTCTGCAAGCTTCCGTGAGGCTTGTGAAGAAGATTGGGGCATGTGGGGAGACCACATAGGGTCTCGGTGGTGGTGCAGTGCAGGAGGTGAGTGGTCACCAACACACCCAACTGCCTCCTGGACTCTCCTCTTATAGGAAGCAAAAGCATTGAACAACTCAGAGGGGACATCAACCCTACAAACCAGGGTGCCTGGGAGAAGGGGACCTGTGAGAGGGTCCCCAGACTGTGTCTGATGCAGAGCACACTCTGCTGCTGCTGGAGGCTCTTGCTTAGTGGAGCGGGAGGAGGATGAGCTAAGGAGTTCTGAGAAGGCCCCACTCCAAGACTGCGAGCGAGGCTGGACCAGGAGCTGAGAACCCCTTTTCCTTCCATCCGCCCAGCACCCAAGGACTGGCAGCAGCTTGGCAGAGGCCAGTCTGGTTGGTGTACAGGAGCTGCTGGAAGGGAGAGACCCCCAGGCCCCACACTGAGCACAGCAGGGACCGAAGCCCCTCCCTAAGAAGTTGTAGCCTGTGGTCACTGAGGGTCATGAGGGAACAACAAACCCAAACCCAGCTCATTTCTTGGCTTGGTTGCCCTGTCCCCAGCACTGCCCAACTAATACCCCCACTACGCATGTACATTTCTGGGTAATTATGTTCACCTCAGGAACTACTTATTTGGGGAGTTTTTTAAATTGAATTTTAGAGAGGGGAGGGAGTGAGAAAGAGAGAGAAGCATTGATTTGTTTTTCCACTTATTTCTGCATTTATTGGTTGATTCTTGTATGCACCCTAACACAGGATCAAACCCATAACCTTGGCTCTACACAGGCCCATCCCTCCTCAGCCAGCAGGAGTGGGAGTGTAGTGAGATGGCACTCTAACCAACTGGGCAACCCAGCCAGGTTGCTACTGTTTTTCTACACGCAGTGATTGACAAACACAAACTTGGAAAAAAGGACGGCCTCGCTGATGGTGGATTGTCGAGAGATGCAGCATCAGTAGAGATGGCCCAGTGATAGGGACCTTAAATAACAGCTGTGAGCATGTAAGAGGTTCTAGTGGAAAAGGTGGACAACTTGCAAGAAGAGATGAGCTGTTTCAGCAAACAGAGGAGAAATACAGATGAGCCAGGTAGAAATGGAAGACATAAACAATAGAGACAGATCTGGACTTCCTTTCATGGGTTTGCAACAAAGCGGACACAGTTGAGAAAAAAGATCAATGAATTTGAAGATATTCAGAATAAAACACAAATGGGGGAAAAAGGAATTAAAGAACAGAATAGAGCACCTGAAGGCTGACAGACAGTATCAAACAATGTAACATAAAGGTAAAGAGAGGAAAACACAGAAAGAATGGGCAGAAAAATATTTGAAGAAATAAAGGCCAAGAATTTTCCAAAATGAATGAAAGGCAGAATGCCACAGATTCATGAATTTTAGAGGTCGCTAAGTAAGAAAACCATACTCACCACACATATTCCGAGATATGTATTAGTCATACTGTCAAACTTCAAAGAGAGAAAATCTTAATTGAAGCCAGAGGTGGGAAAGACAGGTATAGAGGGACAAAGATAATAATTACATCATACTACTGGTAAGAAACTGTGCCTGCCAGAAGACAAGGAGTGACTTTTAAAGTGCCAGCAAAGAAGGAAACCCCACTGTCAACCCAGAATTCTATACCCAGAAAAACTATTCTCAACAACAAGGGCAGAAACAAAGTCTTTTTCAGGCGAGCTGCACTGTCAGAAATGTTAAAGGAAGTTCTTCAAAGCATCAGAATTTGTTAAAATAGGGGTAAATAAAAAAAAAACTTTTCCTCTTTTTTTTTTTTTGCAAGAAGGAGTCAGAGACAGGAAGGGAGAGACATGAAAAGCATCAACTCGTAGTTGTGGCACCTTAGTTGTTCATTGATTGCTTTCTCATACATCCCTTGACTAGCGGCTCCAGTCAAGCCTGTAACCCCTTGCTCAAGCCAGTGACCTTGGGCTCAAGCCAAGGACCTTGTGCTTCAAACCAAAGACCATGGAGTTATGTCTGTGATCCCACACTCAAGATGGTGACCCGTGCTCAAGCCAGATGAGCCCGTGCTCAAGCCTGCGAACTCGGGGTTTCAAACCTGGGTCCTCAGTGTCCCAGGTCAACACTCTGTTCACTGTACCACCACCTAGTTAGGCTTTTTCCTCATTTTTAATTACCTTAAATGTAGGTAACAAAGCAAAAAATTAAGTTTAAAATGTAAAACAAAGCAATCAGCTGACCTGTGGTGGCGCAGCGGATAAAGTGACGACCTGGAACACCGAGGTCACTACTTTGAAACCCTGGGCTTGCCTGGTCAAGGCACATATGGGAGTTGATGCTTCCTGCTCCTTCCCCTTCTCTCTCTGTCCTCTCTAAAATGAATAAATAAAATCTTAAAAAAAAAAAAAAGCAATCAGACTGTCACAAGCCAGTGTCACTTACCAACTTAACCCTCCAAACGGAGCCATCCAGTAACATGGCTGTGCTCAGAGTTGGGAGCTGCCAGGACCTTGTGGTCGGTGGTGGTGACATTTACTCCCTGTTCTCAGGTTTGTGCTTTTTATTCCCTTCCCTTCCCATTCCCCTTCCTCCCTTCCTCCCTTCCTCCCTTCCTCCCTTCCTCCCTTCCTTCCTTCCTTGCAAGAAGAAGCAAGCAGTGGAATTATTTCAGGAAATGTTCTCTTTTTCATCTGCAAATCGAGCATGGCCTAATCGTAACCAGTTCTATAAACCTGTGAGTTATGTGTACTTGTTTGGTCAAAGGAAATGAAACTTTCATTAAGTTTGGGAATGAGGTTAGACGTGAGAAGGAACTGGGCTGCCTGCACCTTCTGAATTAGGGTTTGTTTGAAACCAAAGCTATCCTCAAAGAAACCTGCCTTGTCCAACATTTAGATAAACCCTCTTGTCTTAGCAAACATTTTAATTTGATTTCTCTGAAACTGCAGCAGTGTTCTTTTGTGCCAGTTGTCATGACAGATGAAACCACCAGACCCTAACTCCTGTATACTGTGGGACAGGCCTCTGCTTCAATACAGCGACTTCCAGGCAATTACCATGCAATCAGCTTTTGTGGCGCAAACCAGGCACACACTGTGGGGCCTGTGGACAGACAGGGTCAGGCAGCAGAGGCACCAAGGAGTGACCAACACTCCAGGGCACGCTCTCATGACTTCCTGACGGACACCTTGCGGGCGGGGTTGCTGTTCTGTCTCGGGCGAGGCAGTGGCGCTTAGAGAAATCAGTGACCACTGAGAATCCCAGACCAGTGGTAGTGCCGTAAGAGCTGGGACAGGTCCCAGGGTCTCTGGCATGGAGCGGGGCCCCTGCTGGAACTCAGCATTTGTAAACAGGGTGTGAGGGAGGCATGAGGGGGAGGCGCCCGGGCACCTCACAGAACAGCCTGCGAGAACGAATGCTGTTCCTTCAATCACGTGTTCATCCAAGAAAGGCTGGTCCCTGAGGATGCTTCTAGAGCTCTCCTCCCCTCAACCTCAACTGCCGCCACGGTCCCAGACCTACAGTCCAGGTGGTGGCTTGTGGGACGGAGCTCTGCTAGCAGGACACTTGGGCTAATAGTTTTATTTTACTCCAAGTTAAAGCAGATCTGTCCTCCGTTTATGCTTCTGTTGATATCTCCAGCGCTCTTCACAAGTTTAAGTGCCCTCTGGTCCCAGGCAATAATGTTGGAGGCTAAGGAGACAGCTAGACAGCTGCTGACTGGCTACTCCATCTCCTCCCGAGGGGTCCTGAGCAGGACTGAGTTTCATCTGCTGTCTTCTGTCGCACTTGCTGGGCCACTCCCACTACATGGGCACGAGCACGAATTCAGAAGACCCCTGATAGTCACAGCACTTGGCTTGCCACTGGGCGACCACCAAGCATCCCTGCTCTGTTACCCCTTTCAGATACTGTCGTGCCGGCCCGAGAGCAGCCAGACTGAAGGGATGTACCACCTTTGGGGAGCTTTCCCGGCCGGCCTGGTTTGGGGGTTGCCTGCAAGGGCTTAGTTTTCATAATGAGCCGAACATCCTGTCCTGTTGTACTTATTTCTCTGTGTCCTCATTAGTGAATGGAGATGGAGATATATAATGGGCAGAGATAAAGTAACGAACATAGAATTTAATTATATCTATTGTTTTTATTTTGCAAAATGGACTTTGATGAAAATAAAGCAACTCTGTGGATTGCAGGCTGAGCTGCTAAGCTGAACCAGAGGACAGCGTTTTGGGAGCACGCAGTGCCTCAGGCAGCCGGCTGGCTTGAATTGAGCAGGGCTGCCGGAGCTGCTATTTAATACAGTCACCTCCAGCCACATGCAGCCACGCGTGCTTTCTGGCTGAATTAAAATTAAGTGAGATAACACTGGTGCTCCTCAGGAACACCTGTGGCCCATCAACCGCTCAATAGCCACATGAGCCAAGCCGATCACAGTCCAACCCTATTGCTCTAGAAAGTTCTGTGGATGGCCAATGAGAGGATGCCCTCCGTTTAACCAGCATTTTCTTCTGGGGTGCTCAGCCACCTCTCTGACCACTTGTGAGGTGTCAGGTGTACATGTAACCCAACGGTTGGGGAGTAGGGACACGTGGCTGGTCTGACTGAAGGAGGCATGGCCGCGGCCCCTCTGGTTGCCCTCCCTTTGTTCAGTGACCAGGTGTTCCCAGGGGTTCTGGGTTTCTGTGGACATTTCTCCACCATCTTGAAGTCCCCTCTTCAGTGTGGGTGTCCCCGGCTGCCATCCTGCGGTCCTGTCCCCCCAGGGTCTTGTGTTCCCTTTTGCATGGACATGACTGCTGGGTAAGGGGACAGCACGTGCACGGAGGCCACTTACTCCGAGACACAGGAAAACCACAGCGTCTGTGATAACGCTGCCTTGCCAGCTGCACCTCCGCCGAAGCATGAAGTGTGGCTGGCCTTTGAAATCTGCCGGTCTGGTAACTCCACTTCAAAGAATGGGTCTAAAACGTGATTAATTCAGCGCCCCTCTAAGTGCCGTTTCCTGCTCCTCTGCAGGAAGTGAGCTTTTTGATATCTGTGAGCTGAGGGCTAGAGCCTTTTTTGAACTTCATGTTGTCCTTGTGCATTTGAAAATAGTGCCGGGCCCGGCAGGCGGCACAGGGTTCCGGGGAGGGCTTTCTGGTCTTTGCACCGGGATGGCGGGATGGCGCTGCTCTTGGCTCCCGCCCTCGAGGCCTCGTGCTGAGCCCCCAGGCCACGTGCCTCAGCCTGAAAGGGCCAACGGAGCACTCCCAGGAGGGGCTCCTTCCGGTGTGTCTGCATTTGGCGAGGCTAGGATGCGCAAGGGCCACAGCAGCTGGTTAGTGTGGGTTGAGGCCTGTGACTTACGCCCTAATGCTTCTGCAGAGTGTGCCCTCGGAGGCCGCTCCTCCTGACGGTGGGGCAACCCAGAGAGCAGTAGCGCAGGCAGGCCGAAGGCAGCGCCGGTCCTGCCGCCTCACAGACCTGCCAGGCCAGGAGAGACTCATGTTGAGGGGTCCTGCGGCCAGCTTGGGCTGTTCACACAGACTCAGGCCCGCAGAGGTGGGTCTCAAGGAAGGCCACTGACCGCAGGAAGCTTCCGTGGGAGGGGTTCTGAACTCGCCCTTCTAATATATTTGTTTTGAGTTGACCCCTCCAACATGCTGTAATTGTTTTAATATAAAAAAGATGCAGAAATCAGTCAAGTGGAGCCTCAAGATTAGCTGCATTGAACCCATGGTTTGGGTTTGGGTTCTGGGCGTAGTGCTTGGAAGAAGGGTGGGGTAGCAACGAGGCCGCGAGGTATCCTGTGTAGAGGGGCCTGGGAGCGGGGCCTGTGCCGAAGAATTGGCAGTGGGGTCTGAGGTCGCGTGCACCCTCAGGACGGAGTGGGGGTCTGGAGGGGATCTTAGGGAAGGCTCCTGAAAGGCTTCATGCCCAGGACATTCCTTTTTGGGAAAAGATCATTCCATTTTTTACTGCAGGTCTATCAGGCTGAGTTGGGTAATTTAGGGATCCTTCATTTCAATAAGAAGCACAATCAATAAATTCTTGATTTATCCTAATGGGAAAACCAAGTGTCAGCTTGTCGAGAGTCTTCTTTGGGGCTGGGCAGTTGTCAGCAAGCTCTGCTAGGAACAGCAGTCGGGGAGCAGGACCAGGAGGGAGGCCGTGGGGGCCAACCGGCTCACTCTCTGTGAGCTGTGTGCACAGCGAGATCGCAGTGAGAGATGCTCGTCCTGGGGACAAGGACTGAGTGCACACACTGGGGCTGCAGTGGCAGGTCCATGGGCGAACCTCGGAGCCCCCATCGGCTGCGGGGCTGGCGGAGCCTTAGATGCAGGGCTGGGGCGTCTCGGAGGCAGTGCCAGGTGGCGCTGCCCTGGACAGTCGGATGTCCAGTGGGGAAGCGGACGTGCGGTGAGGCTGCCGCTGAGCTCTGTCCCTGTCGCCATACTGAGACACCGTTTTGCTCTGTTCCTGTGGGCTCTGCTTCTGTCTTAGGAAGCCTGTTTCCCAGGCAGGTCCAGCGCTGGCGTGGCACGTTCACGAGGTCTGGCCACTTGAACCCGGTGTCCTCTGTCACTGCTTCTGTCTTAGGAAGCCTGTTTCCCAGGCAGGTCCAGCGCTGGCGTGGCACGTTCACGAGGTCTGGCCACTTGAACCCGGTGCACTCTGTCACTGCTTCTGTCTTAGGAAGCCTGTTTCCCAGGCAGGGCCAGCGCTGGCGTGGCACGTTCACGAGGTCTGGCCACTTGAACCCGGTGTCCTCTGTCACTGCTTCTGTCTTAGGAAGCCTGTTTCCCAGGCAGGGCCAGCGCTGGTGTGGCACGTTCACGAGGTCTGGCCACTTGAACCCGGTGTCCTCTGTCACGGCAGCGCCTCCCACCAGCCGTTGTGAATTAAATGCTCCCTGTGACCCCCTCGCCCTTTCTGCTCTTAAATTCATGCTTTTAAAACAGCTTAATGAGGGGTTTACTGGCCCAATTGGAAGTTTTTATTAAAACCTATTAGTGCTGGAGTGGAGCCTGCCTGCAGGAAGCGATTAGCTGCCTTGGCGCTCCGAGCTGCCTCAGCTGCCGCGGGTCCCCCGACCTGTCTCCAGGTCCTCGCTTCGCCTGGTTCTCATATCCTCGGGTTTAATTACGGGTCCTCTGACTCTCTTCCCAGCCCCCACATCCAAGAAAGCAGTTTCTTTTAATTAAATTATTCCCATAATCGGAGGCAGCCTCATCCACCCGACCGTGAGCTCACCCGGGGCTTCAAGCTCTTTCTGGGGTGTCTGCTGCCGTGTCCTAGCTGCTCAGGGTTGATCTGAGAGAGGGGCCAGCCCTGCTAGGGGCCCTTCATCCCCCCCCAGCCCACCCGCCTCCCCACCTCCTCCTCGGTCTCCTCTGGTCCAGGCCCTGCTGTGTGCTCTGGGTTCTCTGACTCTGCCCAGCCAGGGGCCCTGCGTCCCCCACCCCCAGCCCACCCGCCTCCCCCCCCTCCTCCTCGTTCTCCTCTGGTCCAGGCCCTGCTGTGGTGCTCTGGGTTCTCTGACTCTGCTCAGCAGGGGCCCTTCGTCCCCCCCACCCCCAGCCCACCCGCCTCCCCGCCTCCTCCTTGGTCTCCTCTGGTCCAGGCCCTGCTGTGGTGCTCTGGGTTCTCTGACTCTGCCCAGCCGGGGGCCCTTCGTCCCCCCCCCCCCAGCCCACCCGCCTCCCCACCTCCTCCTCGGTCTCCTCTGGTCCAGGCCCTGCTGTGGTGCTCTGGGTTCTCTGACTCTGCCCAGCCAGGGCCCTTCGTCCCTCACCCCACCTCCTCCTCGGTCTCCTCTGGTCCAGGCCCTGCTGTGTGCTCTGGGTTCTCTGACTCTGCTCAGCCGGGGCCCTGCGTCCCCCCTCCCCCCCAGCCCACCCGCCTCCCCACCTCCTCCTCGGTCTCCTCTGGTCCAGGCCCTGCTGTGTGCTCTGGGTTCTCTGACTCTGCCCAGCCAGGGGCCCTGCGTCCCCCACCCCCAGCCCACCCGCCTCCCCCCCTCCTCCTCGTTCTCCTCTGGTCCAGGCCCTGCTGTGGTGCTCTGGGTTCTCTGACTCTGCTCAGCAGGGGCCCTTCGTCCCCCCCATCCCCCCACAGCCCACCCGCCTCCCCGCCTCCTCCTTGGTCTCCTCTGGTCCAGGCCCTGCTGTGTGCTCTGGGTTCTCTGACTCTGCCCAGCCAGGGGCCCTTCGTCCCCCCCCCCAGCCCACCCGCCTCCCCACCTCCTCCTCGGTCTCCTCTGGTCCAGGCCCTGCTGTGGTGCTCTGGGTTCTCTGACTCTGCCCAGCCAGGGCCCTTCGTCCCCCTTCCCCCAGCTCACCCGCCTCCCCACCTCCTCCTCGTTCTCCTCTGGTCCAGGCCCTGCTGTGGGCTCTGGGTTCTCTGACGCTGCTCAGCCGGGGCCTCAGGATCAGTCTCCATCCAGGGGTGGCATCTCTGCCTCGTTCTTTCCTCTCTGTCCCCACGCCATACTTTCCTCTCAGGTCAGTGGGACACCAGTGAAGGTCTTGAAGGGACCTGTCCTGGGTGTAACTTGCTGCTGCTGGTGGAGAAGGAGTGAGCAGGTGGGGGGTTGGCCCTGGAGAGGAGACTAAAGGTGGCAGACGCCCCAACAGGGAGAAGCAGTGCTCCTGGCTCCCGCCCAGTTTGGCACAGGTGCCCACAGGGCCTCATGGAGCACCCAGCGTTCCAGGCTCTCAGAGTTGCCTGGCTTTCGGGCCAGGACATTGAAGGGGAAAAACCAGTTCTGGGGCACTTGAGCCCCTTAGAGAGTGTCTCTAATGGTGTAGGTTCTACTTCCTTCATGTGTGGTCACACACTGTACACAGTACATGTTTATAGTGCCATTTTATTTATTTATTTATTTGTTTATATTTATTTTTTTAGTGAGAGACAGGAAGGGAGAGAGATAAGAAACATCAACTCGTAACTGCAGCACTTTAGTTGTTCATTGACTGCTTTCTCCTATGTGCCTTGACCTGGGGGCTCCAGCTGAGCCAGTGACCCCTTGCTCAAGCCCACAACCTTGGGCTCAAGCCAGTGACCTTGGGCTCATACATGATCCTACAGTCAAGCCAGCAATCCTGTGCTCAAGATGTTGAGCCTGCCCTCAAGCCAGCGACCTTGGGGTTTTCAGCCTGGGACCTCAGCATCCCAAGTCAGCCCTCTATCCCTGTGCCACCGCCAGTCAGGCAGTGTCATTTTTTTAATCTAATTTTGTTTCTTGCCCCCCCTTCCCGAGTTAACCACCCACCTGACTGTGGCCTTTCTTAGCTTTGTGCCTACTCAACTCTGTGCACGTGTGCACGAGCGTGGATGTGCATGCACACACTCAGGGCTGGGCTCACTGTCTACCCAAAGGGACAGTAGTATATGCATGTCTGTCATTCTCTCTTTTTTTACTTAGTAATATCTTGTGAAAATTACTTAGTTGAAGTTAGAAGAAAAAATATTTTTAAAGATTATTTTTTCTTATTCCCATTATCATTAACACTGTGCTTGTTATGAATTTCTCCCATCACATCTGGTTACTTATTTCTACTTCTAAAGCATGTTTAGCTCTTTAATATGCAGAATTCTAGAATATTAAAGAAGCATTTTGCTGCTTAATTCATACTTTCCGTCCTGAATCCATTTGAATGGCTTTTGTCTGGAATGCTTCTGAATTACCTTTTATTTTTATTAAGTTGTGTCGGTGTGTGAGTTTGACTAGCATTTGCTTTTCAATTTACAGTATAATTTATACTAGTATCACAGCTGGCTGTTTAGCATTTCCTGGGTGCCAGCACCCTAATGGCTCGAGAACGTGGTTTCCTCGCCACCCCATTTTCCAGCCCCGCTGTGTGTCTGCAGACAAGGGCCTGTCTGTCTGTCCTCGGCACGCTCTTCCCACTGCCTCCCGGCTGCCCGGCGCTCAGAGTGGCCTCCACGTCCACCTTCAGCTGTCGTCCGACTCGCCTCTCCTGTGTGATGCAACGTACGGGTCCAAACAGCCACAGGCTGTCTCTGTTATGAGGCTTCAATCAAAAAACTGGTTTTATTTATCAGATTTTTTTTTAAAAAGTGTTCTAGCTCATTAATTTTTACTTTTTATATGTTGCTTCCCCCTTCTGAGAGGAAGGGGTTTATTATTTTCTAAGATCATGTGTTGATTGCTTAACTCATTAATTTTGCATCTCTTATCTGCTAATGAAGCGCGGAGGCCGTGAGCACTCCCCTCCTGTGTTCCTGCCACCCCCTCCCCCAGCAGTTGAGACCCCAGTGTCTCCCTGTTGGTGGCAGACAGTGCAGTTTGTAATCCTCGTGCTGTTGCCACTTTGGTCCAAGTGCTGTTTAGAAAAGAGCTTCACAAGTCCCACAAGCCCTGAGGGTTTTATAGGTTACGTTTGTTGACCAGTTTCTGGTTTTATCACACAATGGCTGGATAATACGACCTAAAGATTGTTCTTTTAATTATTTTTCAAAACTCAGACGTGTGCATGGATTAGAAAGTAAAATTGTATTGCACAGCCTCTAGCAAACACAGTAGTGCCTCCTAGGCCTCCTCAGTCCCTCCTGTTCTCCAGGGGCTTCCTAAGCTTCTCTAGCACTCCCAGCGTTACCTCCAAGCTTCTGAATAGGTGTTCGGAGAGTATTCTTGGGTTATCACTTTTAAACATTATCTAGATACTTCCTATTATATTATCAATGATCAGGGTGACCTGCTCACATCCCTAACGCTCTTCCCCTCATTGTCTCAGTATAGTGATGTCACAAATACAATCTTTTATTAAGTAATATTCAATTTTTACGTTATTG
Source organism: Saccopteryx leptura (assembly GCF_036850995.1). NCBI lineage: Eukaryota > Metazoa > Chordata > Mammalia > Chiroptera > Emballonuridae > Saccopteryx > Saccopteryx leptura. The sequence continues at coordinate 214,698,766 of NC_089506.1, forward strand.
TGACTGTGTAAACATTGTTGACTGCTGAGCCAATAGTGAAGTATATTTTTTCTAATTCTTTGTTTTTCCTGGAGTTAATGGTTGCCTCTCCTTTTTTAGTTTGCTTTGTTTTCAGTAATTTATGTTTCAGCCATTTGTTCTGGATTCATCGGCACAACTGCTTGACCCCTTCCAATACTGTTTTTTTACCAAATCAAACAGGTTAGATAATCTCTCATCTCCTCCCTGCTTCATAGAGATTTCTGCTCAGGAGCTCTTGGTTACTGCCTGGAGTAGATGCTTTCGAGGCCCTTGGAGTTGGAGATGATGGGGCAGGTTAACCTTTGTCAGATTGGGTCCCACTGGCAGTTTGCCCTCTCCCTACTCGTTCACAGGGGCAGGTACCTAGTTGTGCTGGTGAGGCTTAGGGGTGCAGCCGCCCTCTAGCACTCTTCCCTGTCCGTGTCATAGAGCAGTGTTGCCAGGGAGGGTCATTTTTAAGCTTTTTTCTTGACCTCACTTGCATAAAGACAGCTGAAAGAATTCGGTGAGATGGTCCTTCTCTCTGCTTCTCCAGCATTGGCAGCTGCCTGCGTGAGGCCAGGTGAACCTGTGATTTTATTCACGTTGCCCCAGTGCTGCTTCCCTGCCAGGTGAGCAGTTACGTGTCCTGAGCTTCAATGAGCACTAGAGGCCAGAGAAGGGCTTTTGGTCTCATCAGACACCATGGCAGCCACTGGCCGGCCTGGAACCTCCAGGACCTGCCGTGTGTCCCTGGAGCTTTCTGGCTCCAATGCCCCATTGTTGAATGCAAGAGGAACACAGCGTCGGCAAGCCTGACCTTTGCCAACGCAAGTAACAGGGAGAGGCATTGTTAAGTTAGCCCTGGAGTAGCAGCTGTGTGCCAGTTTCTTTTGTAAATGCTTTGATATTTTAAAACAGAAATTTTAGACGAGGAAGCCATGCTTTGTTGCTGTTACAATAGCAGCTCTTGTCTGGGTGGATTCGCTGAATGGAGACACAGATACCGGTACCGCTTCAGTGCTGTTAATGGTTCCTAAGTGCGTATAACAAATCTCTTCTTGATGGTTGTGTCCTTCTCTTATCAAGAAGTTTACACCCTTTTAAAGCAAGAACCCCTGTGTTTATTACGGACAGGTTGGCTGGTCTCAGATTAATATCCCTTTAACAGCATAGTGTTACTGGTTTTCCATTTGGTTGCAGCCATGGTGAATGTCTTTTGAGCGTTTAGAAGACTGACACGCAGGCAGGATTCAGCGATAGATTTGTGCGTGATGTCCATGACCACTGATCGCCCGTGCTGGCAGTTCCCTTGGTGGGACGTGGCCCTGGGGGCTGCGTGCTTCTCGCTTCCGTCCCTGCCCCTGCTCGGCCCCAGCGCGCTCCCGGCCCAGCTTTGTTCTTCTCCCACTTACCCCTCTCCTGTGGCTCTTTACCCCTGTGTCAGTTTATCAGCCCTGTCCCCGCCCCTCCTCCCACCAGACTGTCAGCCAGTGGGGGCCAGCGTTCTGCCCATGCCGTTCCTCCCTGTAGTGCGTAGGACCGGGAGGAGCTCAAGCACAGCTTGTCTGCACGCGGAATCGAGGAACTCTGGGTCCTCGTGTAGGTGTCATGAGAAGGCATATAGTCTGGTGGTCACCACATGCTCTTACGTCATCACCCTTAAAGGGGACGTCATGCCTTCTCAAGGCCTCCAGCAGCTTGGAAGGCCATGCTTGATGATCAGTGACACGCTGAATCAAGAAACCCGATGAGTTATCTTTGATTTTCAATGAAATGTCTCCTGAACCCCAAACTGCTAGCACAATTGCAGAATGCATTCTAGCATTCTGAGAGATCGTGGGCATAGCCTCTTCAGGGATGTCCTTGGCCTCAGAGGCAGCCCACAGGTCTGAGAACATAGCACCTCCTCATCAGCACTGAGCCAGACATAGACGTGCAGAGCAAGACGGCCGCAGTCAGAGATGGAACCCCGTCAAAGGTGCGTGTGTGATGGACACAACCAGACTGGCAGCAGAGCTCCGGCCCGGCCGCAATGTGCCGTCCTCGCATCAGCAGGATGGCTGCAGGGATGGCAGTGGCCACGCCATGCTTTATTCCCAGCTTGCCAGGGTGTGTGGCATCTCGTGTCCAAGGCAGAGCCCCCAAGTCCCTGTCCTCTGGGCAGACAGAAATGTCCTCGTGCTAAGGCTGGGCCGAGCTAGGCCCTGCCCGGGGGCTGCAGCTGGACCTGGGTAATGGTGTCAGCAGCACTTTAGAAAGATGATCTTGACGTAGTGTCTGAGTTGCAAAGCTAGCACAGGGAGTCCCCATCGACCTTCACCCAGTTCGCCGAGTATCCACATCTTACATAACCCCACGGGCAGACCGGGATGCCAGGCTTGGCCCGACTCCTGACCGGGCAGCTGGCCTCGGCTGGACTCCAGCTTCCCCATCGCCCTGCCGGTGCCCTCGTCACCCAGAGCCCCCCCCAGAGCCACACTGCCTTCAGTCATCTCCTGTCCCCTAGTCTGTGGCAGCTCCTAGACTTTGCTGACTTCTATGGCTTTGACGGTTTAGAGCAGTTCTGGTCATGTATTTGACCAGAACACTCAAGTTTGGTCTGTCTGGAGTTTTCTCGTGATTAGATGCCGTAGGGGGTCTGGGTTTGGGTCTGGGTGCCGTGGGGAGCAGTTGAGTTGGTGCAGCCTCCCCGGAGGAACGTGTGGCCACGCAGTTACACGCCTCGGCCGTGGGTGTGCCCTCCGCCTTGGCCCCACTCCAGGGTTTCCCGCAGCAGATTTGGAAATAGGCACAAAGACTCAGAGACAAGGGTTTTATCGCCATGTTCATGGGAAGAGAAAATGGATATACTCCGAAAGTTCAGCCATGGAGAATGAGTGAGATGGTCTCTCTTCTCTGTGGATTACTATACAATACAGTGTAATGACTACAGTCCTATTTAATGATACGTTAAAATGGGTTGTAAATTGTGTGTTCTGTACTTCACTGTTTTCCTAAAATAATTCTATCTAAACTGCTCTGAAATCCATGACCAAGAAGAGATGAACTCTGTTTCTCTCTGGGCGATCAGATCCCTTTTCTTTCTCATCTCTAGTTCCAGTTTATCTTCACTGAGCATGTTTGCCTTTGATTAAAGATTAATAAATTAGTTTTAATAAAGTGAAATCAAGGCGCACAAATGTGCGCTGAGCTGGTGTTGGCAGCAGGCGTCTAAGAGCTGGGTGGGTGTAGGGAGGGGAGGAGAGGCTTTGGCTGAATAAGGGGAGCCCTGTGGAGTCGGGAGCTCAGTGGCCTAGTGCACCAGCCGGGTGGGACGCCTGAGCCTGGCCGAGAGGCTGCTTTCCCTGGGACCGGACTCAGCACCCCGTCAGCGGAGGCAGGACGCAGGCACGTTTCAGGGCGTGCTCCGTCAGTGCTGGGGACTCGGGCTGGTGAAGGGCTGCGCAGGGTGGCAGGACGTCGTGCCTCCAAGAAGGGACTGTGGTCCGTCTCCCGCCTGGTCCCAGGGCTGATGTGCTCTCAGCACCGCTGCCCTGCAGGAGGCATTGGACACGGGTGCGTGGAGACGGTTGGCCACTGAGAGTGCAGAGGGTGCAAGGGTCAGGCGTGAGGTGGTCTGGATTAGGCCAGGAGGGCTCCTGATCGACCAGAAGAGATGACAGTCTTGAGGTCTGAGCCTCCGTGCAGCCAGCTGCAGGCATGGAAGGGAAAGCGCGTGAGTCTGAAGAGTGAAGAACGGGCAAAGTGCTTTTTCAACAGCCTCTTCTTATTCTGTGCCGAGAGCACGTGGGGGTGTGGCTGCAGACCTCGGGGTGGTAGGTGGGACAGCGGTCCTGCTCACTGCACCGCAGTGGGCCTGGCTAGGCACTTAGTGCTTCACTGGGGCCTTGGCGAGTTAATACCCTCCTACTCGCTATGTTTGTGCTGCCTTTTGTATTTCTTGAAGGCAGCAAATCTCCTTTCATCTTAGGAAAAGCTGTTTGATCTGCCTCAAGAAAGGCAACAGAACTTGGGGATAAAAGCAGAGACACAGGAAATGGAAACCTTTGTGCTCATCGTGCCAAGTAGCTCTGAGTCTCTGGACCTCTCCAGGCCTCAGAATCTTCTGGGCTCTCAATGGCCCACACCCCTTCCTCCTAAGTTCTAAGCATGTGTGCGCGTGTAATTTTGTCAAGACTTACATGTAGGTCACCGATGCATCATCAGGTTTTAAATTGGTGTCAGAGTATTGCCCATTACAGCAGCAGAGGGAACGGGTCTCACTGGGGTCCCCAGTAACTTAAGACAATAAGATAAGTGTCAGCGTTTCAAAGTAAACAGTATTGTGTAATCTCCGCTGATGAGATCGTGCCCTCGCCATTTAGTCACTTGGCTTCAGGACCTGGATTCAAGACGGTGCCATTAAATCCATTTGGCTTATCATCAGTAAATGGACAGCTCTGTTTTTTTTTCCCCCTTTGATTGTGCCCAAATCAGCAATTATGGTCATAACCCCCAATGAAAATAACAACTGGGAAATATCCAGGGAAGTGTCGGTAGCTGGCAGGTACATGTTGGGCGGCGACGAGAGCAGAACCGTGGCCGGAGTGAGCAGGAACGGGCTTTGCATGTACGCCCGTGGGCTCTCTGGTTCGGGAGCAGAATGCCCGGGGTGAACATACCCTCTTTCTTACATGAACATTGAACTAGAGCAAAACCCTACAGTTTTCTTAGAGAATGTGGCTGTTATGCACAGGGTCCAGGGTCCCTTCCTGTCCTCCCTCGGGCCTTACATAATGCCCCTGCTCTGTTGGACGGGCTGTGCGTCAGGGAGCGCTGGTCCTGGGCGGTGGTCCGGCTGTGCGGAGCCTGTGACTCCCACCGCAGGCTGCGACCGGTGACCTCTAAATTAACACCGAGCTCCTCTCGGTCCCATTTCAGTCTCCAGTGCTTAGTCTCCTTGGGGAAATAGGTCGTTCTGAAAAATAGATTCCCTACATTGTTCTGGAAAAAATTTCATTGTTTTTAGAGTTATATACTTGGATAGTTTGATTAGACTCCTCACCACTGCAGGCACTGGTGTCCCAGCTCCCAGAGGTACCGACCTTCAGCTGTTCCAAAGACTTATTTCCATATTCGCTGTAAGTTTGGCTTCTAGAACAGATGGCAGCTTAAAAAATTGCATTTCACAATTTGTTGAGGTTTATGAGAATGCCAGGGGTCAGTGTTAAACGTCCCCGGCAGAAGATGGGAGGGTTTCCTGCTTGTTTATTTTTCTTTAACTTTTGATTATGAAAAATTTTGAACAAATACAAAAAGTAGAGAAAATGACCTCGTGCGCTCCGTGTGCCAGCTCAGACTGTGGGCTCTCTGGCACGTGCCGGTCTTCTATTCTCTGACCTCCCCTCTGCTCTGTTATTTAATAAAGTAAACCCCGACCGTCCTGTTATTTGCAAATACTTCCTGATAGACCCCTAAGGGGTTGGGTCTTTCAAAACAATGTAACTATAATACTAGTATCACACCTAAAAAAATTAGGATGAATTTTTTAGGCCTGAAACGAATACATATCAACTATAATTGAAAAAAAAAAAGTTAAAAAAATTAGGATGAATTCTATCAAATATTTAGTGAGCGTTCCAGTGTTGCCAGTTGTCTCATAAATGAACGCCTTTCTGCAGTTGGTTTGTCCACGTGAGGACACGACACACTTGGTGGGCATGCCCTTCTAGCCTCTTGGAAGCCTCTTCTAGTCTCTTGGAAGCCCCTCCTCTCTGTTCCCAGCCGTGGATCTGTGTGGCAGAGCTGGGGCACAGCGGCGCGCCCTGCTCGGGCTGACCGCGCGCAGTCCATGACGTGCCTTCGTGTGGCGTCTGAGGATTTGATTCCCTGAGCTGTTTGAATCCTGTAATTTATGTCGTTTTCCAGTTTGGATCATTTGTGCCAGTATTTTTTCAAAGTTTTTTCTGCCCCATTTCTCTTCTGTCTCCTAGGATTCCAACGACATGTATGTTGTTCTTTTGTTACTCAATCTTTTTTTTTCCTTTTTTTAAGTGAGAGGAAGGGGGGATGGAGAGATAGATTGTCTCTCGCATGCGCCCGGACTGGGATCCACCCGGCGACCCCCACCTGGGGCCGACTGTCTGGTGTGATACCCACTTCTGGAGGAATGGACCTTGTGTGCTGACAGCCCACTCAGATGTGGGTAAGGGTAACATTCGCTTCCATGGGCATGAGGCTCTTGCCTGCTGATGGTTCGCTGAAGATGTGGGATAAGGGCGAAACCCACGTCACAAGACCCTGCATGCTGACAGCCCACTCAAATGTGGGGTGAGGGGTGAGGGCGACACCCACTTCTGTGGGCACAGGGCCCCTCTGTGCATGTGGGCCGGAGCAGACCCGCTGGCCCACCCAGGGCCGGTGGACACAGTGCCTCTGAGCAGATGTGCCTCTTGGGGTGGATGAAAGAAGGGCCAGGTCTGTCCTGTCCACCTCGAGTCAAGTGTCAAGGCTCAGCAGCCTTCATGTGGCCAGTGGGCCGTGGGTAGCACAGGCAGGGCCTGAACATTCCTATAGTCAGCCCTGTGGACAGAACTGACCATCAGCTCACGGGGTTCTGACAAGTCACTCTGAGGCAAGCTTTGGCTAATTTTTATGCACAAGAAACAAAAGACAAAAAAATGGTAATGCACTGTGCCCTTCAGCCTGATATATGTTGAATATTTGGAATATATTAATCCTAAAAAATCTGTTGCTAAGTCTAATTTCCGTTGACAGGAAGCATTTTCATAGTTATCCAAAACCAATGAGCTAGCTGAGGTCATTACTATGGGTTTTGTTTTGGGGCTAGCTGGTGACACCTGCGTAGATCTAAGCAACAGGGGACACCTGGGGCTAGGAAGTCTGGTTGCCATAGCAACCTAGTATTAGCCTGCACCGTGACAAAGTGCAGTCGACATAGAGGGTCACTGTGTGGGCGTGTGGGTTACTCAGGTCACTTCCTGTTCCCTGCAGTGCCCAAGGACATCCTGAAAACGTATATTAACAGTTTGTTGAACGGAGACTTGACTTGCAGCGAACACACAATACAGTGTACAGATGATACGTGTGGAACTGTGCACCTAAAACCTGTACAGTTTTGTTAACCAGAGTCACCCCAATAAATTCAATTGAAAAACAATAAAATGCCTCATAGTTGGGAGCATGCATTTTAAAATGATTTTATTTAAAATATGAAGTCTTTGGCCCTGGCTGGTTGGCTCAGTGGTAGAGCATCGGCCCCTTGTGTGAATGTCCCAGGTTCAGTATCCAGTCAGGGCACACAGAAGTGTCCATCTGCTTCTCTACCCCTACCCCTCTCTCTTCTTTCTCTCTCTCTCTCTTCTCCTCCCCTCCTGCAGCCATGGCTTGATTGGAGTGAGTTGGTCCTGGGCACTGAGGATGGCTCCATGACATCCACCTCAGGCACTAAAAAGTGGCTCCATTTGCAACAGAGCAACAGCCCCAGATGGGCAGAGCATCGCCCCCTAGTGGGCTTACCGGGTGGATCCCCGTTGGGGCACATGCAGGAGTGTCTCTGCCTCCCCTCCTCTCACTGAAATAAAAAGTAAAATAAAATATGAAGGCTTTAACCTGCTATTTTAAAAGTATCTACTTGCTAGAAAATGCACTCCCATTTACGATCTGATCTCCGGCTGGTAAGTGAAGTCCTCTGTGGCTGGCTTCCTTTAGTGGTTAGGCTCTGTCCATAGACAGGGCTCTTGTCCAAGGGGTCCACCCAGCTCAGGCTGGATCTGGAGATTCCTGGGCAGCCCCGCTCCAGGTGGGTGCTGCAGGCTGGGGGTGGCGGCAATGGAGGGTCCAGACCAAGCCCAGCAGGAGTGAGAGGGGCCCAGGCTGGGGAGGCCGGCAGGAACACGGCCTCATCTCCGGAGTGGAGCTGACGTCAGCATCTCCCTGGCGCCTGCGGATGAAGGATGGCCGGCCCCAGTATGTTCTCTAGTGCATGGGCAGCTCTGCCCAGTCGTAGGCCTGGGCAGAGCCGTGTAAACAGTGCCCTCCCCTGCAGGCACACATGTGGTGCCTCTTGCTGTGGCTGGGTGCCGCGGTGTGTTTGGAAGGGAGTGTAAGATGGAAAGGCCTGTGTGAGCAGGCTGGGTCCAGATCCCTAGCCGCTGCTGGCCAGGCCGGGCCGGTGCCAGGCGGCCTCATCCAGGTAGAGACAGAGAGGCGTCTTCCCCATCACTTGCTAGATGGACAACCACGGGTGCTATTTTTAATGCTGGCAGAAGTTTTCTTTCAAATTTTGTCTTAGAATCCCTTTTTTTTCCTAATCTCATTTTATATTTTGTCTCAGTGCAAGAGGAAAGTGTCTTATCCAATTGGTTGATGGAGTGCGCCCATCACAACAGTGGTGTTTGCAGCAGTAAGTGGGTAGCCAGCAGCTCCTCCAGGTCCCATCTGGGTGACAGCCAGTCAGGCGAGCTGGTTCATGGCTCGGGGACCTGCCTCCACTCCCGGCTGCCGTGCAGCCCCTGCCAGCCCAGGGCCGGCTCTCAGGCAGACACACAGACACACACCGCAACAGCACCGTCTTCTCCTTGCCTCCCCGACGCTGCATGCCGGTGGGAGCCGGGGCTCCCGCTGGGCCCTGCCAGAGCGCACTCCGGGCCTGACCCCCTGTGGGGCTCTTCTGTGCGCCGGGCTGCAGGCACGGCACCTACCGCTGGACCACCACTCCACTTTCAAAATGCAACTTTCCTTAAGTGCCACCGCCGATCACACATGACAGTTATTAAAACTGAAATGCGGCTTGGCAGAATGGTCATGTCGGGGAAGAGCACAGAGTGGCAGAAACACAGCTCGGAGCAGTCAGGATTTGTGGAGGCACGGCCTGAACCCTGGGCCAGCTGAACAGGAAGGCTGTAACGTCATTCAGCCGGCTGTAACGTCACATGCTGGTCAGAGCCGTGAGACCTCCCAAGGCGGCAATAAGAGCCCCCATCTTTGAAGCGTGCATTCTGCATACTTTATCTCAGAAGCTGCTTTCCCAGAGTCAGGGACACACAGTGAACTGGGGCCCATAGGCCATGTGTCTGTGACCACAACAAGGTCAAAACATTCCCTATGACTTTGGGCCAGTGCTTGACTCCCTCATGATGGCACAGCCTGGGTGGCCAGCCCTATTTTGGGGACAGACCCAGGTGGCCCTCTGTAGCTTATCGTGTGCATCTGTGGTTGTCCCTTGTTCTCCACAGTCATCTGAGGGAGGACCCAGGGACTGGAGTAAACAGCACCTGGGTCACAGTGAGTGAGTCTGAGCTGCTGGCCTCACCCCACCGCCTCGCTGACCAAGCTCTGCCTAGGCTCCCCCTGCCCACCCCTCCCCAGGAAACACCGCTGGCCCGCTGGCCCTCAGCACATAGTTGCTGTGAAGCCCGGGCAGGGGCATGAGCAGGACCCAGGACCATCGACCAACATGGAGGAGCCGAGGACGGGGGGCCAGCACCACCCTCCCCGCAGGCGTGCACCCCACGTCTCACACATCGGCTTCAGAGCCTCACCCCATTACCACAGTTTCCGCATGTCTGCGGAGGTCTGGTGCCCTGTGACAAAGTAAGGTGCCGCAGCTGTGGAGGGCAGGGCACCCTCATCTGCATCAAGGGTGTTTTCTTGTCCTCGAAGCTCATCTTTGCCCTGTCAGTGAGGGCAGACAAGATGCAGTGTGCCACTCCGGAACCTTCCATCCTAGCGTACAACCCATAAAGATTGAGAAAATAACTTTTAAGAGCTCAGGTGGTCTCCAGGGCATCATTAGGAGCCCCGGGCGACCGCGGGTGGGGGCTCGGCACAGGAGTGACAGCCCGTCAGGAGGGAAGCGCTTTTCTCCATTCCCCCAATTTCAACGTGAAGCTAATGGGTTCCTCCTTCTGATATGGAAGGTGGCTGTCATTTCTGAAGAATCCATATGTGTGAGATTTAATTACTCTTCCTAAGTAACTATCATCGTTTCCAGGAAGGTAATGAGGCCTCCGTTGGTATTGTCTTTCTAGAGTGGCCATTTGGGCAGCTTCCACCTCTGAAACCTTGTTTCAGACTGTTTTCCTCCTTGTTCAGAGGTGGCTCAGCCTGTACTGTGTTGTCCTTGACTCTGGGTGACCTCTGAGCCCCCTGTCCAGCTGGGGCGTGTCCGCTGGCTCCGCATCTCTGCTCTTCCTGCCCAGAGCACGGTCAGCGAGAAGCTCCCTGTGGAGGCGCGGCCAGGGCAGTCCCGCACTCACCCTGTTCAGGCGGAAGATGCCAGCTGTCCACCCGTTCGCCAGGGCTGCAAGTGGCCGGGCACAGGTCAGGCCTCCCGGCGAACTTTCTGAACCCTCAATAGAAACCGTCTTCGCTCTTCACTCGCTGTTAAGTAGAGGGAAAAGAAACACCAGCCCCATTTTTACATCAGTTTATTTGGGGGGCAGGTGCCGCAAGCTGGGTGAGAGGAGTGAGGGACTCCACACCTCAGAACGTGGGCCAGGAGGCTGAGGGCCCAAACTCAGCACGTTTGATGGGACTTATCTTCACACTTCACATGCGACTGCCCTGGCGGACAGAAGCCGTGTGCCTGTGCCAAGGAGTTTTATTTAAAGTCGCAGACCAGTAGAAGGAGGGCGTCCACCTGTTCTGACTGCTTGAGTCTCCACGGGCACGGCTGGTCCCAGCCAGCAGGGCACCCACGCTGCTCACCAGGTCTGTGGCTGCCCTCAGACCCGGACGCCCCGGATGATAGCCAGCCCTGAGCTCTGATCAACGCCGCGTCAAGGTTCCCTGTCCCCTTAGGACCAGGCCAGACAATGCTACAGCTCCCTTGGCATGGTTCGTCCCCACCTCTGCCGCCTGTCTGGGTACGGCCCTGGGAGGCCCTTGCCACCTAGCCACTGCCCCGGTGGCTGCTGTGTCTGTCAGAATGCCCAGGGCTGGGAGCACCAGTTTCTCAGTTTCACCACTGGAGGCATTTCTCCTTTGATTTTATGTATAAACTTTCCAAATGTGTCTCATTCAGGACTGGTCTGTGTCATTTGAAAGGAGCCAGCAGCCATAGGAGTGAAAGTTCCAGAAACAGGAAGGTGCCGCTCACACTCCATGGCTTCCTCCTGGTCATTTGCTAACTGTCACCCCCAACGCCACTGACGGGACCATCAACTTAGCACCATCCCCAAGACGCAGCCAATGGGGCAGAACCTTTCCAGGCCACCATGATTGTTAAGTAGATGTTTGCCAAGTGAAAAGGCCAAATATATTTATCTACCTTCCCCCCCCCAAAAAAAAAGACTCAGCATAGGTTGAAAGGCACTCTAGCTGATAGGAGGCACCTGGTGCAGCCTGTGGCCTGTCAGGGTCAGCATTTGCTCAGCCGTGAGTATGTCTCTCTCGGCAGTGTCCTGTGTGCTGTGCCATCCGCAGGCGCAAGGACGGCCTCTCAGCCACAGGAAGCCACCACGGCAGCACAGGGGCATTTGTTTTTCTGGGGACGCCTCCCCACCACACTGAAGCAGAGAACAATGGTGTTCCTTGTGCAGACAACACAGCTGCTAAAATTCAACAAGATCCGTGCAAAGAAAGCAGAGGCAGGTGGGTCTGCAGGCGACCCTTTCCTCCCCGGCTGTATCAGGGACTGCTGGTGGCCAGAGGGCCGGTGGCCAGCGAGGCGGCAGCTCCAGTGAAGGGGGCAGGTGGGGAACAGAGGAGGATTTGCGGTAGGAAGCCGGCACACCTCAGCTCCAGGCATGCGCTCTCCCAGCGCCCGGCAGGGTGAGGAACGTGTCAGTAGGTTCAGGAGGCAGGAGGGCTAGGTGACCCTCCGCTAGTGCATGCACATCCCTGAGGTGACAGTGCGTCCCATCCTCTGCCTACCCTGTCACCTGCTTCCTGGCATTTAGACGGTCTCTGGGCTCTGCCATTTGCATATCACTTTGATTGGTGTCACTCAAACTGCATATTAAAATTCCGTTCATCACATCTGTGCAAAGTGAGGTGACAATTAGAGAAGGCAGGCCCGGCGCCCGGGGAAAGCTCTGCTCGCCCACGTGGGGTCTCGGAGTTTACAGGGGGTTGTAGGAGCATGAGCGAGGCAGGCTTTGCACTGTGGAGTTGAGTGAGGACCCCACACTTGGGGCAGCATGTCAGCTTCTCTGGGCGTCCTGGGTGGTGTTCTAGCCTGGCTTTCTGTCTGCCCATAACCCCCAGCGCCGCCTCCTCTGCTTGTGGGACTGCCTGAGGCATCTGCCTCTTGGTTCCTGAGTTTTCTCGCCACCAAGTGGAGGAGGGATCGGAACAGGCAGCCTTTGAGGTGCTTTCTCAAAACGAGGACGTATCGATAGGTACATACACTCAGCACCGTGACTACCACCACTTCCGCGTTCTGCACATCCTTTGCTCCTCAGATCACATATACAATGCACCCCAAGAGAAATGAATCCAAATTTAATGCAGATTATCTCGAGATAAAACTAGGGAAATGATCATATGGAACAAAGTCTATTTTCTCCTGGCTGAGAGAAGGGAAGTTTGCAGCTAGCTGTAAAGCAAAGGTCTTCTAAATCCACGAACAAGAAGCAGGGAATCCTTGACCAAAGTCAGCAGTTGCTCTATATCTGCAGTCTCATTTTTCCCTCCTGATCCTCTGTGGGAAGTTAGGGGGATGTCCAGTGTGGGGTGGGGTAAAGGTGGGCCCTGGAGGGGCCGGGCTGAGCCACGTGGGCATCGCATGCATCCAGCCTCCCCTTGCTGGCGTTGGCCAGGGCACCCTGAGGCCCAGTGCCGCCCTCGACCGTGAGCTGACAGCGGTGCCTACTGGTGCTACGGCTCCTGCTGCCCGCCTTCTCTTGTCCCCCAGTCCTATCCAGGCTTTTTTCTGCTTCTCAAATCATCTCCCAGTGAGAGCAAGGTACATGCCAGTGTCCCCAGAGTCACATGGCTCCACCAAAGCCACCTGCCCTCTGGGCAGTGACGGGTCACTGTCACCCTGGTGTTGGGCATGCTGCTCTCAGGCACTCCTTCACTGCAAACAACCCATTCTCTTTAAAAGAAAAACTGATTTGGAACCGAGGTTTCAGAAATCCACAGAACATGTGAGAGGAAACGGAACCTCCCCCTCCGCAACCTCTTATGAGAAGTTTCAAGCTGCAGAGAATTGCAAACAATTGTGCAGTGAAACCCCTGCGCTCCCCCCTGCCCGGGCTCTGCGCCTTGTCGTTCCTGTCCGCTCCTTCCTCAGCTCAATGTTCGCTGCGCCTCAAAATAAGTTGCAGGCCTGAAGTTCTGTCCGTCTCTCCTAAAGTGAGGGCGCAGAGTTTGTACAGGTCTGTGCAGCTCTTTGAGGAAGAAACTGAACAGTGGAATGCGCAGACCCGAAGGTGCCTCTGCCGCGTGTTGGTGAGCGCACCCCTGAGCCCCTCGCTGACCAGCGCAGACCGGCTGTTCCCCCAGCGGGCCTTGCCTACCTCCCCAGGCAGCCCTGCTCTGATTTCCTTCCCCTGCATCGGCTTCGCTCACCCTAGGACCCTCTGTAAACGGAACCACAGAGTGTGGACCCTGTCTAATGCATCTTTCAGACAGCATACTAGGTAACGAACAGGAATTTGTGCAATATGTACAATTAAGTGCAGAGCCCGGTTTACAACTGCCTGAAACGTGTTCTGGGTTGCAGGTGTCCCGGTGACACAGTGTGAGCAGCTGTTCTCACAGTCGGGGCCACCTCAGTCATGTTTAGGAGAACGTGGAGTGCCATCTCCTCTGTGAGAACGAGAACTCAGGGGCACCGCGCTCGCCCGCATGTCTCACGTGGGGTTCCTAGCAAGGAAGAATGAGCTAGCACCCCTCACATCCAACCACAGAGCCACCACCGTAACAGACTGAGCCCACGTGGGGCTAACGGGGTGGTTTCATCTGGTGCCACCGTCACCTGTTCCTGTTTCCCCTCTGACTTCCTCCCTCACCGTGGGCAGACAGGGGCCATGTCACCTGACCCTGTCCCGGGTCTCCCCTTGGCTTCCTCACCTGGGGGCCATGTCACCTATACCTGTAATTCTCCCTGGTTTCCTCCCTCTCCTGCGGCAGATGGGGGCTGTGTCACCTGTCCCGTGTCTCCCTGTGACGTCCTCCCCCACCTGGGGCAGACGTCAGCTCTGCATTCAGAACCTCACACGCTCAGGCCTCTGGCCTCCTCAGTGCACGCTGTCAAGAATCAATGCTCCTCAGGAAAGAGTGAGGAAAGCCACGTTTCAAATGCAAACCTACTGAATGGAAGAGGCCCCCCAGCACCCACTGGCAGTGTGTGCTCAGCATGAGGCCGTGTCACAGTGCAGCGCCCTGAGGAGGACAGGAGGCAGTGGTCCGAATGCAGAGGACTTGGCTCGGGTGCTGGGCACCGTCCCACAGCTGCCATGCGGTGCTGAGACCCGGCCACTCCACCTGCCCTGTGTTCGGGACTGTTGAGATAGACTGAGTTTGGTGGGACTACTTCGGTGGAGAATGTCCAGCTGTCGTTAACGTGGCCCTTTGCTCTCTTCCTGTCACCATTCAGGATGGGAGTCCCAGCTGCTGGAAACAGGGTTCCTGGGGATTTTCCTGTGCCCTCTTTGGACTCTGTCTCGACTGCCCAGGAAGACCCCCACGTCCCGGATTGTGCTGTGGGGCTTTCGATGGCTGATTTTCAGAATCATGCTTGGAGCAGTAAGTAGAAATTTTATTTGTAATATTTGGGGAGAAATGTCCTAAAAATGAGTGACTCACCTCTCACTGTTCCTGTTGGCCAGGCGAGGCCAGCTGTGCCCCGTCTGCCTCTTTCTGTGATGTCCAGTGGCCTACTTTTGAGCCCTGGAAACTCCATTGGCACCCCTGGTCCTTCACACGACCACTTTCTGTGGGGGGTGACCACAACTCAGTCCGTTTCTCCCAGAGACTCGGGGTGGGGGCTGCTCCATGCTTCCTTCTCCCCGGCCTTGCTGTGGTCTCCGCAATGTCTGAGACATTTCACATTGCTTTAAATCAGTAAGGAAGGCTCAGTGTCACTGTGGTTCTCCAGAGAAGGCCACTGGCTTCCCTCCTGTCTCTACCTGCGAGTCCTTTCTTTTGGACACCATGCTCATTGCGCTTGGGGAGTGTGTTCAGCTGTTCCCTTTACTGCGGTGCGGCCCGCCGGCGGCAGCCGTGTGGTCTGTGCCGTGTGGTCTGTGCCATGTGGTCTGCTGTGCCCACGCGGGTGCTGCGTGCCCGTGTTCTACCCCTCTCACACTCTCCTGCTCGGCCCTGGAGACTAGGGTTCCTCAGTTTCTGTCTTTGACGGAGCCTTCGAAGGGGCATGTCCTAGCCCTGGCCGGGTAGCTCGGTTGGCTAGAGAGCATCGTCCAGAAGCGCAGAGGTTGCCAGTTTGATCCCTGGTCAAGGCACATACAGGAGCAGATTGATGTTCCTGTCTCTCTCCCTCTCTCTAAAATCAATCAAATAAACATTAAAAAAGAACAAAAACTGCATGTCCTGCTTTTAATTTCACTAGCAGTTGCTTATAGTTTTTCAGAAACATTGAGCCTTAAAACCGGGGAGATGTGGTCCCTCTGACCCGACTTTAGACAGAGAGTTTGGTGATTTCCCCCTTTTTTGCTCTCTTCTACTTCTCGCCCTTCACAAATAGCATCTAAATTTTTTTATTAAAACATTATAAAATACATTAGAAACCTTCTCATACAGATATGCTAAGTATTTGTTTGCTTTAAGTTTTCCATGGGGACCATCACCAACTTCCAGAACTGGTGGGGACTGGGGCAGAGGACTCGCTCCCGACCCACCTGAGAACAAGCTGCTCCATCCGTGGGAACCACCTTGCTGTGTCCCCTCTGGCCCCGACAGTCCTCGGTCTCCCCTGCTCCGGGACCCCGCGCCGCGCCCGTCTGATGGGCCCCTGGCCAGCCTGGGTTCTGCGTGCCTGGACGGAGCGCCTGCACGGTCCTCCTGGGAGCAGTGTCCGTCGGTCCCGTGACTGACTCGGGCAGGCCCAGCTGGTCCTCTCACAGAGTCACTTTTTTTCCACCGTGTTATCTGTAAGTATTTTGTGGTGAGGTCCTCTAAAATGAGGTGGCTGTCCCATTTCTCATCAGATGTTCAGTGTACTCATGCATGTCTTTTTGTCTGTGGCGTGCGCTCCCGCCTGCCCTCTGTCCCCACAGGGCCTTCCCGCCCCCCGCGGCTGCCGGTAATGCGACGCCCTCGTACCTTGAGTCTGGGTTATGCTGCGTGGCCCTCGAGTCCTGACCAGTTGTTGTTGTTACGTGCCCTCTCGTCGACTCCGACTCCCGGCGGCCCTAGAAATGAATGATGTCCTCAGTGTCCTGTCCTCAGCAGCCCTGCTCGGTTTCTGTAGACTCGTGCCCGCGGTTTCTGTGTGGACTCAGTCCGCTTCGTAGCTGGTCTCCCACTTTCCCTGCTGCCTTCCAGTTTTCCTTGCATTGTGGTCTTTCCCGGAGAACCCCTCCTTCTCAGGACGTGCCTGAAGTAGGACAGCTTCAGCTGTGTCGTTTCTGCCTCCAGCAAGGTTTCGGGTTTAGTTTGCTGTCCGACCCACCGGTTGGTGTTTCTGATGGTCCAGGGTATTTGTAAAGCTCCCCTCGAACACCGTAGTTCAGACAAATCAGCCTCTTCCTATGAGCTTTGTTCACTGTCCAACGTTCACATCTGTACATAGGGACTGACTGGTACTAGCTCCTGACTAGCACTGCCGGGCATCGGCTCTGTGAAGGGACGATGTGC
Source organism: Saccopteryx leptura (assembly GCF_036850995.1). Lineage (NCBI taxonomy): Eukaryota > Metazoa > Chordata > Mammalia > Chiroptera > Emballonuridae > Saccopteryx > Saccopteryx leptura. Next base: position 214,715,536 of record NC_089506.1, read on the forward strand.
CAGTATTGAGCGGGACCAGAATCCCAAAGGCACGCACCCCCCAGTTCTTTCTGTTACTGTCAGGAGCCCACTGGCGTGCGCTTCCGATTCCCACCGCCCTGGCTTCTGTCATAGCACTGTGGCCGTCTGTGGTTTGGTTAACTGTGGCCGGGGGCCCTGGGGGCGCTGGAAACATCCAGATGCAGAGGGACAAGCTCCACCGGGGGCAGCAGGCCTAGGGCCAGGGCCCAGCGCAACTGGTTGTGTCCACTTGCTGGGTGGTGAGCGGGCCCCAGGGGGCTGTGGCCGTGCTGGCCTGAGGGGCAGACGGGTGTGTAGAAGCCTGGAGGGCTTCCCGTTTGGAGCGGCGTGGTTGGCAAGGCTCCCGACCTAAGTGGGTGAGCGTAGGTACAGATACTGGGAGACGCCACATTGGGGTGTTTATGTGTCTGGATTCCACACAGTCCAGATGTGATTCTCTCTCTAAATTTATTTTCTTATTTAATTAGAAAATTTTCATGGTTCCTTTTAATGAAACACTGAAATTATTAGTTGTTTTCTTTGGTTCCCTGTCCATCTACAACTTGATTTTGGATTCTCTCCTCCCTGGCTTTAAGAAGTATAAAAATGTATGAAATGTTTTAAGGGGCTTTATCGGGAGCCCCCTGGAACGGCAGCTTCGTTAGGCGGGTCATGTAAAGCGAGGGCCCCTGTGCCGGGGCCACCCAGGTGGGAAGCTCTGGGTGGCAGGACTGTCAGGCTGTTCTGTGCCAGGTTGTGATGCCGAGGTGAACGAGTCCCCACCATGCCTGACAGGGCGGTGTCATTAGCACATTCTAAAGCCCCTTTTATGGCATTTTGATTGACTGTTAGCACCAGCTGGGTGAGAAATTATCAGGTGCACTAAAAGGTATAATTACTTGCGTTAGACTGTGTGTTGGATATTCTTCATCTTCCTTCAGTGGAAAGCAGAAAGTGGAGTTGACTTGACAAAAAAGAGCGCCGGCAGCAGAGTGTCCGTCCCTCTGTGAGGCGAGGGACACCGCACAGACCTGGTGATGTTCAAGTGTCTGTGGATGAAGCTCCCTGTTCAGCCCCTGATCTGCTGCTGGGTCCGAACCGGTGCCCCAGAATCGGCTTAGAGGGTAACGAGCTGTTCTGAACACTCAGAAGCCGCTGTGGTTCTTGTCGTCTGGCAGTGGTTCAGATGCCCTGGAAGACGGACGGGCTCTGTGGAGCTCAGTCTCAGAGGGAACCCTGAACTGTGTAAGTAAAGGTGCCGACAGAAAGGAAACCACGTGGCCTCTGCCCACGGAAGGCCTGCTCTTCCCGGGAGCCTGAGATGGAGTCAGCACAGCCCCTGTCCCTAAGGCTTCTAGGTACTGAGCCCTTATGACCCCCTCCAGTGCTTGGGGTTGGGGGTCGGGGGTGGGGAGGGGCGATGTTGAAGAGGTGGCCGCGGCCACCCTGCTCTCTGTAAACAGCTGGACACTGAACACACTACATGATGCAGCTGTTCTCATGTTGGAAAACAGACAGTATGGGACAGGGGTCCAGAGAGAAACACATAGGAGAACCCCTCGAATACCTGGCTCTCTGTGGGAAGGCGGGGTGCAGGCAGAGGGGGGAGACCCAGGGAGGCATGGGGCAGGGGAGCAGGCGGAGAGGGGAGGCCTTGCTGACAGTTGGGGTGGAGGATGCTGGAAGGCAGGACTTTCCGCAGCTCCTAATCCTGCTGGTGTTCCGGGGAGGGTACAGAGAAGAGGGATCTGTGCGCAGGAGGAGCTCCAAGGACGCCGCATCTCTTCTATGGCAGCCTTACAAAAATGCATTGCTCTGCATCGACCTGGGACACTGAGTTCCCAGGTTTGCAACCCCAAGGTTGCCGGCTTGAGCTCAGGCTCATCCAGTTTGAGCACAGGGTTGCTGGCTTGAGTGTGGGATCATCAACATGACCCCATAGTCGCTGGCTTGAAGCCCAAGGTCTCTGGCTTGAGCACTGGCTTGGCTGGAGCCCCTGGTCAAGGCACATATGAGAAGCAATCAATGAACAACTAAGGTGCCACAACTACGAGTTGATGCTTCTCATCTCTCTCCCTTCCTGTCTACCTGTCCCTGTCTCTCTCTTTCTCTCTCTCGCTTAAAAAAAAAAAAGTATTGCTTTAATCTAATCATGAGAAAACATTGGGCAAACCCCAACTGATGGATATTCTTCAAATTTAGTGACCAGCATTTTCATGAATCAAAGTTATGAGAGGCAATTGAAGACCAAGGAATTGCCAGACACAGGAAACATAACAGTTAATGTAGCACCCTGGATATTCCCTGGTATGAAAAGGACATTAATGGGAAAACTGGTGAAACCCAAATAAGGTTGGTAGTGTAATAGTATTGAATTAATTGCAACAGGTTTACACAATCTCCATACAGTTTTTAGAGTTTTTCTGAAGTCTAAGAATTTTTCAGAATAAAAAGTTAAAGAGAAATAATATGAACAACGTGATGCACATAGAGTAGGTAATTTAAGGAAATGATTGAATTCCTTCAAAGATATAGATCACCAACACTGACAAAGGAAGAGACAGGAATCTGAGTAGTTCTATAAATTGAAATCACTAGCCACAGACAAACTAAAAGCACCTTCCTACTGAGAAAACTCCAGGCCCAGAAGCCTTTCCTGATGAGTCTATAATGTTTAAGGAAGAAACTTTATGAATCCTATACACCTTCATTCAGAAAGCAGAGAAGAGGGAACCCTTCCCCAATCATCTTTCTGAGGCTAGCAAAGACAAGGACATGCCAAGAAAAAGGGGTACAGAGAAAATTCTTCAAGAGCACAGACATGAAATTTTTAAGGAATTATTAGCAAATGAATCTAGCAGTACGTGAAAAGCATAATGCATCAAGACCACGTGGGATTTTCCCCAGAACACAAGATAAGCTGGACAAGAATGAATTGATGTAATTCACCAAATACCAAACCAAGGGAAAAAGATATAAAATGATATGATCATCTCAATGTAGGGAAGGTATTAGACAAACAATTTTTAAAAAATTTTGGCAAACTAGAAATATAAGAAAACATCTGCAACCTAATAAAAGATAAGTATATAAACTACCTATAGCCCATGCTGTACTCAATGGGGAAAGACTGAATGTTTATCTCATAAGATCGGGAACAAGGCAGGGGTGTTCACTCTCATCCTATCCATTTGACAGTGTATTGAAGATCATAGCTTGTGCAATAAAGCAAGAAAAAGTAATAAAAGCCCTGAAGATTGGAGTGGCTGAAAAAATCATTTGTATTCACAGATGAAAAGGTCGTGTATGTATGTGGAAGATCATACGGGTCCTTAGAACTGGTGAGTGAATTTAACCAGAGTGCAAGATTCACGGCCAGTATCCAAAACAATATTTCTATATACTAGTAAAATTTTGGAAAATGAAATTGTGAAATTAATATAGGCAGTCCCAAGGTTATGAATGAGATAGGTTCTGTTGGTTTGTTCTTAAGTTGAATTTGCATGTAAGTTGGAACAGATACATCTACCTATTAAATGCAACTTAGACACAGATGTTTGTGTCTTAACATAGTATTTATTTTTACCTTTCTGTGCATATGAATACTTAAACATTTTCAAACCTACAGAACCTATCTCTTTTATAACCCAGGGACTGCCTGTTATAACATCCCAAACCATAAACTACTTAGGAAATTTTAACAGAAATATAACACTTGTACCCTGAAAGCTACCAAACATTGCTGAGAAAAATTAGACCATATTTGTGAAACAAAAGCCTCAGTATTGCTCAACTGTCAGTTGTCTCCAAATTTATCTATAGATTTTATGCAACCCCAAACATAATCCTAGAAGGATTTTCTTCTTAGAAATTAATGGCCTGCCTCTCTGGCTGGATAGCTTGGTTGGTTAGAGCATCATCCCCAAAGCTCAGAGGTTGCCAGTTCAATCCCCGGTTAGGGTACACACAGGAACAGACTGATGTTCCTATCTCTCTCTCTCTCTCTCTCCCCCTCTTCTCTCTAAAATCATTAAAATAAACCTTTAAAAGATGAAAATTAATGGACTGCCAAGGATCTAGAATAGCCAGAACAATTTTGAATAAGAGTCAAGTTTCAGGAGTAACACAACTTATTTGAGACTTCCCAGAAGACATAGTCATCAAGACAGTGTGGTCTAGGATAGCAGCTTCTCAGTGAAGTACGTTAGATAGTCTAGAAATAGTTCCACACTAAAATCATGGTCAAGTGATTTTTGGACAAGGCACAAAGTCAATATGACTGAGAAGAAAGTCTTTTCAACAATTGGTGCTAGGATGCCTGGATATCTATATGGGGTGAATGAACCCCAGCCCTTCCATCACACCAGACACAAAATTAGTTTGAGATGAACTGTAAACACAAAGCTCGAAACTATAATGCTTCTTGAAGATAACATAAAAGAATATTTTTTTTGCAGTCTTGGAATAGGCGAAGATTTCTTACAACATGGTAGAAGAACATTAACCATAAAAGAAAAAAGAAATGGATAACTTGGACTTTATCAAAATTAAAATCTTTTTCAAAAGACACCATTGATAATGGCCAGTTGCAGATTGGGAGAGAAGATTCATGGTAATGTTGTAAGCACCCCAGATGGAAACTTGGCAATGAAGAGGAAGAAATACTGCTCACAGCGTGACAGGCCGGGATGACCTCACAGGCACCGTGCTGGGGGAGAGAAACCAGACGCCAACGACTGCACTGCGTGAGCCTCGCGTAGGAGGGTTCTAGAGCAGGAGAGCCAGGGACGCGAACGCCGCTGGGACTCAGAGTGTGGTCCCACTGGGGTGCAGGGGCATGTGGGAATGTTCAGGATGATGAAAGGCCTGTGTGCTAAGGGGGTGAGGGTCCCACAGGAGTGCATATCCACAAAGCCCCTCGGCCACATGCCTCGGGGCAGGACAAACTATTTTTGAAACTTCACAAGACGTCATCAAGTGGGGCTCTCAGGGGAGATGACCCACAGAGCATAGGATCTCTTTGTGGGCGGGACTGGGGAGCAGCAGACCCACCCAGCAAGCCAGGTTTTCCTCCGTGTTCCTCCCTGAGCACCAGATAGAGACCACGTGACTTCAAGCCCTGGCACGACCACCCGCCTGGCCAGGGGCTGCAGCTCGAGACAGGCCCACGGGACACGGCTTCCTGCCCTGCTCCCTGTGCCAACGGCGGGCCTTGGCTGTGCGGGATGGGGTGTCTTGTTTCCTCTCTTCCAGTTCTTGGTGCCCACTGATGTATAAATGATGTGACCGCCTCAGACTGTCACCACGTGGTCCTATTGGAGGCAAAGTGGTCATATTAGAGTGAGGAATCTCTTTCGCTTGCAAACATGGGAAATAGCATGGGTGTCTGAGTCGGTGTGTAGAAGGCTGCCTTGATGCTTTAAAAACGTTTGCTTTTTTCTCAGTCTGAACTTTTGTCAAGACAGAATAGATGTATGTGTGACTGAGTTCATACCAGCCACAGTTTTTACCTCAGAGCACGTCAAAAGACCTGTCACTGGAGCCGGAGCCCTTCTCTTCTGACCCCCTGCGCTTCTCACGGGGGAGCAGACAATGGATTTTCCACACGGTGCTTGGGAGCTGAAGCTGTCCTTGATTATGTCATAGTGTGGTAGGCTGATGAACTGTGTGTGCTGAGGGTTTAGAGCTCTCAATTGCTAAAATTCTGGGAACTGAGCCAATGCCCTGGTTGCTGGGAACTCTCAGACCTGGACAGCACCAAGGGGAGGCCACGCAGTTTCGGCTCGAATCTCCCCTTCGCCGAGAACTGAGAAACCGAAGCCCCGGGTCTTCTGCACCTCCCTCTCTCCAGCCCTCCGCCCCCTCCGCCGGCTGCCGGCTGGGGGTGTGTGTACAGGACTGTGGGTTTGGTGGCAGCAGCTATGCAGGGCTCTTTGCTGCCATCTCCCTCTTCCTGTGGGAACCTACTTTGGGGTGAGCATTACCTTGCAGAAAACATGCAAATCTGAATAATGGCAAGTGAAAAAATATGGTGTCCAGACACTGTTCAGAGTCATCAGAATAAGGAGAGGAGATGATGGGAACCTGATTGCAGCTGAATCCCACTTCCGGGAGCCGTCTCTCCGACACACCTGCTTCTGCGGCACTTGGTGCGCGCCTCGGCTCTCGCTCTCCCGCACTCTCTCTACAGCGCTTCCAACATCGTGCATTCTGTCCTCCTGATATTAAATTATGTTCATTATTGCATCACATTTTCAGAGTAAAGAATTTCGCACCCTCAATCTTTTTTTTTTTTTTCTTTACAGAGACAGAGAAAGTCAGAGAGAGGGATAGATAGGGACAGACAGACAGGAACGGAGAGAGATGAGAAGCATCAATCATCAGTTTTTCGTTGCGACACCTTAGTTGTTCATTGATTGCTTTCTCATATGTGCCTTGACTGCAGGCCTTCAGCAGACTGAGTAACCCCTTGCTCGAGCCAGCGACCTTGGGTCCAAGCTGGTGAGCTTTGCTCAAACCAGATGAGCCCTCGCTCAAGCTGGCGACCTCGGGGTCTCAAACCTGGATCCTCCGCATCCCAGTCCAACGCTCTATCCACTGTGCCACTGCCTGGTCAGGCGAGCACCCTCAATTCTTATTGAGCAACATCACAGCTAAAAGTAGAAGTTTTCATTCAAGTTGCTATGCAGGAGCAGGTCATTTTATATGAAGTAAATGGAGGGATACAACTACTGACATGAACATTTAAAAGCCTGTAGAGAATTTTGGAGTTTCTTTGGGCCTAGCTGACTACCTGTGCTGGGGAGCAAGGCCGCCCATGCTCCAGAGAATGACAGCTGCCCAGTTTCTTTGATGTATTTGAAATTCAGGAAGATTGCATAAGGGTGGGAGAAAGCAAGGCGAGATTGGGTTGCTGGATAGTTGACGAGATTATGTGCTCTTTTCTTTTTATTATTATTTCTATTTTTGTTTTTTTTATTTAGAAAATTAAATTTAATGGGGTGACATTGATCAATTATGTGCTATTTTGAGGGTGGTTATACTTACCTCAAACGTATATTAATTAGATGCACAGAAACAATGGACAGGTCTTGCTTAAGTCAAATATAAACCTTTTACTAAAAAGTTATTATGCCTGGGACTTGACTACCCACGATGACCTGCCCAGTTAAGAATTTGTGATTAGTCCCCTGGCCGGTTGGCTCAGTGGATAGAGCATCAGTCCAGCATATGGGCATCCTGGGCTCAATTCCTGGTCAGGGCACACAAGAGAAGCTACTATCTGCTCTGTTCCCCAACCACTCGACCTTCTGTTCCCCTTCTCTTCCTCTTCCCCTCCCACAGCCAGTGGCTCGATTGGTTTGAGCATTGGCCTTGGGTGCCAAGGATAGCTCAGTTGGTCCAAGTGCGTCAACCTTAGGTGCTAAAAATAGCTCAGGTGATCCAGGCATCAGCCTCAGATAGGGGTTGCCAGGTGGATCCCGGTTGGGGCACATGCAGGAGTCTGTCTCACTATGTCTGCTTTCTCACTTAAAAAAAAAAAAAAGAAGAAGAATTTATGATCAGATCACCCTGTGAGGTTACTTTCCATAGAATCCCTTTTTTCCCCACATGACATAAAAAGAAAAACAAAGGATTGGGACCTGGTGAAGAACAAGAGCCTCTGATGCCTCTCAGAAGCCGACATGAGGATTAGTGTTCCTGTCCATACATTTTGGTGACCCCTAAGTAACCTACAGACTGCAGAAGGTGGTGACAAGGTGCCAGGGCATTTTCCATGTGGCTTCAAGTCCCTGGTCATTAATCAGCAGGAGCTTGACTGCTAAACACCTGTTCCACTCATGGCTCTTGTGCTCACACCTGGCTCAGCACCCACAGTGGGGCCTTCTGAAGCTCTTTGTGTGCAGCCTGTCCTACTGTATTGTTAACACAGACAAAAACCATATCTGAAATGCAGAAAATACAGGTCCAGAGGACCTACAGTTTCCAGGTCAGAGTTCAGCAGAGCCGGGACCCACAACCAGGCTGGGATTGAAGGGCACCGTGAGAAAACACTTTCCTCCAATAACTGGTAACTGTGTCTGAGATCCTGCCATAAAGAGTCACCTGGGAGATTATGAAAGCTTTGGGCCAATAAATTCAACAATTTGGATGAAATGGACAAATACAGCTTATCAAAACTGAGACTAGAGGAAACAGGAAATCTAAGTGGCTCCATACCTGTTAAATAAATTGAATTTGTAATCAAAAACCATTCCAGAAAGAAAAGTGTAGGCCCAGATGGCTTCACCAGTGAAATCTAGCAAATGTTTAAAGTGGAAGTGATAGTAATCCTACACAAATGCTTTTGGAAAACAGCATAGGAGGAAACACTTCCCAAATTGCTCTGTGTGACCAGTATACACAGTGACCCCAAAGCCAGATGAGGACATCAGAAAAAGGAAGAGAGAGACTGATACCCCTCATGAGCAAAGTTACAGAAATCCGCTGCAAAATATCAGCAAATAAAATCCGGCAGTAAAAAAAATCATGGTTCCTCTCAGAAATGCGAGGTGGTTTTAACATTTAAAAATCAATTCCTGCAACTCACTATAGTAACAGAATATAGATGAGGAACCACTTTATCATCCTGAATGCAAAAAAAAAAAAAAAAAGCACGTGATACAATTTAGCACCCACTCATGACAGTCTTAGAACCTCAACCTGACAAAGACATCAGTGAAACCTCAGCTCACACTGGTGAAACCTTACATCGGTGAAACCTCAGCTCACACTGGCCTTCACGGTGAGAGGAGGAAGCTTTCACGTGCAGTTAGAAACCAGGCTCGGATGTCTGTTCCTCACTCAGCTCTTCAACACTGTCCTGAAAGTCCTAGTGCAATAAGACAAGAAAAAAGAAATGAAAGTGTTATTCATGCATATGTTTGTGTATGTAGAAAATCCAGGGGAATCTGAATAGCAGTTACTAAAATGAGTGCATAGATTTCACAAGGTTGCAGGGTACAAGGTCAATGTGAAAAATAACTGTACTTCATATACTATTAAGAAATCATTAGCCTGACCAGATGGTGGTGCAGTGGATAGAGCATCAACCTGGGATGCTGAGGTCCCAGGTTCAAAACCCCGAGGTCGCTGGTTTGAGTGCAGGGTCGCCAGCTTGAGTGTGGGATCTAGACATGATCCCATGTCTTGAAGCCCAAGGTCTCTGGCTAGAGCAAGGGGTCAATGGCTCACCTGGAGCCCCCTGGTCAAGGCACATATGAGAAAGCAATCAATGAACAACTAAGGTGCTACAACTATAAGTTGATGCTTCTCATCTCTCTCCCTTCCTATCTCTCTCTCTCTCTCTCTCAGTCTCTTGCTAAAAGAAAAAGAAATCATTAGAAAATAAAACAGAATACAGTCAACAATTGCATCAAAAGCCCCCAAATACCTCATAATAAATCTGATTAAGGAGGTCTAAGACATGTACATTAAAACTGCAAGACATTGCTGATAGGAATTTAAAAGATCTACATAAATGCAGGGATGTAAAATGTTCGTGTGTCAGAAGACTTAAAATTGTTAAGATGTCTATTTTACCCAAATCTATATATAGACTCAAGGCAGTTCTTATCAAATTCCCAGGAGGTTTATTTGGAGAAATTGACGTGCCAATTCTAAAATTTACATGGAAATACAAAGAATCTTGAAAAAGAAAGAGTTGGAGGACTTATACTCCCTGGTTTTACAACTTAACTTAAAACTGAAGTATGGTGTTGATCTAAGCTGGAAAAGCGATTCAGAAACAGGCCCGACCTCTACAGTCAATCGATATTGACTGTATCAATTGATAACGAAGGTATCAAATCAGTGACAAAGGGAAGTCATGTTTAATATTGCTGAACTCATTGAATATCTGTATAGAAAAATAAAATGGGCTTGATTGCAATTTCATCTACACCAAACTCTAACTTGAGATACAACATAGACCTAAATTGAAAAGCAAAACCATAAAGTTCTTAGAAGAAAACACAGAAGAATATCTCCCAGAACACAGTCACCCAGATACTGTGAACTGATTTTCAACCAAGGCAGTAAGTCAAAACAGTGGGGCAAAGAGATAGATATAGAGATATAAATGTATAGATATATTTACAAACATAAAAGCCAGAATCATAATGTTTTTCAAAGATAACATAGGCAGTTATTTTGAGGTAGATGAACGGAGGCCACACGCATCCACAGTAAGGGCCTGTTCATGACTGCCAGACCCGGAAAACAACCAGACGGCCATCAGCGGGATGGGTAAACCGTGATGTAGTCACACTAGGCCACGCTCAGCTGTAGAAGGGAACCAACTCCTGAGGCAGCAGCATGGATGAACCCCAGAGTGTACTCAGCACGACCCACCCAAACCCAGAGTGAGTGTAGCCGATGCCCGGGCCGGTCTGTGTCAGAACCCAGGGCAGGCAGAGCTAGAACGGCCTGGAAAGGGGTCCCAGAGAATGTGCCGTGGGATGGAAATCTGTATCCTGTTTAAGGCACTAGATCTCTGATTGTATACAGTTGCCAGACCACATTGAACTGACTACTTAAAGATTTGTGTGTTTTATGTAAATTGAAGTTCACCCCTTGGACTTAAGAGACTACCATGACTATATGTTTGCTTTTTCACATAGAACAGTTGCTGTGAGGTGCAGCCCCTTAGACCCCACACACCTTGGGGATAATCAGGGAGTGGTCATAGCTAATTTTGGGAGAGCCTTAAGGTCGCCCAACTCCGGAGAGAGGAGCGCCCGTGCAGACTGCCGACACTCTCTTTGACGGAAGCCTTATTTGGGATGCAGTCAGGAGCCAGCCCTGCTCAGGTTTCTGCTGGGACTAGGGGAGGCTCTGATACCTGCCAGCAGAGTGGCAGCGAGGGCATGCTCATCTGTGTCTGCTTCAGAGCACAGCCTCTCGCTGCTGCAATGTCCAAGCCGCACTGGATCACGGGCTGGACAGCGGCTCCTCGGCTCCCACTCTGAGGTTCAAGCATCCATCTGATGGGGAGGAACTTTTCCGGCAGAGATAAGACTTCACCCAGGAAGCTCAGGGAGTCTGCTCTTGGATCTCTGCTCTTCCCCGTGGAGGTCCAGGGACTGCTTGAAATGGGTGACCCAGAGGGATAGTAAGAGCTGTTGACTTGTTAGTGTGTCCCGCCTGTGCATGTCCCGGAGACGCCCGGGTCCCAGGAGGCAGTGAAAAGTTAGCTAAGAAAAGCAAGATGCTAAATAACTAAAGGAAAAATGAGAGTTTAAAGCCCGGAGCTGTTTCTTGGAATCATACTGCCTCCAGTAAAATCGTATTAAAGATAATGAAATAAATGACGGAATGCTACCTGCCCCATGAAGACCCAAATCAAGCAGATGTCATTGTCATTTCCTTGGCCAGGCTGCCCTTTCCTGGGATCCCCACTTCCCAAGGAGAGCGATTATCCCAATTTGTTTTACTGCATTAGTGTGGGCAGAGCTAAAGAAAGGAGCTTTCTTCCTTCCTGCTGGAGCACCCAGGAGGCCAGACCTCGGACTCCGGCCGGGGGGCAGCATGGGAATTTCTGGGAAACAATGTGTGCAATGGTCTGACCTATGGCCCCCGGCTGCAGCCCCCCCCCCCCAGTGCTCTCCCAGGCTCCCAGGCTTGGCTCCCCAGTAGTCTTTGTGCCTCTGTTTCCAGCCACTTGTCTCAGAACCACCCTCAGCGGGAAGAAAGCTGTTCCTGGTGGTCTAGAAAGTCATCAAGTCCTAAATGCCCCCAAGGACCTGTGACAGTTCCTTTCACCCCCTCCATGCAACCCTGTTTCAGAGTCTGTCACAGGCAGGTGTCGCCGTGGCAATTTCCAAAGGATCTTCAAGATTTGGGAGACAGTAAAATTAAACTCCACAAAAAATGGCTTGAGTGATTTCTTTCCCCAACCACGTTTCAGTCCGAGCGATGTCCTGCAAGTAACTGGTACTTACTTCCTCTGCACGCATATGCTTGCCGTTTGTGGATTTAGATGGTTCGTTCCTATTTCATTGGAATCGGAAAGTACCCCACCACCAAACTGATGCTGGAGAGAAAGAAACAGGGCCAGGTGGTGACACTGCGTTGGCTGGGACCCTTCAAGCATGGGAACAAATCAGTTGTTGTGATTGCTAACATGACCTATGGGAAACTAAACAGTGGGCCTCAAATGCAGCAGTCACTACGCACCCTGAGACATGGGTGTGTGGGGAGTCTGCCCACTCATAGAGCATGTGGGGTCCCTCCACCTGCTAAGGCGCACTTGGGGTCCTGTGGGCCCGCCTCGGCTCCCAGAGGAGAGAAGCAGCATGCTATTTGGGTCAGGGCAGAATACTGGTTGCCCCAGGCCAACCTCCTCATCACCTCTTGTTGGCACCCTGGACACTATGCCTGCTTGCGGGAGCAATGGCCTGTTCCCCTACATTTGTAAGTCGCTCACTAGTGCTCAGGGCTCCAGGGCCTGAGTAGCTTCTCCTTTGTGGAAAAGGAGCAGGCAGAGACTGACGATGAAAGAACGGGAGTATGTTCCAAGTGAGGACTGCAGACAGCTCTCCGTGGTGGTGCAGGTGTCCCTGAGGAAAGGGGGTCGCCTCCCTGCCATTTGTGGGCTGTCACCCCTCGCCTCACTGCGGGCCTACCAAGCTGCCCACCCCCATCAGGTGTGAAGGGACTTGTGCAGCTTTACAGAAATGGGTGTTCTGCAGGTAAGGCCTTAGAATTTCTCATTTCCAAATGGGAGTTTCTAAGATGAGTGTTCTCAGACCCTTGAGCTTCAGAGAGGTGCCCTTCAGCCTTCCACAGGCTCCTGCCTTCATACTCCTGCCTCTGCCCGCCACCCCTACGGCCTGGGGCTTCCTCAGTCGCCCCGGGATGTTCCTGGCGCTCCCCCGTTCCCAGGCAGAGAGCAGGGGGGGTGTGGACAGCTGTGGGTCACTCAGCTCTCTTCGGGTCTGCCTTGTTAGTGGCCTATCTGTGCCGGGATTTTTTTCCCCAGAATTAATTTTGGGCTGAAAAAGTCTCAAAGAAGGCTTTGTTCCTTTGACACTTACTCTGGAAGAAAAAAAAATGTGGAAAATCTGACATCTGCATTGTAAGGAGAAATCAGTAGATGGGGAGGAATATAATTATCCTCCGCTCCTGAAAGAAAATGTCTCAGATTTTTAAGTGTCTCATATCAGCTTGGAGTTTGAATGACATTTTAATTATTTTGTTTTTTTTCTTCTTTGCCTGGTTTGAATCTCCAAAGAGTACCACTCTCAGATTCTGAAGGATGCAGGGAGCGGGACCGTGCTCACGGGGGAGCCCCACGCGACCGCATGGCTGAGCTTTTCTGCAGAACGAGGGGCACGTGTTCATCAGAAACCCGCAGTTCTTCCCTAGCAGGACGGGCTCACTCAGGTGGGGGGCATCAGTACGCATCCGACTTTCTGAAGCGCTGTTTTCACACAAGCATGACTGTGTATGGCCGAATTCAAACTAGAAGTTGTCTCCCTGGCACTCGGTGATCTAAGCAAATCCAGTTTCCAGAAAGCTGTGACTCTCCACTTTTCAAAGCAGTTCATTCAGAAAGTGTTGATACTTGGAGCGCAGCTCCACGTCAGTGCCAGGGCTCCATGACGTTGAAAACAGCAGGGCCAGCGGGGGGCCAGGCGGGTTCGGCCCTCCTGAGGTGCGAGACCCCTCCTGGCTGCTGAAGCCGGAAGCGGCCTCTCCAGAACCAGCTTCAGAGTAGCCTTTGGGTTCTCACAGTGCTTGGAAAATCGAGTCCTGCAGTCCCTTTAGGGTGCATTCGTAAACCCCTGTTAGGTGCATGCATTGCTCGCCCTCCGGCCCCTGTGCACCACAGAGCTCAGTCTTTCGGTCTTACTAGAGAAGCCATGTGGCCTCCACATGTCACTTCACATTTCTCTTCCCTGCTCCTTTGGGTGTCCATGCCACCCACCAGGGGTCTAGGCCAAAGGTCTTGGCTGTTCCCCACCCCACACCTGCTCCAGTCCCTCGGCCCAGCCTGTGGCCTCCACATTGCAGATGTCTGGAACTGGACGCATCCCACATCCTGAACAGTCATTCCTCCTTGCGGGCTACATGGCCACCAGAGGATCCATCAACTCCTACTCCCGTCTCTGGCTCCGAGCCCTCAGCCGCCCCGAAGTCTTTTCCATGCGGAAAGGACAGTTTTAGCTGTCAACCAGCCTCTGCCACTGCCCCTCGTTATTCAAACACCGATCCCAATGTTGCGGCGAGGGTGATTCACAGATGTGATTAAAGTTCATGATCCATTAACTTTAATGGGAAACACTATCCTGGACAACCAGGGGGGGTGGGGGGTGGGGGGGGGTGCGGCTGGACGGTGGGTGGGTGGGTGGGGGTTGGGGGGTGGATGCGGCTGGACGGTGGGTGGGTGGGTGGGTGCATGGGTGGATAGATGGATGAAATTGAGGTAGTCATAGCTGCAGAAACCGCTATCACAGAGAGCCGAGCTGCATTCCATGGTTTCTCTATCTGCAGTTTCTTTCTCATCTAATCCAGCAATTATGCAAGAGACAGAAATTGGAACTAAATCTGCATCTCGGGCAATGTTTTTATTCCTGGTGGAGGAGCAGTTGGTTTCTGACTTCTGAGGGAATCATGGAGAGAGAGTAGATTGTTGGGCTGTGTCTGACAGCACATGAGCGGACTGTCCCCCCTCACTGCGGGCCAGCCGTGACGTCGCCATTGCCTGGTGTCCTGGAAGCTGGGGTAGGTTGCGGGGAGCCGCCGGCTGGGGCAGCCAGCCAGCACCCAGAAGTTCGCCCACGAGCTGTTCAGCGCAGTCCCCTTTCCCTGCAGCCACTTTCTCAGGGGACCGGGCAGCAGAGCGGCTCCCAGAGGCGCTCTCGGGTCTGCGCCCCCCGGGGTGGCCTGGGCTCGGTGAAACAGTGGTGACTGTTTGGGCAGCTCAGGAGGGCGGCCGATGATCTGTCATCACAGCAATTGCGACGTCCCTTTCACGTCCTCCTTGACGTCTATACAAGTATAAGTAAGGTTGTATGTAGCTTTGCAAATCTGTCCATTTTTTTTTTATTATTCATTTTAGAGAGGAGAGAGAGAGAGGGAGAGAGAGAGAGAGAGAGAGAAGGGAGGAGGAGCAGGAAGCATCAACTCTCATATGTGCCTTTATCAGGCAAGCCCAGGGCTTCGAACCAGCGACCTCAGCGTTTCCAGGTCGACGCTTTATCCACTGCGCCACCACAGGTCA
The DNA here is from genome assembly GCF_036850995.1 of Saccopteryx leptura. NCBI lineage: Eukaryota > Metazoa > Chordata > Mammalia > Chiroptera > Emballonuridae > Saccopteryx > Saccopteryx leptura. Next base: position 214,730,801 of record NC_089506.1, read on the forward strand.
GGCACAAATCTGTCCATTTTTAAAGCCTCACAATCGTGTGATTGTGATGATGCTCACAGTCTAAAAACTGAGTCTTAAAAGAAAGCGCAGCAAGAACCGACTTTACAACAAGGAAGCCAGTGTTGCTTTCTCCCTGTAGCATTTGCTGACTTTGTGTCATTAAAGCCTTTGTGAAGCTTTTTTAAATCTTACCCTTTACTTACTCCAGTGTGAGACACTCTGTCACTCCCTTCGAGTTTCTTGTAGCTCAGGTTCTCTCCTGGGCGGCGACACCCCTTCCCCAGGGATCCTTGCGGTTCTGGGGAAGCAACTCACTTGCTTCCTCTCCTTCTTGCCTTGGCAGGGCCTGATCAAGATCCGGGGGGACCAGTGCTGGCGAGACCTCACCTGCATGGACTTCCACTACGAGGTGAGCGGCGGCAACGCAGGGACGTGATGACATGGACTTCAGCTCCCTGGACGCCCCTTCCTGTTTCCTTTCTCTTGAGAGGCAGAGGTGTCCGACTTGCTGAGTCTGGCGGAATGGGGTGTCTGGCCACTGTGGTCGTGGGTCTGGTTGGTTGATCAGTCTGGTTATGCTACCTCTGCTGTGTACAGTCCTGCCCAGGCTCTGGACGTCAGGCCGGGCACCCTCCTGCCTAGCGTCTGAGTTGGCTCTTTCTATCTTATGCCCAGCCCCAAGGCTCAGTGGATATGGGTACAGGCACGTCCCAGCTCCCCAGAGGGCAGGCTCTAGTCCTACTGTGTTCCGACCCCCCCCAGACCCCCTCTCTGCCTCAGTTTGAGGCTTTGGGCATGCTCCCCACATCCCAGGACCCACACCCCAGTCTGAGCCCCTCCAGACATTCCTGTCTCTGCTGACTGCTGGCCTGTTTGTGGGGAGCTGGGGCCGTTTTCCTTATGAATTTATCTGAGGGTATTTGGCATTGAAATGTCATTTGTCTCTTCAGTAATGTTGGCTCATCCGCGTATAGAGTGCATGCCTGTCGACTGCCCATTCTCACGTTGGACTCCTATCGCTCGTGTTGGCTGCAAAAACTGCGACATGCCTAGAGCGCCACCCATCAGATAGGATGTTTTCTTCCATGTTCCTCGCTCGTTGCTTATGGTTCAAGTACAGGAAGTTGGTTTTTATCTGCTCTTCTTCTGAAAGACGGCTTGCAGACAATCTTGTGCCTTCTGCGGCTTTCAGTCCTGGGTGTGTTCAGTCCTGGATGTGCCTCTGGGTCCAGTAATGCCCCCTCACTGCCGTGCCTGTGTGTGTTCTGGGCTGTGTTATCTGTGTTAAGCAGCCCAGGGCGGAGCGTCCTCTGAGTGCTGCAATTAAGAGGGCAGGCTTTAAACTCACCCCACATTCCACCTAAAGTGCCTCATAATGTCCTCCTCTCCTGCCCCAGGACCCATGCAGCCCACCCCTGGACCTAGAGCTGACCTTTCGGGAAGTGCCAGAGAAGAAATGTTTCCGGCTTGGCAGGAGGGTGTGTGGGGCCCCATGGGCTGGGCCAAGGGCCCTCTGCTCTGTTCTGGGTCTGCCCGCCAGCCCCCTCAGCACTGTCAACACTGACCCGCTATGTGAAGACTGTGTGTGTCCCCATGCAGGGCATCAGAGCACAGAGAACAGGGGGCGCCTATCAGTCTCCAGGGTGCAGATGCCCGTGCTTGCTGCGCGTGGCGTGGGGCGCTGGCCGGACGGAGGCAGCTCCAGGACTCTTGTGTTAGGACGATGGAATGAACCTTGGCGAGTGGAGGGCAGGGCTGAATGAGCATCCCCAGGAGGACATAGAGTTGGCACACAGCAGAACGGGTCTGTTCATCTGCACAGGCCTGCCTGGGATTCGGGAAGGGGGCCACCACAGCGCTGGCTTGTGAACCGAGTCCTGGGGACAGGCTGGTATGCTATGACATCAGTGTGTATGAGGTCAGGGCCACTTGAAATTGACATTCCAGGACAGGCCAAGGTGCAGCTCATTGAGGACCAAGAATGTGATGACCAGCGATCACATGAACCCCAAGGCTGAACCGAGAGGTGCCCTGAGGTCCCGGTTGCTCAGTGCTGCTGTCACGAAGGATGTGGGCCGTGCCACCCGAGTCAGCCTCTTCGGAGGGACTAAGTCCTCTAACTCTCTGTGGCTGCAGGAGCCTTTCCTCAGCACTTTTGTTTAACACCCACTTTGTAAGCTGAATTGGAGTGAGGGCACCAGCTGATGTCTCGTTAGAGGCCAGGCCATGCTGCTTGAGTGCAGAACATTTGATTCATCCCTTTGAAGTTATCTGTGAACCTGGGGCAAAGATGGGTGAGTCACATGGCCTGTCCTCTGTGACCCAGACTCCCAGTCTGTGGCCAGTGCCCCAGATAATGGCGGGGTCTGTGGGAGGAGAGAGGGTGCCTCATTCACTGTCATGGCTCCACTGGCGCAGGCCTCACAAGTGGGACCTACTGGGGGAGTGGCCAAGACGCTGGGGGTGTCGGGGAGCAGCCTGGGCAGCAGGAAAGGGCTCCCCGTAAGACAAAAGTTTAGGCTCCTCTCTGCTCTCATCATTGCTTCCATTTCACCTTGAACTTGGCTGTTACCAAGGATGCCCTTTAGCATGGTCTTACCACAGCGAGGCCCGGCAAAGGCCTAGGACATCAGGAGGTCACAGAGCCGAGCTCTGACATGTCTGGGTGCTTAGGGTTGTGTGAATTCTCCCCAGGATTCCGGCCCTGAGAGTGTGAGGAAATGGACACTGAGCTCCGCTCTCCCAGACCCAACCAGTGGGTAGAGGGCTGACGAGAGATGTGGCAACCCCAGCCTCTGCCTCCCGTCTCCTTGCGAGGTGACTGCTGTGCGAGGCCCGAGGCCCTCATGCTGTCTCTTTCTACGTCCTCACCAGCTGGACGTGGCCTCAGGGGCAGGGTGCACTGCCCCTGCCCCTTGTGTCTAGAGACCTAGAGCATTTGGCAGGAACCTGGTGACTCTCACACAAGGTGTCTTTCAGCAGCACAGAGTGAAATGGGAGCATGGCCGTCCCCATTCAACACACAGGTCCGGGAGCCCACACACTGTTGGTTAGAAGAGGCCCTCACCTGGCATGCGGCCTTGGGCCACATGGCTCATGCATCCATATGGCTCCTTGTCTTTCTGCCTACTCATAACTAAGCGGTGGTTGTTGGTAAGTTCAGTCAAATAGAAGCAACACTGGGCAAACATCTTTGAGCGTAAACCACCAGTGACAGAAAAGACAGGCAACCTCCATGTGATGCTCCACCACTGAGTGCAGTCCCTGCAGATCAGGCGATGGCTGGACCTGCAGCCACACAAAGCCAGTGTTACTGAGCACACCCAGGGCAGAATAACGTCTGAAAGCTCCATCCACAAACTGACAGGTTCTGCTCCGACTCTCAATGAAACCATCCACAAGCAATGCCCACATGCCCTGGCCAGATGGCTCAGTGGGTTGGAGCTTCATCCTGAAGCACAGAAGTTGCCAGTTCAATCCCTTATAACGACACATACTGGATAGATCAATGTTTCTGTCTCTCTCTCTCTCTCTCTCCTTTCCTCTCTCACTAAAATCAATAAATAAAAATTTTAAAAAAAGAAAGAGATTCTGACAGGGGCACCTTGACTGTCAGACACTAAAGGAAAAGAAGAAAATAAACACAGCTCACCTACTAGCAGTTTTATGTCTTGTCCAGTTACCTTTAAAATACGCAACATCCCACTTGGAAGAACAAGAAAATGCTCTTAGCAGCAAACTTACATTTCTGTGTGGACCACTCTGCTCTATACTATCAACCTATGGTCGTTGGCACCAATTTAACACCAACAGGAATCCCCAATTTGGGCTGTGGTGAAGAAGGAAACTTTGTTCAGGGTGATAACAGCACAGCCGTGAAAACAGCGCAGCCGCAAGGCAGCCCTAGGGCCGGGTCCCTCTCCAGCTAGCTCTGCTCTGCTCCTCCCTGCTCTGCTCTGCTCCACACTGGTCTACTTTATGCTGCTCTGGGCTGCTCCATCCTGTGCAAGTCTGCACTGGCCTGCGCTGGTTCGCTTCACACTGCTCTGGTGAAACATCTTCAGCGGTTCAGCTCAGCTAAGGAAAGACAATCTTCAACATTCAGTGGAAAGGAAAAGTTTGCTCCCAGAGCCAGAGGGGAGCTGCCTTATATAGACAGAAGTCCCCACCCCTGGTCCCTGATTGGTCTATCCTCATGCAAATGAGGACTCCAAATCTTCACAGTTTGATTGGTCCAAAAGGCACTGTCCTGATTGGTCAGAGTGGCATACTGCTGATTGGATGGGGAAAGCCTCAGTCCTATTTGTTGAAAAAGGATGCCAGGAACCCCTCTACAAGGGCTGGCTCAGATGGCAGAAACACAGTGCAGGCAGGCAGTTCCCTTTGTAGGAATGATTGGTAAGCTGTTTTGTTTTGTTTTGTTTTGTTTTCAATTTTCTGAAGCTGGAAACAGGGAGAGACAGTCAGACAGACTCCCGCATGCGCCCGACCAGGATCCACCCGGCACGCCCACCATGGGGCGACGCTCTGCCCACCAGGGGGCGATGCTCTGCCCATCCTGGGCGTCGCCATATTGCGACCAGAGCCACTCTAGCGCCTGGGGCAGAGGCCAAGGAGCCATCCCCAGCGCCCGGGCCATCTTTGCTCCAATGGAGCCTTGGCTGCGGGAGGGGAAGAGAGAGACAGAGAGGAAAGCGCGGCGGAGGGGTGGAGAAGCAAATGGGCGCTTCTCCTGTGTGCCCTGGCCGGGAATCGAACCCGGGTCCTCTGCACGCTAGGCTGACGCTCTACCGCTGAGCCAACCGGCCAGGGCCTGTTTTGTTTTTTTAATTTGAGCCCAGTTAGCCACCAGGAACTTTTCTTAGTAGGTATCTTCTTTCTCAGTGTCCACAATACAGATTAATCAAATTTGAACTTTTTATCTTTGGTATACCTTCATTAAACAAATTTGTTCCTTAAGTTCCTTCGTATTGGATATCCCACTTGCATAAAATAGCCTTCACCTGACAGCATGGTGACTCACTGGTAAAGAGTGTGTGTGTTTGGGTCACTGAGCTGTCAGAGGTGCCCTAGTCCCACGGGGCTACTCTGCCCACAGTGGATCCTGCCTGCAGCCCCTCCGGAGTCCCTCTGTGCTTGGGCACAGTACGGATCTTCTTTCTCTGCCCCCACCCCAGGGGTACATGAATGAGTTCAAACAGGTTTACACTGTTGTTTTACTCTGGAGTCCTGCTTGCAGAGCTGCCCTTTCATCCAGGGGTATAAATCACTTTCCACTTCTATTATTTGTGAAGTCCCACAGCTTCATAGCACATAAAAGAGGCCTTTGTGTCGTGTCAGTTGAGTTTTTAAGCTAGTTTCAAGCCTACGGTAGGAACAGCTGACTCACAGTCACCTCTAGGATTCACCCCAGAGCCTTGCCGTTGGAGCGGAACCTTCGTGTGCAGCTCGACAGGAATGCTGTCGGCAGGTGTGCTCCTTGCCTGCCACTCCTCGAGGTGCACATGAGGTGGTCCGTGCGAGGCACTACCATGTCATGCTCGCCCCTGAAGATCAGCTGTACACGTGCTTGAGACACACTTCCTGTGACCCAGTTCTCATGATGGGGGGGGGGGCAGCTCCTGCAGGCCTTTCTAGAAGAAGTTTTTCCTCTTTCTCTTGAGATCAGGAAGGTTACTGCCTGTCTAGGACACATCTTCAAATATGTCAAGGCGGAAAATGGTCCCTCATCCCAGTGTCTCTCAATTCATGATGGGTTTGCTGTGGCCACCTGTCCCTGGACACTTCCTCCCCCTGCAAACCCGGGTCATGCACTCCTTCCCAGGATGCCAGAGACCTTAGCAGCTAGGCCAAGAGGCTCCTGGGCTGAGCCCCATGGACAGGCCCTGCCGTCCAGGACGGCAGTGCTGATGGGAGCCTCCAGCCCCTTCCAGCCCTCCTCACCTCACAGGCGGCCGGCTGCCTTCCTGGTAATGGCCATTGTCAAGGAAGGCTGCTCACTAAATGCTGGCCAAGCCTCTGGGTGAGCTGCAGTAATCCTCCTGCAAACACCGGGCCAGCCAGCCACCTGGGACCAGCATGTTTCACGGCCCCTGAGCCCTGGGTGCAGCCATGCGCAGGCTCAGTCTGGGCTGCCTCGCGACCCCACGCACGGGCACAGCAGAACCTTCTTCCTCCCCATTCCAGACACAGTCCAGGCGCGGGCGGCTTCTGTTTGTGTCTCGGGCCAGTGGGTTCTACTTTTAATTGCTACCCCGGGACCTGGGCTACCAGCTGTTTTGTACCATAATTGGATGGGGGTCACCAAGCACCCGTAGATACAGGGGGCACCAATCTGGAAAGTATTTGAACCAAGTTTGCTGTTACCGTGAAAGCTGTAAATGTGAACTTGATAGAAGCTGTGGCTGAGTTGCCTCCAGCAGGTTGGGAGCTTCAGCTTATTTGCTTTGTCCACTGGCAGTTTTATTGATTCTGCAGGAAGAGGGTGTTTTATGTGTGTATTGGGGACTGAGGGAGGGATTTAGTGATGGGCCTAGGGAATGTCAGGGCCAGCAGGGGGCGTGGCCTGACTGGGTGATTGACTGCCCTGGGAGCACCCAGAAGGCCCGGCCCCACCACAACCATGGGAGATGAGGATGTAGCCTCAGGGTCAGCGACGGCCACTGCTGTTACAGCAGAGAGCTGCAGAATGGTAGTGTCCAGACTTGAACCCAAGTCCACTTCATCCCCTGCTCTTAATACAGACCCTTGCCGCCTGCCCTCTCAGGGCACCCCCTTCGGCTTGTGCGTCCTGAGCAAGTTACCTCGTGTTCAAATTCTGCTCCCCCAACTATAAATTGATAACAACTCCGGGGGTGGGTGTGACCGCTGTGGAATGTCAATTCCATGAGGGCCAGTTAGTGTGTGTAACTGAGTTTCCAAATGTGAGAATTTTCCAGCCATTTTCTGTTATTGACGTCTAATTTAATTCCTTCAATGTCAGAGAATATACGGTATGTGACTTGAATCTTTTTAAATTTATTTGGACTGGTTTTGTAGCCCAGAATATGGTCTGTCTTAGTGAATGTTCCATTTGAGCCTTAAAAAGGAATGTGTATTCTGTGTTCTGTAATGTTCATTCATTCAAAGCTGGTTATAGTGTATTTCAAGTCTTCTAAATCCTTACTTTTTGTCTTTTTGTCCTACCAAGTATTGAGAGAGGGGTGATTAAAGTCTCTGGAATTGTGGATCTGTCTGTACCTACTTGCGGTTCTATCCGTCTTGGCTTTGTGAATTTTGAAGCTCTGTTGTAAGGCCATGCATGTTTGAGTGTTGTACCTGCTGATGAACTGACCCCTTTTGCATTATGGAATGACCTTTTATGCTTGATGGTATTATTTGCTCTGAAGTTTCTTTGATATTAATATAATGACTCTAGCTTTCTTTTGACTAGTGTCTGCATGATACGCATTTTTCCAAGTTTAACTTTTAACCTACATGTGTTTTCATATTCGAAATGTGTCTTTTACGGGCAGCATGTAGCAGGGTCTTGTTTATTATTCAGTCTGGCAAGTTCTGCCTTTTAGTTGTGTATTTAGATTATTTGCATTGAATGTGATCTCTGATATGTTAAGTTTCCATCTTTATTTCTTTTTTCATCTTTTTCTGCTTCTTTTGGACGAGTTGAATGTTTTTTATGACTCTTTTTTTCTTTTCCTTCTTGCCTCATTAGCTGTAACTCTTTGTTGTTTTACTTTTGTGGCTGTTTTAGGGTTTATAGCATAAATCTTTAATTCACCACAGCTTGCCTTCGAGTGATAACTACTTCTCTCATAAGTGGTAAAAGAACTTGACAGTGATGTTCTCCCGCTTTTCCCTCCTGACCTTTCTGTGAGTGTTGTCATACGTTATACCGTGTTATTTTTGTTTAAACAGTCAGATTACTCCTTAAAGACACCCCATTAAATTGGAAAGAGAACCTCACACACTACCTACGTGCTCACCGTTCCCGGTTTCTTCGCCCTGGGTGGAACCCGGATTTCTCCTCCACCTGACAACTTCCTCCCGCGGGCAGTTGTCCTGGTGAGGACAACTTCCTCCCGCGGGCAGGCGTCCTGGTGAGGACAACTTCCTCCCGCGGGCAGGCGTCCTGGCGAGGAGTCCTTCCAGCTTTTTTCTGTCTGAGTCTCTCTTTCCCCTTTGGTTTTGAAAGAGGTTTGGGGCAGGTTTAGAATGCTAGGTTTATTTCAGCGCTTTGAGGGTGCTGCTCCGCCGTCCCCGCGCTGGGACCCCGGCTGGCCCTGCCCCGAGTCAGGAGGGCGGTGTACCGTCGGGAGCACGGTAGGTGACAGCTCTCGGGGAGCCACCATGTTGAATGAGCCTGACCACATGTTGTCCACGTTCCTCCGCAGTATTTCAGTTGTCCCGGGCCTGTGTGTCCAGTTGTTTATCCCCACACTATGACTCACTTTTCTTTTTTCCTTTCCCACTCACATTGGTGGGAGGTTCATGTTCACAAGGTGGACACCATGAGGACACCCTGGCGCGTCAGCTGTGGCCTTGTGGGGAGGAGCCCAACATCGGGGCCCTGCCCATGGCGGGCCTGCTCACAGCTGCATGTGAGAACCCAGAGTAGGTCTTTTTATCCTAAGACCCTCACTTAACACGTATATGGTATGTCCCCTTTCCCTCCTGTTGGAGAGCCGCCAGCATAGATACCTCCCCGTCCTCAGGGCACACATCAACACCTCCAGTGTGTAAGGGAGGTACCCCCCCCCAGTCTCACCCCCCAGCTCTGTGAGGGACAAGGGTCCTGGATCAGTAGGGAGGGGGTACAGCCAGGGGGTTTTCTGTTAAAATGGAGCAAGTGGAGCTTCAGAGTTCTAAGAAACTCATTCTTCAGACAAGAGTCACGTGTGTTCCCTTTCTCATTAAAACCCCAAACACATAATTTATAGTCCCTGAAATGGAAAACTGGCTGAAGAAACCATTTCTGCTCTTCTTGGACTTTTCACTGAGGGACGGGAGGGCAGGTGTCAAGAGAGTACTTGCCCCCCCCCTCAGGAAGTGACATTGTTCTCCCCAAAGATTTGTTACCTTCTAAATCCCTAAACAGTTTTCGTCACTCTTCATTTTTTCATCATGTTTTCCTTATTTAAAACTGTCTTTTTTTTTTTTTTTTAAGGGAACCTCTTGTAAAACGTTACGAGGGCCTGGGTTGTTGCCTGGGCTGGGTTACGCTCTGGACACATGGCCCTGTGAGTGGGCGCGGCCCAGCGGCCATCGCAGGCGGCACCGGGCACTCCCTCCCGTGCTTTATGGGGTGCGACGCTCCAGTCACCACTTCCACGGTTTACAACCCAATTTTACGACATGGTGTTTTTTTCCAACTCAGTGCAAACAGAAATAAAACTGTCCGGGGCTTGCAAGAGAAGGGAAGCCTTGAGACCCTCCCGGCGGTGCCGCCTGGACCAGCAGGGCTCGGTGTCTGTCGGGTCAGCGCGCAGAGTCGGCCCCGCCCGCCCCCGCCCCCCGGCAGGTCGTAAATCCCCACAAGGAGCCGAAAGGCGGTGCTCCCCAAGGAGCGGGGCCCTCAGGAAACGGAGCCTTTCAAGGAATTCCTTGTTGTCAGGGACTGCTAATGTCACAGGCACTGTATTTGTTCTCATTTACACGAGGCGGTGCAGCCCCGCTCGGGCTGAGGGCGCAGGGCCCGCCTTGGGCTCCCACCTGCAGAATCGGCTTCGGTCCTCCGGGAGCCGGGAGGGGCTGGTCTCCCAGCTCCCCCCACTGCGCCCAGGCACCGTCCGTCTGGGCTGCCGCTGAGCGTGTTCTCTCCTTCACAGCAGCTCACCTGTGGGAGCTAAGAAACGTCACATCAGTCTGAAGCCACGTGAACTTGCAGTAGCTGTTCTGGCTCATTAAACGTGGGTCACGTTCCTCCCCTGTTCAGACGTGACGTGTCCCCTTAGCCAGCATCCAAGTCCTCTATCCAGGCTCCCACTGACAAGGCCCGGGACCCGGAGGCCTCATCGGGCCGCACTGTGGTGGGGGAGTCACCCAGTGTCTGCAGTTCCCTGTCCCCAGCCCTGCCCCACCCCGAGGTGTGTCTCACTGGCGGCTGCAGTGAGGACACAGAATGCCTCATACCTGAGAAGCATCCCGGTCCCTGTGATGCATTTCCTAGAAGTCTGCGCCAACCACAGAAACAGGCGTTTATGTTCAGGACATGAAAAAGCTGAAGCCCAACTAGATAGGCACTGCCCCAGGTGCCCTGCTCCTGAGTGGCAGGAAGGGCCATTGATCCTTCATGGAAAGTCAGGAGCGCTGCTCGGAGGTGGCGGCAGTGGCCGTGGAGCACATAGCAGCTGCTCGGCCCAGATCCGGTTCTGTTGGCCGGGTCATGGGCACCGCTCAGAGACTTACTCTTTTTGTGCCGAGGCTGTTTATTTCCTTTGGACACAGGGGATATCGTTAAGGCTGATCTCTGCGGCCAACATCCCATTTCTCTGCTGCTGTTCCTCCGAGGCGGAGAACGCGCAGGCACCTCCTCACAACATCGCTCAGTAAAGGGCCTGGCTTCCTTCCCCAGCTCTGAGCAAGCAATAGCGAGCTCTGTTTCCTTTTCTCGTTTTCATACGTGCCGTGCAAGTAGCAGGGGCTGCCGCTCAGGGAGGCACATGTTCACCTTCCACACAGACTCCTCGAGAAGCCCCGGCAGGACGCAGAGGCCCCACGCCTCCTGGAGAAGGGACGGTGCTTTGGGACACTCCGATGTGCCTGCTCCGGAGGTCGTGTCGGAACGCGTTCTCACCCCGTGTCGCTGGCCTTTTCCCCCTGCAGATGCTTCTCTCCCGGTTGCTCTCACATCAGTGTCCTGTCACCAGCTGGAACCGAGAGTGGGGAGCCCCGACACAGGCCCCCCCCCCAGTGGGCTTTTCAGATAAGGCTCCGCAGACCACTCTGCACAACTGCGAAGTCCTTTGTGCTCATCGGCCCCCCTTGGTCAGCCTGCTCCGAAGGGCGGGGGACACAGCCATCTTGTCCAGGGGACCCCGAGGGCAGTCAGGGTCAGGTGACTCTGAATGGGAGGCTGCGTCCAGGGGGTGTGCGCTGTGCTCACTTGTCCCTGAACCGATGTCCAGGGAGCCCTGGCTGCGGGGGCCCGGGGGCTGGGCATAGCAGAAACCACAGGTGATGCCTGACCTGTGGTGGCGCAGTGGATAAAGCGTCGACCTGGAAATGCTGAGGTCGCCGGTTCGAAACCCTGGGCTTGCCTGGTCAAGGCACATATGGGAGTTGATGCTTCCTGCTCCTCCCCCTTTCTCTCTCTCTCTGTCTCTTTCTCTTCTCTCTCCAAAATAAATAAATAAAATCTAAAAAACTATATATTCTAAAAAAAAAAAAAATTAAAAAAAAAAAGAAAGAAACCACAGGTGAGACAGACAAGGCCCAAAGGCAGCATGGGCAGTGGGTCCTGTGTACATCTGTCCTTCCACCTCTGGGCCCAGGACTGAGCTGGAGGGCACCCAGGCTCCGCCCTGTCTATGGCTGGCCCCATGAGTGCTTCCAGGACTGGGGGACAAGCAGGGCTGTCCGGGACATTTCTGCTCAAAGTCTGTGTTTCCCTGCTGGCTGGCAGCTGGGGCCACTCTCCGCCCCAGGCCCCCACATCCTTGTGTGTGGCCCTTAGCTCCCTACCCTCAGCAGGGTGATGCCTGAACTGGAGTTATAAAATTCAGTCCTCTAGTCCAGGAACACAGTTCCCTTTTCTTTCTTTCTTTTAATTTTATTGATTTTAGAGAGAGAGAGAGAGAGAAAGGTGGGAGGTGGGGAGTGGGAAGCATCAACTCATTGTTGCTGCTTGTATGTGCCTTGATCAGGCGAGCCCAGGGTTTCAAACCAGTGACCTCAGCGTTCTAGGTCAACACTTTATCCACTGCGCCACCACAGGTCAGGCCATGGTGCCCTTTCAACAAGGGGCCTGGTGGGGGTGGGGGGTGGGGGGTGGGGAGAAGAAAAGGTCCTCAGACCCACATCTGTGCTGCTTGAGACCTGGGCTGGCCACACCCCCATGGGTGGAACTCGGGGTGTCTCCTCTGCCCAGGCCAGTGGATCAGGGCCAGCTCACCTGGAGCCAGTGAGGATGCTGATGTCGCCATGGATATGTTGTCGTGGCATCCCGCCTGCTTTGATGATGCCCTCCTTTGCTTGTGGGTTGGAGTGGGAGGGTACAGAGGACCCTAGGCTTCCCCCTGCTCCCTCTGTCTGATGGCTGTGGGTGGAGGAGGCTGTGTTCATGACAGGAGCCCCCAGGGCAGGCAGGGTGGGCAAGGGGCTCCCATTTTAGCCTCCCCTCACCATGGGCAGGACGCGGCCAGCTTGTCAAAGTCACTTTCACTGACTGGCTGGGACTACTGGTAAAAGTGGGGCCTTCTACCAACAAAGAGATCTGCAGGGCAGCTCCTGCTAGAGGTGGTGCAGCAGGTCTACCTGGGTCTGGAGCCGCCAGTGCCCAGTGTCTCGTCAGCATGGAGGGGCCCTGTGCACACTGAGACCTGTGTCCTCCATCGACGGCTGAATGTCACACTGGGGCCTCCCTGATGGGCCGGTGAACTCAGTCCCAGGAATATCTGGACCCTCATGGGTAGGAATGTGCCCAGCCCCACACAGTGTTGGCACAGTTGGCTCCCCCGAGCGTTGGTGGCCACGTGACCTTCTGCATGGCCTGCTTTCCGCCTCAGCTACAGATGGGGGCTGGGTGAGCACAGGGCCTTGTGGTCAGAGGTACAGGGCCTGTCAGGTGGGCCCTGGAGTGGCCAGCAGCACAGCTGAGTAAACACACAAGCTTCCCGGCATGCATTGTGCCTGCCCACTTTGAGTATGTGTATTCCCAGGAACACACACTTGGGACTGGGACCCTGTTCTCCCAGCCTTCATTGCCCTTCAAGCAGAAATCAGTCGCACGTGAGCATTCTCCTGAGACAGGCGCCCACAGTTCCATGCCCCCAGTACCATCTCTTCCCCACGGGCTCTCCAGTGCTGCTTGGGGCTCTGACCATAGGCTCTCCCCAGCATCTGAGCTTCCACATAATCAGGGCCTTTGGGGCCCCTGAATGGGTCCGTGTCAGAATTACAGGAAACCAGGCAAGGTGAGGATGACTCCGACATGCACCCCAAGAGGGCCTAGACACAGGCTCCCATCATCTCTGTCCTGGCAACTCGTGTCTCGGCAGCGTGTGAGCTGCCCTAGGAAGGGCCATGGCACCAGCCTCCCCCGTGCCTTTCCCAACCAGGACAGTCCCGGACACTACCTTCCCCCAAAAGCCCACTCGCCACCCTCAACCGGCCAGCGGGCACCACACGGGCCGTGCAGGCAGCCTGGGGCCCCCTGTAGGGTGGGGCTCGGGGCGCAGCTCACAGGTCTCTCTGTTCCACAGACTCAGCCAGTGCCCAACCCCATGGCCTACTTCCTGCACCAGTCCCCGTGGTGGGTCCACCGTTTTGAGACACTCAGCAACCACTTCCTGGAGCTCGTGGTGCCCTTCTTCATCTTCCTCGGACGGCGGATGTGCCTCCTCCACGGCGCCTTGCAGATCCTGTTCCAGGTGAGCACCTGCAGACCCCGTGACCGTGCACATCGCTTGTTCGTTCCCCAGAAAACACTGGTGGGATTTTAGATTTCTGTGTCCTGATTGTTGTGTGTTCTTATCGAGTACGACCTACATGCTATTAATGGCGGTGCCCTCGTGACTCCCCCAGGCCCCTTCTGCTAGTTCCGCTCCTGCTTCTCGTCCTTGTTTTCTGGGGTCCGCATGCTGTCTGGGGTCGGGTCGCAGGTGCAGCAGGCACCAGGAGTGAGGCCTCCTCGACACCAAAGGAGCCGCTCCCTGGCCCAGTGAGATGTGCCTGTCGGTTGTTTGTCTGGTGGGTTGGTTTTTGTGGCTGCCTTTATCGAGTTCTCTGCTGTTTCTAGTTTACTAGGAAGTTTTGTTTGGGGTATTGTTAGTGGTGAATGGGTGTTGAATTTAAATGGGGGGTTTTCCCCACCAGTTGTGAGGCTACTTTTCTTCCCTTTAATCTATTAATGTGGTGAAGTGCATTAATACTGCTAGTGTTGAACCAATTTTATATTCCTCAGATAAACTCAACATGGTCATACTGTGTATTTTAACGTGTCACTGGGTACGGTTTGCTAATCCTTTGTTTTGGGTTTTGCATGGCTGTCGGTGAATGAGATTCGACTGTAATTTCCCGTCCTGCGCTCGCCTGACCTGGTTCTGCTCACCTTTCATCGCCACTCTGGCGGAGCTCTCTGAGGCAGGTCTCCTTCTCTGAGTGAATTTATGAGGACAGAGGCAGTGCTTCCGCATGAGCCACTGGCCTCTCGCGGTCTCTGCGACCACTGATTCATGTCTGGTGGCTGTCAGACACGCGGGCTTTCCATTTCTTCTGAAGGCAACTTTAGTGGCAAACATTTTCCTGGGAATTTGTTCATTCCATCTGTTTTTAAATTTATTTGCCCCCCCCTCCAAAGGAAGTCATAATAGCCTGACCAGGCGGTGGCGCAGTAGATAGAGTGTTGGACTGGGATGCGGAGGACCCAGGTTCGAGACCTCAAGGTCACCATCTTGAGCGTGGGCTCATCTAATTTGAGCAAGGCTCACCAGCTTGAGCCTAAGGTCACTGGCTTGAGCAAGGGGTCACTCGCTCTGCTATAGCCCCACGGTCAAGGCACATATGAGAAAGCAATCAATGAACAACTAAGGTGCCGCAATGAAGAACTGATGCTTCTCATCTCCCTTCTTGTCTGTCCTTATCTGTCCCTCTCTCTGTCTCTCTCTGTCTCTGTCTCACACACACACACACACACACACACACACACACACACACAGTCTCTTGTACTTACCACACCTGGACTTGTGACCTTCTCTTTGTGGCCCGTGTCCTTTTCTCTAGCCTGGCCCCTGTCACGCACAGAGCAGCATTCTCTGCAAACTGAGGCTGACGTTCATTCTCTTACATAACAAGTCCGTGCATCTCGACTTGTGTCTGGGTTCATTTCCACATCTTTGTTGCTTTCTTTTTGTCCCTTTTAGCTTTCCTTTTGTTTCTTTTTTTTCATTCCATAATTTTCCTCTCCTAATTAGTAAGTTATACACTCTGTTTTTTTCCAGTGAGCACATGCTTCGTTAACTAACTGAAAGTCTAAATTTAATCCCTGTCTTTGCCACCACGACGGCCCTACAGCCTTAGAATGCTCTAACCGTCTGTCCCTACCTGCTCACCCGCTGTCACTGCCCCAGTGATTGTCCTCTATTTTTTGTGTTTTCATTAAGAGACTGTTCAGAACAGTTGTAGGTGGACAGAAAACTGAGCAGAGTGTAACGGATTCCCTTATCCCTCCCCTGTTGTGAACATCTTGTGATACATTTGTTAAAACTGATGAGCCAACATTGATACTTTGTTATTTTTAAAATTTTTGTTTATTGATTTTTAGCAAGAGAGGAAGAGGAGGATAGAAACAGAGAGAGAGAGAGAGAGAGAGAGAGAGAGAGAGAGAGATAGGGGAACATCGATCTGTTCCTGTATGTGCCCTGACCGGGGATTGAACCAGCAAGCTCTGCACTTTGGGACAATGCTCTAAGCTATCGGGCCAGGGCCAGAGCTTGATACTTTATTATTTATATTAACTGAAGTTCCTAGTTTATACTACAGTTCACTCTGGACATTGTACTTTCTGTGGGTTTGGACAGAAGCACAGTGCCGTGTACCCACCGTTGTAGGACCATCCAGATTCCAGAGAGTAAGTAACATCACTGGCCCAGAAAGCCTCTGTGCTCTAGATCATTCCTCCCCTGCCCCCGGCAACCACTGATCTACTTCCTGTCTCCATAGCTTTGCCTTTTTAAGTGTCATGTAGGAATCATCCAGGATGTAGCCTTTCACACTGGCTTCTGTAGGTAGTAATATGCATTTGAGGTTCCTCTTGTCTTTCTGTTACTTAAGAGCTCATTTCTTTTCATTGCTGAATGACATCCCATTGTCTGGATGTGCCACAGTTGATGCATAAACTTGCCAGAGTTGGCTGGGTATAGAGCCCTGGCTGGCCAGTGACCCTTGCCCTGTGCCCGCTCCACATGCCATTAGGCCCCATGGCCCTGTGATCTCAAGCCAGTGGGAGGAGGCTTCCCGTGGAGACTTGAGCATCCACCAGGATGGGTGCCACCTCATGCTAGAGATGGGTGCCACTCCCCTGTTGTCTGAGGAGGCCCTGACTTCGTGGCCACCACGGTGACCGGTGACCGAGACCCACTCTTGGGGCTGCAGGGCATTAATTAGTCACTGCTTTTGCTGCTTTTACAAGCACTGCATCAGTGGGACCCTCCCAGGCTATAAACTCCACTGGGTCTGTGGGGACCCTCGAGGCACCCCTCAGGTTACACTGACTGGCTTTCTGTCTGAGGAACCCGAAGCCAGCTCTGACAATCACTCATGGAAAGCAAGTTACCTAGTACCTAAAAAAATAATCGAAGGAAGTGTGGTTACCAGTGCCTGTGGAAAAGAGGGTCTGGGGAGATCCGTACAATGACCACTGAGCCAGTGGCCTCAGCACGCCCTCGTCTGTTCACAGGGCGCTTGGCTCGAGTCTCACGTTGGGTGCATCAGGACACAGACCAGCTATCTGGACCTGGCCTGGCAGTAGATCTGAATACCAACCCCAGCCAGGGCTCCTGACACCAGGGGGTGGGGGGCAGGGGAAATGGCCTCAGGGCTCAGGTCTAGATAGCTCCCAGCAGCCTCAGCCCAAATGGCTAGGTCTCCACCCAGTTCTAGGGTCTGTGGCCCTGGTGGACAGTGGTGGCTGCTGGTGGCACAGGAACACGAGGCAGGGGAAGGCCAGAGCTGGACCTCGAAGGGCTTTGCTGCCAACCTCCGGCTCTGGATGTTACAGCCGAAGACCAGCCACATGTTTGCGTTCCAGCCCCTGAAGGCCTGGGCGTCCCCGGTCCAGGCATGTCCCCGGCGCTGTCCTCTCCAGCCCCCCGCCATGCCCAGGACAAGGCAGGAGAACCCCAGAGCAGTGGCTTTTCTCCAACACCTGGTCTGTTGCCCCTCAGGGGTCGGGCCTCAGCTGTCCAAATCAGAGAGGCCAGCTAGCCCAGCTGCAGCGTGTCCGGTGCCCTGGCAGGCAGCGTGGGGTCTCAGGTTTAGGGGCCTCAGGGCGTAGACTCAGAGCAGTTGTGTAGCTCTCTGCGGAGCTGCTGTACTGGGCTGGGCATGTCAGTCACGTTGGGAAGTGGCTCGTGGTTGGTGCGCCCCATGGGTTTACGAGGTGCCCTGACGGGGGCCGAGCTCCTGTCTCTGTGCCTGGGACCCCAAGAGGCGTCTCTGGTTCTGTTTGTTTCCGTTCATTCCCCTGGGAGAGGACTGAGGATGTGAGCACCTTACCTCCTCCCACGCTGCGTTTACACAGCTGTTCCGAGGATTCTGCAAGGCCATTGTCTAGTAGGAGAGGCGCAGCGCCCCAGCCTCAGACCCCCGCTCTAATGCCAAGCCACAGACCTGAGGGAGAGACTCGGGAGGGGCAGCCAGAGGCTTTCGCCCTGAGTGTGGGCACAGCGTTCTGCCTCCATGGGCCCTGGGTTCCGGGCCCAGATTGGGGTCGCAGCATACCTGCCCCTGCACTCCTGGCTGCAGAAAGTCCCCCGCGAGTACGCATGTGTCCTCTGCAAGGCCGAGTATGCATGTGTCCTCTGCAAGGCCGTGCAAGCCGAGAGCCCAGCTGGGAGTTCCAGAAGCCCATCCCTCCCTCCTCGGGGTTGTGTTGTGTTGTGTCATCCTGAAACATCTGCCGCAGCGTCTCCTGGGCCCGAGATTCCAGTGTGCTCGCTGCTCATCTTCCTGTCCCATTCGGGTGTCCCGTGGGCGGCGTGGTGCGCTGAGGGTGCACTGAGGGCTCCACCGGCTGGCGTAAACACAGATGCACGGCCTGACCGATTCATTTCCCTTGGAGGAGACGCTGCAGCGATGCTGAGAAAGATCACAGCACGCAGGGACCGTGCACGTGACTGCAGATGGATGGGGCAGTCAACAGGGCGTGGGTGCCTGACAAGAGCACTGAGCACGGCCGAGTGATGTCTCCATGGTTTCTGTTGCTTTATTAGAAACAGAGTTTCATCCCCAAAACTGTGCCCTGTTGAACCCTAGTTCTCTAGGTCAGGGCCACCCAGCTGCGCTCACCTTAGAATGACCTGCAGGGTTCTTTGGAAATATGCTGTGCTTGGGCCACCCCACCCAGTACCCCCTAGGACAGGAACCCCAGGAGGGCCAGGCACTGCTCAGAGGTCATTCAGGGCCACGTAGCCATGCCTTTCAAAGCGCACTTCTTAGTTTTCACCCAGATAAAACTGTCGGGCCTTGAGGAGCCTGTTGCACCGGAACATTCTGGGTCATGGTCATGTGGAGCAGGCTTCAGTTGGGGCTGGTGCTCCTGCAGCTGTACGGAGAAATGGCCCTCCCTGGGACTGGCCCCACGGGGCTCCTGCACCAGGTCTGCAGCCAGAGCTGCAGGCCCCTGGGCAGAGGGCTGAGGCTGGGCTAACGTGACCTCTTTAGGAAGCAGGACTGGTGTCACCAGGCATTGATTTAAAGCTACCATCCATCCAGGTAACAGTGTCAAATGGACATCAGTGCCACCCAGAACCTCAGGAAGAAGGCTTGACCCCCAGGAGGCGTCTCAGCCCGCTGTGCTGTGTCCTCGCTCATGTGGCCCGGGCTGTGCAGTGTCCACACTCACTCGTGTGGCCCGGGCTGTGCTGTGTCCTCGCTCATGTGGCCCAGGCTGTGCAGTGTCCTCACTCGTGTGGCCCGGGCCCGTGTCCGCCACAGCATCAGGCAAAGCCAGGCTGGCAGCTCCAGGGCTGCAGGCATGCGGGCCTCTCCCAGAGGCTTATGTGGGGCTGTGGGGTGGTGGGTTGCTTTTCCGATTCTCGTATTCAGAGGCTGAAGAAGACCCTGTGTGGGTCCCATCCCTGCCTGTGCTCAGCAGCTGGACCCCTTTCCCGGAGTTCTATCGCTCACTGAGGGCCCTGGTCAGATCTGCCCGGTACTGGCTACCACCAGACCCCTTATTCACCATAGGTCTGTGCAATTACAGATACCAAGAATAACCCGGGCCATTTGTCCCCCAAGGAAGGCTCGGGTCACAGCTAGCAAGATGACCGGGTCCCAACTCAAAGCCGGGAAAGCCCCTTGGGGCCTCTGCAGCATTGCTCCTTGCAGGAGCCGGGGTGACACCTCAGGGCCGATTGTTCATGCCACTGGGGAGTGATCCCACGTGTCTGGAGTGGCCAGTGGACCCCAGAGGCACCAAGAACCCCTCTGGTAGCACTTTTTTCTTGTTTTAAATGGAAAATCACTGATTTGGAAAATAAAAAGTGAAGAAAAAGCCCCGTGGTATGCCTGCTGACTGTCCCACGTTTTTTCCTGTTACAGTTGACGTTCAGTATTATTTTGTGTTACTTTCATGTGGACAGAATCGTGGTTAGACATCTGTATAATCTTGGACGTGCTCCCCCGACACGTCGAGGACCCGCCTGGCACCACACATGGTTATCACGCTGTCATTGACTGTATTCCCTGTGCTGTACTTTACATTCCGTGACTATCTGTAACTGCCAGCGTGTACTTCTTAGTCCCTCCACCTTCTCCACCCAGCCCCCAACCCTCCCCGCATCTGCCAGCCGCCAATTTGTTTTCTGTCCCTATGAATCTGTTTTTCTCTTGTATCTTTGTTTTGTTTTAGATTCAACATGTAGTGAAGCCATACAGTGTTTGTCTTTCTCTGTCTGACTTATTTCGTCCTTACCCCGTTGTATGTTCCTGCCTATAGGCATGGGTTTATTTCTGGGTTCTCCATTCTGTTCCATTGATCTGTTTTTATGCCAGGACCATGCTGTTTTGATTGTTGTAGCCTTGTAGTATAGTTTGATATCAGATAACATGATACCTCCAACTATGTTCTTCTTTCTCAAGATTGTTGTGGCTATTTGGGGTCTTTTGTGGTTCTATATAAAATTTTAGAATATTTTTTCCAGTTCTGTGAAAAATACTATTGGTGTTTTGATAGGGATTGCATTGAATCTATAGCTTGCTTTAGATAGTATGGAAATTTTAGTGATGTTAATTTTTTCCCATCCCTGAACACAAGCATGCTTTCATTTATTTGTATCTTTTTCATTTTCTTTTTTCAATGTCTTGTGATTTTTCATTTAGAGGTCTCTTACCTCCTTAGTCAAATTTATTCCTGGTACTTTTTTCAATGCAATTGTAAATGGAATTGTTTTCTTAATTTCCCTTTTTGATAGTTCACTATTGATATATAAAAATGTGATCAATTTCTGAATATTAATTTTGTATCCTGCAACTTTGCTAATTTTATTTATCAGTTCTAGTAGTTTTTTGGAATTTTTAAGGTTTTCTCTAGACAGTATCATGTCATCTGCAAATACTGGCAGTCTTACTTCTTTCTTTCCAATTTGAATACATATTATTTTCTTTACTTGTCTTATTGCTATGGCTAGTACTCCCAGTACTATGTTGAATAAAAATGGTAAAAGTAGACATCCTTGTTTTGTTCCTGATCTTAAAGGAAACGCTTTTAGTTTTCAACATTAAATATGATATTAGCTGTGGGTTTGTTGAAGATTTTTGCATCTGTGTTCACCAGGGATATTGGCTATAATTTTATTTTTCTGTAATGTCTTCATCTGGTTTTGAAATCAGGGTAATGCTGACCTCGTAAAATGAACTTGGAAGCCTCCCCTCCTCTTGAATTTTTTGTAATACACGAAAGGCCTTTAAAGGCCTTTATTATGTCAAAGTATGTTCTCTGTTTTCACTTTGCTGAGAGTTTTTATCATAAATGGATGCTAAATTTTGTCATGCTTTTTCTGCATCTATTGATATGATCATATGACTTTTTTATTATTTAGAAATTAAATTGGCCCTGGCTGGCTGGCTCAGTGGATAAAGCATCAGCCTGGCTGGGTTCGATTCCCAGTCAGGGCATGCAAGAAAAGTAACCATCTGTTTCATTCCCTCTCTCTTTCCCCCTTCTCTCCCTCTTTCCCTTTTGCAGCCAGCAGCTCAATTGGTTAGAGCAGTGATTTTCAACCTTTTTTGAGCCGCGGCACATTTTTTTACATTTACAAAATCCTGGGCACACCACCTACCAAAATGACACAAAATGACAATCTAACTGTTAGAATTTATTTAAAGTTTAAATAAATTACATTTATTAAAAAAAAGTTAAATAAAAAAGGATAACCCCCTCATATATATAGTCCCATGTTACATCCCTCATATATACAGTCCCACATAACATCCCCTCATATACAGTCCCACGTAACATCCCCTCATATATAGTCCCATGTAACCTCATATATACAGTCCCACGTAACATCTCCTTATAAATATAGTCCCATGTAACCTCATATATACAGTCCCACGTAACATCTCCTTATAAATACAGTCCCATGTAACCTCATTATACAGTCCCACGTAACATCTCCTTATAAATACAGTCCCATGTAACCTCATATATACAGTCCCACGTAACATCTCCTTATAAATACAGTCCCACGTAACATCCCCTCATATACAGTCCTATGTAACATCCCCTCATATACAGTCCCATGTAACCTCATATATACAGTCCCATGTAACCTCATACATACAGTCCCATGTAACCCCTCATATATACAGTCCCATGTATCCCCTCATATATACAGTCCTGCTAATAGATACTGGAGCTTTCATCAAAGTTGTGGGTTCAAATCAATTTGGCAAATACTCTCTCTATATAGAGACTGGACAAAATCAATTTTAGAAAATGTTGGGTACTTGTGTAACATCATAAGTCCTCAGAGCCTCTCTACTGTCAGATTGAGAAGTTTGCTTTCTAGGTAAGGATTCTGATAAATACTAGAGTTCTCCCTGAGGTTGTGGGTTCAAATCCCATGGTCAGCTGGGTGCGGGGGCCTTGGTTCTGTCTGTTTTGATGGTGTATATAGAGATTTGAGCTCTTTAAGAAGATGACCCTTCAGGAGACCATATACAATATAGATAACATTGTGATGCATTGTATATCACCCTCTGCGGGGGCCTCTTTTAAAAAGAAAAAGGTCAAATATCTATACACACCATCAGGATAGACATAACCAGCTGAGGCTGAGGCTTCATCTAGTGGTGGCAACATTTACCTCCAGTCCTGACCAGGATTAGAAATCGGGACCATGGGGAGGAGTAGCAGCTTCAACTACTCGCCGCGGCCACACAATGACAAGTGCGTGGCAGCCCGAGCAGGGACCTTCCTGGGTGTGGATGAGAGGCAGCCTACTATTGGTTCATCGCTAGTGGTCAGGATGAATCCTAGAAGGTGATTGGTCAGTGAGCGGTCCCTGTGCCTCCTCTCTTCCTGTCGCTGATAGCTGGACGGATTGTGAGGGGAATGTTTATGTTCGGATGGAGGCGGCTGGTGGCGGGCCATATTCGGCATGCAGGCCGTACTTTGGGGACCCATGTTTAATTTCCCCACGGCACACCTGACCATGTCTCACGGCACACTGGTTGAAAAACACTGGGTTAGAGCATTGTCCCAGATGCTGAGGATAGCTCAGTTGATCTGAGCATCAGCCTCAGGCACTAAAAATAGCTTGGTTGATTCGAGCATTAGCTCCAGACAGGGGTTGCTGGGTAGATCTCGGTCAGAGTATGTGCAAGAGTGTGTCTCACTATCTCCCCTTCTCTCACTTAAAAAAGAAAGAAAAGAAAGAGAGAGAGAGAGAGAGGAAGGGAGGGAGGGAGGGAGGGAGGGAAGGAGGGAGGGAGGGAGGAAGGAAGGAAGGAACTTGAATGGGGTTTCATTGATCAATACGAGTACATTAGTTCAGGTAAACATTTTTATAGCATTTGAACTGTTGATTGTGTTGTGTGCCCATCATCCAAAGTCAAATAATTTTCCATCATCATATTTGTTACCCTCTACTCCCCCCCCCCCACTCCTTTCCCCTGGTAACTCTTAACTATGTCCATGAGTCCCACCTACATGTGAGATCATATAGTTCTTAGCTTTTTCTGATTTGCTTATTTCACTTAGTACAATGTTCTCAAGGTTCATCCGTGTTGTCATCAATGGCAATATGTCATCATTTCTTATGGCTGAGTAGTTAGTATTCCATCGTATATATGTACCGCATCTTTATCCAGTCCTCTATCGAGGACCCTTTGGTTGTTCCCACGTTTGGCCACTGTGAGTAATGCTGTGACAAACATGGGGGTGCATGTGTCTGCATACCAATGTTGTCAAGCGTTTCGGGAAAATACCCAGTAGGGGGATCGCTGGCTCACGTGGTAGCTCTATTCTTAATTTTTTGAAGAACTGCCATACCGCCTTCCATAAAGGCTGTACCGGTTTACATTCCCACCAGCAGTGAATGAAGGGGTTTTTTTCCTCCACAGCCTCTCCAACACTTGTTATTACCTATCTTGTTGAGAACAGCCAATCTAACAGGTGTGAGGTGGTATCTTATTGTAGTTTTGATTTGCATTTCTCTAATAACTAGCGTAGGATCATATGATTTTTATGTTTCACTTTGTTTATGTGGTGTATCACAGTAATTGATTTGTGGGTATTGAACCAAACTTGCATCCCAGTAATAAATCCTACTTGATCATAGTGTATGATCTATTTGATTTATTGCTGAATTCAGTTTGTTTATATCTTGTTGAAGATTTTTGCATCTGTGTTCACCAGGGATATTGGCTATAATTTCCTTTTTCTGTAATGTCTTCATCTGGTTTTGAAATCAGGGTAATGCTGACCTCGTAAAATGAACTTGGAAGCCTCCCCTCCTCTTGAATTTTTTGTAATACACTATAGTTTGAGAAGGATAGATGGGAGTTAATTCTTCTTTGAATGTTTGGTAAAATTCAGTTGTGAAGCCATTCACTCCAGGATTTTGTTTGTTGGGAACTTTTTAATTACTGATTTGATTTCATTAGTAGTTAGCAATCTGTCCATATTTTCTCTTTCTTCTTGGAAGGGTATATGTTTCTAGGAATTTATTAATTTCTTCCAGATTGTCCAATTTGTTGGCATTTAATTGTTTGCAGTACTTTCTTATAATCCTTTGTATTTCTGTGATGTCAGGTGTCATTTCTCTTTCATTTCTGATTTTATTTATTTGGGTCCTCATTTTTTTTAGTCTGGTTAAAGGTTTATCAATTTTGTTTAGCATTTCAAAGAACCAGCTCTTGCCTGACCAGGTGGTGGCACAGTGGATAGAGCATCGACCTGGGGCACTGAGGACCCAGGTTTGAAACACCAAGGTCTCTGGCTTGAGCGTGGGCTCATCCGGCTTGAGAACAAATTCACCAGCGTGAGCAGGGGGTTGCCGGCTTGAGTGTGGGATCATAGATATGATCCCATGGTCGCTGGCTTGAAGTCCAAGGTCGCTGGCTTGAGCAAGGAGTCACTGGCTTGGCTGGAGTCCCTCAGTCAGGGCACGTATGAGAAGCAGTCAATGAACAACTAAAGTGCCACAACTATGAGTTGATGCTTCTCATCTCTCTCACAAATAAATAACCACTCTTGGTTTCATTAAACTCTTGTATTTTTTTAGATTCTACTTTGTTTATTTCTGCTCTGATATTTATTATGTCCTTCCGTCTATTCACTTTGGGCTTTATTTGTTTCTTTTTCCTGGTTGCTTTAGATGTAAGGTAAGATCGTTCATTTGAGATTTTTCTTATTCTTGAGATAGTCCTGTATTGCTGTGAATTTCCCTGCTTTAGCTGTGTCCCATAGATTTGGGATCATTTGGTTTTCATTTTTTTCCTATTCTTTGATTTGGGACATATTTCTTTATCTCCTCATATTGGCTGCCTTCCGGTGTTTGTTCCTATTAGTAGGTGTCCCTTTTGTGAGTTGTGTGTGCCCTCCTGTTGTAGTTGAACCTTGATTGCTATGGGCGCATCAGTGGGTGGGGTTGGCCCTCAGGCTGACGGGCTGTGAGGACTGACCACCACCACAGTGGAGGAACTGCTATGGAAGGGCTGACCCTACGGACTGGGATTTGGCGCCTGCCAAGACCGCCCATTGGGCGTGGTGTTTATGGAGTTAGTCAGGTGTTGCTCTGGTGTGGTCTGAAGGCAGCCACTGAGTGTGTTGGTTCTGGGACCTCTTGGGCAGAGCTCTGGTGCAGACCTATGTCAGCTGCTGCCTGTGCCTGGCCCAGGGCCACGTGGTAGAACTACAAAGCGATCCGTGGTTGGTCACTACCTGTGCTGGGCTCAAGGAGCATGGAAAAGGCCATGCGGCCACTGAGGCCTGCTGCCACCAGTGCTGTGCCAGGCACTGCTCAGCAAGAAGCACAGGGCACCCTGAGGCCAGCCACTGCCCACCTGGGGCTTAAAAATAGTCCAAGACAGTTTCTAAGAAGGTCTATGGGCTGAGGCTGTGGTGGGGTTTCCTGCCACAAAAGTGTGCGTGCCCAGCTATGATCACAGCTTACACTGTGTTCTGTGTGGATATTTTCACTCACCATGATAATCTTTGAATAATTTTTGAAACATTGTTTTCAACAACCACAATCATCATGTTCAAACTGTTGTAAATAGTCAATTATTTTTAAAAGCAATTCAGGAGATATTTTTCATATATTTACTATTAGTCCACATATTCACCATTTCTTATGCTCTACTGGCCTCTGTACAGACCCAAGTCTCCACAGGAACCCCGTCCCTTCTGCTCAAGAATGTTCTGTTTGGTTTGTAACGTATCTTTGTGGAGGCTGCTGGTGGATGTCTTTACTGCAACCGCCCTCTCCTGAGGGGCTTTTCCAGCTGTGATGCTGCAGCTCGACGGGGTTTTCTTCTGACGAAGACGCGTCTGTCGTTTTTGCCCAAGTCCTTGTCCTCTGTCCTCTTTGCCATGGAGCTCCCCCACGGGCTGCTTCCACATTTTCCCCTTTCTCACTGGTTTTCAGTAGTTTGATTTGATGCCCCATGGTGTGGATTTCTTTGTATTTGTCCTGCTTAGGATTACTTAGGCTTCTCTGATCTGTGCATTTATAGTTTTCATCAAGCGAGGAGGATTTGCGGGCATGATTTCTTCATTGCTGTTCCTGCCGACCTCTTTCTGGGACCTAAAGCACACGTTTTAGACCGGAGCGCGTTGTTCCTGGGTCCATGAGGACCGCCGGCTCCAGTGCACTCGGCTTTGGTTGAGGAAGGTCTTACTCGGCCACCAACTTTTCTCTTTCTCTGTGTGAGTTTTGTCCAAAGCCTCTCCAGTAAGCTTTGCATTTCATATATTACTTTTTTAAATCTCAAATTGCCTCTTGGTTCTTCTTTATCATTTTCCTATTTCTTTTAGTTAGGACCATGCTTTCTTTTAAATCCTTTAAAAAATTTATTGACCGTAGCTGTTTTAGCATTCTCCTTTACTGACTGTCTCCTGTTTCTGATTCTGTGTCGACCAGCCAATCCTTTATGCCAAGCGATGGCTGGGCATGCTGCTACTAACTTGCCCCGTCTGTTAACTGTTGATTGGATACTGGCCATTGTGTTGTGGCGTCGAATTCTCTCCTGACAAACAGTTGATTTACTGGCAAATTGGTTTCATCATCTTGATACTTGTCTTCAGATCCTCTGAGTGGATCTAAAGCAGACTTCGCTGCAGCCCTGCCTGGAGGGGTTCTCCGCTGGCTTTCCACGAGGTCTTTTCACGCCGGCTCCTCAGAGCCCGAACGCCTCCCAAACCTGTGTGGGCTGGGGTGCTGCCAGGCCTCCCGGGGGTGCTCTCTCCTGGGCCTGTGAGCGCAGTGGTTGGCAGAGACTCACGGGGGCACGTACGGATTCCTACAACTCCTTGTTCCTGTGCTGCCTCCTGTGTGGCGAGCACCAGCCCCTTGACCTGTCCTGCTCCAGGTTCGGCCCTCCGGAGGCCCCCTCCCTGTGGGAGTCCGCTAAATGCCTCCACACAGGGAGCGCTGAGGCCGCTCCAGGTCTGTTTGTTTCCCTTCTCTCTTGAGTCAAGAGTCCTGCAGGGCCCACAGCCACATGTCACACAACAGTTGCTTCATCTGTTTTGTTCAGTATCCAGTTGTTTGTGTTGGCCATGGAGGCTCCAGTGCTACTTCCTCCCTCATGACCTGATGCAGAAATCTCCGGTGGGGTTTTAACCTTAAAAACTGTCATCCCTGGAATGTGGAGTCAGAGTGAGGAGGCAGAAACGGATGGCACGGACTTGGGCCCTGCTCCTGGGGGTGGAGGCGGGTGGAGGCGTGCACACGCGGCCGCTCCTCTGTGCGCGGTTCTGGGACCCCCTGCGCCCTTTCTCGCCAGGTCCGCTCCACACGGTGGGAGGAAGCGCACGCCCGAAAGCGCCATCCCACATAGTTTCAGGGAAGCATGCCGAATGGGGGTGCGGGAGGGCGCTGGGGGCGGTGTGTCCCTGGGACTCTCCTCTCAGTCCTTGTTCCCAGTGGTGGGTGTTTGGAGATGGGACGGGGCAGACACTGAGCCACATTGTCCAGGGCCTGTCTCAGCTGGGAGCCAGACGCAGTGGCTGCATCTCGATTATCCTTTCAAACATGCCCGCTGCTGCCAGGAAGTCCCGTGACTGCGCAGATGTGTGCCCTGCCCACCCTGCCGTGCCCGGCCTGCCTGTTCACAGGCGGGGAGTGGGCGGCCGTGAATGGGACCCTTTCTCTGCCCTCACCAAGGACCCGCGTCTGCGCAGACTGAGAGCGGGGCGAGGGTCCTTCTCCCGGGGCGCCTCCCGCACTGCGCCCCTACCTCGTGTTCGGCTTTTCAGACCACAGGCTTGATTGACACTTCTCAGACCACCTCTCCCTTGTTTTCCTTCTTCACCTTTTACTCACTCTTTACATTTTCAATCTAAATGTTTATCATGTTTTTACTTCTAATTCACCCTTAGAAAGGAGAGAACCCATGAGCACGTGCGTGGGCGGCGTCCTGCTCCTGTGACCCGCCCGGCGCCTCCGAGGCCTGGCGGCTTTGGCCTGGGGAATTTTGGTTCTTGCTTTTCACGGCGTTCTCTCCCTGGAAAGTTGATCGTGAAGCCGTTGACTTCGCTGAGCCGTTTCCCTCATCAGTTCTCCCATTTCTGCACCACATTCAGGAAGGAGTTCTCAAGTCCATTTTCCAGACCGCTGACCCAGGCTTCAGCAGTCTCCGGTTGGCTTCTCACCTGTCACGATTCTTCCTGTTATGCTCCTTATCATATGAGGCTAGAGGTGGATAAATGCCGTACACTGCTCAAGGTCTGTTCAAGTTAGCGGTGTGTTGGCCTGGGCTTCCCTGGACTCCTCTCCCTGCTCCGGGCCTTCTGGGGTCCAGAGGAGCCGTGAACGGCCAGAAGGTGAGATGGCGCCTCAGTGCGCGTGCACGCCGACCTATGGGAAGAGGTCGGGCAAGCAGGCCTGCTGCAGGGGGACTCCCTGGGCAGGTCAGCGCCCCCGGCAGGCCACCAGGCCACCCTGCTCAGTCTTGCCGGTCCTGGAGGCCGCGTCTGCTGGTGGTATGAGCATTGATGGAGAGAGTGTGTGACCCACAGATCCCTCAGGGGTCGAGGTGGGTTCCGGTGCTTCTCCAGAGGCCAGCAGCTGCACCGGACAGGGCGTCCCAGGGCACAAGGGCTCTCCGGTGGAGAGTGGTGAGAAGGCAGCTGCTCGGTGTCCGTCAGCCGCCTGCAGGGCCGACTCCGAGGGCAGGTTGTTCCCCACACGCCCTGCACCCCATTCTCCTCCCAGCACATGAGAAGAGTGTCCTGGCCGGGCAGAGGGGGGCTTCAGGAGCCACGCCTCCCCGAGGTCTACGGGGACTGTGGGCAGAAGCTGACTGTCCTCCCTCTATCCGGCCCGCGCTGCGTGTTCCCCGGAGCCGAGGGGCAGCGTGTCACATTCTTAGTGCAAGAGCTGCCATGCTCTGGGTCTCCTCGGCATGAGCGGCCGTCTCAGCTGTGGCCCAGGCAGGGAAGGGTCAGCAGTGCTTTCTCAGCACATGGCCCCAGGCAGCGGCCCCTCAGGGGAGTGGCTTGTCCTTGTCCCGATCCCCGCTGCACAGTGGGCCCTAGCTACCCAGCTGAGCCACCGAGGGGGGCGACTCCGGGTGCAGCAGCCCAGCTGTCCACTGCGCCGTGCCAGATACAGTGTGAGGCCTTTAGCAGAAGGCGCAGAGCCACTGGGCAGCCAGAACGCGAGCAGCCAAGATCCCAGAGAGGGGGGCACAGCAGAGCAGCTGAGCTTCTGGGACATGGTCCCCGCAAGTCGCCAACACAGCTGGGAGACGGAGGAGCTGAAGGCCCAGAGGTCTGTGGGGATGAGAACCGGAGGTCAGACCCTCAGGAGGAGGGACGTGTGAGGGATGCTCCCGTCTCATCCTGGGCGAGTCTCAAGCCCAGACCACTCACAGGGGTATGTGAAAGGGGCTAGGGCTGGAGTGGCCACAGGACGCCAGGCGCCCGCCATGGCCCCGCAACAGCCCCGCGACAGGGTCAGTCCGCAGCCCCACCCTCCCCCATGATGGAAGAGGGGCTGGGGTGTGGGCACAGAGCCGCCGCAGGCTTTCAGGAGCCAGTGACGTTCCACAGATTTCAGCAAGAAACCCATCTGCCCAGAGCAGCCCAGAGGCCTGGGGACCCTGTGGGGCCAAGAGGAGCTGGCAGGAGAGACCGCCGGCCCAGAGCGGGTACAGGCTGGGCCATGTTTTCTGATTTAGGGGTTGTTAACATCACAGACAGAGAAAAATAAGAAATAATTATTTTGGGGCTCAGAGCCAAACTAGTTTTCCAAATTAATCAAGGGAGAGCCGTGAATCCATAATCTCCCCTGTCACACATCATAAAACTCCGTCGTGATCCATAAAACCGACTTGACCGATCAAAAGCCGGCCCCTCCCGCAGACTCTCGTTAGCCGGCGTCTGTGACCTCGTTCGTGTTCTCCCAATTTGCCAGGACGAGACCATCTTTAATTAAAGTTCAGAAGAGGGGCTGGGGCATCAGCTGCGTTTTGCTCAGCCTTGGAGAACAGAGGTGACTAGGGCTGGGCCACACAGAGATGACACGTCCCTGCCCGCCATCCAAGGAGGACGCCCCCTCGGTGGAGGTGGGGCTGGGGCTGGGGCTGGGCCACACGGAGATGACACGTCCCTGCCCGCCATCCAAGGAGGACGCCCCCTCGGTGGAGGTGGGGCTGGGGCTGGGGTTGGGCCACACAGAGATGACACGTCCCTGCCCGCCATCCAAGGAGGACGCCCCCTCGGTGGAGGTGGGGCTGGGGCTGGGCCACACAGAGATGACACGTCCCTGCCCGCCATCCAAGGAGGACGCCCCCTCGGTGGAGGTGGGGCTGGGGCTGGGCCACACAGAGATGACACGTCCCTGCCCGCCATCCAAGGAGGACGCGCCCTCGGTGGAGGTGGGGCTGGGGCTGGGCCACACAGAGATGACACGTCCCTGCCCGCCATCCAAGGAGGACGCCCCCTCGGTGGAGGTGGGGCTGGGGCTGGGCCACACGGAGATGACACGTCCCTGCCCGCCATCCAAGGAGGACGCCCCCTCGGTGGAGGTGGGGCTGGGGCTGGGGCTGGGCCACACGGAGATGACACGTCCCTGCCCGCCATCCAAGGAGGACGCCCCCTCGGTGGAGGTGGGGCTGGGGCTGGGGCTGGGCCACACGGAGATGACACGTCCCTGCCCGCCATCCAAGGAGGACGCCCCCTCGGTGGAGGTGGGGCTGGGGCTGGGCCACACAGAGATGACACGTCCCTGCCCGCCATCCAAGGAGGACGCGCCCTCGGTGGAGGTGGGGCTGGGGCTGGGCCACACAGAGATGACACGTCCCTGCCCGCCATCCAAGGAGGACGCGCCCTCGGTGGAGGTGGGGCTGGGGCTGGGCCACACGGAGATGACACGTCCCTGCCCGCCATCCAAGGAGGACGCCCCCTCGGTGGAGGTGGGGCTGGGGCTGGGGCTGGGCCACACGGAGATGACACGTCCCTGCCCGCCATCCAAGGAGGACGCGCCCTCGGTGGAGGTGGGGCTGGGGCTGGGGCTGGGTCACACAGAGATGACACGTCCCTGCCCGCCATCCAAGGAGGACGCCCCCTCGGTGGAGGTGGGGCTGGGGCTGGGCCGCACAGAGATGACACGTCCCTGCCCGCCATCCAAGGAGGACGCCCCCTCGGTGGAGGTGGGGCAGCCCCTCCTCCCTGCATGGGTCATCTCGTGTCCTTCCGTGGCTGCTCCCTCCCTCTCTCCACGTGTTTCCGCAGTAACAGCACCAGACTAGGCCATCCGCTCTCCGGATGCGTCGACACCTGGCAAGTCACCTGGGTGGTGAGACGGTGGCCCTGCCTGGTCAGTGACTGTTGGCTTGTCACGGTCTTGTTGCTTTCAGAATTGTGTCCGCCGGTTAGGTGTGCCAGTATCGTTACACATTGAACTTCATAAAGTTCCCTTTTTATTCCTCTTGTTTCTGCGGTGATTTTACCATTTTCATTGTGGGTGCTGTTTATTTGCAACTTGTCATATTTTTCTCAGTCTCTTCAGAAGTGTATCGACTTGGTCACTGGCTCACTTAACAGACGCCCAGGTTCTGCTCCTGTCTTTCCCTGCCTTGTGTGGGGGTCCCTGGCCTCCTGCGGCTCCCCCTCCAGCTACAGGCTCTTGGCACCTCTTTCCTGAGGCCCAGGCTGGAGGCAGCTCATCTCCCTGCCAACACCTTAACTGTGTCCACCGTGGGCCCACCAGCCCTCACCTCCCGGCACCCGTGACTCCAGCCCCTCCTCAGCGGGTTGTCCTGGACTCCTGGTCCTTCCGGTGGCTGCAGCGCCTCTGCTACTCCAGGAGGGCGTGGCCACCTTCCCGCTCCTCCTGGGACTTGGGACTCATTCACCCTCACACCTTTGTCTCCTCCGGGGCCTGAGAGGGGGCCGGAGAGAAGAGTTCTGAACCTCACCTCATACCACACATGGAAAACTGACTCAACTGGGTCAGAGCCCCACCTACAAACCTTTTAGATCTTATAACCTTGGGGCAGGCAAAGATTTCTTAGACAGGACACAAAAGCACTATTGTTTTGTCACGTTTTTAAAAATTGATAACTTAGACTTTCCAAAAAAAGTAAACCTTCACCTCTTCCAAAGCAACCGTAAGGAAAATGAAAAGGCAGCCAGCGCCAGCAGGAAATGACCGCAGTATCCATGCATCAGACACGGGACTCTTACAACCCACGGAGTCAGCTCCTTGGTTCTTCCTTTTTCTTTTTAATAGGAGGAAACTTGAACACGCACTTCACAGTGAAGTCCTGCGAGCACAGAGTGCGACCCGCCAGGGAACACCGCGTACGATCAGCAAGCTTCTGCTCACCGTCCCAGACAGAGGGCGGAGGGCCTCCAGACAGCGACAGGGCCCGAACACTAGTCAGCACCTCTGTGTGAATAGTCATGTAAACTTGACTCATGGTGGCCAGGCCCTGGCCTTGTAGCCGCTGGGAAAGCACAGGAAGCTGTGCTCTATTTAAGCAGCATCCGGGGTAGCCCAGTACACGTGGGCCAGCAGGAACCTGCCATACTCATCCCAGAGGGTGCCGTGGCCCAGGGACATCCTTGTTCATGGTCACTAGGGTGTGGAGGACAGGGCAGAAGACAGATAGGTGAGTGCACCGCTGTCTTCCCCAGCCCTGACAGGGCGAGCAGCGGGACCCTGTCCACCTCCCACACTACCCAGGCACGGTTCTCAACGTCAGGGGCCATGGAACCCAGATGCTCCCACTTCTGGTGGGAGAGCCCCCTCCCTGGGGAGGGACACACACTACAGGGTCTTACGTTAGTCCTGTACTGATTAATAATCACCATAACAACTGTCACAAACACAAACCACAGCATCAAACAATACAACTTTGTTATCGCACAGTACTAAAGGTCAGAAATCCGGGTGGCCTTGGCTACGGCCTCAACTCAAGTCTCAGAGGCTTCTGCAAGGTGTCCGCAGGCTGGGCCCTCACTGGAGGCTCTGAGGAGAATCTGCCTTCAAGATCACTCAGGGCATGGACATTTTTTTTTTATTGATTTTTAGAGAGTGGAGAGAAGAGGGGGAGGAGAGGGGAGAAGCGGGAAGCATCTGCTCATGAGAGTTGCTCCCTGTATGTGCCTTGACCGGGCAAGCCCAGGGCTTTGAACCTGTGACCTCAGTGTTCCAGGTCGACGTTTTAGCCACTGCGCCCCCACAGGTCAGGCAGGGAGTGGACATTCTTAAGGCAGAGGTCGGGGAAAGCCAGGTGCAGCCTACGGGGAAAGCAGGGCCTGGACCATGGCCTCCGGCCCCCCACCCCCGGCCCCCCGGGAACCAACACAGGCATCCACGGGCACTTCTGAGAAGAAACTGGAACCCCTGCACCCCAGCACCTCTGGGTGTGGAGTCTGGGAGTCGCTGCTGAGTTGCGGGTTCCGGGGGGTTGGGTGGAACATCGGCGGCAGGAGGGGACAGCCAGCTGCCACCGCACAGGCACATCAAGCCCAGGTTTGGGGCAGGACAGCCATCCTTGGTCTCCACTCGCCTGGGGCTGAGGCACTACTCTGTCCCTCAGGCGGTTCTCATCGTCAGCGGCAACCTGAGCTTCCTGAACTGGCTGACCATCGTGCCCAGCATCGCCTGCTTCGATGACGCCACCGTGGGGCTCTTATTTCCCTCTGGGCCTGGCAGCCTCAAGGACCAAGTCCTAAAGCTGCAGAAGGAGGAAGCCCAGGAGGAGGCCTGGCCTACGCTGACCCACGGTGGGTGAACACCTGGGGACGCGGACAGAAGACCTGTATTCCCAGACCCAGGAGAGCCGGTCCCTAGAGGTGCTGGCCCTTTCTTATTGACAGCCAGGCCCACCCCATGAGGGCCGTTGTCACGACTCAGTTTCCACACCAGCTTCCGAAGGTGTCTTGGCTGGGGGCTGTGGAGGCTGTGGGCAGAGGCCCGTTTCCAGACTCCCAGGCGGGGCCCGCGGCACCGCCCTCAGCTTCTGTGAGCCCAGAGAAGCTGGACAGAGGCCAGGGTCCAGGGGGCGGCCAGCTGAGGGGCGGGGTGGCCTCAGCTCCTCCCGATGGCTGGGGCCGGGGGTGGGGGGAGGCAGAAGCTTAACCATGTCTCTCTCTCCAGGCCTCGGCCGCATGGTGCGGCAGGCGGTCCACCTGGCACTGGGCATCCTGGTCGCCTGGCTCAGCCTCCCTGTGGTCCTCAACCTGCTGAGCCCCAAGCAGCTCATGAACAGCTCCTTCAACCCCCTCAGAATCGTCAACACATACGGAGCCTTTGGCAGGTACCATGTATGCGTGGGGGTTCCCGTCTCGGCTGCCTCTCTGACCTGGGTATGGTCTCTCCCTGTCCACCACGTGGGGGACCCCTGTCCGGGGGGACCCAGCCCCGAGCAGCCACGTGGGCAGTCCTGGTCCAGGGCGGGGGCTGCTCTCCCTCCCCTGGGGCCAGTCCTCTCCCGGGACTGCCCACCCACACCCACAGCCACGGCAGCAGCCTCGCCCGGTCTGCTCAGGGCAGGGGCCGGGGTGGAGGGGCACAGCCACCACCTGCCACTGCCCCGAGCCTGGCCCGCCTGACCCGGCCTCCCCAACAGCATCACCAGGGAGCGCACCGAGATCATCCTGCAGGGCACAGCCAGCGCCAACGCCAGCGCCGCGGACGCCGTGTGGGAGGACTACGAGTTCAAGTGCAAGCCAGGCGGCCTGCGGAGGCGGCCCTGCCTCATCTCGCCCTACCACTACCGCCTCGACTGGCTCATGTGGTTCGCAGCCTTCCAGGTGGGGCCCGTCCTCCCCCGCTCCCCCCCACTCCCCCGCCGACCCCGGATGCCCAGGTGCTTCCAGTAGACACAGGCTCCAGTCACCACAATGTCCCTGAGGCTGGGGCACCCTCAGCGGGGACACCCGAGGCCTCAGAACATCTGCCACAGGGCTGGTGGGGGAGGCGGGTAGGGTGAGGTCAGACTCCACAGGAAACGGCGTCGGCCACACGGCGCTCACTGTGGGCACCCAGGCAGCCCCCACCCTGACCCGCCTCACACGACCACCACCGCCACCGCCACCAGGGCCCGTGAGGACACAGGCGGTTGGGCTAACACCTCCCAGTGTCAGGGCGTCAACGTGGGGCAGCTTCATACACACTCAGCCCCGGCCCTCAAAGCAGAACTCACTTCACTGCTCAGCCACTGAGGAACGGGCCAGGACACGCCGCCCGAGACCCGGGCCCTGGGTCTGCGTCCAGGCAGTAGCGCATGGCAGCACCCTCCCGGAGGCTGGGGCTTCCTAATTGAGCAGCCTGGCTCCGCAGGGGTCCGAGGCCAGGCTTCCCTCCGGTCCCCCCCTGTGCTCCACGGCACACACAGGCTCTGCCTCTGGGCAGCAGCGGTCCCCTGCCCCCCGGCATGGGTCCACAGGGCCCCCCTCAGACACCCTGCACAGGGCCACGTGCCACAGCCAGCTTCTCAGAGCACTTCCACTGGAAATGACAATACAGGCCCGGCCGATGCCGGGGCAGCCAACGTCCACAGAGCGTTAGCTCAGGCCAGGGAGAGCCTGGGTGTGCCGCATCCCCCACTGACCCATTTCACCCATGGTGACAGCCTCCGGAAGGCTCTGCCACTTGCCTGAGAGCCCAGGGCATCCAGGTGACAAAGGCAAGAAGTGAGCTGGCACGGCCAGGCCCTATGCCTGTTGCATCCGAGTCACCCAAGGACAGGACAGTAGGGTGGGGGACCCCGCACACTAATGAACGATCCAGACATCTGGCCAGAGGAAGAGATGGAAGCTGGCAGACCCTCTGGAGGAGGGAATCCTCAACCAAAGCCATGGGGCCTGGGCCTCGAGGGCAGCCTACTGACCACATTTCTGTCAAACACACCCAGGACCACAGACTGACACAGGGAGTGACAGGCAAGGCCCGGGGGGGTGGGGGCAGAGAGCACACCCCCACAGTTCCTGCCCACAGCAGGGCTCAGGCCGGAGTGCTCGTCCTGAGGGTGCCCAGGAGCAACAGCCCAAGCAACCCTCCTCTTGCCCCCTAGACCTACGAGCAGCACGAGTGGGTCATCCACCTGGCAGGCAAGCTCCTAGCCAACGACGCCGAGGCTCTGTCCCTGCTGGACCTTAACCCCTTTGCGGATAGGGACCCTCCCAGGTGAGACATTTCCCCCAGGCGGTACCCTCATCTACCATGGCCTGAGCTGCCTCTCAGGGCCGCTCCCCCAAAGGCAGAATGTGCTCTTGGGGCCAGGCCCCACCCTCTGGAAACGGGCGGGGTGCGAAGGTCCTCCGCGAGCCCCTTTTCCCCCCGGCACGCGCACCGGCCGAGAGGACACGGGCTTCCGGGGAAGGTGGGCCTCCTAGAGCAAGTCCTGTGCTCCGGCCTGGGGCACCTGGCGGCGGCCCCGAGCACTGGGCCTTCTTCAAGGCTAGGGTCTCGTTTTCCAGAGCCCTGCCTGCCCCACATCATCTGGTCCGGGGCCTGGTTGTGATGCGGACTCCTCGTGGGCCGCTCTGGCTTCCTTGAGCAGCCTCTCCCCCCAGGATTGCCGTGACAGACACACGGCCCCTCCTGGAGTGTAGACCTGGGCCCCGGAGCCCTGGGGCCCCCTGAGAAGCCGGGTCTCAGCAGGCAGAGGCTGACGCCAGCCCCCCCTGCAGGTGGGTCAGGGGAGAACACTACAGGTACAAGTTCAGCCGCCCTGGGGGCCTGCACGCAGCCGATGGCAAGTGGTGGATCCGGAAGAGGCTGGGCCCCTACTTCCCTCCGCTCAGCCTCCGGGACCTGAGGGGCTACTTTAGGTCACGGGAGTGGCCACACCCAGGACCGACACAGAGGGACCCAGCGCCTGTGCACTGAGAAATAAAGTGGGGAGACATTGCACCCCAGCACTGCTACCTGCACCCAGATGTCCAGGAAAGCAGACCGGGGTGAGGGTGGCGTTGGGGGTCTGCTGGGGTCCCGGGGGCATCTGTGCTTCCTCATCTCCCACAACGGGTCCCCGAGCAACTCAGAAAGCTCCCTGCCTCACCCCACCCTCCGTCATCTCCCTTGTCACCAGTCCCCCAGACACTGGAGTCTCAAGGGAGCTCTGGTCAACCCGTCAATCCGGGAACATCAGCACCCACTACACGGAGCCTCCGTTCCTCCTGTTGACCGTGGCCTGGCCAGGGGGGTCGCTCGCGTCCTTGGCACCGAAGGTGCTGGTCCGCAGCCAGGCCTGCAGCCAAGCCCCCGTGTGTGCCCGGTGTGGCGGTGAGAAGCCTTCACTGCCTGCTCCTCTTCCTCAGCCCTGGGGGCCCCCCACCGCATCCAGGATGGGGACTGAGAGGGGGAGGAGGGAAGGCTCCCAATCCCCCCTCATGCCGACCCCTCCTCAGGACCCACACACACCCCACACAAAACCCTCCAGGCCGACCGGGGCCCCACTTTCCTGCCCAGTGACCAGCAGCCAGAAGCCATTTGTGCCCCGGTGGGTAGGCCACCTCCACCAGACCCTGAACAAAGTGCCTCCTCATGCTCTGTTGTGACCATGTCCCCCCCCCCCAGTCACACTCCATGGAGCCTCCTGCTCCCTGACCTGCAGGACGGGGGCTGGATGCTGGGGTGGCAGGGGTCCCCACGGTGGCAGAAGTTAAGCTGGGTTCATTATCTTTCACTTGGCCAGTCTGGGGCCCCGCCACAAAGAGACCTGGGGGGCAGCCAGAACCTTCCCTGTGTGATGTGAGCTGGGAGTGAACAGGGTAGTGTCCCCCCAGACAAATCAACAAAGCACCGAGCAGCACCTCCCAGCGCTGGTCAGCCCAGCTGAAGGATGGGGGGGGGATCCAGCTCCCCCAGGGGACAGCAGGCCAGGGGTACCGGCAGCCCCCCTTCTCCCCGGGCCTGGCAAGTACTGGGAGGGGTGGCCCCACTGCACAGGCCCTGGGGCGATGGTTCAGGCCAAGAGGCCGGGAAGAGGTGGGTACAAGCGCAGGTCTGTGTGCAGCGGCCCCCCCACCCGCCTGGGGGTCCAGCCCAGGTGCCAACAGAGGGGCCGTGTTCCTGCTCACAGGGAAACAGGCGCCCTGTGTCTGCAGCAGGACAGACAGGGCCTCAGACAAGGAGCCTGGAGCCAGCAAGTCTGCCTGCAGCAGCCAAGCACCAGCCACTGCGCCTGGGCAGCCCTGCCCGGGGGTTCTGCCAAGGAGCGGGGGCACCAGGGGTCTGAGGAGACCCTGCATGTTGGCTCCGGTGGTGCTGCAACCCCCCCTGCCCAGAACCTCGGGCGGCCTGCCTGCCAGGAGCCGTGGGGGCTCCCCAACTCTCTCCGGCCCTCCTCATCTCCCCTCCGGGCTTGCTGCCACCCTGGCTGGGCAGGGGAGGCGCCTATGACCCAGCGCCCCTGGCTGGGGACTCCTCTCTGAGCCTCTGTCCAGCCATGCCCCCCAAGCCTCCGCGACCCCTGAAGACACAGAGCAGGGGCGGTTTGGGCCAGGAGCAGGGCTGGAGTGTGCTAGGGGGCCCCTTGGCTCAGGGGCCCCCGGGAGTCAGGCAGCTCCATCCCCATACTGGGACAGGACACACATCTACTCACCTGGGCATCACAGGTGAATCCAGGCCCAGGCTGGGAAGGCACAGTGCTGGGGTCTGTCTCACGCCGCCTCCTCCCTCCAGAGGCTCCAGGACCACCCCTCCCACTGAACGGCAGCCTTGGAAGCCTCTCCTGAGGCCACTCGCTCCTGCTCCCATCGAAGGGAGTTGGACTGAATCCTTCCTCTACTCAACCCTCCCACCACCCCTCCCGAGCATGGACCTGGGTCATGGCCTATCACCCCAGCCACACCCTGCAGCCTCTCCCTGCGCCCCCCCCAGCAGATCAGGCCTTAGAGCCCACACCCCGCAGGGCTGCCTCGCCCTGCCTTCCCTGGAACCGGCTGCTCCTGATCATGCTCTGGCTGGTGGGGACCTTGGCCTGGCCCCCCAGTGCCAAGTGGCACCCAGTACAGGTCTGCTGAATAAACACTCCACCGAATGACAGGAAAAAAGCCCGAGCACTGTTCATAGCTGCTCTGCCTGACGTGCCCTTTCTCCAGCCTCATGAGAATCTGCAGTTTCTTGTCAGCCCCAGAGAAACTTCTAGAGGGGCCGAGCTGTTCAGGGACAGGAGGCGGGGCGTTAGCTCATCTTCCCTCTGGACAGCTGAGTCTGAGAGAATGGGGGCACATCCTTCCTCTCCTGCTCTCCCCGAATCACCCACCTGGGCTAGGGGGGCCTGTAGGCGAGGTCTCCGCCCTGCCTGACAGGAAGCACAGAGTCTGCTGGAAACAGTGTGCCTCACACTCAGGTGGACATGCCCGAGGTGCCACCAGGAGGACAACGTGCCACTGCCGCCTCCCAGGGACGTGAGACTCGGGACCCTAGACACCACGGCACCATCCGCCAGACAGTGGCTGTGCTCAGACACCCACTGGGCCGGGCAGTTGGCCCCATCCAGAGCAGCAGGCCTAGCCAGGGGCCTGGTCCAGGGAGGACGCGCACCCTGCCTCCCATCTCGCTCTAGCGGCCAGGCGAGGGGCACGGGACACAGCTCACATTGTACATGAGCCGGGCTGCATGCGAGCCTTCACCAGGCCAGAGGGGGTCTTGGCACCTTATTTGCTCAGATGGTTTTTCACTGAAATACGACCAGGTGTGTTTTTGGCACCTACTGAGGCCAAGCATGTGCTCCTCTCAGTGTTGCTTAGAGACATTTATCCTCAGGGAGTCGGTTCCAAAGCCACCAGGTAAGGTATAGCTCAATATATCAGCAAATCAACTTTTAAAACCCCTAATGTAATCAACAAAATTTGGTAAACCTTTAGCTTGACTGACAAAGAGAGAAGACACAAATAATAGATTTTAAAAAGGGAGGGCACTGCTACCGACCTGATAGAAAATAAATAAATATATATATATATCATATATATATATGATATGTATGTATAATAGTACAATGAACAATTATGTCAACAAAGTAGGTAACCTAGATGAAATGGACAAACTCCTAGAGACACACAAACTATGGAAAGTGCCTCAAGAAGCAGCAGGAAATTTGAAAGGATCTATAACAAGTACAAGAGATTCAATCAGTAATCAAAAAACTCTCAACAGAGAAAACACTGGTCCACAAGGCTTCATTACTGAATTCTACCAAGAATTTAGAGAAGAATCAACACCACTTCCTAACATCCTTTGAGGCCTGTATTACCCTGATAAAGACAGCAATATCCTTTATGACTACAGATGCAAAAATCCTCAATAAAAAGACTAGCAAAACCTAACATATTAAAAGGATCATACTCTATGACCAAGTGGGAATTATCCTAGGAGTGTCAGAGTGGGTCAACATAAAATCAAGCGATGCAATCCACCACGTTAACAGGATGCAGAGGGGGAACTACATGCCCACCTCAACTGATGTAGAAAAAGCATTAAAAAATTCAACATCCTTTCACGATAAAAATTACTCCAAAAACTAGAAGTAAAAGGGAACTTCTTCAACATAAAAGGCATTTATAAAAAACCCACAGTTGACATCATACTCAACAGTGAAAGACTGAAAACTTGACCCCCAAAATCAGGACCAAGAAAAGGATGCCATTTTTACCACTGTTATTCACCGGCAGTAAAATGACTCACAAATGACGGCCTATCCGTGGTCATGTACTGCCTAGCAATGGGGATACTTTCTGATAAACTAGTCATTAGGCAATTGTGTTGTTACATGAACATCTTAAAGTGCACATAGACGTGCCTACATGGCAGACCCTAATCACCTATGCCGTATGGTACAGCATATTGCCCCTCGGCTACAAACCTGTACAGCATGTTTCTATACAAAATAACCAGAGATTAAATCGAGCTCGAGAGAAAATGCTGCAGTCAAGAGACCAGCAAACACAAAATGGATGAGGCTACTGCCAGCATGACACAGGACACTGTGTTCCAGCCAACATTCCATTTTATAAGTTGAAAGAATATACTCTAAAATAATGATAAAATGTATAATATAGCAAATACTTAAACCAGTATTTATTATTATCAATAATAAACCAGTCATTTATTATCAAGTATTATATACTTGGCATAACTGTATCTGCCATACTTTTATATGTCTGTCATCACAGTAGGTGTGTTTGACACCAGCATCACCACAAACATTGTGTTGTGCTATGACATCACTAGGTGATAGGAATTTTTCAGCTCCATTATAAATTTTGGGGCCACTGTCATATATGTGGTCCACTGTTGACTGAAAAAAAGCATCATTATGTGGTATGTGACTGTATAGAAAATCCCAGTGACCCACAAAAACACTGCTGCAGTTAATAAACTGATTTATCAAAGTTGCAGGTACAAGATCACACAAAAATCAGATGTGTTTCTATACACCAGCAATGAACAATTGGAAAAAGAAACTAAGGAAACAATTCCATTCACAATAGCATCCAAAAGAATAAAATACCTAGGATAAATCTAACCAAGGAGGCGAAAGACTTGTGCACTGAAAACTACTAAACATTGCAAAAAAAAAATTACAGACAACCTAAATAAGTGGAAGGCATCTGTGTTCATGGATTGGATGACTTAATACTGTTAAGATGACAATATTACCCAAAGCAACCTATTGAAATCTCTACCAAAATTCTAAGAGCCTTTTTTGTAGAACTGGAACAATCAGTCTTCAAATTCATGTGGAATTGCAAGGGGCCCCAAACAAAACAATCTTGAAAAAAAAGAAAAAATTTGAAAGACTCACACTTTCTAATTTTAAAACGTATGTAGCTATAGTAATCAAAACAGTGGTACTGGCATAAGGATAGACATAGAGACCAATGGAATTGAATGAAGACCTAGAAATAAACTCACACATATGGTCAAATGATTTTTGACAAGGGTGCCAAGACAATTCAATGGGGAAAGGAGTCTTCAACAAGAGGTGCTGGAGGAAAAGGGAGTCTGAACCCTAAAGAATGAAGTTGGGTTCACACCATATTCAAAAATTAAAATGAATGAAAGACCTAAACATAAGAGCTAACACTATTGAAACTCTTAGAAGAAAACATAGGTAAATCTTCAGGACCTTTGAATTTAGCAATGGGTTCTTAGATATGACACCAAAGGCAGTAGCAACAAATAAAAAATTGGACTTTATCACAATTTAAAACTTTTGTACCTCTATGAACATTATAAAGAAAGTGTAAAGACAACCAACAGAATGGGAAAAAATATTTGCAAGTCATAGATCTGATAAGAGTCTAGTGTCCACAGTATATAAGGAACTCTTACAACTAAACAACAAAAAGCAAACACCCCAATTCAAAAGGACTTAAATAGACATTTCTCCAAGAAAGACACAAATGGCCAACAAGCACATGAAAAGATGTTCAACATCCTTAGTCATTAGGGAAATGCACATGGAAACCACAATGAGATGCCACTTCACACTCACCAGGATGGCTATAATTTTTTTAAATAGAGAAAAACAAGTGTTGACAAGGACATGAAGAAATTGGAACCCTTGTATATTGCAGGCAAGAATGCAGAATGGTGTAATCACTGTGGAAAACCATCTGGCAGTTCCTCAGAAAGTTAAACATAGAATTACCATATGGTCCACTAATTCCACTTCTGGGTATATATTAAAAAAAAAAAAAAGAGTGAAAACACAGACTCAAACTGATACTTGTTCACAGCAGCATTATTCATAATAGCCAAAAGTTGAAAACAACCCAGATGTCCTCCAGAAGATTAATGAATAAACAGAATGTGATCTATCCATACAATGGAATATTATTCACCCACAAAAAAGAATAAACCTTTATGGGTAAACCTTGAAAACATGCTCAGTAAAAGAAGGCAGACATGAAAGGCTGCCTGTTATATGATCCCATTTACATGAAATATCTAGAATAGGTAAATCATAGAGATGGAAAGATTGGTGGTTGCCAGGGGCTGGGGGAAGGGAGTTGGGGAATCACTGCTAGCGGGCACAGGGTTTCCTTCAGAGGGGATGAAATATTTTGGGACTAGATAGAGGTGATGTGTGTACAATACTGTGACATACTAAACGCTGCTGATTATTTACTTAAATGGTTAATTTTATGTTAACGTCAATTTTTTAAACAATGAAAGGGAACAATAACAAAAAGGAAGGAATAATCTAGCACAAGAAAAGACGAGAAGCTGAAAGCCAGAATGGAGCACCCCACTCAGGCTGAAGGGAAGAGGCATCTTGTCCTGATGAAGTAGGGACTCCAACAAAGAACTTGGCATAAAACTGGAACCCTTTCACAGCCAAAACATTAGAGAAAAATATCCATGAAACTCAATCTGGTTCTTTGAAAATATCAATAAAATGGATAAACTTCTAGCTACAATGATCAGGGAAGAAAAAAGAAGAATGAAGACACAAATTACCAATATCAAGAAGGGAAAAAGGGACATCACTACAGATCCTGTCAACACTGAAATGGTAAAAACTATTGTGAACAACTATTATAATAGATTTGATATCCTAGTTGAAATGGAAAAACAAAAAATCCATGAAAGACACAAATTACCAAAACTGACTATTGAAGAGGGAGAAAACCCAAATAGCCCCATAACAATGAAAGAAATTGAATTCATAACTTAGAACCTCACAAAGAAGATTTCAGGCCAAGATGTTTTGATTGGTAAGTTCTAGCCAACATTTAATAAAGAAATTATATCATCCTATACAAACTTTCAGAAAATGGAGAAGGAAACCTCACATACAACTGGTCAGAATATAAGAAGGTACAACACTGGGAAACAGTTTGACATTTCTAAAAACATGGACAGTACATTTGACCCAGCCTTTCCTCTCCTTGGTATCTACCCAAGAGAAATGAAAGCACATTACTACCTGTAGGTAATGTTACTTACAGATTTATTTATAAGAGCCAAAAAATGGAATAGTCCAGGAGTCCATTAGCAAGACAGTGGATGATCCTATTGTGTTGTAGCCACACAATAATCCTCAGCAATAAAGAGATCAAATTATTGACACACACAATGACATACATATTTGAACCTCAAAAACACACTTAGCTAATGAATCCAGAGACAAAAAAAATACGTTGTGATTCTGTTTATACAGAACTCCAGAGGTCCTGGCTGGTGGCTCAGTGGGCCCAGCATATGGACATCCCTGGTTTGATTCTCAGTCAGCATACACAAGATAAGTGACCATCTGCTTCTCCCCCCCCTACCTGTTCCCTTTCTCTTTCTCTTCCCCTCCTGTGGCCGTAGCTCGACTGATTCAAGTATAGGCCCTAGGCGCTGAGAATAGCTCAGTTGGTCTGAGCATGTTGGCCTCAGGTGCTAAAAATAGCTCAACTGATTTGAGCATTGGCCCCAGATGGGGTTGCTGAGTGAATCCCGGGCAAGGCACATTGCAAGAGTCTGTCTCACTATCTCCCTTCTCTAACTTGGAAAAGAAAAAAAAATAGAACTCTAGGGAAGGATACAGTCTCAACTATGGTGACAGAAAACTGGTCAGTAGTTACCTGGGGCCAGGTTGGGGAGGAATTGACTGGGACATAGAACAAGGGAATAGTTGGGGGCTGGAAATGTTTTATATCTCTATTGCATGGTAGGTTCCCTGGTGTACACATTTGTCAAGAGCCACCAAGCTGTACACTTAAAATAGGTGCATTTTATTTTATGTAAATTACAACTGACTAGTTAAAGCCCTGATTTGTAGTAT
This sequence comes from Saccopteryx leptura, assembly GCF_036850995.1. Taxonomy (NCBI): domain Eukaryota; kingdom Metazoa; phylum Chordata; class Mammalia; order Chiroptera; family Emballonuridae; genus Saccopteryx; species Saccopteryx leptura. Next base: position 214,775,648 of record NC_089506.1, read on the forward strand.
GTTTTTTAAATTTCTGTGGTCGAAGTCTGATTTCAAGCTACAGGGCGTCATCACTCAGCACTGCAGGAAAGGATTGCATGTTTGGATCTTGTGCAATGGGACGAACCAGCGCCAGCACCCACCACCCATACCTTGAGTTGGTTTTCAAAACAAAAGAAAACGTTGAAATTTCACAACTCCTGACTAAAATAACTAAGACTGGCAATGCCAGTATTGGCAATGCAGAGGGTAATGGGAGTGCTGGTCAAAGTCTAAAGTTGGCAGCATCTACTGAAACTAAATGCCCAGGACCAGCAGCCCATCCCTAGATATGTGCACAATACAAGCAAGGACAGATGTCCCCAAGAGGCATGTGCTCAAGTTCACAGCAGCCTGTTCATAAGAGACAAAAACAGCAAACAACCCCAAATCCATCAAGAGTAGGGCAGACAAATGATGTTTGTGTGCTTACTTGATGAAATACCTTACAGCCAAGAGAATCAACAACCTACAACCATGTGGAAAATGGGGTGACTATCCCAGACGTGCCTCTGAGCAAAAGTTGAGATGCACGTAAGTGCATGCTACGTGACATTCATTACCTTACACGGACATGCAGGACCGGACTATGGTGCCACAGACCAGGGTCATGGTTCTGTTGGGGACTCACAAGGGGCCACGAGGTTAGAGTTCTTGACCTGGTGGTGGTTACACTGACATTCAGTTTGTGAGCATTTTCTGAGCTCACACATTTAGTGGACTTTTTTTTTTTTGTATGTGTTCTAACTCACAATGAAAATATTTTAAAACAGAAGAATCTGTTTCCGTTGTTGAATATGAGATCCTGCTTAGTTTCGGTTTATTATAAAGAACATTGAGCTGGGTATTCCTCTTTTCACAGGCATGTGTAAGAGAGTGTAAGCACACAGGTCTGTGTCCATTGTCACCCTTGATGTGACCCAAATTTCACCCAACTGATTTTATGTTTTGACTGACTGCATTTTTCCTTTGCTTATTGCTGTCCCTCTCCATCCTCCCTTTTCACTCTTTGGAAATGTTTTCTGTTCCCTAAGTTTTTTTTTTTTATCAATTTTTTTGTTTTGCTTTGTATTTTTCTGAAGTGAGGAGCGAGAAGGCAGAGAGACAGAATCCCGCATGCACCTGACTGGGATCCACCCAGCATGCCCACCAGGGGGTGATGCTCTGCCCATCTGGGGCGTTGCTCCATTGCAACCAGAGCCATTCTAGCACCTGAGGCGGAGGCCATGGAGCCATCCTCAGCGCCTGGGCCAACTTTGCTCCAATGGAGCCTTGGCTGCGGGAGGGGAAGAGAGAGACAGAGAGGAAGGAGAGGGGGAGGAGTGGAGAAGCAGATGGGTGCCTCACCTGTGTGCCCTGGCCGGGAATCGAACCCGGGACTCCCGCACGCCAGGCTGATGCTCTACCACTGAGCCAACCAGCCAGGGCCTCTGTTCCCTAAGTTTTTAAGTCTCAGTCCGACCTCCCCAGGTGGGGACTCCAGGGAGGACTGGGAAAGCCCTGATGCCCCTTCCCAGGGCATCTTGTCAGGCTGCCGCTCTCTCGTCTCCAGTGAGTGTCGCTTTCAAAGTTGTTTGAACCCAGCACCATGAGCAAGCTCCACCCACAAAGTCTCCTCCAGTGGAGAAGAGCTGGAAGCCGCCCCACTCACTGCCCACATCTTCCTGTAAGAACATCTTGTTTTAAGGCTAAAACCCAGGAAAGGTGTGATGGCAAGGTAAAGAGACAAGATAATGCCTCTGGCCTCTTCTTTTCTCCTTCCAAGAGGTAACCCGACTCCGTTTGTCCTCAGGGAGGGTCATCCTAAGTCACCTCCTCCTTGCTCTGGCTCCGCTGGTCGCTGGTCGCTGCACCTGGGCCACTAGGACATTCAGCGCCAGCCCTGCAGCTGCAGGCCTTTCAGTGGCGGGCATGCATTTGCATCTCAATAACCCCTGATTAATATTTAAGGAGCCAGCTGTCTGAGCCACAGGAAAAAAAATAGGGAAAAAACATGCCTTGTTCCTTTAAGGGGCAGGCTCTGGGCTCTTCATCAAGTGGCCTCATCTCCCCACTTGGTTTTCACACTCACACAATTCTTCTAGATGAAAAAAATATGAAGCGCCATTAGCAAGTTATCAGGGACCAACTGTGTCCCCATCAATGCTCCTCAGTCCATTGTGGGCCACCGTGCAGCTGCAGGGCTGGCGCTGAGCAAGCCCCCGGGCTGGGCTCCATCCCTCTGTCCGCGGTCGTGGGGCACTGCCTCCACCGTGCCCTTTCACTGCACGTCAGGTGGAAGTGGATGCCACGTTCAGAGATCGCACACAGGCCTGGGGGGACAGGTCCCAGCCAACGCCCCCTCACACCCTGTCCTCACTCAGGGAGTCACAGGCCCCACCGCTGTTGTCTCTGCGGGGTGGCTGCATGCCTCTCCACCCTGTCCCAATCTGCCCCCAGCCTGTCACAGGCCGGCTACTGGGGGAGAGCGGATGGTTCTTGTCAATCAAGTCAGGCCACCTGTACAGAGAGCCCTTTCCTCACTGACCACCACCCCTGGCAGGGTGTCTCCTTTTATCCCCTGGGTCTCCACTGACAGGTCTGCCCAAGGCCTTCCCTAGCCACCGCGGGAGGGCGTCCCTCCACTGTACTGCTCTGGGCAGGTGGCACTGGGGCCTAGAGCTTCCTGCTGCCTTGGCTCCTCCTGGAAGCATCAGCTCCACCAACGAGGGCCTGGGGATCAGTTGTAGTGGGTTGAATAGTGTCCCCCCCCCAAATTCATATCTAACCAGAACCTCAGAACGAGACCTTCGGAACTAGGATATTTGCAGATGTATTAATAATTAGTTAAGAGGTCTTGATGGATGGCAGGCAAACCCTAAATCCAGTGTCTGGTATCCTTATTATTAGAGGAGACACAGAGGCACGGGGGAAAGCCGTGTGAAAACAGAGAGCGGGGTGACACAGACACAACCTGAGAGACACGGAGCCCCCAGGAGCTGGAAGAGGCAGAAAGGACCCTCCCCCTGGAATCTGAGAGGGAGCGAGGCCCTGAAATCCCTTGATCTCAGACCTCTAGCCTCCAGCCAGTGAGAGGATGCATTCCTATTGTTCTCAGCACCTGGGCGTGGTCCTGTGCTACTGCGCCCCCCCCACACTCCCCCCACAGGAGTGAAGGCAGCGACTCTGGACCTGGGACAGACTTGTGTACCTGTTCTGGCTGTGCATGTGGTCAAGGGTGGTCCTCACTGCCGCCCTCCTCATTGACCTGGGGGGCGGGTGGCTGGGTGCCTCCTGGGGCAGTAGCCCCATCTGAGTTGATCAGGGGCACAAGGCAGCAGGACCCCCATCAGCCCACACAGCACCCTATAACACTGTCTGGGCCCTTGATGGTCACGTGACCCTGGGAGTCCCGGTCCTGCTCCAAGTTGTTCACGCCCAGCCAGAGCCCTGGGCGCTCCTGGCACCTGCCCAGAGGCATATTGTCCTCAGTACACAGCACAGATCACTGCTGTAATAAGTCCCTGGAGGGGAGTGGACACTGGAGGCCCAAGAGTCCAACCTCTTCCTGGGAGGGGGAGGGTCCCAGGCCCCCAGCACCTCCCCACCCAGGTCCTGTGCTCACGGCCGGCAGGATTCTGCTCCCGGAGACCATCAACAAAGGGCAGACCTAGAGAAAGGACTCAAAACCCTTACCAGACAGCCTGGCTGCAGGACGCCTGGAGACAAAATCTCTGGTTTCAAATGCATCTTCCAAGGAGATCAGGCATCCCAGTGGTAAGGGCATCCTCAGCCAGTCTGGCATCTACACCCACAGTCTTGCTGACCTGTCCCCACGTACTTCCCAAGGACGCCTGACAGCACTGTGACCCCAGTCCCTCTCAGGAACCATGATGGCACCAGGAGGACACCATTTGGCTGCAGGGTCCCCAGCCCCACGCTCGCAGCTACGGCAGGTCCTGCAGGAGCCCCTGCCCCATCTGGAGCCGCCCAGAGGGGCCCACTCGGGGCAGCTGTGGCAGCCATGAGCCCAGGCAGGGCCCCAGGTCTCCGCTGCGTGCAGCCCACTGACTCATTCCGCATTTGCTGGCATCACAGGGTCTCTCAGCTGGTGGGACAGTTACCAAGGGTGACTCCCCTCTATTGTGCTTGAGAGCTGGGGCAGGAACATGGCAAAGTCTGGAGGGCCTTCAAGTGGAGGCAGCAGCTCTGGAGGCCTCAAGGCAGCTCTGCCAGCTGACCCCACTAAGACGCACCGCTTTAGTATCCCCTTCTCGCGTCCCCAGAGCTGGCAGGGGGTGCCTTGGAGGGCCTCTGAGCCTCCCTGGGCCAGCTCTCCCGGCCCCGCCTTGCCCTAGGCTAGGGGCAGAGCTTCCAGGAGAACAGGTGTTGGGCCCCTCGGACCACAGGGCACTTTGTCTGGACCAGAGGAAGATTCCAGGGTCCCTGAATCATGCCTTTCTGGGGGCCAGGGTCTCTGGCTCAGGTCCCAAGGGGATAAGTAAATAGCACTTGTCTTCCCCAGGCAGGTGGGTAGGGAGGTGGGAGAACACGGGAACCTGGCACGCGGCTGCCCCGTCCCCGGCGAGCCTGGCGGGCGAGGGTTAAATGCTGCAGTGAGAGGGACAACACCCCAGCCCGGGCCAGGCCGGGAGACAGCTGGCCTGTCACCTGTCAGGGCTCAGGCACCACAGCTGTGCCGACAGCAAGAGCCCAGACTCTGATCCAGGAAAACAAAGTGCCCACGCTGTGCTCAGAATTCCAATTGGTGCCACACGCTGCTGGCAAGAGCCGAAAGGCAGCGCGGGCTGGCAACAGGGTGGACGCCGGGAGCGCCTATGGGTCCTCACGCAAGGCGGGAGCCCTGGGCCCAGGACACCCTGGCAGCACAAGGTGCAGCAGCCCCATCCCTTCTGGGAGGCGCCTGGAGACCCTGCAACCCAGCCAAGCACAGGCTCTGCCACGCCGGTGAAAACAGGAGAAGAACCCCATGACGGGAGAAGGACCGGCACTCCCAGGCCTGGGCTGAGCTGGTCCTCACTGCCTGCCACGGGGGCCGGGAGCCGAGAACACTGGAACGACTCACCTGCCTGATGATCCTGCAGCCAGAACCAGTAATGAGCTCGGAGAGCTGCCGCCTCTGCCTTTCCAGGGATTCTGGGCCCAAATTACAGCCAGGAAGGGGAGTCACCCCATTCCAACATTACCCCACAGCTCAGTAGTGTACCCCCAAAAGATGTGTCCATGTCCTGACTCTCAAAACCTATGGACATGACCTTATTTGGAAAAGGGGTCTTTGCATTTTAATTAAATTAAGGATCTTCAGATGAGAACATCCTGGCTTACCAGAACAGGTCCTAAATCCAATGACAAATGTCCTTATAAGAGACGGAAGAGGAGAGATACAGACCCGTGAAGATGGAGGCAGAGATCGGTATGATGCAGCCACAACCCAAGGGATGCCTGAAGCTAGCAGAAGCTGGGAGAGGCCAGGTGGAGCCCCCTGGAGCCTCTGGAGGGAGCACAGCCCTGGACACCTTGATCTCAGCCTCCTGGCTCTGAACTGGGAGAAAACAACTGGCTGTTGTTTTACGCTACCCAGTTTGTGCCAGTTTGTTCTGGCGGTCACAGGACACCGCGCACCTGCCATCCTACCACGGTGCGGGGGTGAGGGAGCGGCTCCATCTCCCCAGGCTTCCTCTGACCCCTCCGGCCAGCCCGGGCAGTGCAGCTGCTCCTTGTGGCCCCATGGAGACACACTTCGCCTCTGGCTGCACTGGAGACGCCCAGAGTCAGACGCAGAGACATCCCTTGGCTTAGAGGAAATGGGCCAATCCCTCAAAAACCACAAACAACCACACTCCCCTACAGACATTGAATTTGCAGTTAAAAATGTGAGAGAAATGTCCAGGCCTCGGTGGTTTACTGATGATATCTACCAAACATTTAAAGAAGAAATAACACCAATTCTGCCCGGCCCCTTCCAGAAAGGAGAAAAGGAGGGAACACGTCACAGTCCACTTTATCAGGCCGGCAGGACCCCGAGACCAAACCAGAAAGAGACAGCACCAGGAAGTGACCACCCTCAGGAGCACAGACAGGAGAAAGCTCAACAGAACATTAGCAAATGAATTAGCAGCAAACACACAGAAGTATACACCACGATTCACCCAGGAATGCAAGGCTAGTTCAGAATTTCAAAACCAATGAAAGGACTAAGTAAGAAAAACCATATGATCATATCAATAGCTACAGGGAAAAAAACCCAGACAAAATTCAACATCAATGTAGAATTTAAAAAATAAGGTCTCTGTAAATTAGGGATAGAAGGAAACTTCCTTAACCTGATAAAGGACAACAATAAAACCCAGAGCTGTCACCCCAAGAATGGGGAAGGACGGACTGCTTCCCCGTAAGAGCGGGAACAAGAGGAGGCCACCAGCTCTCTCAGCCGCCACTGTTCACCGTCAGGCTGGGGTCCTCCCCGGAGCAATCCGGTGAGAAAAGGGAATCGACGCGGCAGGGGTGAGGTTCAGAGGCATCGCACTGAGAGAAACTGGCCGGCGGCCTGGTTCCATTTACATGCAGGTTTAGAACAGGTGGGTGTGGTCTATGGTGACTCATCTGGGGACTCACTGGAGGGGCAGGCGAAACTTTCAGGCACATGGGACAGACACGTGGGATGGTTACTGGTGGAGATCACTTGTCAAAGCCCAACACATAGCGTAAGACACTCGTGTTTCACGATGAGCGAGACACCTTGATTATTTTAAGGAGCAAAGAGAGCAGGAGTGTAGGGGCCTCTGCATTCTCTGACCCTCTGTGGACCTCAGTTTCCCATCAGTACATGAGGGCACAGCCCAGCCGAGCACTAAGGCCTTGAGGGTCCCATTCCATAGCCCTACCTCGCACCCTAAACTTAATTATATCTGCAAAGACACTATTTTCAAAGAAGGTCACATTCACAGGCTCTCGGGACATATCTTGGGGGGGGGGGGGGCGCCATACAGACATACAACCTGGAAGCCCAGAAGGTCCACGAGGATGGGGCCCTGGCACCTGCTATGCCCGGGCTGCTCACATGGAGGCATTGCCCAACCCTGCATATTCACACACAGCCGATGACCCCAAGGGCACAGCCCAGGCCAACGCCCGAAGTCCTGCTACCAGGACACCCTTTCTGGTGAGTGCACACCACCCACACGGTGTGCACTCACATGCTCAGCGGGCAAGGGGCCTCTGACTCCAAACCTTCCCCGCCCACCCTCCTTCCTTGATAGGTCACCCTGATAGGCACCACCGGCGGCTGTTACCCACCAATGTGTCTCAGGCCACGTGGACAGGCTCCCACCTGGCTGGCATTCTGAGCTCATAGGACAGTCCCGTCTGGACACACAGCAGTGGGCCGCGAACCTGATCCCTGTGCTCTGAGGAGCTGGGGCAAGGGCAGGAGGGGTGAGACATTCTGGGAACAGTAGGAAGGCCATCATCCCAGGTGGGAGAGAGTGGCAGATGAGCACCATGATAGGAAAATGGCTGAGAGATTAAACTGCAGCCTTGAGACAAGCCTATGGTGTGGACTTCGGAACGCCAAGTCCTGCGGGGACAGAACACTGCTCCGGCAAGCACTAAGATTGTTTATAAGAAGCAGCTGATCCCTATAGCCATTTTTCTGACATGCCTAGGGGCATTGGTTGGTCAGCTTTCTCTGCACCTGAATCCACTGTAGACTAATTTGACCCAGGCTCTGCTAATTTGCTTGATGAGCAAAGAGACCAATAAGTACGATGAGGCTGCAGAGATCTGGGCTCTCAGTCCTACAGGCTGGGAGTTCCCTGTACCCATCTTTTCTCTATGTTGTGTCTTGTATGTGTTTTTTATTAAGTCCTGCAGTGCCTTCCTTTTGTGCAGCCCCACTGCTGAGCTGGTCTCGGCACACCATGTCCCAGAGCGTCACACGAGAGCCACCTCCCCCCAGGTCATGGTGGCCCATGGCCCAAGAACAGGCCCCTGTGTCACTTGGTCTACTACTGAGTAGGACCTGCAGATGACTACTGGCCTGCCCCGGGTCCTCAGAGGCCGAGTCTGAAGAAGTTGCAGTCCCCATTGTGGTCTCCCCAGATCCAGGCTTAGCCAAGTGAGGGCCCTCAGTCTGGGGGACCCTCAGAGGGCCATCGCCACATGGGCATGACTTAGGGGGACAGCTAGAGGTGAGAGAGGCTGGCGCTAGGTCCCAAGGCCAGCTTGACTGACCGGTTGAGGCTGAAAGGGTCTGGCCAGGTTGCCTCTTCGTGCATTACTCTGGTATTTTGACATTTTTGCAGAGATTTTAGTCTTTGTGAAAGGCAAGACCTGGACAAGGCCTGTGCCTCTCACAGTATGTCCCCTGGAGCCGCCAACTGGAAGGGCCTTGACCAGCATCAGGCTATGGCCTCACCAGGTACTCCTACCCTGCCCCCAGGGGCACCACTCAAGGACAGAGCATTTCTGAGAGCACTGTCCTCCCCCCCTCCCGCCCCGGGCCTAAAGGAGCCCCTGGCCCAGCTCACAGCCTGACATTCCTGAAATGTTTCGTAGACTCGCAGTGAAGCTGCCTGGCCCCGGGCTTCTCTGTGGTTTCTAAGTTACTGATGTAATCTCCTTATTCCTTACAGGTCAATTCAGATTGTCTATTTCTTCTGGAGACAATTTTGGTTATTTATGTCTCTCTGGGAATTACCCATTTTTTCTGTTACCTAATTTGTCAGCCTGCAGTTTTCACCATATCCCGTGTAAGCCCTGGTGATTTCCAGAAGTGGCCGGGACACAGAGCTGACAGCCTCCAGCATGACGTCACAGAAATGTGCCCATAGGTGCTGCCCCGTTCTCAGTCTTCCGGGAAAGGGAGTGCAGTTTCCATCATCGCATATGACGTCAGACGTGCAGCTCTTGGGAATACTCCCTTCAAGTTAATGACATGCCTTTCCCAATTCCTTCAGCATTTTTATCATAAATTAGTGTTGACAGTTATTAAATACTTTGTCCGCATTAGCTCATAGATAAGCTATACTGATCGATTTTTTTAATCGTTTTTTTATTTTATTTTTCAATTACAGATGACATACATTATTATATTAGTTTCAGGTGTACAACCCCAGTGATTAGACATGACATAACTTTACTAAGGGACCATTCCAATACATCCCACATCGACCTGACACCATACATAGTTATTACAGTATGATTGACTGTATTCCTATGCTGTACTTTACATCCCCATGACTGTTCTACAACAACTAATTTGTACTTTTTAAAAACTTTTATTTAGAAAATTAACTTTAACAGGGTGAAATTGACCAACAAGAGGACATAGGTTTCAGGTAAACATCTCTATAGCATTTGAGCTGTTGATTAAGTTGTGTACCCATCACCCAAAGTCAAGTCATTTTCCGTCACCGTGTATTTGACCCTCTTTACACCCTTCTCCCCACTCCCTCTCCTGCCCCCTCCCCCACACCCCCTCCCCCAGTAGCCACTTCACTTTTATCTATGTCCATGAGTCTCAGTTTTATATCCCACCCATGTCCTTCTTAACCCCTTTTCCTTTTCACCCAGCCCCCAGCCCCACCCCCATCTGGCCACCATCAAAAAGCTCTCTGAGTCTGTTTCTATTCTGCCTGTTCATTCATCTTGTTTTTTAGTCAATTGTTGATAGATAGATAGATAGATAGATAGATATTTTATTACCTTTATTGTTCATATTTTTGGTCCCTTTTTTATTCTTAAAGAAGATCTTTTAACATTATGTATAATACTGGTTTGAAGGTGATGAACCTTTTTAGCTTTTCCTTGTCTGGGAAGGTCTTTATCTGTCTTTGGATTTTTTTTTTCTTTTCTTTTTTTTTTTACAGAGACAGAGCGAGAGTCAGAGAGAGGGATAAACAGAAACGGAGAGAGATGAGAAGCATCAATCATCAGTTTTTCATTGCGACACCTTAGTTGTTCATTGATTGCTTTCTCATATGTGCCTTGACCGCGGGCCTTCAGCAGACCAAGTGACCCCTTACTTGAACCAGCGTCCTTGGGTCCAAGCTGGTGAGCTTTGCTCAAACCAGATGAGCCCGTGCTCAAGCTGGCAACCTCGGGGTTTCAAACCTGGGTCCTCTACATCCCAGTCCGACACTCTATCCACTGCGCCACCACCTTGTCAGGCTGTCTTTTGATTTTAAATTATAGCTTTGCTGGTAGAGTAATTTTCATTGCAGGTCCTTACTTTTCATCACTTAAATATTCCCTGCCAATCTCTCTGGCCTGCAAAGTTTCTGTTGAGAAATTAGCTGACAGTCTTATGGGAGCTCCCTTGTAGGGAACTAACTGCTTTTCTCTTGCTGCTCTCAAGATTTTCTCTTTGTCTTTAACCTTATTCATTGTAATTATGATGTGTCTTGGTATGAGTCTCCTCGGGTTCATCTTGTTTGGGACTCTCTGTGCTTCCTGAACTTATATGTCTATTTCCTTCAACAAATAAGGGAAGACTTTTGTCATTTTTGCAAATAAGTTTTCAATGTCTTACTCTCTCTCTTCTCCTTCTGGTACCCCCATGATGTGAATGTTGGAACACCTTAAATAATACCAGAGGCTCCTTACACTATTCTCATGTTTGGATTTCATTTTCTTTTTGCTGTTCTGATAGAGTGTTTTTCGCTTCCTTATATTCCAAATTGCTGATTTTATTCTCAGCTTCATCTACTCTGTTGTTGATTCCATATAAATTATAATTCATTTCAATTAGTATATTCTTCATTTCTGATTGGTCCTTTTTTTTTATGCTGTTGAAGTTCTAAGTTCATTGAGCGTCCTTATACCCAGTGTTTTGAATTCTGCATCTCATAGATTGCTTGTCTCCATGCTGTTTAGTTCCTTTTCTGGAATTTTGTTCTGTTCTTTCATTTGGGCTGTTTCTTTGTATGCTCACTTTGGCAGACTCCCTGTGTTTGTTTCAATGTGCTAGGTAGAGATGCTACATCTCCCAGGCTTGGCAGAGTGGCCTAATGTATTGATAGTTGATGTCCTGTAAAGTCCAGTGGCACAGTCTCCCCACTCACCCAAGCTGAGCACTCAGATATGCCTCCAGTTTGGGCTATGTACACCTCCTCTTGTAGTTGGGCCTTGATTGTTGTTGGCACATTAATGAGAGGGACTTACCCCCCTCCCAGGCCAATCAGCTGCAAGGAATGGTTGTGACCACCAACCAATTACTACTGTGGAGGGTCAGCTGTGCAGGGGTCCACCCCACAGAGCAGGACTTACTTCAGCGGGGCTCTGGTGCCCACTGAGTCTGCCCTTTGCATGTGTCACTCGTGAAGGTCGTTGGGCGGCTGTGCTTCAATGTGGTCTGAAGCTGTCCACTGGATGCGCTGGCTCTGAGGCCTCCCAGGAGGTGCCTGCCAAGGTCAGCCTCTGCCTCTGTTCTGCCCGGGGCCACCCAACATGAGCTACAAAGGGATCTACAGATGGCTGCTCCTTGTGCTGGGCTTGGAGGTGTCCAGGTGAGGCCAAGCTGTGAACCAAGTCTGGCTGCTGCTATTGCTGGGCCTGGGGCCACTTAGTGAGAAGTACAGGGCGCACTGAGACCAGATGCTGCTTGTTTGAGAGATCTCAGGAAAATCTGAAACATGAGCCAAGACAGACCATTCATATGGAAAAGCCACTGGAAACAGCTTGAGTGAGCCTGAAAGTGGGCGGGGCAGGGTCTCAGGGAGTCCCCAGGTGGGACAGTGTGAGCCAGGTCGAGGGAGTCTCAGGTCTGGCGCCTGTCAGCTCTGTGTGGAGAGGGCTCATCAAAGGATCAATGGCCTCTGACAGTACTTTTTTTTTTTTTTAAAGCTTTTTATAAATTGATTGATTAATTGATTTTAGAGAGAAGAAGGGAGAGAAAGAGACAGAAACATCTATCTGTTCCTGTATGTGCCCTGATTGCGGACCAAACCTGCAACTTTTGCATATTGAGACAACATTCTAACCCACCTAGCCATCTGGCCAGGGCTGCCAGCTCTTCCGTCTGGGAGAACGCTGTCCCCGGCTCTCACCGGGATGCCGTATAATCCAGTTCCCCCCTGTATGTCTCTGGTGCCCCTCAAGCTGCTGCCCCAGTGCTGAAGCTCGAAGGATTGAGTCCGAATAAGTCCATGTATGGGCCTTTAAGAGGAACTCTCCAGGCCTCCAGCAGCCCTCATCTCCCTCGGCCTCAATCCCTGCCAGTTTTTACAACCCTGAGTTATGGGGACTTCTCTTCCTGGAACTGGAACGCTGGGCTGGGGGTCCAGGTGTGGGCTGGGACTCCTTGTTCCTCAGGGGGTACCTCTACAGCTGAGATATCCCTCCTGATTTTAAATGACCACATGTGGGTGGAGGGCCAGCCCATTCCACATCTCTGCCCCTCCTACTGGTCTCCACGTGGCTTCTCCTTTCATTCCCTCATTGTAGGACTCCTATACAGCCAGGTCAGGCGGTTCTGAATGATGGCTGTTCTGTAGTTCATTGTAATTTTTATGTGGTTGTGAGAGGAGGTGAATCCTGGGCTTACCTACACCACCATCTTGGCTGAAAAGAACTCTGTATTGATTGATTTTTTTTTTTTTGAGAGAGAGAGAGAGAGAAACAGGCAGGAAGGGAGAGAGATAAGAAGCATTGACTTGTAGCTACATCACATTAGTTGTTCATTGATTGCTTCTCATATGTGCTGAGCCCATGACTTCTTACTCAAACCAGTGACTTTGGGCTCAAGCCAGCAACGTTGGGCTTCAAGCCAGTGACCTTTGAGCTCAAGCCAGCAACCATGGTGTCATGTTGATGATCCCACGCTCAAACCGGTGACTCTGCAGTCAAGCTGGTGAGCCTGTGCTCAGGCCAGTGTTTCAAACCTGGGACCGTAGTATCCCAGGTCGGTGCTCTATCTACTGCGCCACCACTGGTCAGGCTGTACTGCTCAATTTTTTTTTTAAGATTTTATTTATTGATTTGAGAGAGTAGTGGGAGAGGAGTGGGAAACATCAACTAGTTGTTGCTTCTCGTACAGGCCTTGACCAGGCAAGCCCAGGGTTTCAAACTGGCGACTGCAGCGTTCCAGGTCAATGCTCTGTCCTCGGCACCACCACAGGTCAGGTACCGATCCGTTTTTGTTATGAAACTACATTGTTGAATTCCTAGAATAACGACTTATTCAATAATGATATGCGTATTTATAAATGCACATTTCTAAATTATAAATATAAATAAAACTCAGTTTTAAGAATGGCATTCTGATTTTCTCTATCTTTTCTTACTTTGCTCTGCCTGTTCTTTCAACTGCTGGAGGGGGGGGCCATGTTCAAGTCCCCAAAGACATCCCCACTCTGCTGTCGATCTCACTTTGTCCCCCACGGTAACCTTCCACAGGGGGAGGGACAGTCCCGGGACATCCCCACTCTGCTGTCGATCTCACCTTGTCCCCGACGGTAACCTTCCACAGGGGGAGGGACGGTCCCGGGACATCCCCACTTTGCTATCGATCTCACCTTGTCCCCGACGGTAACCTTCCACAGGGGGAGGGACAGTCCCGGCTGTGTCGTCTTGTCGGGTCCCTAAGACACCGCAGGCAGCACCGGCGGTGTCTCCCATTCCGGGCTGCCGCTCCGAGAAAGACAGCAACATGCTTTCCACCTACCAACGGAGCCTTCTCACCCTCGGCCTTGCTTTGAATATATTTATTCATTTCCTTATTTCTATTTTCCTTTAAAAAAAAAATTAGCAAGGCAGCATGTGCTAGCATGGAGAAGTTGGAAAGGCCGGGAAATGGAGCGGAATTGCATCTGAGACTGGCGCCGGGCAGCAGATGTTTCGGAGAACATGGCGGCGTTCATTTCAAGTTTGGGGTCAGCCCTCACCACCGTCAGGAGAAACAGATCAGCCCTGGTCCTCAGGAGAAAGGGAGCTCAGAAAGGAGGAACCGTGGGGTTCTGGGCAGGGAGGGTTCGGGGGAGGAAGTCACGGTGCCCCTGGCACACCAGCACGGGTGGGGGCACTCACTGCATCTTCAAGGTCGAGTCAGCTTCTGATAGTGAGAAAAGACAGGGGAAAATAACAAAAACCACACAGATACAAGTCTTCCTTCAGCGTCCCCTACTCTGGCTTACACATGGAGAGGAGGAAGCTGCCCCATTCCTGGCTGTTCTCTGATTGTGACTCAAACATCTTCTCTCCCAGATAAAGTCGTCCCGAAGAGAGGTGGGAGGAGCGCTTTGCAGCAAGGTCATTGCTGAGCCCTCTCCACGGCCGATTTGCTGCTCTGTCCTATCGGGAAACCTCCGAAATGGCAAGGTGACCAGTGCCAATGTGACTGGTGTGTGGTCACCACTGGGGGTGCAGGCTAATAAAGGTTGGGGCCCCTTAGGCATCCCAGGGAATGAACCCACACTCCCTCTGGGGTCCTCTGGCAACCAAGTCAGGGTCCCCACTGGCTCCTGCCGATGCTTGGAGTCTGCAGCAGCAGCTCTCTGGACAGAAGAAGACCCCCAGCCCCCACGCAAAGAGTGTCACTATCGAGGAGCCTGTGCACGACTGGCTTCTGAACCCAGCCACCAGGTGGCTCAAAGCTGGCTGAGCCCACGTGGCTCTGCAGGAGGGGCTGGTCCAGGTCCCCGCCGGCAGCTCCCCTCCTGCCGGGCATGTCCAGCTAGCTGCCCAGTGACCCCTCCACATCCCATCCAAATACCTAACACCCCAGTCCCCTCGTTCCTCCCTCACCCCACAACCGTCTCCAGCAGTTTCCACAGACCCTTCCCCAAAGCACCTCCCCAGCCTCAGCCTCAGCCTCAGCTGCCCGCAGGCCCCTGTGGTCCCCAGGGCCATTTAGAGGAAAGCCAGCCCCGCCCCACTGGCCTCACCCACCTCTTCCCCCCACCTCCTTGTGGCACCCTGAAAACCCTGCCCTCATCCCCCCTCAGGCCTCTGCCCAAAGCTCTCTGCTGACTCTGACCTCACCTGTGGACTCCCTACTCACCACGTCATCTTCCAGGCGAGACTGTCCCTTCGTCCGTCAGCACAGAGTTCCTTGAATGCACACGTGTTCACCCAGTGTCCGCTGCTGGGAAATAAATGGCTGCCGAAACCCACAAGAGTGCACCACCACGTGTGAAACAGCCGGCAACCTCCCCACACTGTGCAGATCTCCCCTGTGTGAACCTCTGGGGATGCAACAGCCAGGACTGTGCCAACCAACCCCACCTGGGCAGCACCTGGCACAGGCACAGGGTGGGGTGGGGGGAGGACAGGCTGGGAAGAGAGTCAGCAGGTGGGGAAAGGGTATGGGATGAGGTCCCAGAGGAGGGAGGTGGATAAGCTCCTTCTACAGTAGTTGCAGCCTGGGCCCCACCCAACCTGCGGGCTGCAGCGCCCCCTGGTGCCCAGCCAGCTTAGGGTCACCCTCAAGCCCTGGTCATTCTTGTTGCCCAGGAGCAGCACGAACTCTGCTCAGAGCTGGGGTGACCCAGCTGCAAGCTCCCCACCTGTGTACTCCCGCCCTGCACATCTAACCCACACACTATCCAACCCCATCCACAAACATCCACCCCGCACACACACCTGACCACAGACAGTCCCCTGCACCCCACCTTTCCCTATAGAAGGGAAACAATACACCACGAATAAGGAGAATTCATTCCAAGATTCCAAGGTGGCTTCGCTATTAGGAAATTCATTCATAAAATTCACTATATGGACAGCTCTAAGGAGAAAAATCATATGGTTCTTTCTAAAGGTACAGAAAAAGCCTTGAACAGCCTGACCAGGCAGTGGCACAGTGGATAGAGCATCAGCCTGGGATGCTGAGGACCCAGGTTTAAAACACCAAGGTTGCCAACTTGAGCTTAAGGTTGCTGGCTTGAGCAAGGGGTCACTGGCTCAGCTGGAGCCCCCCAGTCAAGGCACATATAAGAAACAATCAGTGGGCCCTGGCCGGTTGGCTCAGTGGTAGAGCGTTGGCCCGGCGTGCGGAGGACCCGGGTTCGATTCCCGGCCAGGGCACATAGGGGAAGCGCCCATTTGCTTCTCCACCCCACCCCCCTCCTTCCTCTCTGTCTCTCTCTTCCCCTCCCGCAGCCAAGGCTCCATTGGAGCAAAGATGGCCCGGGCGCTGGGGATGGCTCCTTGGCCTCTGCCCCAGGCGCTAGAGTGGCTCTGGTCTCGGCAGAGCAATGCCCCAGAGGGGCAGAGCATCGCCCCCTGGTGGGCGTGCCGGGTGGATCCCGGTCGGGCGCATGCGGGAGTCTGTCTGACTGTCTCTCCCCGTTTCCAGCTTCAGAAAAATACAAAAAAAAAAAAAAAAAAGAAACAATCAGTGAACAATTAAGGTGCCACAACGATGAGTTGATGCTTCTCATCTTGCTCCCTGTCTGTCCCTGTCTATCTGTTTCTCTCTCTCTTGTTCTGTTTCTCTCTCTCTCTCTCTCTCTTATGCGCATGCATGTGTGCATTTTTTTAAAAAAGGCTTGGACAAAAATCTAATGTGCATTTCATGATAAAAATATAAACAGTAAGGAAAATAAGAATTGATATTGTCTTAAGAAATAAAATATGCCTGACCAGGCAGTGGATAGAGTGTTGGACTGGGATGCAGAGGACCCAGGTTTGAGACACTGAGGTCGCCAGCTTGAGCACAGGCTCACCAGCTTGAGCGTGGGGGATCGCTGGCTTGAATGTGGGATCATAGACATGACCCCATGGTCCGTGGCTTGAGCCCAGAGGTCACTGGCTTGATGCCCAAGGTCTCTGGCTTGAGCAAGGGGTCGCTTGCTCTGCTGTAGCCCCCCAGTCAAGGCACATATGAGAAAGCAATCACTGAAAAACTAAAGGAGCCGAAATGAAGAATTGATGCTTCTCATCTCTCTCCCTTCCTGTCTGTTCCTCTTTCTGACTCTCTCTATGAAATAGCTAGCTCACCCCTAGAGGTTAAATGGGGGGCAAGGTATTCAAACAATGAAGGAAACGGGTGCAAAATTAACACACAGAATCAAGAGCCTTGATATCCACACAAAATAAGTAGTGGGAAGATAGAATGGTAGAGAAACCGCCATCCACATGGAAGCCAGGAAGATAAAATACTAAGGAACAAAGCTGACAGGGAGTAGGCAAAAGCCATTAATAGGACAAATGAGAAAATTTGAAGATGGTTTGCAGATTAGAGACTACATAGCACTGAATTGATGCCAATATCCAGTTCTGACACTGGTTGCTAAAGAAACACCCTGTTTTTAAGAAACACTCCCTGAAATATTGAGGGTGAAGAGCCCCGTTCTGCAACTTAACCTCTGAAAAGGACAAAACAAACACGCTCAAATGTGAACTTTGGGGCGATCGGGGAGAGTGGACTATCGGGATCTGCTGCACTATTTTTGCAACTTTTCTCTAAACGTGGGATTATTTCAAAATAAAAGGTTAAAGAATTGCATTACAAGCGCCTGTGTCCTGGGAGCTGGCACTTTCCTCCAGGAGGGAATTCGACTGATACTGGTGTCTGTGAGTGTGGCTTCTACAGAGATGAAATGTTTTCAACCTCAGCTATCCCAGTTCTTCTAAAGGTCGACTGACAGCTGAATTCTCTCCTTCCGTATAGTGACGTCGTAGGATGCACCCACAATAAAAGCTGGGCAGGTCCAGATGTGCTGATGTCAAGTCCCCATGACTTGTGGTTGGGTAAAAAAAACAACAACAAAAAAAAAACAGAAGGAGGCACAGAAAGAGAGAATGCACGTGTGTGCAAGGGGGCTCTGCACACATCCACACTCACACACACATCCGAGACACCCAGGAAACATGCAGGTTTCACTCTAGAGGAGGAACTGGAAGCATTAAGGTGGGAAAGAACTCATGTTTTCATGCATATCTCTAAAAATTAATTTTTAAAACATAAATGGCTTTTGATATTGTCAAATATAAGATGATATAGCTGGGACCCTGTTCATGGTTCGAAATGTGTCCCCAGAAAGGTTTGTGGACTTGAAGTCCTAACACCCAGTATCTCAAAGTGTGACCTTGTTTGGGGATAGGGTCGTTGCAGGTATAATTAGTCCAAATGAGGTCATCTTGCAGCAGGGTGGG
This sequence comes from Saccopteryx leptura, assembly GCF_036850995.1. Taxonomy (NCBI): domain Eukaryota; kingdom Metazoa; phylum Chordata; class Mammalia; order Chiroptera; family Emballonuridae; genus Saccopteryx; species Saccopteryx leptura. The sequence continues at coordinate 214,793,759 of NC_089506.1, forward strand.
CCCTGAATCCAGTGACTGGTGTCCTCAGAAGAAGAGGGGGCAGAGACACAGCAGAGGCAGCCATATGACCGTGGAGGCAGAGAGCGGGAGATGAGGCCACCAGCCCTGGAGCATCGAGGAGGCAGAGAGGGGGAGATGAGGCCACCAGCCCTGGGGCACCAAGGAGGCAGAGAGGGGGAGATGAGGCCACCAGCCCTGGGGCACCAAGGAGGCAGAGAGGGGAGATGAGGCCACCAGCCCTGGAGCACCAAGGAGGCAGAGAGGGGGAGATGAGGCCACCAGCCCTGGGGCACCAAGGAGGCAGAGAGGGGGAGATGAGGCCACCAGCCCTGGGGCACCAAGGAGGCAGAGAGGGGAGATGAGGCCACCAGCCCTGGAGCACCAAGGAGGCAGAGAGGGGGAGATGAGGCCACCAGCCCTGGGGCACCAAGGAGGCAGAGAGGGGGAGATGAGGCCACCAGCCCTGGGGCACCAAGGAGGCAGAGAGGGGGAGATGAGGCCACCAGCCCTGGGGCACCAAGGAGGCAGAGAGGGGGAGATGAGGCCACCAGTCCTGGGGCACCAGCATCAGCTGGAAGGGGCAGGAAAGAGCCTCCCGGGCAGATTTCAGAGTGCGGCCATGCGACACCTCGGTTTGGGCCTTCTGGCCTCCAGACAGTGAGCGAGCTATGGCTCTTTGTTGGAATGGCCCCAGAAGGTAACACTGACCCTAAAAACATGCACAAATGCCTGAGTCCCAGGTGGGCACAAAATACTGGGTAGAGTTGGTAAAAAACAAAGCTCCCTCCTGTCCCCTCAACCGGATATTGAATCTGTCCAACCCCCAGCACCTCAGAACCATCTCTGCTTTTTTCACTGCAAACATGAATTCTTTCAAATGCTAATCGGGATGCACAGGAGGTTCCAAAAAGGAAACCAAATGAGAATAATCGGAGGGCAGCACAGCCCGTGCCTGCAAAGAGCCGGGAGGGGTGAAGAAGAGCCTGGAAGGGAGACAGGAGGCTCAGAGGCCACGCAGCCTGACAGAGGGCCTGCCACCTACAGTGACGTGTCTGTGCGGACAGCACGGCTAAAGGATGCACACACGGGGCACGCAGCAGGGGGTGTCCAGTGAGCGCAGCAAAGCGGGGCGACCCAGTGAGAGGACAACCAGCACAGCTGGCAGAGGCATCGCCTCGGTGTCAGCCTGAGGGACCTTCTGACGCGTGTGGAGCAAACAGGCAGGGCTCTGCGTCGGCGGCAGGTGCAGGGCACGGTGCCCGCGGCAAACACGCTCCACCCGGCTCCACAAACGCAGGCACGCTGTGCACCTACCGCACGCACACACAGGCACACACAGGCACGCACAGACGCACGCACGCACGTACTCCAACTTCAAGAGCTCATCAGGCACTGCGTTATGCCTTCATATAAATGACCTATTCCAGTAAGACAAGCGAAGTGATTATCCCTGATTCCCAAAGGAGGGTACTGAGGCACAGGGATGTGACTTGGCACAGCTGTTGGTGGTGGAACCAAGGGCCACACTCTCATCCTCCTGGGTCCCTTCTGCCTTCTGATTCACTCTGAGCAGAGAGAGGCCCAGGGGGCGGACCAGCTCTGCCCCTTTCTGAATGCACAATCCTAAAGCCACCAAAGGGACAAACAAGACATGCATTCTCACTAGTGATGGGGGCGTCGTGGGGGCAGAACTGGGAGGCTGGTTATGAACGGAGGACTGAGAGCATTCGTGTTCTGAGCCACACAGGGACAGGAATCTCACTGTTGAAATCACAAATCACAAACATAGAGGCAGAAAGCCCAAAGGAGACCTGTGGAGTCAGGTGGAACTGGAGGTATCGATGTGAACGCCCAGTGTTTAACGTGAACGGCTCTCGACATGAGAACACACACAGATGAGTGTGCACAGTCACGTGTGCCTTAGTTCTGTCCACCAAGAGGACCCAGAAGCAGTGAGATCCCCAAAAGTGTCAGTCACTGAAAGCGCCAGGCTTTCTGGAGAGCTGGCAGGTTCCGGGGCTGGGCAGGGGCCACAGCGCAGCCTGACAGTCTTCAGTCCTGAAAGGCCCTTGAGAACAAGGGGCTCCCACCAGCCACAGCCCCCACAGCTGGAGCATGAAAACAAAATGGGAAATTAAGTAAATGCATGGCAAGTTTGATCAGGAACGGGACATATGCAGAGTTACAAGGTGACCTAGGGGGAAGGAAGCCCGGTGGACACCACGCTGATGGAGGGGCCAAAGTGAACACCGCCAGGCACGGCCACATGCAAACCACGCCCTCCCAGCCGGACGTGCCCGGCAGTGGTCCTGCTCGGATGCACCAAGATGAATCACCCGTGCTGAGCAACATTACAAAGACCCAAATTGGGGTGCTCTTTAAAAGCTGACGGACTGCAAGTCGGCATCTGTGGGAGCTGGTCCAGAGGGAGGGGGAGAGACTCACACGGTTGGCCTGTTCCTCCAGAGTCCCCAGAGTGTCCCCGACCGGCCCGAGGCCCCCACTCGGTGGGCTTGGGGAGCGAGGACCAGCCATGGCTTCTCTCCTTCTCCAAAGGTCCCACAGTAGAGATTAACCTCTATTCACTTTACTTGGGTTCCTCCCAAGAATTTCATGACCTTCCCCTGGGCATAGAGACTCATCTCAGAATCCAGGCAGGTGTCCTGACCCAGAGGAAAGACCCCAGTGACTTTCTTGCTCAAGGCAAGAGCGTTACTCACAGAGGCCTGCGCACAGCGTCGGTGGTCGGACGGCCAGGGTGGGCTCGGGACTGGCCTGCAGTCAGGGCAGGTGACCCTCGCACGCACGGAGAGAAGAGAGCCTCAGGGGGCAAGGGGGTACCACCAGGGCAGCGGTTCGGTTCGGGGCTGTGACTGTCAGCTCTGGCCCAGCAGCGTGCCCGCCCCTTCTCCCCAGCCCCCTGACTTGGCCAAACGGGGCGCTTCTCACAGTGTTTTCCCAGAAGCCATATATTTCTCCATGCTCGAGCAGATTCTCTGTAACATTGAACAGGACCCCTGAGACACCAGCACCCTCACTGCGGCCACAACGGGGACAAGGACTCAGTCGGGCTTCCCTGGACCATGGTGGCAACGAAAGGACTGCATCCCTAACGCCTCAGCCCCGGCACAGCCTGACTGCCCGCGGGGACTGGCCCTGCAAGCGGCCCAGGCTGCAATTCCGGGAGCAAGGTGCTGGGCTGGGGGCAGGCAGGCAGGCCGGCCCAGCTTCTTCCCCTGAGGGAACGAGCCCCCCACCCACCCGCCCCCAGGCCCGTCCTGCCCTGCTGCCTGGCCCCACGCAGCTGCCTGGTGGGACGCAAACTCACTTCTCTTCTTTGCCTGTATTTTCTCTGGAGCCCGACCCATGGGATTTTTCTGCATTCTCTTTGAGATAAAAATCAAAAACAAATCTTTAAAGGCCATCTCCAAAAACCACAGAATGGCTGGAATTAAATAAAAATAAAGCTTGTGGCTTTCCTCTCAGGAACTTCCTGCTTATCTGAAATGCGTTGAGTCAGCAGCAGCGTGGAGCCCAGCGGAGCCCAGCGTTGGTTCCTGGGGCCTCAGCCTCCAGATGGGGTCAGGCCTGAAGGCCAGGAGAGAGCACACCAGCCGGACCACAGGCAGCCAAACAGAATTCTCCTTCCTGCTATAGAGTCTCCCTACTAAACGCTCCTCGCCCGCTCCCCTCGGCAGAGAGAAATGCACGCCCCACAGCGGACACTCCGAGGGCCATCGGCAAAGGCCAGGCGGTGGGTGTTACCCCACACGGGGCCCAAATTCCTCCCCCTGACGTAGTCAGGGTTCCGAGCCTTCTCCCCCTCCCCACGCAGAACCTAAGTCAGACGAGGGAAGATAGTGAGCTGACTCTGCCCACAGCGCCTCTGATACCAAATGTGTGGGTTTTCTCCTGACACCACCCATTCTCTAACTCTCTAGACGCCCACTGGGTGTCCTGCTATTTAACTCCATTCTGACACTACCGGCCTGGCATTAACCACACCCCACGTGCCGAGGGCTCAGTCCCACAAGACCAACCCCACTCCAGACCCCAATCACAAGTCCAGGTTCGCACCCGTGCTTCTGAAAGACCAGCGCTGAGTCAGGGCTCCCATGACCCCTCCTCGGGTTCCGTAAGTTCCTGGAGGGCTCACAGGACTCATGGAAATGCTTTCCTTGTGTTTACTGGTCCATTATGAAGAGTACAACTTGGGAACCGCAGACAGAGACGCCCCGGGAAGGCATGGGAAGGGCACGGAGCTCCCACGCGCTCTCCGGGAGTGCCACCCTCCCAGCACCTCCACGTGTTCGCCAGCCCAGGTCTCCAAACCCCTCCGTTTAGGGCCCTTATGGAGGTTTTATTACGCGGGTTGATGAAGTCGTTGCTCACTGGTGATTAGCTCAGTCTCCAGCCCTTCTTGGGGTTTCCGGGGTCAAGAGTGGGGCTTGAAGTTCCAACCCGCCAATCATGCCTTGGTCTGCCTGGCCCCCAAGCCCATCCTGAAGCCTAGGAGCCCCCAGGCCCCCTCTTTCTTACTGCACACAAGAGGCACGCATCACCCAGCGATGCCTAGAAGTGGGTTCAGCAACTGGGACGAAGACCGAATACATACATTTTATTACCCCACAGTCAACTCCTGACAGACTCATGCTGGGTTTTTGAAAGCCAAGGCCCGTGAACATTTTTTTTTTAATCTACAGGTGATTTAATCTACATAAAGCCCGACAGAGACTGTGCACAAAGGAGCGATTCTGCCGGCGGTCCTTCCTGCAGGCGCTCTGCCTACAACTGCAGCCTGAGGGCCGCCACCCTCTGCAGCGCACGTCACACACAGCAGATGACGGGCACCCCACAGGGTGGCCTCTTGCTATCCCCAGGGCAGATCACCCGCTTTTCACAGGAGGGTCTCCTCAGAAAGTTAAACATAGAATCGTCACATGGCCCAGCACTTCTACTCCTGAGGACGCCCAGGCAAGACGCAAACTCATATCCACACAAGAACTTGTGCACAAATGTCCACTGCAGCCAGAGGTGGGGACAACCCAAGTGCCCGCTGATGGGGGAACGGATAAACACCACGTGGGCCACCCGAACAGCGGAATATTATTCAGCTGTCAGAAGGAAGGAAACTCCAGCACAGGCTACAACATGGATGACCCTTGAGGACACTATGCTCAGAAAAATAAGCCAGACACAGAAGAACAAACCCCTATACAGTTCCTCTCCTGGGAGGTCCCCAGAGCAGTCAGATCCACAGTGACAGGAAGTAGATTAGAGGTTACCAGGGACTGGGGAAGGGTGAATGATCGTGGGGTTTCATCTGGGGAATAAAATATTCTGGAACCAGGTATAGGTGACGGGTGCACAGCATTATGGATGTAATCTACAGGTGATGTATTATAGAACTGGGCCTGGAACCTATATACTGTAATTTATTTGTTAACCAAGGCCACCAATAAATTCAATTAAAAAAAAAAAAGTAAAAATAAATAAATTAGCTAAAAGAAGAAGAAGAAGAAGCCCATTGTGAATGTACTTACTGCTGCTGAGATTAGACACTGGGCAGCGCTAGCCCAGCTGAAGACAGGGGGCGTATGCCGCAGACAGGTGGGCACCCTCCACCTGTGACACCCCGTGCTCCCTCTGTCGGATTGCTCGCCGACCCACATCCTCGCTCCTCCCACCCTGTGCCGTACACAGCGCTGTATTTCTCTTCTCATTTTCCTCCACTCCCCACGCACACACTGGACACCCCGACAGACACCGTTTGGGGCGGGCCTGCCGCACCCCCACGAGGTAGAATGCCAGCCCCTTTCAGGTGAAAGGTAAAATCTCAGGCTCCAGACTCCACGCAAGTCCCTGCTCTCAGCCTGGGGCCTGAAAAATGAATTCTGGATCCATTCTGTCAGAAGAATCTTGGGCATTTAGATCTACCTTCATAGACCTGGCTGAGTAGCTCAGTTGGTTAGAGCGCTGTCTCCTTACAACAAGGCCACTGGTTCAATCCCTGGTCAGGTCACATACAGAATCTACTAATGAATACATAAATAAGTGGAACAGCAAGTCGAGGTGTCTCTGTTTCTCCTTTCTTCTCTAAAATCAATCAATAAAAAATTAAATCTACCTTCATAAAGGCCTCTTGTGGACAGAAGTCTAATTCTGCACTTAAAGTAAGTTTTGGCTTCTGTCCCCGGAGTCCCCGGCATGTCGCTCTTAGCACAGCAATAGCTCTGGCTTTTCCAGGACTTGAGGCACGGGAGCCTCAAGCTCTGAAAGGCTCCCCTGGGACGTCAGTGGCCCTGGGTGGGGCTGCATTGTGTTAGGGTCGGGAGGCAACGAGCAAGAGTTAAAGGGGAATGTGAGAGAGGAGCCAGAGCCTGTCGTGAAGGAAAAAGAAGCCAGTGCCCCGCTCCTGGGTGCAGACCCTGAAGACGCGCAGTAGGTGTTGGGACAACGCCGTGTGCCCCACGCTCACGGCCGCATGACCTGCAACAGGAGGCGGGGACCCAGGGTCCATCAGCGGGTGAACAGGTGAACAAAGTGTGCTCGCCCACCCACTGGAGTGTGAGGAAGCCATAAAAAGGAATGGACGCCACCAATGAGCAACAAGCTGTTCAATTTAAAAATAGGCAGAGGGCTTGAATAGACACTTTTCCGAAGGGGACATAGCAATTACGTAGGAAAAGATGCTCAACATCACTGATCATCAGGGACAAGCAAACGGAGACGCAGTGAAGGAAAGCCTCCCCCACCCACCCGGACTGGCAGAGGCCGCAGCCATGCAGTCCTGAAGCAGCTACCGTATTCCCCCATGTATAAGACGCTCCTTAATTTGGGGGCCCGAAATTTGAAAAAAAAAAGTATTACATAAAGTTATTGAACTCAAGTTTTATTCATCATAAAATTCCTACAACTCCTCATCACTGTCAAAACTCCCATCCATTCGCTTGTCCTCATCTGTGTCTGATGACGAATCACTGTCTTCATATATTGCCTCGTCCTCGGTTCCATCTATGGCAGGGGTCCCCAAACTTTTTACACAGGGGGCCAGTTCACTGTCCCTCAGACCGTTGGAGGGCCCAACTATTAAAAAACTATGAACAAATCCTTATACACACTGCACATCTCTTATTTTAAAGTAAAAAAATAAAATGGGAACAAACACAATATTTAAAATAAAGAACAAGTAAATTTAAATCAACAAACTGACCAGTATTTCAATGGGAACTATGCTCCTCTCACTGACCACCAATGAAAGAGGTGCCCCTTCCAGAAGTGCGGCGGGGGCCGGATAAATGGCCTCAGGGGGCCGCATACGGCCCGCGGGCCGTAGTTTGGGGACCCTTGATCTATGGCATTTGATATGTCACACTTCTACAACCACTGTATAAGACGCATCCAGTTTTTAGACCCCAAATTGTTCGAGAAAAGGTATGTTTTATACCTGGGGAAATATGGTAGTCCAAGGGCGTGGCAGGACCAGGACACTGGTCCCACCCACTCCAATACCAGGGGTTTGACTGGAGCCAAAAGATGTGCCACCGTCATCAGTGCCCGTGACCATAGGCCTTTGGGTCCCTTAGTCTCTAAGAAGCCCTGGAGCGAGAGCTGTGAGATGGACAGCCTTAGTGGAGCCCAGAGACCTCTGGGGAGCCAGCTAACCCTGTCTGCACCACAGGTAAAATTCCTTGTGTGAGGAAAATAAAAAGACCACAGTGAGGGATCACTTCACACCTATCAGAATGGCAAGCGTCAGTAAAGCAACACACAAACGTTGGTGAGGCTGTGAAGAAAAGCAACCCTCATACTCTCTTGGTGGGATTGTAAATTGGTACCACCACTGTGGACAATGGTTCCTCAAAACATTTAAAATAGAACTACCACATGACCTAGCAATCCCACTTCTGGTGTTTATCCAAAGAAAACAAAGACACTAACTTGAATAGCCAAGATATGAAAGTAACCTATGTGTCCATCAATAGAAGAATGGATAAAGAAGATGTGGTGTACACACACACACACACACACACACACACTGGAATATTATTCAGCAATAAAAAATAATAAAATCTTACCAGTTATGACAACATAGATGGACCTAGGAGGTATTGTGCTAAGTGAAATAAGTCAAACACCAAGTGGTTTTACTTATATATGGAATTTTAAAAAATAAAACAAAATGCGAACAGACATAGATGTAGTGAACAGGCTGATGTTTGCCCAAGGAGAGGAGGGGAGATGGGAATTTTAAAAAGGAGTGAAGCACTCACACACATTACAACGTGGATGAGCCCTGAACACCTGACACGGAGTGAGAAGCTGGACACACAGGCCACGTAGTGTGTGCTCCGTTTATATGAAGTGCCCAGAACAGGCAAATCCACAGAGACAGAAAGGACTAGTGGTGGCTGGGGGCGGGGATGGGGGAGTGGGAGCAATGCTCACGGGTATGTAGTTTCTTTTCGGAATGATGAAAATATCCTGGATTTAGATGGTGGTGGTGGTGGTTGCTTACCATTGTAAATGTGCTAAATGCCACTGGATTGCTGAATTTCACTTTATGGTATGTGCATTTCATCTCAATCTTAAAAAAGAAAAAAACACCTGGTAAAAATCAATTTGTTTTGAATCACGGACAAATGGCAGCAGAGAGAGTTGGGGGTAGAAAGGGCTGGAGTGTCTCACGTCCTTTCTGTGTTCACCGTCCGAGGACGAAGGCTCCCGCAGGGGAAGGCGGGCACTGGCTCCCACGCAAGTCCAACACTGTGCGGGCAGGGTTCTCAGGACGTGTGCCTGACTCAACCGTTTCTGGACAGGAAGTAGATTAGAGGTTACCAGGGACAGGTCCATTTTTTCTGTCAGTCTGCGAGTCTGTCCCTTCCCTGCCCTTCCTGGAACCACGAGGCCTTTACCGCCCGGACGTCAGCTGGAAGCCAGCCTGTCCGGACTGGGAGTGGGGTGGGCTGAGCCAGGGCCCTTGGAAAGCACTTGAAGAATGAAGGGTTAGGGTGCAGAAGGCCCTGGGCCCAGGGCCGGCTCAGTGCTGCACCTGCGAGTGTTTGTGTGTGGGTATATGTGCATGTGTTCGCGTGTGTGCATGCATGTCTGTGTGGGGGTGTATATGCATGTTTACATGTGATCGTGCACATATGTGTTAAGAAGGTAGGCTCATCCAAAGGAAATACCATGTGAGCTACAAATCTAATTTTAAGTTTTCTAATAGCCACATACATTCAAAAAGTTAAAGGAAACATGAACTTAATCTTAATAATAAATTTCATCTAAACTGACATAGCTAAAACATTATTGTTCCAGCATGAGAAATGTGCAATTTATTAATTTGCTACCATTATTGTGCTAAGTCTTCTTATCAGGTGTGTGTTTCACACTCGGAGTGCCTCATTCCCGACCCACTGCATTTCCGGGGCTCGGCGGCCATGTGCGGTCAGCGGTGCCGTGTGGGCAGCGTGGCCCCGGGAGGCAGCCGTCACTGCTTTCTGCTCTGTGCCTGGCTCCTCCTAACAGGGGAGCGTGAATGGACAGCAAGTTGACCAACAAGCAAACGGGACAGCCCGTCACCAACGTTGGCCCCACAAGTGATAACAAGGTGGACGACAGAATAACGGTCAGAATGGCCGCCATGGCTCTCGCCAAGCGTCCCCATGACAATAACATCATCTTTAAACCCTGTGTGGCAATCTCTGAGCACTGCCATAATGTCCAGGGAAAACAGAGCAACCTGAAAGTCCAGCTACTTCCTGAAGATCATCCAACTTCCTGACCAGGCGGTGGCGCAGTGGATGGAGCATCAGCCTGGGATGCTGAGAACCCAGGCTCAAAAAACTGAGGTTGCCGGCTTGAGCATGGACTCATCTGGCTTGAGCACAGGCTCACCAGCTTGAACGCAGGGTCACCAGCTTAAGCATGGGATTATAGATATAAGCCCAAGGTTGCTGGGTTGAGCAAGGGGTCACTGGCTCAGCTGGAGTCCCCTGGTCAAGGCACATATAAGAAAGCAATTGCCTGACCAGGCGGTGGCGCAGTAGAAAGAATGTCGGACTGGGATGCAGAGGACCCAGGTTCGAGACCCTGAGGTCGCCAGCTTAAGCACGGGCTCATCTGGTTTGAGCAAAAGCCCCACCAGCTTGAACCCAAGGTCGCTGGCTCCAACAAGGGGTTCCTCGGTCTGCTGAAGGCCCGCGGTCAAGGCACATATGAGAAAGCAATCAATGAACAACTAAGGTGTTGCAATGCGCAATGAAAAACTAATGATTGATGCTTCTCATCTCTCTCCGTTTCTGTCTGTCCCTGTCTATCCCTCTCTCTGACTCACTCTCTGACTCTATAAAAAAAAAAAAAAAAAAAGCAATCAATGAACAACTAAGGTGCCACAATTATGAGTTAATGCTTCTCAGCTCTCTCCCTTCCTGTCTGTCTGTCCCTGACTGTCCTTCTCTCTCTCTAAAAAAAACCCAAAATATCCAACTTCTGGGTGATTATGTAAAGTACTTTAATGTGGACTCCAAGCAGGTGCAGCCACTCCTCCCGTCCCCCTGCAGGAAGGCTGTGTGCTGATGGGCAAGAGCACCATGATGTGCCCGCCATCGAGGGCACCGGGAAGCAGTCCAGCTCTGGAGGAACTGTTGCCCTGTATCCGGGAGAATGTGGACTTTGTGTTCACCAAGCAGGACCTCACTGAGATCAGGGACATGCTGATGACCCATAAGGAGTCAGCTGCAGCCCGTGCTGGCGCCATTGCCCCGTGTAAAGTCACTGTGCCAGCCAGAACACTGGTCTGGGGCCCGAGAAGACCTCCTTCTTCCAGGCTGTCAGCATCACCACTAAAATCTCCAGGGGCGCCATTGAAATCCTGGGTGACCTGCGGCTAAGACTGGAGACAAAATGGGAGCCAATGAAGCCACCCTGCTAGACCACTCTGAACTCCTCCCCCTTTTCCTCTGGGATGATCTTCCAGCAGGTGTTTGACGACAGCATCTACAGCCCCAAAGTATCATACTTGTCATCACCGAGGAAACTCGGCATTCCCGCTTCCCGGAGGGCGTCCACCATGTCGCCAGCCGTCTGTCTGCGGATTGGTTACCCGGCTGTTGCATCAGCAGCCCATTCTGTCAGCAGTGGGTTCAAGCGGGTCCGGCTTTGGCTGTAGAAACTGCTTACACCTTGTCACTTGCTGAAAAGGTCAAGGTCTTCCTGGCTGGTCCACCTGCTTTTGCAGCTGCTGCTCTGGCTGTTACCACAGCCCCGGCCAAGGCTGAGGCAACGGAAGAGTCAGAGAAGTCGGACAGGATATGGGATTTGGTCTCTTCGTCTCATCACCAAAAAGCAAACCAGCTCAGCCAGCTTTATTTGTGAAACAAGGAAGTAAAAACCTACTTCTTTGTAAGTAATAATAATAATAATAATAATAATAATAATAATAATGGCCATCACATCCAAGTTCTCATCCTGAGCCCAAGGGCAGCCAGGGCAGACCACACATCACTTGCCGAGTTCCTCAGTCCAGGGCCCCCGCCTCTGGGGCTCCACTAGTGCCCCCTGCTCCCCAAAATGTCCAAGGTATTTGGGCAGTGGCATCAAGAAACCAATGAACTGTCCATTAAACTTTCCTTCAGCTGCCAAGGGACACCCTTTGGGACAACATTGAAATTTGGGGAGGGCGTGGAAGCAACGCCTTCTCGGCGGGTGTCTATGGGTCCACAGTGACTGCCAAAACATGCCGCAGGAAGAAAACGGCTCAGAGAGAATCGAGAAGGTTTCCATCCCTGGGAAAGTCAGCTCGTTTATGACCGAGTCATCGGACCACAACGTGCCCCCGACCGCACATTCCTCTCAGCTCAAGGGGAGCATGCCCTTCGGGTCTGCCTGGAAGGGGCGTCTGCCCGCTGTCTGAATACAGAACCAAAATCGCCTTTGCTCCAAGCAGGCTCCTCCTGCCTCTGTAATGCCGATCTCTAAACGCGACGAATTTAAGATGCTGCAATGTGTGGGGGGTGAGGCTGTCTGGACTTTGCTCAAGGTCTATGCTGAATTCCACGTGGGGTTTAATGTAAAGACACCGCCGGCCCTCATATGAAACACGCAGACGTCGGCCGCTCTTGCAACCTCTGCGGCCGATGACCACCTTTGGCAGTCTCTTCCGAAAGGTCTAAGCCCCAGTTTTCATGCAGAGCGGTCTTTCCTTTCTTGCAGAGATGCAATAAGAAATAACAGCTGGTTTTAAAGTTCACAGTCCACACAAGATAGCTGCCTATCAGAACCTGGCTTTGCTAAAAAATGGCTGCTTGGGAGGCGGAGTCTACATTCTTATTTAGATGAAGGGACAGCGGGTTGACTTCGCCGAGAAGAGGGAGAACTTGGAAGAGGCAAGAGACAGACAAGGGCCTGACCTGTGGTGGCGCAGTGGGTAACGCGTCAACCTGGAAATGCTGAGGTCGCTGGTTTGAAATCCTGGGCTTGCCTGGTCAAGGCACATATGGGAGTTGATGCTTCCAGCTCCTTCCCCCTCCCCTCTCTCTCTCTCTCTCTCTCCTCTCTAAAAATGAATAAAGAAAAAAGGGGAAAAAAAAAAGACAGACAAGTAATCAGATTAATTTCTTTTGTGCAGCACGATGTTCCACCAGCTTACAACTGTAAAAGTCTAACCAACAAGCTTTATGAGAAAAAAAAACAACAAAAAACCACACGCGCACCTACACAGAGCTCAAGGCCAGAGCTATCCTAACTGGAAAGCTGGAACAAAAGGAAAATCACACGTGGATTAAAAGCAGAGAGGCTCGAAGGAGAGAGAAGCACATCACGGACTGTAATGGATAAACAGCCGCGGGAGCCTGTTTGCCAGGAGCGGAGAGAGAAGTGACGGCTTAGAGCAGAGCGGAGGAGTGAGGGGTGGGTGGTGGGGACTAACAGGCATCTAATTTTATCTGGCTCCTTTCCAACAATAAAATCTAATCCATCATTTTCTCCGGGTGAAAGCTCTTAATGAAAATTTAAAGAGTGCGACTGAAATTTAGAATTCTCCAGGGATTCTGCTGGGAAGATGTCTAGCAGCCTCTCAAGCACTCGCCCCAGCCGAACCTGGCGAGACCAGGGCTGCGTGCGGAGCCCTGGAGCTGCAGTGTGGCTCTGGACCTTTGCGTCCCTTGCCATTGCGAGAAACATCCTTGACAAACAAGCCAAGATGCGCTCGTGTCCGCGTGACCCACCCGCCTGCTGGCCTGGGGAGGGTGGGGTCCCCGCTGAACCTCAGTTAACAACTCTCGGTCAGTGACACCGGGTGGAAAGGAGGCACAGAGAGAGGCAAATTCTTGACTCAGCCCCTCAAAGCCATACACTGTCACCCGGGACACTACCCCCATTACCATCGTCACTCAGACAAAGGTAGGGAAGGCAGTTTGCTCTTCTCTGATGTGTTAATACCACTTCTCGGTAATGGCCACATCTATCTAGTTCCCAATATTTGCACCACCCCAAAATGAAACCCAGTACCCATTAACAATCACTTCCCCTCCTCCTCCCCTGCCCCTCCCCCCAGGATCTGGCAACCACTAATATACTTCCATCCCCATGGATGTGCCTGTTCTGGACATTTCATATCCCCACAGCCATGCACATATGTGCGCCTTTGTGTCTGGATTATTTCCTTCTGAATAACGTTTTCAAGGGCCGTCCACACCGTAGCCTGGGTCAGAGCTTCCTTCTTCTCCTAGCTGAATACTATTCCATATTCCATTGGATGGACCGACCAGGTTGTGTTTATCCGTTTATCCATTCATCCATCTATGGACACGTGGCTTATGTCTGTTCTGGGCGACTGTCGATAATGCTGAACCGAACACGGGCACACAAGTCTCTGCCTGAGTCCCTGCTTCCGTTCTCTCCGGTGTTTACCTAGAAGCGGAATTACTGGGTCATATAGTAATTCTACGCTTAACGCTGTGAGGCACTGCCAGGTTGTTCTCCGCAGTGGCTGATCGGCCAGCCATGAACCAGGGTGCACGTCTCCATGCCCTCACCAACATTGGCTACTTTGTATGTTGTGTTGTAATCATCATAGCGCTTATGAAGTGGTATCTTGTGGTGGTTTGGATTTGCATGCGCTGAGCATCTTTTCAGGTGCTTGTTGGCCATCTGTCTATCTTCTTTGGTGAAACGGCTGTGCAAGTCCTTGGTGCATTTTTTAATTGAAGTGTTTGTCTTTTGGTTGTTTCCACTCATCTTTCTTGAGCCCTTGAAATGCAGAGGATCTGGGCAATGCCCCCCCCCCCAGGATCTGGACGTGGGTAAGACCCCTGGTGCTCAGGGAGCAGCTGGCTGGGCCCCACCAGCACTGTCCACACCCTGGAGGATTGCAAGCTGACTAAGGGGGCAGCGACCTTTGGTAAATGTTTGAAAACAGGTGGGAGGGGCGATCCCAGCCTTTTCACATTCTCCTGGGTATCCCTTTGCTAAGGGTATTTGATCAAAGGACATAATATCCAGCATATTATATTTTCTCCTGAGAAGAAAAGGGTCCCGATTATCACAGAGCATAAGGAATGACCCGGAGGCCAGGTGGACAGCTCGAGCCAGTAGAGCAGCTGCCGGTGTTGCCAAAGCATCAAAATACAAGCCCACCGCAACCTCCATTCCTGGAGAGGATCTGAAGAGCCGAGCAGCACCCTCAAAGGGAGGAAAGGTGACTGCTTAAGCCAGACCGTACGGAGCAGTAGCAGATATCACCAGTAAACTTAGAATAGTGGCAAATGTCAAATGCAAAAGATGCCTCTACCATTTCAAAGTTGAGACACTGAGTCTGTTCCCTGCAAAACGGGCTATTTCTTTAATTTTCTGCCCGGGATATACGGGCAATTTGGACTCATTTCCACAAAAGCAAGGCCCACGTAATTCTCAACAGATGCATTCGAAGCACACAAGATGTTAGAGAGTCATGTTATAAATCCTTTGCATTTTAAATCTAAAGTGTCTCTCCCTGAGAAGCCAGTCTGATTTAAAAGGAGCTACCCAAACCAGAATTCAGAAACCATGTTTTTCTCTATCTACATGAAAATATGAGTCTGATCCCTCACACGAGCAGCCTAAAAATGAAGTTTCTGATGATAAACATTCCAAGTCATGTCCGCCCCCCCTCCGCCCCGTAAGCACGGAACATGGCGGCCAGGAGGAGCTCTCGGAGGCTGCGTGTGTGCAGGGCTGCCCGCGGGTCCTCCCAGAGTCAGGGGCTGGCCGGAGCGGACTGAGCCTTGTACCACCCGATGGCCCAGGCCACGAAGCTGGTGGACCCACGGTTCTCTCTGAGTACCAAGGAGCTGACAAGTTTGGGTGCAATTGGGGAGCACACAGCAAAACCCCCCTTCATTTCCTACATGGGGTATTTTAATCCATTTAATACCAAAAGCAAAAAAAAATAGGCTAATTTAAAAAAAAAAACAATTTTTTCCCAATTTCTGTTGCTACCCAAGACCATGGTAAGTCACCTGCCCCACGGAAGTACATGCCCTGTCCTTTCTCCACAGGTCCCCTCTTGCCTTCCCTGGGGACCGCTTTATCTCACTCACCTTCACAACATGATAATATTTTTTTTCCTGATAAAAAGCCATCATTTGTCTGCCAAAGGCATCGTGAGCAACCTTGACCTTTCGACTCATTCCGGTGAGCTTTAGGAGTGTGGTGTCACCCATACGGGGGACGAGGGACAGATGGAGGGCGAGGAGGGTGTCAGAGCCAGCCCCTCCCCCCCCCCCCCCCCCCCCCCCCCCCCCCCCCCCCCGATCCCATCACCCAGGTCCAGGAGGGTCCGTGGTGAAAGGCCGCAGGGGAAGAGACACCCTGCCATCTGCCCTCTTAGGTTCAGCGGCTGCAGCCCAGGGATTAAACAGAAAAACAACAGTTCAACAGAGGGAAAATGTCTGTTCATGGGCACGCGGTAGCCAACAAGAGTAGCTGGCTGAGGAAACGGTCTCAATGGGCTGCTTATCACATACATCAGTAGGGGTCAGGAAGGGGGAGAAAGGTTCCTGTGGGAAGAACAAATAGATTTCTTTAGGAAAACCAAGTAAGTTCTCGGAGACCAGAGACACAGGAAAGTTTGGGGTAACGCTTGCCTCTACAGGTGTGGGTGGTCTCTCCATCTCCTTCAGGGCTGGGAAACCCCCCCAGAGAAGGGATCTGAGGTAGGTGTCCCCCCCCCCCATCTCTCACCGGGAGTGGGCTGCACCAGTGAAGGAATTCACAGCAGGCTGTTTTCCCAGAAGTTGCTGCTTTTAGTCAGACCAGGCAAGCTGCACAAAGGTTTCTTCCTTCACCTGTTGATTCTCAATTGGCTTTGGCTCAAAATAATCCTGATGCCAAAGTAATAATATATGTTGAGGTGGCAAATCCTGGTGACACATTCACCCCATTACCCAGCACTGTGACCAAGTCCTCCTGGGCCAACAGGGGTCGCTGTTGGGTGGACTCACTCGGCTCTCCCCTCTAAGGCCAGGCGAGAGCAGAGCCCATGTCAAGTCAGTGACAGTCACAAGAACATCTCCCGACTGAAACTGTTCCCGGATCCCCAGCCAAACCGAGGATACTGAACTCCTGCTGGTGGCAGCCAGCTTGCCCTTCGCCTCCAGCACCCAATCTCTCCTTGGTTCACCCTTTCGACGAAACCGTGGTTGTGTTTAGGAAAACTGATAAGTTATTGTGACAATAACAAAAGTCAAGATTTCTGTCCTGACGTGCTGGGCTTTCTCCCACTTGGAATAAAGTGAATAAATTTCTCTCCCCTTCCAAAAAAATATGGGCCCATGCCTGAAACACCAGGCCACTTGTGAGCCCAACTGCCAACCAGGCGCAGGAGGCACGTGGGTGCACAGTGAGCAGGGGCCACCCTGCTGTCCCATCCCTCACTCCTCCTGTGTCTTACACAGAGAGCTGGGAGCTGGCAGGCAGTGGATGGTGGCCCTTGTCGTGTACAGAAAGCTCCCCCCCCCCCCCGCAGGGGGAAAGAAAGGAGGTATGTGGATGTTGAAATGGGAATATCAGGCAATTCGGCCATCGATGAAGCCATCTACACGATCCCCACTCAGCATTTGGTTTGCTTTTCTGAAGACAAACCACAGAAGTTCCACTTCTGGGGAGCAGGGCTCTGTGACTGCTTTCGGTGCTGAGGAAACTTCAGCAGGGAGGCCATGGGGCAAGCAGGGCAGAAAGGCAAGAGTCTGGAACAAGCTGTCACTTGAGAGAAATGAAGGGTCAAGACACGCTGTCACCAAATGCAGCAAGAACCGCATGGTCACATCCCACCCGGCCCACGAAGGTGCCCCAGCTGCAGATCCTGCAGACGGGGGTATAAAACTGTCCATCAGCCCATGTCGGAGAGACAACGGGAAATAGAGGCTCATTAAGAACATCTATTAAAAGCCAGGAACCTCCACCATCACTCAGCTAAAGATGTGTCAGTAGAGAGTGGAGACAGATGCACCCTTTCTGGGAAGGAAACAGGGTCTTTCACAAACCAGCTGGACCAGGAGCAGCGATAGGAGGCCCAGATGGCACGGGGTCCCGGGCCACTCCCATCCAAGTGCTAAGCTGGGGAAGAGGACGGCCTGGAAGTGGGTTTCCAACGTTTCTGGCCTCCCAGCACCTCCTCTACCTCCAAGTCCAATTCCAGCCACTCAGCCCCGAGTGTCACCTCGTCCCTGTACACGCACAGTCTCCCCTCTCCCATCCTGCCCGTCCTGCCTGCTCCTGCAGAGCCCAGACCTCCCCAGGAGGTCACCCCAGACCAGCAGTGGGCTGCGGGCAGGGCCACCCTCTGCTGGTTCCCCTGCCCCAGCAGACTCAGGGTCCTCAACCCTCACTTGGGTCCTGAGAGCTAAAGCAGGTGAAAGCAACACCTCAAGGCCTGAGAAACTCCAATGGCCAGAACGAAGCCCCCTAGAAAAGTCAAAGGGTTATGGGGAGATGAAGGCCTGAATGCAAGTTCCCACTAGCTTACCTGAGGAGCAAGCCCAGGGGGAGACGGCAGGCCGGCTGGGCAGGGGGGCCATGCGCTGAGGCCTGCGGGGTCGTGCTCCCTAGACAGAGCCTGGCCACCAGGGACTGCACAGCCCCTTGACAAAGCAGAGCCTCTGCTCCCACTGAGGAGAGGCCCCAAGCCGGGAGGGGCTCTAGGGGTCCTCTCCAGGGGCTCCCTGCCAGGTGCTCTTAGCAGATGCTCCCAGCCAGATCCACCTGCCAGGGGCTCCCACCAGGTCCTCCTACCAGGTGCTCCCTCCAGGTGCTTCTAGCCAGATTCACTCACTAGGCACTCCCACCAGGGGCTCCCACCAGGGGCTCCCACCAGGGGCTCCCACCAGGTCCTCCTACCAGGTGCTCCCACCAGGTCCTCCTACCAGGGGCTCCCACCAGGTCCTCCTACCAGGTGCTCCCTCCAGGTGCTTCTAGCCAGATTCACTCACTAGGCACTCCCACCAGGTCCTCCTACCAGATGCTCCCTCCAGGTGCTTCTAGCCAGATTCACTCACTAGGCACTCCCACCAGGGGCTCCCACCAGGGGTTCCCACCAGGGGCTCCCACCAGGTGCTCCCTCCAGGTGCTTCTAGCCAGATTCACTCACTAGGCACTCCCACCAGGTCCTCCTACCAGATGCTCCCACCAGGGGCTCCCACCAGGGGCTCCTACCAGGTGCTCCCACCAGGGGCTCCCACCAGGGGCTCCCACCAGGTGCTTCTAGCCAGATTCACTCACTAGGCACTCCCACCAGGTCCTCCCACCAGGGGCTCCCACCAGGTCCTCCCACCAGGGGCTCCCACCAGGGGCTCCCACCAGGTGCTTCTAGCCAGATTCACTCACTAGGCACTCCCACCAGGGCCTCCCACCAGGGGCTCCCACCAGATGCTTGAGGGTGTCAGGCTCCGTGTCACTCAGCCTTACCTTGTTGTTGCTACTTCTCCGACACCCCAGCCCGGGGCTACTGTCCCTTTACTCGCTCATCCGCTCCCTCCCTCTCCTCTCGAGGACAGGAAGGCTCCCCACTGCCCCCCCCCACAGTCCCACTCCATCTGGGGCGGGGGGAGGGAAGCGAGACCTACAGAGGGTCACGGTCCAAGAAGCAGTCACCGTTCCCCACCTAACCTTGAGAAGAACAATGGACAAACCCAAGGGGCCCCCAGCCGGCACACCTCAGAACAGTCAAGGCCAAGAGACGTGGTCCCAGCCCAGAGAAGATGCGAGGACCAGACATCACGTGGATCCTGGGACAGAAAGAGGACCCTGGGCAAAAACTAAGGAAATCTGGATAAAGTGCCAACTTTAGTTATTAACACTGTCTGTGTCGGATCTTAATCATGACAAATGCACCACAGTGTACAAGAGGTTAGCAGTGGCGGGGGGGGGGGGAGAATAAGGGAAAACATGGCCTTTCCGTTCAATTTTTCTGTCAACCTAAAACTTCTCTAAACAATAAGTCTATTAATTATTTTTAAAAAGTAGGAAGATTCCGTCCTACTCATACCAGTGCAGTCTCTCCCCAAAGGGCCGAGACCCTGCAAGGGACCTGCCGAATCCCTCACACAGACGCATTCACGGTCCCCTCACCCAGAGTTTCTGCAGGACGTGGGGACCAGCTCCCACATTAGCCCAACTCGCCTGTGATTCCTTTCGGGGTTTCTCACGACAGCGTTTTCTGGGGACTCTGAATAACCTGGGTCTCAGCCTGAAGGGGCAGCTTCTTAATGCCCAGAGTACCCTTGATGATAAATCCAATTTCTGCAAGCTCATTTCTTCTCATAAAATTATATAAAATAGGCCTGACCTGTGGTGGCGCAGTGGATAAAGCGTCGGCCTGGAAATGCTGAGGTCGCCGGTTCGAAACCCTGGGCTTGCCTGGTCAAGGCACATATGGGAGTTGATGCTTCCTGCTCCTCCCCCCTTCTCTCTCTCTCTCTCTCCTCTCTCTCTCTCTCCTTTCTAAAATGAATAAAAAATAAAAAAAAATTATATAAAGTATTTTACATCTGACCCTCCTTGTTTTCAACAAAAGGAGTCAAAAGGTATAAAATCAATGTGGACAGAACACCAAAAACGGGCAGGAG
This sequence comes from Saccopteryx leptura, assembly GCF_036850995.1. Lineage (NCBI taxonomy): Eukaryota > Metazoa > Chordata > Mammalia > Chiroptera > Emballonuridae > Saccopteryx > Saccopteryx leptura. Next base: position 214,813,861 of record NC_089506.1, read on the forward strand.
ATGGCCATGCTTGGTTCTCAAGGTGGCTCTAAGAGTGAGGTCTACAGAGCCGAAATGATTTTCAAAGGACCGAACTCCCATTCTCTTCAAAGTGTACGGTGTTCCCAAGGCCACATGACAGCCAACATGGTGACGGACCAAAGGCAGAACAGAGCAGAGAAACTCTCCCTTGCTCATTGTGGTTGTTTTTGGTTTTTGGTTTGTTTTTTCTTTTTTGTGACAGTGAGAGGGACAGACAGACAGGAAGGGAGAGAGATGAGAAGCATCAATTCTTTTTTGAGGCTCCTTAGTTGTTCATTGATTGCTTTCTCATATGTACCTTGATCAGGGGTCTACAACAGACCGAGTAACCCCTTGCTAGAGCCAGCGACCTTGAGTCCAAGCTGGTGAGCTTTTTTTTTTTTTTTTTGTATTTTTTTTTCTGAAGCTGGAAACGGGGAGAGACAGTCAGACAGACCCCCCCCATGCGCCCGACCGGGATCCACCCGGCACACCCACCAGGGGCGACGCTTTGCCCACCAGGGGGCGATGTTCTGCCCCTCCGGGGCGTCGCTCTGCCACTACCAGAGCCACTCTAGCGCCTGGGGCAGAGGCCAAGGAGCCATCCCCAGCGCCCGGTCCATCTTTGCTCCAATGGAGCCTTGGCTGCAGGAGGGGAAGAGAGAGACAGAGAGGAAGGAGGGGGGGGTGGAGAAGCAAATGGGCGCTTCTCCTATGTGCCCTGGCCGGGAATCGAACCCGGGTCCCCGCACGCCAGGCCGCCGCTTGGTGAGCTTTTTGATCAAACCAGATGAGCCCGCACTCAAGCTGGCAACCTCGGGGTCTCAAGCCTGGGTCCTCCGCATCCCAAACTGACACTCTACCCACTGTGCCACTGCCTGGTCAGGCAAGAAACTCTTCCTTTAAGAGATCTACACAAATGTAAAATGATGCCTCTAAATTTGTTAAGAGAAAATATAGTTGTCTGTTGTTAAAATGTAATGTTCACATGTAGTGGAGTTATTACTGTTGGTTTTAAGTGAAAAGTATAAACGTACCAGATATGTCCGTTTTTATTTCTAACACAGTAAATACCCCTAGATGTCACCAGATAACAGAAGCTTGGAATGTGTAGGAGAGTTAGGGGTCCTGGGTTTGACTGCCAATGGGCTGACAGCCATCAGAACCCGCGGTGGTGACAGCATGGGCCTGTGGCGCCACCTAGAGGCGAGATCCAGGCAGCAAGGGACAACAGTTGACCGCAAACACCATCCAACACAGCACCTCACAGGGCTTCTGTTTTCCAGTGAAATAGATGTTAGTAGAAAGTTCTTGAAAAGCGCATTTTTGGGGTACAAGTGAACTGTAAAATCAAATTCTGTCCTGACAGGACTTCTGGGACCCTCCTCCAAGGTCCAGCCCCACATACCTTGGCCCTAGGCCTTGCTCAGGGTCCTCCAGGCAGAGTGGAGTGCATTTCCACAGTGCACTGCTGTTGGCACGTCGGCCCCCATCAGACAGGGACACCCAGAAGGTGGGACTTTGCCACATGCACATCCCTGACCTCGGCCAGGCCGAGGGAGGGAAGGCACACATGAGTACACGCCAACAGGTGGGGACATAGCGGGACTCAGGACAGGACAGTGGTGAGGCCACCCTGGGCCTGTGGGTGTTAAGGAGCACCCCAGCCTCCACCCACTAGATGCCAGTCGTGAGGAGCAGAAATGCATCCAGATGTTGCCCGGGTCCCCTGTAGGTCAGATCACCGTCGACACCGTGGCACAGACGGTGGTGGGCAGGATGGGATCTGGGTCACGGGGAGACCAGGCTTCGCTGCTGCAAATGCCACAGATCCTCTTCCTGTGCCTGACTAGGCTATTCTGTCCCCACGCCACACCCCCCTCGCCCACAAGCCTGCTCTCCCACTCCACCTCCTCAGTGTCCGGATCCACCAGACAGACCCTTAGGGACATCCCCTTTAGTCCTTAGACTGAGTATTATTGGAAGACAAGCTTTGCCTACTGTCACCCACCTGTCCAGTATGTAAACATTGCACACTCAAGGGCCTGATGTCTCTGAGGCAGCACTTCTAAAAATTAATTGTGAGCAGTAATCCTGTAGCTCGCTCAGGTTTCTAGAACAGTAGTAGAGGAGTGTCTACTGCTCTGCTTTCAAAGCTGCAACGTGGGGTGAAGAGACCTGGTGTGGGGAGATCCAGTGTGGGGACCTGGGTGGGGACCTGGGTGGGGACTCAGGTGGGGACCCGGGTGGGGACATCCAGTGTGAGGACCTGGGTGGGGACCCGGGTGGGGAGATCCAGTGTGAGGACCTGGGTGGGGAGACCTGGGGTGTGGACCCAGGTGGGGAGATCCAGTGTGAGGACCTGGGTGGGGAGACTTGGGGTGGAGACCCGGGTGGGGAGATCCAGTGTGAGGACCTGGGTGGGGACCCGGGTGGGGAGATCCAGTGTGAGGACCTGGGTGGGGACCTGGGTGAGGAGATCTTATGTGGGGACCCGGGTGGGGAGATCCAGTGTGAGGACCTAGGTGGGGACCCGGGTGGGGAGATCCAGTGTGAGGACCTGGGTGGGGACCCGGGTGGGGAGATCCAGTGTGAGGACCTGGGTGGGGACCTGGGTGAGGAGATCTTATGTGGGGACCCGGGTGGGGAGATCCAGTGTGAGGACCTAGGTGGGGACCCGGGTGGGGAGATCCAGTGTGAGGACCTAGGTGGGGACCCGGGTGGGGAGATCCAGTGTGAGGACCTGGGTGGGGAGACTCGGGGTGGGGACCTGGGTGAGGATATCTTGGTGGGAATACCTGAGTGAGGGACCTGAGTGGGGGACCTGGGTGGGGCCTTGCTGGGCTCTGTCATCTTTCTCCAACACTGCCCGTTTTACAGGGACTCTCACTGCCGGAATCCCTCACCAAGGCCGCTGGTGGAAGTGTCTGGCCCCCTCAAAGGTCATTTGCCAAAATTTAACACAAGGCTGTGTTGTAGTGAAACCAGTGAGAGCATACAGATGTTCTCCACACTAAAGTTTAAATTTAAAAGGAGTCTTTTATTCAAAGCCAGCAACCGCATGGAGACCTAAGTCAGTCAAATCATGTGGCCCCAAATACAGTTTGGGGCCGGGTTTTAAAGACAAAATCACATACTGGTTGGGGCAGGAAGGAGGGGGAGCTCAGTGAAGCATGGTACAAAAGCAATAAAACATAGTCACTAATTTCGCTAATAAGCTCATTAAATCTTACTGTCTCGTTACAATGTTTATTTATAAAATTAATTTAAAGAAAAAAATATTTCTACACACTAAGACCATAAGCTTTGAAGATGATAACACAGTAGTGATAAATGTTTTGCATACTTAACAAAAACATTTCTAAACATCTTAGGATTTACGACCCACCCCTGACACAGCTGCAATTTGGCAAAACTAACTTCAAGGCTGGGGGTAGGGAGTTTTCGACCTAAGTAAGTTCTGGGGTTACTTGGAGTTTAAGATGGAAGAGAAGCTAAATGAAGTTACTTATGCTAAGAGCCTTTAAAGTTACTTATTGCTAAAAGCCTTTTTTTTTTTTTCTATATTCCAGGTTGGAAAATTGTTGGGTGCAAAGAATTCCACAATGGGGAACAGAATCAAGGGGATACTCTGAAAGGTCACATATGTATCCCGCAGACTCGGACACGGCTGCTAGATTCCAACATAGCTGCGCCACGCACGACTTAAAGCGCAGGTCCCGCCCGTTGGCCCCTGTGGCTTTGACCCGAAGTGGTGTCCAGAGGCAGAGGTGAGTGGCCAAGGCACAGCCGGCAATTGAAAAAGAGCACAGGCTTGACCTGTGGTGGCGCAGTGGATAAAGCGTCAACCTGGAATGCTGAGGTTGCCGGTTCGAAACCCTAGGCTTGCCTGGTCAAGGCACATATGGGAGTTGATGCTTCCTGCTCCTCCCCACTTTCTCTCTCTCTCTCTAAAAAAATAAAATTTAAAAAAATGCATTGAAAAAGAGCACTGCGGGGTGGCAGCAGCGGTGGGCCTATGGTTCGTTAGGTCAGGAGAATGAGGTGGAGGTTGGGCGGGTCCCAGGACGGCCAGGAGGTGCGTGGGCAGGCGGGAGGTGCCCACGGTGGGACTGGCCAGACCGCGGGTGACAGGTTAGGCGAGGGGCTGGCTGGCCTTCCTGCGCGGGTCCTGGGGCGTGAGGGTCCTGCTGTTTGTCTTTCATTTGACCTGCCAGGTGTCTCTGCCCTTTCTTTGAGGACAAGGACCGACCCTGACATTCAGGCAGCAGGGCTGCGCAGTGCTCACTCCAGCCTCCCTGCAGCGGACAGAGCCACACAGACCCTTTACCTCCCTCTTCTCCAGCTTTTGTCCCTTGTTTTTCTAAATATTATCTTCTAGCTGGAGCAGCGGCTGTTTCAGCAGGGCCCTTGGGCTAACAATGATTTCTGCATTTGTAGAGGGTGATAGTAACAATAACTGGAGGGCATGGACCCTGAGAAAGAAAATGCCGGCTAAACAGGGTTCCCAGTGGCTACCTGGGCTCAATTTTTAAAGAAAATAGAGCCTAGATCCCTGCTGGTTAGCTCAATCAGTTAGTTAGAGGTCGTCCTGAAATGACAAGGTTAAGGGTTCAATCCCCAGTCAGGCTACATGGGAGAAGCAACCAATGAATGCACAACTAAGTGGAACAACAAAGGAATACTTCCCTCTCTCTTTCTCTCTTTCTCTCTCTCTCTCTCCCCCGCCCCCACCAACTCTCTCTGTCTGGAAAAAAAAAAAAAAAAGCAATCAATAATCTTCTTTTTAATACAGCCTAGCAGCCATTTCTACACAGGAGCCTCTCATGCAAACTGCACATTAGGAAGAAGCCTGCATTGATATCTACCTTCCTGCACTGTAGTTCTGCCATCTGAGCCAGCCTTTATGAAAGAGTTCCTAGAATCCTATTTCAACCAATAGGACTAAAGCTTTTCCCACCCAGTTGGAGCTGCATAGCTATATCCCATTGCCCCATCAGTTTCTTCACTGACCAATCAGAGTGGCTCCATTCTGGCCAATCAGGACAGTGCCTTTGGGAGCAAACTGCAAGGATTTGGAGTTCTTATTTGCATGAGGACAAACCAATCATGGACCAGGGGTGGGGACTTCTATCTATGTAAGTCAGCTCCACCTGAGCCCTAGAGTACCTTCCCTTCCCACTAAAGACAGACCTGTCCTGGAGCTGAAACTGTGTCACTAGAGCAGATTGGCACAGAATGGAGCCCGACAGAGCAGAGCAGACCAGTGCAGGGCAAGGCAGCCAGCATGGAGCAGAGTAAACCAGCAAGGAGCAGAGCAGAGCTGTCTACTCAGAGAGAGGCCTGGCCCCAGGGCCTCCTCAAAGCTGTGCTTTATCACCACAATTGAGCTGGTTTGCACTGAATATAGTTTCCTTCATTGCATCCCAAATTGAGGATTCCTGTAGGCATTGAATTGGTGCCAACAACCTCGATTGACAAGGGGAAAACTGCCTGGCCCACAATTTGTTCTGCAGTTACTATTATATAAACCACCCGCGCCCTTTCCCCGGCTGAGTGGGCTGGCTCCTATCCTCCGGCTTGGGGAAGGTACGCAGAGCACAGCTGTTTGTCCTCAAGTTTTGTGCCTGGTGGATTTGAGGTTGGAAAGGGGTGAGGGTCTGAGGACACAGTTCCCTAACATGTGGTCTCTGGGGTAGGTGGTCTCTCAGCCCCTGCCGGTTCGGGCTGTCCTTGATGTCCGCAGTGTTTGTATGAGGGTGAGCCAGCCTGGTTGTTCAACAGGAGGCCTTTGCCTTCTGGGTGGATACCGAGAGGTGCTGCTCCTCTGATTACAGGCACCAGGGGGCCCAGCATAGACACGGTCCCCTCTAAGTCTGTGATTTGTATCAGTGATGATGAGACAGATGTGGACACAGCTTTGGAAACTCCGTCCTGCTGGTGGAGCCTTCTGGTGTGTGGTGTGAGCCAGGTGGTTTCACCCTGGATGTGAAGTTGTGAATGGCCTGGTGGGTGACCTGGTAGCCACCTCTGCAGGCATCTCTGCCCTCCTGGTAAGCTGGCTTCATCCAAGAGGCAAGAGGGCCCTTCAAGGAGCCTCCTGGAAACACCCAGAGCGTGCTCATAAAGCAGGGCTGCAAGAGACTCGCTTAGGACTCCGGGGCACACTTGGGACTCGCTTAGGCGGCACCGCCCTGCAGGGCCAACTGCGGAGAGCCTGGCCAGGATGAGAGAGGCCCCAAGTGTGGGACTTTTTCATGGCCTGGCATCCCCTGAGGGCCCTGGCATTTTTGACAGACACTTGTGGCCACAGCGTGTTCCCTGTCTCCTTTCCAGCCGCTGTGGTCCTGGAGGAGAAGTCCCCTGAGGAGCTTGTGGACAAGGAATGTGAACTCATGGTGACTTCCTGCATGAAAGAGAGCATCATGCCCCACTCGAGACACATTTGAGTGCATCCGCCATGGCCAGACCTGCCCGAGGGACCTTTCCTCACTGAGCCGCCTCTTGATTTGTGAAACATATAGATCATCACGCCAGCTCCATTTGTGACTTCAGGGTGGTCTTTGCTGGGGTTGCGTGTTTTTAGACTCTTCTAAACTAAAAACACTTGAGATGCATCTGGCTGTTCTGTAGGACAGCAGGGCGCACACTTTGGTTCACACACATTCACTCACCTCAGCCTCCGGGTGGTGAGAGTCGCTCTGTGCTCTCGTGCTGTAGGAAGCAAGCACATATCTCTGTGCACATGCTGCCTGCACGTGAGTGTGTGTACACATGTACAAGGCATGTGGTTTCAGTATGAGTGTGCATGTGAGATGTGAGTGCACACGCATGAGGCACATGTGAGTGCATGAATGTGAGATGTGTGTGAGGCCTATGTGAACAGTGTTTGTGCATGTTTGAGGCATGCGCATGTATAAGGCATGTGTGTGGATACATGTAAGGTGTGCAATGTGTGTGCATGTACGTGACACGTGTAAGGTGGAACAACCCTCGCAGACTCGCACAGTCACTTCCCTGCCCTCTGGAGTTAAATGGGGCTTGTTGCTGACCAGTCTTGAGTTGGGGGTTACGAGGCGGCAGAAGGAGGGTCCTGACCTTCACCAGCAGAGGGGGCACCGCTAGGCGCTTCAGGCCGCAGGCCCCTCCCCCCTCTCCCCTGGGGTTCTGACTCACCCCTGCTGATGGTCTGCATGGGAGATGGTCACTGCGGCCCGCCTGAAGCCCAGCCCCACCCCTGCTCACACGCAGGATTACACAACACCTCCGGGGGACCCTGGTGCTCAGCGACTCCGCCCAGATTCTGGGTGAGAAGCTCATCTGCTTCTTCTAGTCGGTCTCCCGCCCCCTCTTCCTCTCTCCCCACGCTCCCCAGCCCCGCACTGCTCCAGCTTCACAAACTGCTGAGTGAGTAGGGAGGCCTCCTCAGAACTCTGGGGGCTGCCGGGGGCTCTGTTTGTCTGCTCCACATGTGTGCTGACCCCGACATCTGGCAGGGCGCTCAGCTCTCTGGCGCATCCAACCCTCTGCGTAGGCAGGCCCTGCGATGGCCTCCACTCGCTCTCTGAGCCCACTTCCCCGGCGGAAGGGCAGGTGGGCTTCCCCACTGCCTTTGGGCTGACACTCTGGTAGATCCACTACCTGCACTCTCTGAGCCTCTGGAACAGCCAACAGTGGGGCTGAAGGTGTGGGCCTGGACGCTGCTCACCTGGGTGCTGTTCACCTGGCTACTGCTCACCTGGGTGCTCGCCATTCCCGAGCACGAGGAGGAAGACTCATTCCCGTGACCCTGTTGAGTCTCTCCACTTTTCGGTTTGAAGGTTATACTGTGGGACCACAGGCTGCTGGCCACAAGTCTAAAAGATCAAATCATTACTGGACATCTGAAAAAGAATGAAAAACAGGAGTTTCTCTGGAAAGTTTTCACTGTCATCAGAGCCAAGATGAATTCATTGGAAAGCACAGGGCAGTAAGTTCTCATGCTCATTCCAAGGTGAGGCTTTGGCTGTGGCGGGGGCATCTCTATCTGTCCTGCTGCCTGCCAGCCCCTGATCGGTGCCTACCAGCTCCAGGCACAGTGGTCTCTGGCTATGGCGCCCTGGAGTCCCCTATCTGGGGCTGCTCTGGGCAGGCTGGACCCTCATATTCAGGTGGGTTACATATCTCCTAAGCTGGAGTTTGTGCAGTACGGGGGAGCTCTGTACACTGGCAGTTATGAAACTAGCCAGTTCACACCTGTCCACTTCTAGAACTACCAAAGATATTCTGGACAGGCAGCGTCCCCCTGGGGGGTGACCTCCATGGCCATGTCCAGTGGGTGGCCAGCGTAGGTGAGGTGCTGCCCAAAACAGCGCTCTGGTTTCTGACCATGTGTACACCTGTCCCATCGGTGCACAGAGGATGGGGAGTCCCCTGGCCCTTCCCGCCAAGCCCGACGCAGGCTCCCTGTCCCCCAGGCCCCCAGGGAAGCACTGGGTCATCGTGAGTCATCAGACTGAGTGCCTTCCCTACACGCTCTCCTGCAACACCAGGTGGAGGAGGCTCCCAGGTCTTCGAGGAAGAGAGACGGGGCCTCTGAGGGCCACACCCACTGAGCGCCAGTGTCACAGGGGCAGTGCAGAGTGGCCTCCTGACCCTGCTAGGCCTACAGGCACCCCCACCCTACTTCCAGATGACCAGCTTCTCCTCGAGCCCAGGGCATACTGTCCAGTTACAGCAAACGCGGTGTCTGCACTCGGAGGCCCCCAGACTCACACCCTGGTGTCGGCGGACCATGGGGGGTCAGGCCATGGCTGTGGCAGCTGGCCCCCTTGGTCACTCCTCCATCCCTAAGTCCCTCCCCACAAGGGCATGAGGCTCCTGTTCTGCCCTTCCCCTTGGGGTTCTTTCCCCACCCCCACCTCCAGCACCTGTCCCGCGCCCACCCTGTCCTCTGCTGCATGCAGGGAGGACTTGCCTGTGAGCTGCCCACGCCCGCACACCCCGGATCCTGGTAGAGCACCCCCACCCCGCCCAGACTCCCAGCTGCACAGCCTGCGATGGGACTGGCCACCGGCCCCGTCCTGTTATCGCCCCCTCCCCAGGCACAGCCCCCCAGTAGCAGACACTTGTCTGGGCTGCAGCCTGTGGTGTGGGCCCAGCTCACCTCTGCCTCATTGGAGGTGGTGCTGCATGTGGCCCACGACATCCTGCAGTAGCTGAGAATGCACGGACAGCCCTCCCTACCCTCGAACTCCTTCTGCGGCACGGTGAGTCTGCGCAGGGCACCTCTCCCATCTCCCACAGTGTGCGTCCCCTCCCCCTTTCCTTTATACAGGCATGGTTCAGGACTCACGAGGGCCCGCGCCTGGTCTCCCAAGACTACCCGTCCGCCCACTAGCTGGGCACCAAGGCCTGCCTGCCGCTCTGTGTCCAGGCCGCCCTCCACGTGCTCTCACGGAGCTGTCCTGGCTGATGTCGTGACTGGACCATTGTCCTGGCCCTTGGGGTGAGGCTGGTGGCTGGGCTCAGGACGGAACATCTCCTGAAGGCCTCCCCTTCACTTGCTCTCATAGGAAAACTTCTAGGCACTGAAGCTGCTTCTAGAAGGCCTCACGCCTGAAACCGCTGTCCTCTTCAACATGCAGAGGTGATCACACAGCACCTGAGTTGCCAGAAGCGAGCCCTGCTGAAGATGTAAGAGCACAGTCACGGCAAGGGGCCCGCCCCAGGGTTGGCTCCCGCACTGACAGTCCAGGTGGGCCTGGGTCTCGGGTTCAGCAGGCATGTCTGACCTGTTTCTTTTGAAAAACAGAGAGGGTGAGCTGCCCCCAGAATGTCAAACAGCTGGCATACTCGAACCAGCTGCCTTGCTCCACCTTACAGAGGACTCACGTGCGGGGTCAGCTCAAAGATCACCGCAGCCTTCCACACATCCCTGTCCTGCTTACCTGCTGTACCCACACCGCGTGGTGCTGCCGCCCGGTGCCTGGGTGGGGTTCTGAGCAGTCATGGCATGGAACTGGGGGTGCCACTTCATGTTGAAAGTGAACGGTGGCCACTCAGAGCAAGCCGCCAAGAGTTCAGACAAAGCCCTGCTTTTGCACCTGCCAGCCAGACTCCCAGGGCCGCGGCCCCAGCCTGGGTGAGGACACACTAGTGGCCCAATGCATGTCCACTCTGCTCACTCACTTTGTGTGGCTTGTGTGCCTTTGAAGGTGCAGTTAAGTAAACACCAGGACCCCCAAGGGAACCCCTCAGGGTGTGCGGGCACACATAGCAAAACCAGAGCCAGCCTGTGCCAGAATGTTCTGCGCCTATGCAGACCCAGGGCCCCAACTATGTAGGTGAGCTGCTGCGAAATGCAGCCCATTGCCATCTTCCTGTCCCACTGGTGTCACCACAGCCAACAAGTGGCATCTGTCCCTGTCTCCCGGCAGGGACAAACCAGTTGTGGTGGCAGTTCTGACCCGGCAGGATTCATCCAAAGGGTAGTTTTGTCATCATCAAAGGGAAGTTTTGTCATCAAGGCCCCGGGGTTGGCCCTTGGCTACTCAGGACCCTCCACCTACTGGTGGTTCGGTGCCCAGCTGCCCTGTCTTCACTCCTTAGGTGTCCCTGGCTGCTCAACCTTTGTCATTTCTTTTTCTTTTCTTTTTTTTTTCCCAATTTTTTTTTTAATTTTATTTTTTATTTATTTATTTTAGAGGAGAGAGAGAGAGAAAGAGAGAGAGAAGGGGGGAGAAGCAGGGAGCATCAACTCCCATATGTGCCTTGACCGGGCAAGCCCAAGGTTTTTTTTTTTAACTTTTTTTTTTCAATTTTTATTTATTCATTTTGGAGAAGAGAGAGAGAGAGAAAGAGAGGAGAGACAGAGAGAGAGAAGGAGGGAGGAGCTGGAAGCATCAACTCCCATATGTGCCTTGACCAGGCAAGCCCAGTGTTTCGAACCAGCGACCTCAGCATTTCCAGGTTGACGCTTTATCCACTGCGCCACCACAGGTCAGGCCAATTTTTTTTTATATTTTTATTTTATTTTTTTACAGAGACAGAGAGAGTCAGAGAAAGGGATAGACAGGGACAGACAGACAGGAACGAAGAGATGAGAAGCATCAATCATTAGTTTTTCGTTGCGCATTGTGACACCTTAGTTGTTCATTGATTGCTTTCTCATATGTGCCTTGACCGCGGGCCTTCAGCAGACCGAATAACCCCTTGCTTGAGCCAGCAACCTTGGGCTCAAGCTGGTGGGCTTTTGCTCAAACCAGATGAGCGCACGCTCAAGCTGGTGACTTCGGGGTCTTGAACCTGGGTATTCCGCATCCCAGTTCGATGCTCTATCCACTGCGCCACTGCCTGGTCAGACTCTTTTTCTTTTTCTTTTTTTTTTTTTTTTTGGCACTTTAGTTGTTCATTGATTGCTTCCCATATGTGTCTTCACCAAGGGGGCTCCAGCCAAGCCAGTGACCCATTGCTCAAGCTGGCAACCTTGGGGTTTCTTTTTTTTAGATTTTATTTATTGGCCCTGGCCAGTTGGCTCAGTGGTAGAGCGTCAGCCTGGCCTGCAGGAGTCCCGGGGTTCGATTCCGGGCCAGGACACACAGGAGAAGCGCTCATCTGCTTCTCCACCCCTCCCCCTCTCCTTCCTCTCTGTCTCTCTCTTCCCCTCCCACAGCCAAAGCTCCATTGGAGCAAAGTTGGCCCGGGTGCTGAGGATGGCTCTATGGCCTCCACCTCAGGCGCTAGAATGGCTCTGGTTGCAACACAGCAACGCCCCAGATGGGCAGAGCATCGCCCCCTGGTGGGCGTGCTGGGTGGATCCCAGTTGGGCGCATGCGGGAGTCTGTCTGACTGCCTCCCCCTTTCCAACTTCAGAAAAATACAAAAAATATATATATATATTTTATTTATTCACTTTAGAGAGAGAAGAGAGAAGGGCTAGGAGCAGAAAGCATCAACTCCCATATGTGCCTCGACCAGGCAAGCCCAGGGTTTCAAACCGGCGACCTCAATGTGCCAGGTCAACACTTTATTCACCTCGCCACCACAGGTCAGGTTCAACCTTTGTCATTTCACAGTAAGTGCCTGCTCACATGGGAGGAGAAGGAGGTCCTGAAGCCAGAGGGTCCTGCTGGGGCTGGTGGGATAGATGAGGGGTTAGCAGCCTGGGTCTGTGAAAGCTGCCTTCCTAGAGCAAGGCAGTGATGCCATGGATCTCACCTGCTCCCACAGCCTGTCACAGGCCTTCCGCTCCCTCCACAGACCTTCCTTCCAAAGGCCAAACGTCAAGGCCACAAACTACCTGCTGCTGAGCGGTTTCATGTTGTTAATAGAATATTTGTGACTTTCTTTAGTCAATGCGCTCAGAGAGAGAAGTCACTTTGCAGCGTGTGACACCAGAGGGGCTGAGACCTCGGCCATATCTGGCATTTCCATGGGGGGGGCCAGCCCACCCGAGGAGCCATGGCCACGCCCTCCTGCTTGGACCACAGCACTGTTAGGATAAACCGCGTTAACCACAGTGACTTCCCTGAGACTTTGTAACTCAAGAGGCTGTGCCGACCAGGGCCAGCTGCCCACCCTTGATTTCCTTGGAATCGTTTGTTGTATGTTTTACACTCATGCATCTAAGAGCTTAAATTATTTTTGCAAATCATTTTTGAACTTTCAAAGATTATGTAAAAACTGTTTATAGTTTTTTTATGAGCTCTATTTAACCAAGTAAAATAAAAAATTTCTGGTTGGCTCAGTGGTAGAGCATCGGCCTGGCATGCAGGAGTCCCGGGTTCAATTCCCGGCCAGGGCACACAGGAGAAGCGCCCATCTGATTCTCCACCCCTCCCCCTCTCCTTCCTCTCTGTCTCTCTCTTCCCCTCCCGCAGCCAAGGCTCCATTGGAGCAAGGTTGGCCCGGGCGCTGAGGATGGCTCCATGGCCTCTGCCTCAGGCGCTAGAATGGCTCTGGTTGCAACAGAGCAACGCCCCAGATGGGCAGAGCATTGCCCCCTGGTGGGCATGCCGGGTGAATCCCGGTTGGGCGCATGCGGGAGTCTGTCTGACTGCCTCCCTGTTTCCAACTTCAGAAAAATACAAAAAAAAAATTTTCTTTGGTGGTTTTCCAACCTCCAGGTTTGCCTTTTCCCGGTTCAGTTTCCAGGGATGGAAAACAAGTCTGCATGTTCTCCCTAGAGCTGCAGGGGCCATTGTCACTGTGCCTCAGGCACAGGGCATGGGGGGTGGGGCTGTTGTAACCCCAAGGCTCCCATGGCCTCCCTGGGAGAGAGGACTGTTGGGCCAGGCCCTCCCTGTGCCCCTGCCTGTCACAGTCCTGCAGCATTGGCCACTTGTCTTTTGGCTTCCCCACCTGTGCCTCTGGAGGGTTGTGTGTAGGGTCTGAGTCTCCACCCCACCCCACCCCTAGTGGTCTCTGAAGCACAGCTTCAGAAACAGGCAGTGGGGTTCTTTTTTTTCTTTTTTAAGCGAGAGGAGGGGAAATAGAGAGACAGACTCCCACGTGTGCCCCGACCGGGATCTACCTGGCAACCCCGTCTGGGGCTGATGCTCAGATCAACCAAGCCACTGACTGCGAGAGGGGCAGAGAGAAAAGGGAGAGGGGGGAGAAGCAGATGGTTACTTCTCATGTGTGCCCTGACTGGGGATCGAACCTGGGATATCTGCATGCCGGGCTGACGCTCTAGCCACTGAGCCAACCAGCCAGGGCCGCAGTGGTGTTCCTGCTAGAGGTCCTGTCACCTTTGCCTGGGCTGCCTGCCCTCTCTCAGCGGGGAGCCATGCAGAGGAAAGCCCCAGTCTCTGGAAAACCCAAGTGGCGCTGTCCCCATACATGGAGCTGGAGCCGACAGTGGCTGAGGGTGGCACTGGATGGCTCAGAGGTGACCTAGTGACAGGCTGAAGATTGGAGCCACACTGAGAATAGGCAGGGACAGCACCCATCTGTGGGTCCTGTCTGGTTGGGGCATTCCCTTCCCATCCTCTCTGAGCCCTCCTCCAGGACGCTGCCCAGAAGGTGTCAAGGCAACTCACACACCATCTTTTTATTGTTCCTGAACTGAAAGCATCACTGCCACAGGGTCTCGTGTCCCCCACCTCCCATGCTTGCCATGGTCCCTGGGAGGCCTGGCCTGAGTCACCCTGTCCCGTGAGGGGCCTCTGCAGGTGTGCGGCTTGGGGCTGCAGTTTCTAGGCCAGCGAGGAGCTCTCACCACCAGCCTAGTTAGTTGAGCTAATTTCAGAAAGGTGTTTGGTCTCCCTGGACCCACTCTGGGAGTCTGGGAATTGGCACTCAGCTGGAGCACAAGCTGTCACTGCTTCTCATGTGTTCCCCTCCCACCATGAATCCTTGGGTCTTTGAGCTTTCTGGACTGGCCCAGTTCCCCTGGGTGGCTCCAGTGAGGGGGACCGCCTGCACCTGGACATGTTTGGGGTCCACAGTCCACCTCCCAGGAATGTTAGAAATAGGAGTCACAGGATTCCCCAACTCTCACCAAGAAGGTGGGCTTTGGCCCTGGCCAGTTAGCTCAGTGATAGAGCATCAGCCCAGCATGTGGAAGTCCCAGGTTCAATTCCCAGTCAGGACACAGGAGAAGTGACCATCTGCTTCTCAACCCTTCCCCCTCCTCCTTCTCTCTCTCTTCCCCACCCGCAGCCATGGCTCAAATGGTTTGAGCAAGAGGCTCCAGGTGCTGAGGATGGCTCCATGGCCTCACCTCAAGTGCTAAAATAGCTCAGCTGCAGAGCAACGGTCCCAGATGGGCAGAGCATGGCCTGGTAGGGGGCTTGTCAGGTTGATCCTGGTCAGGGCACATCCAGGAGTCTGTCTCTGCCTCCCGCCTCTCACTTAATAAAAAATTTTAAAAAAGGAAAGGAAGGAAGGTGGGCTTCCTGGGCTCGCACAAGCAGACATTCTTCAGCTTGGCCACCAAGCGCAGCTCTGGCCCTCAACACATGGGCCTGCCTGAGTCAGCACAATGGTCTCTTAACCCCAACTGTCCCCATAGCAGGTTTAACCGGTGCTCAGAGACTGGTTCAACATGGAGGCAGGGGAAGTGCCGGATCTGTGTCCCACACAGCTCCCACCCGCAGGCCCGGCTGCGCTGTGCTGCGGATGCCCAGGTGACCTCCAGTGTGGGTCTCTGAGCCCTGCCAGCAGTCCTTAGTGGATTTTAGCTGTGACCACGCAGAACCTCCTCATTTCACAATGGAGAATTCAAACAGCCCCTGCAAAGGGGTCCACACCTAGCCAGGTCACATCAAGGCTTCTCTTGGGACACTCAGGCCAGAGCCTGGTCCCGGATACTCAGTTCTACCTGTGCCCTCCGAGAGGGGACTGGGTAGGGGGGCCTGGCCAGCCTCGGTCTCAGTCCAAACCTTGAGTCATCTTGGGAACTAACAAGAACCCCTGCCCTGAGCCTCCCAACAGTGTGAACAGGGCCCCCAACCCCAGGAGAGCCCCAAGCAGCCCTGTCACAGCACGGGACGGGCCAGGCAGGCCCAGGGGGTGGGGTAGAGAGAGGCCATGCAACCATCTGCCCTGAGGGAAATGTGGATGCCCTTGGTTCTAAGCCCTCCACCCACCCACCCAAATCCGTAATAAAAATAATCCCTGGCTTCCCTGATGTGCCCTAGTTTCCGAGTGCCTCCTGGTCTGTCATCACGTACATGCTCGAGGGGCCAGGAAGTATCACTGACCCCTTTTACAGAATCACAACAGGAAGGACCCAGGTGTCTGAAGGAGCAGGGGGCACCCCATCCTAACTTTCAAGCGGAGCAGAGTGACTGGTCATAGCGGTCTAGCCCAGGGGAGGCCACAGAAGCACCTGCTAAGTGCCTGTTCCAGGCCTCCCCTGGGGGAGCCTTGGGCTCCAGCTTCCTTGGGTCCTTGTTTGGAGAGCTGGGCCCTGCCACCTAGGGACCTGCCCAGGATACAGCCTGGCACCTGCGTCACCCAGTGGGCCGGGGCCAGGGGGTGGGGGAGGTACAGTTTCCCTAAGAGTGGAGCAGGGCAGTGGGCCCACTGGGCACACCCAGGGCATCTCTGAGAAGAGGGTGCAGTCTTGCACTGGTGGCATCCACCCTGAGGGCTGAAGGGCAAAGCAGAAGGACCTTAAGGCTCAAGGCCAGAGCTGACTTCGCACTGCATCTCCCACCCCTGGAGGCTGACCCAGCCAGGCTAAGTCTCCTGTGCGGGGTGGGGAGAGTGAGGGCGGTGCCAGGGCCTGGCCCCAGGTGGCTGGAGTGGGCGGGCACCTGCTGGGCTTTGCCTGCCTGTGTGCTAGGTTCACTCGTCCATCACTTAGCCCTCGCGATCACTTTGCCATCACTTGATCCTTGTCATCACTTCTCCCTCACCGTCACCGCCCAAGGTAGGTCTGATGAACCGGTCCCTTAGGCTGAGCAGGGAAGTGAGACCCAGGGTTCTGAGCCTTGTCCAGCTCTAACTGGGCTGAACTGGACAGACCTAACCCGAGAGGAGAAGCCTCTGATTCCCTGTCTTCCAGCGATGGGTAGCCGCTCTGAGAGTCCCAAGGGGCCAGGCCAGCCGTGCGTTGGACCCCTCTGTGTGCGGGCGGGTGGGGCGGGGCAGCCAACAGGAAGGCGAGCCGCGTCCGTCAGTGCGCCGTGCGCGCCGCCCGCAGTGCCCGCCAAGCACCGTGCTGGGGGCGGTGTAGGTTGTGGGGCAGGCAGGGTGCGTGGGACTGGAAGCCGGGCTTGGCAACCGCTGCGCACAGGTAGGGCCCGCCAGTGGAGGAGGGGTCTGTGGCCAGGGCCACTGCTGTCCCTACACTGGGATGCCCCCCACCACCACCTGGCTGTCCGCGTGAGAACCTCCTCTGGGGTCGGGGTGCTGGAACTTGGGGCCTCTGGCGGAGGAGCTCCTGCACACCTCCCCTTGCTGCCCCTCAGAGATGCTCTGCTTCCGTGGGCTGTCACCCTGGCTCCCAGCTCCCCGGCCCACACTACCTCCCCATCAGCCACTCTCCCGGATCACCACAAAACCAAGGCCCTCCCCCACCACCCCACCGTCCCAGCCCGGGATGGAGACCGTCCACCAGGAGCCCCTGATACAACCTAAGGCAGGCAGGGTCAGACTTCTGTCGGCATCTGTGGTGCCCTGCCCATCCTCCCAAGGTCAAGAAAGCCGATCCCTTGATTCCCAACCAAAGTGTTGGGGGTAGTGGCCAGGGGACAGTGAGAAATACCCTGGGTCCCTGGAACGGGCTGGGATGGGGGAAGCAAAAAACAACTCATTTGCCCTCAACTGGCTTAATCCACTGAGAGGTCTCAACCTGTGGCTTTGCCAGGCTGGTTCACAAGCATAAACTAGGCCATGTAGGTTGTCAAGTTCTAGAGGAGACATTGGACAGCAGGAAACTGTAGCTGTTCTGCATCCTGGACCTCCTGCGCGGCCTCTGACCCCCAAGACCCCCCCCCAGGAACCCCAACCCCCAGCCAGAGATGCAAAATGCAGTCAAATCCTCGTAGCCCCAGGATTAACTCGACCTCCATAGGGGTTTTGTCCATGCAAAGTGGGAGGGCACACATGCCAGCAGCCACACAAGCTCCTGCGCCCTATGTGATGGTCTGGGCTGTGCCTCTGCAAGCAGGAGTGGAAAGTGGGCCTTGCAGCTGGGGAGCGAGGGGAACCCATCTTCGCTATGTGCCAGTCCCACTATCTCCCTGTCTCCCCAGCAGGGACCATGTTCCATCCCTCTCCAACCCAGTGGCCCAGCTGTGCTAAAGCTTTAATTGGATGGAAAGTTTCCACTGCAGTTAATTAGCTCCATGGAGGGGGGGCACATTCACCTACACATTGGGCCTCAGACCCAGGCCCTGCACCTCAGGGCTGTGTACCTGGGAAGCACAAGGGGCTGGTGGTATGACCCCAGGGACCACCCTGGGCTGTGGGTTGGGAGTCAGTGTGCGATGGGGCTCCATTTATGTGGGGGGCTTCACGGGGGGGTGGGGAGGGAACCTTGGGATGACTGCAGGCTGACAGCTCCAGGGTTCTACTGCCTCTTCCTGTGTCCTCCAGCCCCAGGCTGGCCTCTTCCGAAGCCCCCGACGCCATGGAGGAGTGGGATGTGCCCCAGATGAAAAAGGAGGTTGAGAGCCTCAAGTACCAGCTGGCCTTCAAAAGGGAGATGTCATCGAAGACCATTCCTGAGTGAGTGCCTCAACACACCCAGGGCCAGCTGTTGATTTGCATCTCATTTCCCTGCCTGTGTTCATTTGCATAAGCTAAGATCAAATCCTCACAGGTAGCCACTGGGCAGCACTTCTGAGGGGTCAGGTGCCCACTGCTCACCCATTCTCCCTACCCACAGGCTTCTCAAGTGGATCGAGGATGGAATCCCCAAGGACCCCTTCCTGAACCCTGACCTCATGAAAAACAACCCGTGGGTGGAGAAGGGCAAGTGTGCCATCCTGTGACCCCACACCTCACGCCCAGGTCCACGCTCTTTGTGAAGGGAGCAGCTCTGTAAAGGGGACATTTATAAAGACTTTCCAAGGTATCTGTGCTTTTGTACATTTTCTAAGAACGGGTGTCCTGTGTGGATCTGGGGATGTCCAGCATGAGCCCAGTGTCCAGTGTAGGTATCAGTCATGAACATCAGGTATGTGGAGTAGATCTGGGCATCCAGCCTGGATCTGTGACCAGGGCATCCGCTGTAACCCTGGGAGTAGTGAGGACTAGGGTGTCCAGTGTGACCCTGAGGTGCCGGTGGGACCCAGCTACAGCAGGTCCCTGATATGCAGGCTGCGTCGCACAGCATTGGAGACGCCCTCCTTGAAGCGGAACCAGACGTCACTCCTGCCCACTGCAGTGCCCATGCGCTGTTCAACTGCATCCGTCTCAGGGGCTGTGTCCTCTGTGGGAGCCGCAGGGTTGATCCTCTGCCTGACCCCTGACCCCTGACCCCAGCCCCCACCTGCAGCGCTCCTACCCCAAACACACCTGCACTCAGGACTGCCGCTTTCCTGATGACCACACGACCGAAGAAATCCCTCTCGGCCTGAAGAGGGTGGCTAGTCAGGCTCATGGGGGCACACAGAAGACACTCCCTGCCACCAGGGGAGAGCTCTCCGAAGGAGAACGGGTCTCCTGGCACCTCTGAGCAGTGGCCCTCGGCCGGGGCTTAGACATCTCTCCCAGCCCCTCCCCATCATTGCACGCTGGCCTGCTCAGCAAGTCTTCCTGCCCCACCCCTCACAGCCCAGATCAGACCCTCACAGGCAGCAGGAAGCAATTCTGAGGGGCCGGGAACCCACTGCCCACCCGTCTCCCCACCCTCACAGCTGCCTGCTCCGTCGGGGAGGGCCAGGGTAGCAGGTGCCAGTGGAACGCACCCTCCTGCCCAGCTGGGAAACTGAGCCCCAGTGAAACCCTACCCTGCTGAGCAGCAGGGAGCTGGACCCTTAGCTGGGTCCCTCAGGGGAACACCGGCACAAGGTCACCCAGCCCACCTGCACGGCCCCTTCCACCCCAAACCTGGTCCTCCAGGACAGCTCTCTTCAGGATGCGCTCCAGCCGCTGCTCATGGCTACGGGGCGTGGGTGGCTGTGCCCCTCTCCCCCCAGCTTCCCTGTGTGGGTCCTGGGCCCTGGGGGCACTCTGGTCCACCTGCAGGAAGTGGGTGCAGTGACTGGGCTGGGCCATTCCAAGGGCAGTGTCCACTCGGGGGGCAGTGCCTTACCAGGCCCTGCTCTGCCCAAGCCGGAGGTGGGCTTACCTGGGGGCTGTCCGCATCTCGGGCCACGGCCTCTGCCCGCCGCATCTTCTCCACTTCAATCTCACGGGCAATGAGCTGCTTGGCCTGGTAGGTGAGGGGCTTTCGGGCAGGCAGCTCAGGAAAGTGGCAAACCTCCTCCAAGTTCCTGCTCGGGGTGGGTGGCGCAGGACACCCAGGCACCCACTCAGTGGTGACGGGGACAGGGGCAACCCACCACAATGACACCAAACGATAGGAAGTGGAAGCTGAGGACTAGGATCCAGTTCCAGCTCTGCAGTGCCCAGCCCAGGCCAGCAGGGGGCTTATCTCTGAACCTGTTCCTTCAACTGTCTATGGGCATAAGAAGGGCCATGCCCAGGGCTAGGAAGGTGGAGGGGAGTGAGACAACATGGCAGGGCCGGGACTCAGGCTGGGCTTCACGCTCAGAACCCGCCATTACTGCCTCCTTGCATTGGCACAAAGGAACATCTGCATCCCAGATACACTGGGGTCCTGCTGCCCAGAGGCGATCCATCCCCACAACCATCTCGGGACAGAAAAACAAAGCCCTGGGGTGGCTCCTGGGGGACAGCGGGCATTGAGAGTTCTGCAGTAAACCCAGGTCCTGAGGCTATGCCCAATCTGGGGGCCCGCTTCAGTCACATGTGGGCAAGAGCTAAGCTAGAACCAACAGCCCCCAAGCTCTGACACAGGAACAGACCGACACCTCGCCGAGGCCGTGCTTTTAGACTGCTGGCCCAGCCCCCAGTCCCCCGTCCCAGGTGCTGCAGAGACTCACGGCTCCAGCCTGTAGACATACTGCCCGTCGGGCGTGCGCTCCTGGCGGTAGGTTAGGTTGTAGGCAAGCATGGTGCCCACAAGGCCGGCCAGCTGCAGCTTCTCACGAGCACTGTACAGCTGCGTGCTCACCTGTGGGCAGGTAGGCAACAGGCACGGGAATGCTGAGCATGGCCAGGACCCCGGCAGCTGGCAGCTAACCCTCCTGCTGAGTAAGGCACTCACAGGACGCAGCTTAGGCACGAGGATGTCCAGGAGCAGACAGAGGGTGTCTAGGACAAGGGCTTGGGGTGCTGTTCGGCAGCGGGTGGCCGGTGCAATACCCGACACCAGCGTCTGGATCAGGTTCTGCACCTGACTTGTCCGGTTCTGGGCCTGGGGTGGAGGGTAAACCGGAATGAAGTCAGCCAGGATCCCCCAGGACCTGGGGCCCAGCCTAGACAGGGACAAGCTGCAGGGCGCACCTCCTGCTGGCCACTGGGGAAGGCAATCCTCGGCACATGGCTGGAGGCGAACAACAGGTGGAAGGCCACGGGCAGGAAGGGCTGGTAGCGCAGCAACTGGAAGCTCTGGCCGTGGTGGGCAGCCTGGCCCAGCAGGTCCTCAAAGGCCAGCCAGTCGAGTCCCACACACACGGTGCCCAGACTGGAGTCCCGCAGGCGCAGGCGCAGGAAGTTGTCAAACAGGCCCTGCGGTTGGTGGGTCCCTGAGTGCCTCCAGCGTCATCATCCACCCGCCACAGCACAGTACCTTCCTCTGGAACCCTTCACTGCCCATCTGCCCTGCCAAGTACGTCTCTTAGAAGAGCAGCAAACACCAGTGAGTGGCCACAGGGCCCTGAGGGGAGAGCAAAGGGGCCCACCTGCCACCCCCACTCTGGTTTGACCAAGATCCTGGGATGTGCAGGAAAGAAACCCCTGCACCCCTGCACCCCTCCCTAAAGTAAGTTCTGTCCATCAGGCTTGAGGGCAGAGCTCCCGCGATCCTTCTACGAGGAAGTCCCATCCCCTCCTGCCACTGCTTTGCCCACTGCACCAGGGATTTCTGGATTTGCATGGATCCCTGACCACTCACCCAAAGCGGCTTAGAGAAACAGCGTAGGCCGGGCTTTTAGTTGGGGGGGCATCTCTACCACCGCTCAGACCAAAATCCCTACCTGCTCTCTGACATGTCCCCATTTCTGCAGCTCATGTGCAGAATCAAGCCCCTCCCAACCACTGGATCCGGCTGCCCAGCTGCTGTCACTGCTGCTACCTCTCACACTGACTCCCAACTGGCAGCCAGAGATCCTACAATCAAAGACACCCCCACCCTCAGCCCACTGCCTCTCCCTCCTAGCCCATGATAGTGACCATTCCCCTCCTAGCACCAGCCAGCCCCTCCTCTGGCCCTCTGTCCTGCTCACAGTCCCCTCAGAGGCCTCTAATGCCCTGTGTCTGCCCCACCTGCTGCTTCTCTAGCTTGGCACTATCTGAATTGCCTTCTGTTCACTATCAGTGAACACTTCCCCAACCCTGGGCCCTGGAAAGAAGGTTCAGCTAAAGCATGGTTACCTGGACGACCTTCTCATGCTCACCCGCGGAGGCAGCCACATGCAGAATATGGTAGAACCGCTGTGCAGCCATGGTCAGGGGTGCCTCGGCTGCCTGATGCCCCACGCCCATGAGCCCGTCGCCCAGGAGCGTGTGGGTAGGCAGAGTTGGGTCCTGGCCCACACGTCGCCTACAGAGGGGGTGCGGAGGCTGGAGTGGAATCCCCATCCACTTTATTCCTCTTGACAGCACAGTCCCAACCCAAGAGAGCCCCAAGGAGGGAGCAGTGAGGAAGGCGGAGGCAGCCCTGAAAGCAGGGCCCAGGCAGCCTTGGGTGTCCATCAGCAAAGGTTTTGTGTGTTTGTGTGTGTGTCCTTTATATGCAGGGTTTGGTGTCCTGGGCTTGGTCACCATAGATATTGAGGTGGAGGCTGGCCCACCCTCTCATTCTGCCCATCCCATTTACCTCTGGGCACGGGGCAACTGGAAGACCTCCTGCCACACAGAGAAGAGCCCCTTGCGTTGGTCCTTGAGGCCGACTCGTGTGGTCTGCACAGCCCGCACACTCAGCTCCCGCTGGCCCCGCCCATGCAGGAACTGGACACAGGGCGTGGGAGGTAAGAGTAGCTGCCCCTGCCCCTGCCCCAGTCCCACCCCACCACAGCCAGCTTCCCCCTGCCCACCTGCAGGGTGTTGATGCAGGCACGGATGTCGTTGTCCGTTTTCTCGCAGAGGGCTGCCAGGGCACCCGGGTCAGCCTGCAAACCCTGCCGTAGGGAGATCTGCAGGAGGAAAGAGCGTGCGTATCCACCTCCCTCAGAGCCCTACCTGTGGTCACCTCCTCCCTGGAGACAGATAAGTAACTGTTCTCATCCTACAGGAGATAAAGGCTGCAGGCCCTGTGAACTGGGCCTACTGTCCACTAGGGACCCCCCACCACCAAAGTGATCCAGTCACCCTCACCCTCAGGACCTGGACCAGCTGGAGGGGTGGGGGGCTGACGGTGGCAGCAACAAAGGAGACGGGGCCCTAGGTGGGACAGGGGTAGCGTGGGGAGGGAAGGATAAGACCACAGAAGGGGTCCCGTGCCCCCACCCGCCATTAGCCATGCAGCCTGGGCCCTGGGCCCCATCCCCTGCCCTCGCTGACCTCCTGCAGCCGCTGCACAAGCCTGGATGGTAGTGTAGGCGGAAAGTGAAGCAGAAAAGCCTGCTGCCTCAGCTGCCGCAGAGAGGGCGCAAACCTGTGGATGGGCACATGGAGCAGGAAAACCTTGTAACAAATCCCAGCCTCAAATCCACTCGGTGGCCAGGTGGGGCTAGAATGTACCCTCCCAGAGGCTTCACGTGGAAGCCCTGCCCTGGGGAACACCCTGAGGCCCCCCACCCTGGAGATGCTTCCCCACTCAACTCACTGGTCATTGCAGATGCAGATGACTGGCCTCATCAAGAGACCCCCCTCTGCCCGCAGCCGTCGCCCCTCACCCGCCGGCATGGCCAGGCCTATTGGCTCCGCCTCCTTCGGGCCTCTGCGGTTGATGATGCCGAGGAGCACGTTGATGGCAGCCTGAGGGGAGGTGCAGCGGGCACAATGAGCCACAGCCCCACTGCCCACGCACCCACCACCCAATGGCCAAGTACCCAGGAGGCCCACCGTGGGGGCCCCATCGATCTCGTCAATGACCAGGCAGTTGGGCTTCCCACCAACACCCAGCACAGACTCCATCTGCGTGGCCGCCTCGATGTGGGTGCGGAAGGCCTCAGGGCTGCGGTCGTCACTGGAACCATGAAGCGGAAAAGGGACCATCAGGGGACCTGTGGCCTCAGCCAAGGCAGCAGCCAGTGTCCCTGGCAGGATGATCTCCCAGGGCCAAGTTGCTACACTTACATCTTGAGACTACCACAAAGGAGACCCCCACAACATGGCTGCCCCAGATTCCAGTGACCAAGGACCCCCCCCAAGTCCACTGCCAGTGTCCCTGGGACCCCAGCCCCACCTCTAACCCACCAGTGTCCCAGACTCAACCAGACTTATCAGGACAGACAAGAGGCCCAGAGGCCAGGCCTTCCCTTCCATTCACCTTGCATTCATTTCCACCACAGAGTACCCAGCATGCCTTGCGATCACATGGGCCAGAGTGGTCTTGCCCAGCCCAGGGGGTCCACATAGCAGAGCCACCTGCAGCCAAGACATGAAGGCATGCTGCCAACCTGCACCACGATGGAGAGGTCCCGGCCCAAACACCAAGGCTAATAATCCTGTCCTGTGAAGCTTGGTACTGGGGGATGTCCCCTCAAACACACCCCAATCACCAGATGAGAACCTGAGCGTGTTCATAGCTCAAAAATAGCACTTCAGAATGAGACAAAGCCCTGAATAAAGCAAGTGATGGTGGGAGCTGACAGGGACACAGCCATTACTGTCATGACAGCTCCCTTGAAACCACCGTCGACCACAATCATCCTTTAGGAGGTACTGGGTCCTTCAAAGACAGTCATGTCACTGACACCCCCACCAACATGTCGTCGTGCCCACAGTCATGATGGGCAGTAAATGCGTCCTATGGCCTCCGGAGGTGTAAGGGCACTAGTCAGTGAGCCTAACCCCTGGGCTTGGAGGTGTATGCCGGGCAGACAGGTAGGGCTCACTTTCTGCCTAGGCCGCCGACTCAGGTCCAGCTCAGCCTCCAGCATCTCCTCCAACACCTGCTCGTGGCTTTTCCACTTGCTGGAGGCTGTGGCCTCCTTGCCAACACAGGCCGCCTCCACACTGGGCCTAGGCTTCCGGGCTGGCCTCTCTCGGCCAAATACCACCAGGTCCCACAGCTTCAGCCACTTGAGGAGGCAGCGGTTAGTGAACTGTGGGAAGGGAGGCATTGTTTGGAGTACCGCCAACACCAAGGACTCCACATGCTGTCATAAACCCAGACACATACAAAGATGCTAAGGCTGAACAACAAGTGACCAACACACATGCACCCTTCTTGTTAGTGGCAAAGTAAGGCTTACAGAGGGGTCTCCACCCCACAGTCCTGGTTCTGACCACTCTAGAAGCCCCCACCACTCCCAGGGGCATCAGCTGCTGAGAGAAAAGGAAACAACGGCTCCAGGAATGGGATGCTCTGGATCCCCAGCCCACGGCATAGGTGACCAGCAGCATGCCAGCCCTGTGCTGGCCTCAGTTTCCCCATTTACAACTCAGCAAGGCAGACCATAGTCCCCCTCTTGACAACAAGGACGCCAGTCACACTGAGCAAATATAGGCCTCACATCATCGCTGAGCAGCTCGGTGTAATGCTGGGGTGCAAACTCATCCACCCAGAGGCAGTGTTTGGAGTCATCTTGGCTATTGGCTGGCACCTCCTCAGGGGCCTCCTCCTCCACCTCCTCTGTCCTGAGGCTGAAAATCATTGTACCCTGAGCCACCTGGCCTTAACCCCAGCAAGGATTACCCTCCCCCCACCCAGAATTCAGACTGGGGTCAGCAGTTCAGGAACAGTTGAGGGTACCCGGGGCAAAGGGCCCACTGCATCACCTGTGCAGCGTATCCGAGAGCCGCTGGGCCTCTTCGAGCAATCGCTGCTGCCGCTGTGCACAGTGGGGAGTGAGAGCAGGATGACTAAAACAGCCAGTCACCCCAGAGCCACCCCTCCACGCCCAGCAAACCCCAGCAGACCCCACCTCTCTGTCAACCTGTTCCTTCAGAGAGGCGAATGACACACCCAGGAGATCCAAATGGCCACGTCCACGCCATGGGATATCCGAGAACGAGCTCTGAGGGGGAGGAAGAGTGGCAGTCATCTCCAGAACCCCTCCTAGGACATGGAGTCACCCGAGCCCCTCCCACCATGCTCAGGGACTCAGGCTGCAACCCCAGCATCAGCAGGCCTGGAGATGGAGAAGCCCCCTCTCTGACCAGGGACTGGAAAAAAAAGCCACTAAAATGGAACCATTTTAGTGTCTAGGAGAGAGGAAAGATGGGTAAAAATAGGATAGACAGAGAAGACAATTATTATTGAGTGGATGACTAGAAACCAGGTGAGCTCCCTGAGATGTCCCCAAGGTCCTGGTGTGGATACGATGCCCAGGACCCTTTTCTGGGCAGCATTAAGCCTACCGATCCCACAGGAGGGCTGTGGCTAGCTTAGCCACCCACCCACCCCCCCCCGTGGACAAACAGCACCCACCTGCACCCCAGTGCCAACTGGGTCAGCCCGTAGCACCAGAAAGGCCCTGTCACCGCCTGTGGAGGTCACGTTGATGTAATCCTCCAGGATGGGGGGTCGCCTCAGGACCGGATTGCGAGTGGCTGGTGAGGCCGGTATCAGACCCATGTCATCACCAGCATCCACAATCCTGAAAAAGGACCAGGGCGGTCTTGGGACTCCTGCCACACGTTAATTTTCAGATAAGGTGCCCAGATCCACCCTCTGCTACCAAGCCCTTCCACAAGCCCCGAACCCCAGGCCTTGGGACTTTGTATGAGGAACAAGACACTTCCAGCCTGACCAGGCGGTGGTGCAGTGGATAGAGCGTCGGACTGGGATGCGGAGGACACAGGTTCGAGACCCTGACGTCACCAGCTTGAGTGCGGGCTCATCTGGTTTGAGCAAAGCTCTCCAGCTTGGACCCAAGGTTGCTGGCTCGAGCAAGGGGTTACTCAGTCTGCTGAAGGCCCAGGGTCAAGGCACATATGAGAAAGCAATCAATGAACAACTAAGGCGTTGCAACGAAAAACTGATGATTGATGCTTCTCATCTCTCCGTTCCTGTCTGTCTGTCTCTATCTATCCCTCTCTCTGACTCTCTCTCTGTCCCTCTCTCTGACTCTCTCTCTGTCCCTGTAAAAAAAAAAAAAAAAAAAAAAAAGAGAGAGAGAGAGAAAAAAAAAGACATTTCCAATCCCAAGAGCCTAGGACACCTGTGCCCCAAGCCACACACCCCTCACCCCACAGCTCAGCTGGGACCTCAGGACTCAGTGGGGGAGTGATGTCCTGAGGAGGGGAGTCAGGAAGCAGTGTCTCTTCCATCTCATCCTGCTCAAAGTTCAGCCTCTTGACCACCTCGATCCTGGGCCGCTTGACTTTGGGGGCTAGAGAGACACAAACAATCTCAGAAAGAACAGAGGCGCTTCCCCTGTCTCGCACCCACCCCTGTGGGGGGCCGCGGCCATACTCGGGAGCAGATCCCTGTGCCTCTGTCCGCTGGTGGCCTGCTGCCTCTTCCTGGCACCGCACTTGCGGTTCCTTGAAGGTCCACCTGGAGAAGAGGGAGCTGCAGCGTCCCCTCCAGCAATGGCCTCCTCAAACGTCAGCTGGATCCGGTCCCTAGGGGGTGACAGGGCCGCTGACCCTGCTGGGAGAGAAGAGTCACAGCAACCGCCTCAGGGCAGCCTACCTCCAGACGGTCAGCGGCGCAGGAAGGCCCCTCTCTGTCCGACGCGCCCCCGCCTCAGGTCGCGACTGCCTCCATCCTTCGCTCGCCTGCCCGCACCCATCCGAGGGGCAGGCCCGGACCCAGGAGGCAGGCCGGGACCCTGTCGAATTACAGCCGCGGCGGGCCCCGCGCGCGCACCTTCCAGCTCGGCCAGCACCTCGAGTTCGGCCGAGAACTGGCTGTCGAAGTCGTCCTCGACGCCGTACAGTTCCCGCTCGTAGTCCTCCATGGTCGTGCAGTCCCGTAGAACATGCCAGTCTCGGCTCCTGCTCCGAACCTCCCGCGCCGCAGGCCGCGCGCCACTCCCGCCCCCAGCGTCCTGGCGCCGCCAATCAACGGGCGGCGTGGCCGGCGGCACTCACCATTGGCCAGATTAAGGGGCGGGGCGGGGGCGGGGCTGCGCGCGCAGGCCGGGTGGAGCCGAGTCAAAACTTGGAGTTAGCGTCTGGGGACGTAGGCGGGGCTGCGCGGGCAGGCCAGACCTGGAGAAACGCGGCTCCGTGGCCGAACGAGAGGTCCCGGGGACGTGGCTCGAGAGGCGCGGGACGCGGGGCTGAATCCAGGGCGGGCCAGCGGCCTCGGGGGCCCGGACGGCGCAATTGGACTGCAGGTCGGTTCCGGAGTGGGCGGAGTCGCAGGAGGGGCTCGCGGCCGGGGTCCACCCGAACTCCTCGGTTTGTGCCATCACGCGCGAGGGAGGTGGAGGCTTCCTCGGAGGGGAGGTAGGGGATGGGAGTCTGCGTGAAGGGATGTGAGTGGGCGAGGGTGGACTCCACCCCTACAGCAGCGCCCTGCACCCTTGCGCCCGGCTGATCTATGCCACCTCCGGTCGTGTGCGGGCAGAGCAGCCCCTTTCCTTGACCCTCTCCCCACTCGGAGAAAGGCCCTCATCACATATTCCTGGTCTTTTGGGAAAAGTAGGTGGTAGAAGGCTGTAATACAAGACTACTCTACTCCCAAGGACTGGGTCTGGGCTAAACTGCGGGACTGCCCCGCCGTCAGAGCAATACTGGCTCCCCACACTCCCACCCAGCTGACACTCTTTACTTGTTTCAGGGGTGGGAGTATTAAGGGGCTCGGTGGATGAAGGTGCGGAGTAGGTGGACACACTTGCTTGACATACAACATCTGTGGCTTCAGACCCAGGGCTCTGGAGAGTAGAGTTGTCTATCTTAGTTGGGCTAGTCACCCCATGAACCACCACTGCACACACTTGCTCTGTTTGCAGGCGCCCACCATGGAGCCAGGCAGCATGGAGAACCTGTCCATTGTGTACCAGAGCCATGACTTCCTGGTGGTGAACAAGCACTGGGACGTGCGCATCGATAGCAAGACATGGAAGGAGACACTGACCCTCCAGAAGCAGCTGCGGCACCGCTTCCCTGAGCTGGCTGATCCAGACACCTATTACGGGTTCAGGTATGAGGGGACATAACACGGGTATTCCAAGGCAGCCTCCACTGGAGAGAGGTGGTCGCCTTCAACTCAGCCACTTCTGTCCCTTTGCAGGTTTTGTCACCAACTGGACTTCTCCACCAGTGGAGCACTCTGTGTGGCCTTGAACAAGGCAGCGGCAGGCAGTGCGTACAAGTGCTTCAAGGAACGGCGTGTCACCAAGGCTTACCTGGCTCTGGTAAGGCTTGGCCAGTCCTGGGGCTTGGGGACACCAGTGCTCAGCCCACTTCGGCAGGCCCTGAGTGTCGGGTGGGCTCCCCTGCCCTGCAGGTTCGAGGGCACATCCAGGAGAGCCAGATGACCATCAGCTATGCTATCGGCAGGAACAGCACGGAGGGTCGTGCCCACACCATGTGCATCGAGGGAACCCAGGGTACAGTGGGAAAAGGGGCAGGGGCCACAGGGCACCTTCCGCCCAGGGGGACCTGGGGTGGGTAGAGCCAACCCAGGCGACTGCCTTGTGTAGGGGTGGGCTGGGGCCGCAGGGTTGTCCCAACCAACCCTTACAGTCTCCCTATCAACCCCCCAGGCTGTGAGAACCCGAAACCAAGCCTCACGGAGCTGGTGGTTCTAGAACACGGGCTGTATGCAGGTGACCCCGTCTCCAAAGTGCTGCTGCAGCCCCTCACAGGTATGTTCAGGTGTGGGACCTGGAAGCTTCCCAGGCTCCTTAACTTACCACCCACAGTGTCCTGCCCGCAGCGTGGTAGATGCCTGGTGTCAGCGTCTCCTCAGGCAGAGCGCTGCAGCGCTCCTGTTCCGTGGGGAAGCACACTGAGACACAGAGAGATAGAGTAGCCTGTCTGGGCCCACCCCAACCTTTGCCTGCAAAGCTGACCCTCCTCTGCACATTTAACCTTGCAGCCTGAGGATTTTGCTGTATGAGTGGTGTTTTATTTTTATTGGATTTATTGGGGTGGCATGATGTTGTAAAATCATATAGATTCCAGGTATACAGTTCTGTAGTACATAATCTACATATAGCATTTTGTGTTTACCACCCCAAGTCAAGTCTTCCTTCATCATCGTCTATTCCCCCTTTACTCTGCTCCACCTACAAGTGGTCTTGCTGGTCTGGATGTGAAGCCAACAGGAAGACTGGCCTGAGTTCTCCATTCTACTGAGTGCCACCCTGGCCCTACTCTCAACAGAGGTGACCCTAGAAGTTGACTTCCATTATGAGCTTTTATGTCCTCCTCTGTAGTAGAAAGCAGGGAGGGTTTCTGTTTTCAGACATTGTATGAGGCAGCTGGGGACAGCGCTGGGTGTGATATGACCAGTGGGTGGCAATCATGGAGCAAGACGCCTGCCTCACTGGCCCTCTCTTCCCACACAGGCCGGA
The DNA here is from genome assembly GCF_036850995.1 of Saccopteryx leptura. Classification (NCBI taxonomy): domain Eukaryota; kingdom Metazoa; phylum Chordata; class Mammalia; order Chiroptera; family Emballonuridae; genus Saccopteryx; species Saccopteryx leptura. The sequence goes on from NC_089506.1 coordinate 214,844,130, forward strand.
CACACCAGCTGCGCGTGCACTGCAGTGCCCTCGGCCACCCTGTTGTGGGGGACCTGACCTACGGGCAGGCCTCGGGCCGGGAAGACCAGCCATTCCGCATGATGTTGCATGCCTTCTACCTGCGGATCCCCACGCAGACCGAGTGTGTGGAAGCCTGCACACCGGACCCCTTCGTGCCCACCCTTGATGCCTGCTGGAGCCCCCACACCCTGATACAACCGCTGGATCAGCTTGTCCAGGTCCTGCGGGCTGCCCATGATCCTAAACCCACAGAAGGGGGCCAGGAGCCCTGCAGCCCCTCCATTCGTCTGCCTGAGCCAGGCCGGCCCCCACCGCCCCCTGCCCGTCCCCCTGAGACAGAGGCACAGCGGGCCTCATGCCTTCAGTGGCTGTCAGAATGGACATTGGGGCCAGATAACTGAACACATGGGCCTAGTGTTGGGGTGCAGGATGGAACCTTCAGGTAGATGGGAACTGCAGGTCAGAACCCAGAGCCCATCCCGAGGTAGAGGTGTCCCAGCCACGGAGGACTGAGGCTCTACCCCAACTCTAGCAGCCAAACCTGAAGGACTGAAGGGCCAATAGGGGGAGCCAGGCAGCCACGATGATGGAGGATGAAGGGCCCGTGGAGTAGGACCAGCACCCCAGAGGAAACCAAGGCCTCCCAAAACACCTTTCTGACTCCAAAGCTTCACTCCCAGCCCCTGTTTTGAGACTTGCCCAGGGATTGCCCTGGAAAAGGACCTGGGTCAGCCCTTTCCTGGGTGGCCTCCTCCCCCGGCGCCTAGTCCAGCTCCCAGAGCACCCTGCTCCTCTCTGATCAGACCCTCTGCCATCACCCCAGCTCAGCTGAGCACTCTCCGCCTGCAAGTCCTGACTCATCCCTTGCCTGGCCAGTCCTGCTCGTGCCTTGGCTTCTGCCTCCACCCACATCCTGATCATCATGAGGGTACATTTGGGCCATCCTCCTGGCCTGACGTAAATACTGCTCTGTGGGGTCCTCCCACACAGCCATAGTTCGTTGGGCTTTAGCCTAGGCGCAAGGGCAGCCCAGCTTCCGCCTCTGCCCCTCACAACACACATCACTCAGCCGTAACTGAGCTCCTGAACATAGAATAAAGGCTCAGTGACTAATCTTGTGAACAACCATGAATAATTCTGATGCGGGGGTTCCGGGGGGAGCCCAGACTCCTGTACCCTTCTCTGCACCAGGCAGACTTCTGTGCCAATCCCCCCACCCCTGGAGGGCCCGGGACTGACCTCTTGGTCCTGGCTGCTGAGCTGTACCCCCATGCAGCGAGCACCTCCTGCCCTGGTTGGGAGAAGCTGGAAGATCGCCAGCCCTCCCAACCAAAGACATAGGTATGATACATCCATCGAGTCTCACCACAGTCCGTTACAGAGCTGCTGCCCCAGCCACCGTCACATCAGCCTTCTACTGTGTCAAAATGCCATGAGAGGCTGTCACCTGGACCTCTATCCAGGATGAGGCCACATGCCATGGCCTGTACATGGCTGGGCCAGATCCCTCTTTTCTCTAAGTGAGACAGGTCCTGCCATGAGGCTCCTGGGCTGGATCTACCTGTGATCACAGCAGGATCTTGGCTGGGACAGAGCCAGAAGCAGCCACCATAGGGCCTCTGCAGAGACACAGTTCCCAGCCCCTGCTCTCGACCTGTTTCCTCATCTGTAATGGGAGGGGCTCGGACAAACCAGAGGGACACCTGTAGTGGTATTCCAGGTGGCCAGATGGTTTTTGTGGTGTGCCCAACCTGACTGGCCAGGGATGTGATGGGGTAGCACCGCCAGTCCCTATTCTCGCACAGCCTGCTGTTGGCAGTTCTCACACTTGCTGAGACCTGCCCTGCCTCACCCTGTGCCCCTGCCCTCAGGTCCCCCCACATCCCACGCACAGGTGTCAGCCTGGGTGCATGGCCTGGTCATGCTTCCAACTCTGCTGTGTGGCCAAAGGCAAGTTGTTCAGCCTCTCTGGGCCCAAGTTTCCTAATCTGTGAAAACGTATGGGCTAAGGCTGACTCAGTGAGGGAGGCAGTGCGTGGAAGAACCAGGGCAAGACGTGACCACAGCCCAGCAATTGCTCTGTTGCCCTGGTTGTTGGCTGGGGCCGCCCTAGAGGCTGAGCCTCCTGCACCCGTTGTGGCCTCCTGCATTCTCTGGCTGCTTCCTGCTCCCGTGCCCTCTGAACAGTGGGAATCTCCAGCGCTGAGACTGGTGGAGGAGACCCCACTACCACGTGACATTCCACTCCCTAAACATCCTTAAACATAGAGCCATAGCAAGCTCTCAGCCAAAACCTGGACTCCGTGGGAGCAGTGTGGCTGCCAGGAGCAATCCTCAACTGGTGCCTCCAGCCGCCGGCCCCCTGACAGGTCAGTGCCTCTGCCTGGCCGGGGGCTGGTGTGTTGGTCACATGCGGCCCTGTGGTGCAGAGGGCGCTCAACCAGCAGCTGAACCCAGGCCTCTCACAGGTCGGGAAGTTCCTCCTGCAGTCATCCCTCCTGCTTAACCTCAGAGGCCTGTCTGGTGGAGTGGCCCCAGGGCACATGTGGCACACCCTCCTGGCGCCCTCATGCCTTCCCTGCTCCTGGCACGCAGGTGTGTGGCTACGCATGCTGGCTCTGCTCCAGCACCCACAGAACAGAAACACTGCCGCACACCTCACTAATGTCCCTGAAGGACACACACATGCACATAGATGTGCGTGCTCCCAGGCACACATATACAGGCTCCCGTGTGCACATGCAGACACCAGCACACACAATGGAGGTAGGGGTGCATGGGTGTGAACATATGCACGACCCCTCGGTGGGAAGGGGTTATGCTGGGTAGTCGCCAACCTTGCGCTCAATTTCCCACTCTCCTGGGGCTGGGGAGCAGGTGCTGCTGTGCTGGGGCCCCAGGGGCCGACATAGCCGCGTCACCAGGCACAGCCCCAACCCCTCCCTTACACATTGATCTGGCAGGTGTCACTACAGGAGTGAGTGGCTGCACAGGCAGCGTTCTGGGTGAGGCATGGAGGTGAGTGGGGACCCTAACACCGCAATCCTACACCGCCCCCACCCTGAGGCTCAGCTCCGGGGACTGATGTGATCAGTGGGCTGGCATCGACAGTGTCCGGAGTGTCTGGCGCACTGTTACAACCCTCTGCATCTGCCACCTGCCGCAGGGCCACAGAGCACCACCCTCTGCCACAGAAGGTCTCTGTGCTCAGGTGAGAGGTAGGGGTCAGGGTGGGGGCCACCACTAGCTGGGCCCAAAGGGCCAGGCTTCTGGTCTGATCTCTGCAGCTCTGGGAAGATAGCTGAGCCCCTCTGACCCTCCGTTTTATCCCGTGCATGGGGTTACAGTAACCTCCCCATCTTGCTCCTGGGCCATGTGGAATCCAGAGACTCACAGGTACCCCAAGCTGTGAGACTGCAAGGCTGTGCCCAGGAGTGGACAGTGTGGGCCAGACTCCCTGATGCTCCTCACCTCCCAGGGCCTGCATCCCCACGCCTCACAACTTTCGTCTCAACCATAGCTCGGCTGCCCCTGGGGTCTGCACCATGGCTTGTGTCTGGGGCCAGGCCTCAGGCCCAGAGACAGGCAGAGAGCTGCCTAGGCTGCCTAGATGTGAGGGTGGAGCCATGGCCACTCCAGGGCCGGTCGGGAAGCCACCAGGTCTCTCCCCTGTCTGCCTGTGGGGACTCACTGGGACTGCTGGCCTGTAACGAAAAAGAGCTCTTCTGTTCACTGGAGACCATCACCACCAAAGCCACAGCCTGTGGGTCCCTGAGCCCCAATCTGAGATAAGAAGGGCCTGGCTCCTCCTCAGGCAGATCCCTTTTGTTCCAAAGCTACGCCTTTTGTGGCGCTGTGCCCCTCCTTAAAGATGGGAGAGAACACAACTGCAGCCTGCTCGGGTTGCCTGTCCTGCCAGGCACCCGTCTTGCATGACCGTGGATGGCGCCCTCCTCTCCTGTGCCCCTTGGCCAAGGCTGGTGCAGGGAGACGGTGGGGCGGCCTCATCACTTCCTGTCTCCTCTCCAGCTTGTCCTGGACCCGCTGCTCAAGACCCCTGTGCCTTCCTGACACAACGTCCTGTGCGCCTTGCACGGCCATGGGCCCCAGAGCAGGTGTGATGACGCCCCTCAGAGAAGGGGCCCCCGGGGCTGCGTGGCGGAGATGTGGAGAGTGCTTGCCCTCTGCCCACCGTGCCCTCCTGAGCCTGCCGTCGAGGGTCCGGCCCCAGGATGCCCCTCCTCGCGGCTGGCTGGAGGTCACGGAAGGGAAGGAGAAAGGCAGGCATGGCACTGGGCCTGGGGTCCTGGAGGGGACCAGGCAGGGACAAGGAGAGGTAATTGCTAGAAAGGGCTCAGGAGGAGGTGGGGGTCTACCCCAGTTCCTCTGCTTGGGGTCTAGGGGCTCAGACTGTTGAGGACAGAGCCACGAAGATGGGAAGTACATGTACATGGATACACACATGTGTGGACACTGGTGAGTACACGTACAGGCCATCACATATGTGTGCACATGCTTCCAAACACAGAAAGACACATGCCACCAGGTACACATAGGTACACATCATCACCTGCATGTGTACTGCCATACCACCACATAGGCGTACTATACTGAGTATTCATTCACACACCATAGGCATGTACATGCCACCACACGCATGTGCACATCACACATACATACCATCACAGACACACACAATAATGTCGGACAAAAATGTATACAGTCAGACATACTGTCACACTCACATTCTCTTAGGCTGCAACACACAGGAGACCAGGGCCACATGGCTGCCGAGGTCTCCATGTTGGGGCGGTCACAGACGCACCCAGGACACAGGGGTCCCCGGGCAGAGTGCACTGGACGCTCCCACAAATGCTCTTGCCCTGAGGCAGGCCCAGCCACTCAAGGGGCTTCCGGCCTATTCTGTTCCAGGTGTCCTGGCGAGCCCAGGTCTCATCCTCTTCGTGTGGCTCACTGCCCACTGCTCTCGTCCCCAGGCCGAGGGCTTCACCCAGAAAGGGCTGGATGCCAGCAGGGGTGACCTGTGGGCTCGGTGAGTGCCAGCCCCTCCTGCAGGCTCTGAGTTCAAACCCAATTTCCTGCAGCTGATTCTCTGGCAGGCCCAGAGGGCAGGGAGGCCAGGCCTAGCGGGCTGGGCAGGCCCGGGGGGCAAGGGCAAAGGACCAGGCCCAGGGATGGGGGCGGGGGGCAGGGTGCACACGATGACTTGGGCATCGCTGTGGCAGGCTGCTAACTCCCGGCTCTGACCTGGGGGCCCGGCCCGCCTGCGCTGGTCACTCTCCCACCTTGCCCTGAGATGGCCTTGAGTCCGGTGCACTGCCTCAGGGTCACAGCCACATGGCTGGCAGCAGGTCCCCAGGCCATCACAGCTGGCCGGAGCGAGGAGCCCTCCGGAGCCCCACACAGCCCCCCACAGCTCACACTGCTCCCCTTGGCCCGGCAAGGCCTCAGACTTCTTTTTATCCTGAGGCTTGGCTTTGCCACCCTCTCGGGCCCCAAACAGACACTGCATCGTTTCCGCACGCTGTCCCGGGGTTTCGTGCTTAGTCTTGGCTGTCCTCTTCTTCTCTGGGGAGTTGAAGTTCACTGATCAGCCACCAGTCACTTGATCAATCAGTTGACTGAGCAGGCAAGGCTGGAGGCCCACGTTGGACCAGCTGGGCCCAGGCTAAAGTCCCAAAAGACCCCCTCCACATGCATGACTTTATAGACTCACACCATGAAGAAAATAGATGGATCTGGCTGCAGTGGCCCAGCAGGTGCCCAGGCCACATCTCCGAACCCTCAGCCATCTCTGGGACCGGCTTGGGAGGACACAAAGACCCAGCCTCTCGCAGGGACCACCCCTGCTCACAGCACAGAGCCTGGACTGGGTGCTCGCAGGACTGAGGGGGTGAAGCAGGAGCCTTGCCCCTGTCAGAGCCCTCCCTGTCATGCTTCCTCTGTCTCACTCCTTCTGTGCTGGGATCTGACCTCCATCCTCCATGCTGCAGCCCCTCCTGCCCCCACCTCCACCCCTCACCCCTGCCTCCTCTGCTCAGTGCCAACACCTCCCTCCTGCAAGGCTTCTGGTGCCAGCCAGCCAACCAGCTGTCCCAGGGCCAGCTTTCGGCTCTGATCAGGAGGATGGCATCACAACAGGTGCTCCTCAAAGCCTGGCAGGTAAGAAGCCCCGCTTGGCCTGAGTGGGCTGGGTGTTGAGGGCAAGAACGGGGTCCTAGGAGAAGGACTCTGGAGATGGGAGGAAGGGAGAGTGTCCCCGGCAGAGGACACAGGCCAGCCAGGGCAAGGACCACCCGGGCAGGACGCAGAGTGTGCTCACCTAGAGTACTAGGCCCGTGCTGGGGACGCTGGACACAGTCGTCTCCAAGCCCACTGCCAACTTCACAGCCACCCAAGCAGCATCTCTTAGCCCAACTCCAAGGGGACAGAAGCCTGCCCACCCTGTCTGTGGTTCCCCAGGACGGCTGCTTTGAATCATTTCCAGGACTCCTTAGTCAGTTGCCCACAGAACTCGGGCTCCTGTTCTTGGTTCGGTGAGGGCTTGTCCATCTGGCCTGCACTGACCCCTTCTTGCCTCCGTCTGGCACCTGGTGCCCCCTTGAGGTCCTCAGACCCCTGAGGAATGTATTCTAGCCTGCTGGCCTTTCCCCCACCTGGGCCATGAGGGGCTGCCTGAGCCCACCTCGGCTCACAGCTGACCTAAGCATGGACTGCCCTGAGTTGGAAGGGAGGGAGGGAGGAAGAAAGAGCTATCATTCTGTCTTATAATGTATAATATATATATATATATATTATAAGTTAGTATAAATCTAGTAGCAAGCCTGACCTGTGGTGGCGCAGTGGATAAAGCGTTGACCTGGAATGCTGAGGTCGCTGGTTCAAAACCCTGGGCTTGCCTGGTCAAGGCACATATGGGAGTTGATGCTTCCAGCTCCTCCCCCCTTCTCTCTCTCTCTCTCTCTCTTTCCCTTCTCTAAAATGAATAAATAAAAAGCTAAATTAAAAAAGTATAAATCTAGTAACAAAAGGAAGAAACACACACAAAAAGAAGAAAACAAAACAAAATACTAGTAATAAATTTGAAAAGACCCCCAAGTAGGCCATGCCGGACAAGAAGTCTGGGCAGGGGTGGCATTGACCTGAGGCCAGCCTGGGGTGGGTGATGGTCATGTTCAGACTGGGTTGACCCATTCTGAGGCCATTCTGATGTGAAGGTTGAGGCAGGGAGAGGAAGGCCTCAAGTCCAGGTGACACAGAGCAGGCAGAGAGGAGGAAGAAACTGGGTGATGTGGGGGCGGGCACAGGGGGCTTGAGCCCAAAGGCCCCACACTGAGGGGCGGGTGACGTGGCAGAGGGAGGGGGCTGGGCGAGGGAGTAATGCGCCTTACACCCTGCCCAGCTCAGCTGCCTGGCCAACCTGGCCGCCCTGCATGGCCTCCAGAGGGACTTTTTGCTCCACCCACCCGACCTGTTGCTCTTCTACAAGTGAGTGCCCCTCCCGCCCGCCTAATGTCCAAGAGGTGAGCATGCTTCCTCTGGTTCCAGGGGTCCTAGCTCGCCAGGGGCACCTGGGCCACCCCAGAGGACCCCTGGCTGGCCCCGCCCTCCCGACAGCCCCCAACCCACCTGCAGCCTGGGGCAGGTAAGGGAAGCCGACTGCTGGGCCTTCATCCACCGAGCCGCCCAGGGGGACACCGAGCTGCTGGCCAACCTGCCTGACCAGAGGGCCGCCCTGCAGCGCTCAGCCTTGGCCTGCCTGGTAGGCCCTGGGGCAGGATGGGAAGGGGGGAAGGGGGGAAGGGGGGAAGGGGGGAAGGGGGGAAGGGGGGAAGGGGAGAGGGCCAGGCTCCCGCTACCCTGCTGTCCTACAGGGGGCGCCCCGCCCACAGCTCAGCGCCTCAGACCTGCTGCTCCTCGGGACCCTGGTGTGTGACATGGATGCCTCCAGCATCGTGGCCTCGGACCCTCGTGTGCTGCGGAACCTGCAGCGCTGCCCCCGGCTGACCCCCGCCCAGCAGGACGCTCTCAACACAATACTGGCCAGTGGGAGGACCGTGCTTGGGTGGGTGGGTGGGGCCTGTCCCCTCTGTCCCCTCTGTCCCCTCGGTCCCCTCTGTCCAGGCCGCCCCACCTGGAGACAGGAGGCAGACAAGGGCTCGGGCCCAGGAGTTCACTGAACTCCATCACCTGGCTGACCTCCACCTTCTGAGGCAGCTCACAGCTCTACCGACCTTACAGCCTTTGGGGCACGCAGATTTGGGGGTGCTGCCAACGCCCACCGGGCCCCTCCATCCCCCTGCCCCGAAGTCTGGGTGGGAGAGCCTCTTCTGGGTAGGCAAGGTGTCCCCAGCAGGGCAGGCCCTGGGCACTGTGCGCTCAGGGAAGGACGGGCAGCCTCCCTCCCTGAGTGCAGGGGCTGTGGGGCTGCCCCAACCCTGACCCGCACCCCTTTCCCACACACCAGGCCCCCTAGCTCCTGGAAACTGGGGGGGCTTCAGGCTCTGGGACCACTGGCCACCTACATCAGGCCCAGCCTGTGGATGCAGGTGCAGGAGGTAGGACGGTGCCCTGGGGTGGGGTGGGGGGAACTGAGCAGCGGGCCCTCGTCACAGGGAGGGTTGTCCAGCCGACCCCTCACCACTCTGTCCGGGCCCGAGGGCTGACCACACAGCCACTCCAGTGCCTGAGCGGCATCTCCAGTCGTGCCCATCACAGGGTTTTCCATCTGTGGGGTGGGAAACCAGCTGACCCAGGGTGTGGAGTCTCCAGCACCCCCTGCCAGGCCGTGGGCCTGGACTTCTTTGGCAGCATGGTGGCCTCATGCCGGGCAAGGCGGCTCAGCCAGCGTGACACCAAGCGCTTTGTCACCAGTTTCCTTGAGACAAAGGCCAAGGCCAAGTCAATGTCCTCTCGGCCCAAGCGGGGCACAGGTCAGTGTAGCCACTGTGGCCCGGGGACCCGGCTCTGGACTCCTGATCCTGGGGTGGGAGCTCCCAGGGCACAGCCTCACCTGCTGCTGCACCTACCGGGGTGGGCCCAGGGTCTGTGTCTAGCACAGGTGGGTCTCAGGCAGTGAGGCTAAGACTTCTGAGTCAGGGCTTGGCTGGGAGTCGAAGTCAAGGCCAGGGTTGACTCAGTCGACTCTGCGCCAAATTCTTAGCTAAAGGTCAAGCTTGGGGAGAGAGTCAAGGATGGGTCAGGGTTCGGAGTGACGTGGAGCCCAAAATCAGCAGTAGTATCCAGCTCAAGCCATAGATGAGCGGCTGGGTCATCAACCCCACCCCACCCCACCCCTCCGCCAGTCACAGGGAGACCCTGCGTCCAAGGCAACATCACGGCGGCCACGCTGCGTGACAACCTCTTCCTGGTGCGCTACGACTGCTCACAGCTTGAGTCCTGCCTGGGCAGCCATGTGCTCAGAGCCAACCTGGACCCCCTGCTGCAGCACCCACTCCCAGCTGAGTGCCAGCGTGTCATCAAGAACAAGCTGGCTAGGGTGCGCCGAGAACCGGGTGGAGGCAGCTGGGTGGTGGGCGCTGGGGGGCGGGGCCTGACCCGCTCACCCGCCTCAGATCTACCCGAGCGGCGTCCCAGAAGAACAGCTTCGGCTTATCACCTCTCTGGTCTACCTCTACTCTGGCACCGAGATCGGCCAGTGGAACATCACGTCTAGGGACACGGTCACGGCCCTGCTGGCCTCGGATGTGGCCCTGGAGAACCAGACGGAGGTGAGGGCACAAGGGCTGGGGCAGGGTGGCAAGGATGGGGGTGGAGGACCCGCTGATCCTAGTCTCAGAAACCCCAGCCCCATCGACACCAGCCTTGCCCCCAGGCCATCCTGCAGAAGTTCCTGGACCACAAAGGCAGCATCACTGGCACCCTGCTTGTGGCCATCGGGGGCTCCCGCCTCTGCTGGATGAGCCCCCAGCAGATCCAGGCCATCCAGCCCTCGGAGTTCCGGTGAGCCTGCCCCTCAGCATGCTCACTGCGCCTTGGGCTCAGCTCCACCCTCAGCAAGGAGGACTGGAGGGGGAGACTGAGGCTCCGGGGGCGGGTGACTGAGGCCTCGGGAGGGGCCTGGCCGGCCACGACAGGTGTGTCAGTCTCCTACAGCTGCCAAAACAAAGTTCATCAGACTGAGCTTTAAAAGAACAGACGTGCTCTCTCAGTCTGGAGGCCAGAAATCTGGAGTTAAGGTGTGAGCAGGGCCAGGCTTCCCGTGAAACCCGTAGCCGCAACGTCTTCCTGCCTCTCCCAGCTTCCGGGGTTGCCGGCAATCCTCGTATTCTTTGGCTTCTGACCTCCTCACCCCATCTCTGCTTCCACCGTCATCATATGACTGCCTTTCTCTCTGTGTCTGTGTCTAAGTTGCCTTCCTCTATGACAGCAGTCATTAGCTTTTAGGGCGCACCCGAATTCAGTAGGACCTCATCGTACTTTGATTACATCTATGAATAGGAAAGACCTTATTTCCAAATAGGGTCACATTTTGAGGTTTTGGGTGGATATAAATTTGGGGAAGACACTATCAGCCCAGTATAGAGGGCAAGAGGACAGCTGTGCTTTAGGGAGAGACGGCCAGGCTCAGCCAACCAGAGGACAAGGGGCTCCCAGCCTGCCCATCAGCCTGCCGCCCCTCCCCAGGCTGGCTGGGGCCCCGGACATCTCCTCCTGCCCTCAAAGCCGAAAGGACGTGCTCTACTCCAAGGCCCGAGAGGCCTTCGGCAGTGCCAGCATCACAGCTGCCTACTACCACGCCATGCGCCCCTACCTCGGTGAGACCCCGCCCTGAGAGCAGCCACCCCTCCCCCTGAAGCCCCGCCCCTCCCCTCTCACCGCTCCCCGGCCCGCAGGCGGCGCCCCGGTGGCGGAGCTGGAGAACCTGGCCCGGGCCAACATCTCCATGGACATCTACACCTTCACCAACCTGAACCCCCATGTGCTGCAGGTCGGCCCTGGGGGCTACTCCGGGGGGGCGGAGGGGCAGGCTGGCCAAGCCTGGGGTGCCCTAGGCCACCCCTGTCACTTCTCCAGGCTGGTTCTGCCAGGTGTCAACCCTGTGCTCACTCCTTGGGGAAGCACTGCCCTGCTGGGTCTTCCCTTGGCCGCAGAGTTGGGCCCCTTTGTGACTCATTGTCTTTTCTCCATGTCCCCCCCCCCCCCACCTCTTCAAAGAGCCTAAGTGTCGACAGTGTGATGTCACTGCTGGGCCCAAACGTGGGGGACCTGCTGAAGGCACGCAGCCATCCGACCGTCAGCTCCTGGCTCCGCAGCCTGAACAGGTCGGCCCTCGGCGAGCTGGGTCTGGACACGGGCCTCTCCAGCCCCGCCGGCCCCGCCAGCCCAGTCCTGTCCACCGCTGGGTCTCGCCACACCACCCCCCGGGCTTCCCACCTAGCCGCCACGTTGGGCGGGCCTGGGAGTGACGCCCCCACCTCAGGTATAGCCCCGCTCCGAGCCCTCCCCCTCATCTGGTCTTCCCCTCCTCGGCATGGCCTTGTCTGCCCAAGGCCTCTGTGAACCCCAAACTGCTACTTGTGTCCATTCTCATACTCTCTGGTGGCCAACTCATTTGGCCAACTCATTTTCCATTTGCCTCTCTGGTGACATTTGGGTGACACTGGCTTCACCCTGTATCGTCCAGTGAGTTATTAAAGGACAAAAATCGCCTCCTCCAAAATCCACTGATTTGCATAAAGTAGGGGCCAAATCCCAAATCCCCAGGAAGGGGAAACTGAGACCTTTGTTGGGGCCCAGAACAGTGGCCACTCATGGCCTTCCCCACCCTCAGGGATGGCGTGAGCCTGGAGCCCAAAGGGAGGGGCTTACCAGGAGCTGCCAGAACAATCCTGGATGTGGCTCCCAGCAGGACTGACAGGTGCTTCCTCTGCGTTCCACCTACAGGCAGCCCACCAGCCCACCTGGGGTCCCTGCCACTTGCTGTGCTCCTGTCCTCCAGCATCCTGTGGCTGCTATATCGGGGCACCCTGGGGCCCAGTTGGGACTGCTCCCAGGGCACCTGCACAATGGCCTCTGCAGACAGCACTGTACTGGCACCTTGCGGGAAAATTGGGGCTGGTAGGCGGAGCTGGATGCCAGCCAGGCCCAGGTGCAAGCCCCAGGCCCAGGGAACCGGGCCGTGTCCCACATCCTAGGAGCCTGCAGGGCGGGTCCCTGCCCCCACTCGGCACCCAGGACTTGGAGCTGAACTGTGACTGCTGGGTCACCAGCTCTGGCCAGCTGAGGGAGACACTGCCCCCACCCTCTGGTCTCCTTCAGGACAAAGAACTGGGCAAGGGGAGGGCGTGTCCATGGTGTTTACTTTGCTGATTTTAATAAAGGACAAGGTGATCTTCCTCTGTGTGTCCCTTTGTTCTAGGCCCAAGGAGGGGCCTAGAGACCCTCTTAGCCTAGAAGAGGACTCTCACCTGCTAGGTCCTGGGGACTCACCAAGGCCATCCTGGGCTTGTTGGCCTTGCCTCAGGAGAGAAGGGGGCAATGGAACAACATCAGGAAGGCCCCAACCCACACCCACACCCAGCTTGGAGTCCCTGACCAGACAACACTCTTTTCCAAGTACACATAGAAGAGGCTGCAACTCAGGGAGTCATGTCCACAAGGTTACAGCCCTCAGACCCCCTGCCTCAGGACACCACCTCAAGGCCTCCTACCCTGTCCCCAAACCACCACAGGTCACCTCTTTGGAGGGAAAACATACTCTCTTTTTATTGGGCTCCAGTCCCCTGGGGTGGGGCAAGGACCACCCAGCCTGCTCCCACCAGGCGGGAGTCCACAGCAGGGCCCAGCTCAGCATCCAGAGCAGCGTGCTCAGTTCAGGACCAAAGCCAGGAGCAAAGTTGGGATCACAGTGAACGCAGATCCAGGTCCAAGGAGGTGGGGGCCCCCCGAGAGGGCCTCTGCACAGAACGGGGGTGACTCAGACCCTCCACCTCGCTCTGCCCCAGCCCCACCCGGCCGGCTACCCCAGCCCACCTCGAAAGCTGAGGTCTAGGACCAGGTAGCCGTTGGGAATGCCACCACGGAGCCCCAGCCCCAGGCTGTCCAGGTCGCTCTGCCGCTGCCGGAGGATCCAGTCCCGCACTGGGCTGTTCCGCTCCTCTGCCTTCAGGCCCTCCAGGTTTGGACCCAGAAGTTTCTGCACCTCGGCAATGGTCAGGGGCTGCAAGAGCCCCCTTGTGGCCGTCAGGGTCTCCCTGACTCTGTCCAGAGGGCTGCTGGACTCTGTTGTGTCCAAACCAGCCCGTATTTCACCAGCCCACGGACCCTGCCATAGCCCCTCCAGACCTTGAAGTTGGTCCTCCCGTAATAGCTGCCCCTTCTGAGTCCCCGCCCTCTCGGTGGCCCTGCCCACATCTGGACAAGCCCTTCCGGTGGCCCCTCCCTTCCCATGGCCCCATACCAGCAAGGCCTCTTTCCTCAGTTTCTTAAACGTGGCCACATCCATGCTTGTGTTATGCAGAATGAGAGCCCGCAGGTCGTCCGTGGAGGCCCCACCTGTGCCCAGGGAGAGGGGTGCTAAGCGTCAGACCTCACAACACTCCCCCGTCCAGTCTCACCCTCTGACCACCAGCTGTGAGACGCCCACTCCCTTTACTGAGATTCCCTTTTCCTAAGGAATTTCAGGACCCTGGTTGGCCTGGGGACCACCTGACTCTCCCAGTCAGGGGAGAGGCTGGAGCAGTCAAGTACCTGAGAAGGGGTCAGAACTCACAAAGCCCCAGCCCTATCTATACACCCTTACAGGGATGGAGGTCACACCACCAGGGAAAGCCCAGGGAGGCAAGAAGCTGGCAACACAGATGGCGACCTCAGGCATCCTGTCCTCCACGTCCTGGCTCACCCAGGAAGGGCTTGATCCTCGCAAAGTATGCGGAAGCGCTCATGTTGCGGAAAGCGACGTGGGCCTTGTGGTAGAGAACAGCCATCTGCAGCGGGCCGCATGCATCCAGGTCCTGAGGCCTGGCCGCCCTGGGGGTGGGGGCAGTGTGGGCCAGGACGTGAGCGGGAGCCCACACACTCCCCACCCTGGCAGACCCCTGGGACTCACTCAACAACATCCTGTTGCACAAAGCTCAGCTGCTCAGGACTGAGGGAGCAGAGGTAGGTAGGGTGAAAGCTGGCCAGCATATCCAGGGTGACCTTGTCCAGCTGGCCCCCTCCTACCAGATAACGGGCAATCAGTGCAGCCACCTGTGGGAGGAGCCCAGTGAGGTGCCTTGGGGCAGGAAGAGACGGTCCCTTCAGGACTGCCAAGCCTCACACCCCGTGCCCCCCAGGTCCGCACAACCTCACACCCTGTGCCCCCCAGGCCTGCACGACCTCACACCCTGTGCCCCCCCAGGCCCGCACAACCTCACACCCTGTGCCCCCCAGGCCCGCACAACCTCACACCCTGTGCCCCCCCAGGCCCGCACAACCTCACACCCTGTGCCCACCCCCCCCCCGCCTGCACAACCTCACACCCTGTGCCCACCCCCCCCCCGCCTGCACAACCTCACACCCTGTGCCCCCCAGGCCTGCACAACCTCACACCCTGTGCCCACCCCCCCCGCCTGCACAACCTCACACCCTGTGCCCACCCCCCCCCGCCTGCACAACCTCACACCCCATGCCCACCCCCCCAGGCCTGCACAACCTCACACCCCATGCCCACCCCCCCAGGCCCGCACAACCTCACACCCTGTGCCCCCCAGGCCTGCACAACCTCACACCCTGTGCCCCCCAGGCCCGTACAACCTCACACCCTGTGCCCACCCCCCCAGGCCCGCACAACCTCACACCCTGTGCCCCCCAGGCCCGCACAACCTCACACCCTGTGCCCACCCCCCCAGGCCCGCACAACCTCACACCCTGTGCCCCCCAGGCCTGCACAACCTCACACCCTGTGCCCCCCAGGCCCGTACAACCTCACACCCCGTGCCCCCCAGGCCCGTACGACCTCACACCCCGTGCCCCCCAGGCCCGCACAACCTCACACCCCGTGCCCCCCAGGCCCGTACGACCTCACACCCCGTGCCCCCCAGGCCCGTACGACCTCACACCCCGTGCCCCCCAGGCCCGTACGACCTCACACCCCGTGCCCCCCAGGCCCGCACAACCTCACACCCCGTGCCCCCCAGGCCTGCACAACCTCACACCCTGTGGCCCCCCCAGGCCCGCACAACCTCACACCCTGTGCCCCCCAGGCCTGCACAACCTCACACCCTGTGCCCACCCCCCCCCCAGGCCCGCACAACCTCACACCCTGTGCCCACCCCCCCAGGCCCGCACAACCTCACACCCTGTGCCCCCCCCCCAGGCCCGCACAACCTCACACCCTGTGCCCACCCCCCCAGGCCCGCACAACCTCACACCCTGTGCCCACCCCCCCAGGCCCGCACAACCTCACACCCTGTGCCCCCCCCCGGCCTGCACAACCTCACACCCTGTGCCCCCCAGGCCCGCACAACCTCACACCCTGTGCCCCCCCCCCGGCCTGCACAACCTCACACCCTGTGCCCCCCAGGCCCGCACAACCTCACACCCTGTGCCCCCCAGGCCTGCACAACCTCACACCCTGTGCCCCCCAGGCCCGCACAACCTCACACCCCGTGCCCCCCAGGCCTGCACAACCTCACACCCCGTGCCCCCCAGGCCTGCATAACCTCACACCCTGTGCCCACCCCCCCGGCCTGCACAACCTCATACTATGTACTCTCCCAAATAGGTCACCTGAGCATCCATTTTTCTCCCTTCGCTGACTTGAAGCAGAGATTTCACGGTCTCCAGGGATGTCACGTTCCACTTGTGGATGTCCTCGGGGGTGACCTCAAGGAAGAAGTAACTCAGCTGCCGGACCAGGGACTCAGGGTACCCCTGTGGGTAGAACTGCCAGGGAAATTGACCGTGAGGGCTACAGCCACTCCCCAGGTGGCTGGGGAAGGTTTGGGCGCTGCATGCAGGCAGGAACCCAGGTCATGAACTACCTGGTCCAATTTGCGCTTTAGAATGTCAAGCTGCTGGTAGGTGAAGGGAACGGCATTCACCCGGTCGATCTGCTCAGCCAGCAGGGCCCCTTCCACGCAGGCGTCCAGCTCCCACTCCTCGTAGAAGACGAGGTTTTCGTCCACCACATGGGCCTCCTTCCCTGGCGGGCAGGCCTTCTCTGCAGGGGGCAGGTAGGGGGGCCGGGCTTTTCCAGTCAACCCCCTCTTCCTCCCACACCCATGCTGACACCCTGGGCAACGAAGGACCCTCTCCAGGCCTCAATTTACCAATTAGCAAAATGGGGCATTTCCGAACACTCCTAAGTTGTCACAACTGAAGGCGCTGAGCAGCCAGAAAAGGGCCACAGAGCCAGCAGGTGAGACCCCACAGTGCCAGCCCGCACCCTCAGGGCCCCTGACACTCAGCCGGGCTGGGCCCTGTGCTCACTCTCTGTGTCCCGCAGGGCCCTCGGGAGAAGGACAGCCAGCTCAGCCCGCTGCCAGGAACCGTCCTGGGAGGCGCGCCGCAGCCGGGCAGCTGTGACAGCCTGAGGACAGAGCAGGGGTGTGACTGAGCCACACAGGGCCCAGTGTACAAGGACCCCCACTTAAAATCAGAAAACCCTCCCGTCTCCCCAGAGGGTCCTTACCTGTCCTGTGTCTGCAGTCTGGGCCCTGGAAAGTAGCGCCCACCCTGCAGGGCAGCGACACAAGGTTCGAGGGGATGGCCAGGGGCTTCTGGGGGTGCATGCCGCGGGCCCTACCCTGGAGAGGAAGGGGGCAGAGCCAGCCCCTCCCTGGCCCCCAGCCCCGCACGCACCCCACAGTGTGGAGACAGAGGGTTAGGCTCCTGTGCCCCATGATGTCAGAGCCCAGCACACCCCAGGCCAGGGCCTCCCACAGCCTCTTCCTGGGACCCCACTGCTCAGGGCGGTCAGACAGCTGCCCCACAAACACCCTCACGTTGGCCTGAGCCCCCATCACATCACTGCCCTGGTCCAGCCTCTAACCGGCGGGGCACAGCAGAAAGAGACATGGCTGAGAGAGAGCCCGCCCAGAACTCGGGCAGCGGCTAGGTTTAGGGCACCTGCCCGGACTCGAAACGCTTGCCGAGGTTTGGGAAACCTGCCTGGGACTCCAGGCAGCTGCTCAGATTTGGAATACCTGCCAGGCCTGGAGGCACCTGCTGAGGACAGGTGGCACTGTCCACAGCCTGGGGAGAAGGCATGGGGCCAGTAGAGCCTTTCCTAAGGCCCCGACCCCCTGACGATCCTGGGCTCCCTCCAGCACTCCCCCGTTCCCACCCTTCGCAGCAGCCCACCCCCATTACTCACTGAAGCCGAGAAGCAGGAGCAGGAGGCTGCCGTGGGTGGGGGTCCCGAGGACGCCCAAGGCGGGTCGAGCGCTCTGCAAGGCCATGGTCTGCGGAGGACAGCCACTCTGATGGCCCCACTGCTCACACACCCACAGCCAGTGAAAGGCTCTGAGACCCCAAGAAGGGCTCCAAGTAGAACCTGCTTAGGCTCCTGCAGCACTATCTGTCCAGCCCTGCTCTAGGGACCAAGCAGCTCACCTGGCCCGCCTGGCCTGCCCCCTCCGGGAAGCTGGTCCCTCCTGCCAGGGGGTGTGGGGTCTGAGTCAACCCGGCCCCAGCTGTGAGGGAGAGGTGGCAGGCAGACAGCCGGCCCATCCATTTCCTGAAGGCCAGGGCAGGGCAAGGGGAGGAGGCAGGGCCACCTCTGGCTCAGGCCGGCCTGTTTCCTCATTTGCACCAGGGGGGACTCATCAGTTCAGCGCTGGGGGTTCTGCTGAGTGTATCCCCCCAGCCTGGGGCATGGCCGTCTGCCCCCCCCCCCCACGCTGCCACATCCACAGCCGCTGGTGCTGGGCTTTGTGCAAACCGAGGGCTCTGGCAGGTGGACCAGGCTGGGTGGGGCCCACCTCTTGGTTCTTTTCTGAGGTCCCTCTCCAAACAGAGGCCTGGGTGGTGCCAGAGGGCAGTGCCCTTCCTGCCTGCCAGCCCCTTGGGTGGAGTAACACGTGGTCAGGCATTCCTGTGGGGGTGGGAGGTCTCCTTGACCTCTCTAGAATGGAGAAGTAGGTGGGGAAGGTTGTCCCGGGGTAGAGTGGGATTTGAAGGACACCAAGCCATCCACACTGTCCCCTCCCAGGGAGGCCCAGAGCTGGAGGCCACCTGTGGCCCCGTGGAGCAGAGCTATCCCCTCCCCAAACCTTTGTGCCTGTGTCAGCCCCACCCCTGGCTCAGAAATGGGGTTGGCACATTCATGCTCTAGCAACCCCTTTCACCTGTGCAAAGAGCCAGCCTGCAGGGAGTGTCTTGGGCAGTGGCAAGGCCCTGGGGGGTCCCTCTCCTTCCTCACCCGGCCCCAGAGGAGGTGGGAGAAAACCAGACCCCAGACCAGAAAAAGGGCAGTGGGCGGGACCAGGCAAGAGCAGCACCCCCCACCCGCCCTGCTTCTCGCCTCAGCCCCCACCCAGCTCCATGTAACCAGGGGCCCCCAGCACCCCAAGTAGGACCACCTGGGAGCCTCTGTAAGCCACCATGGGCCCTGGCCAGGTCGGGCCACAGAGACACCGGCTGTCTTAAGGCTGCAGCTTCCAAGCTTGTCAGAGCAGGACAAGTAGAAGTCAGGGTGTTGCAGCCAGCCCAGGGCACGGTTATTTATGTGCATCGTGAAAACAATTGCCAGACATTTAGCGGGTCCTGGGGGAGCAGGACAGGGTAGGACTGAGTGCCGTTCTATCTCTGACCCTGAGTTCTCTAAGACCAGCATCCACTGACTACCTGTTACTCACAAGCCAGCTGCACACTGGCTTAGGACCTACTGTGCGCTGAGCCCTGCGCAGACGCTGGCACATGCTGGAGCAGGAAAGATTCAGGATTCAGGCCCCGTCCGGGACCCTGGGTGTGGGGCCTGGCCACAGAGAGGGCTGGCCCTTCCCCACGCTCCTGCCGTGCCTCTGCTGCCAGAGCCACAGGCACCTGGGGTCTGAATGGACCACAAGCTCCTCAGAGTACAGTATGAGGTAGAGGTGACTATGATGGAGAAATGGCCAATTCCTCCCCCACCCTGAGTCATGAGCTCACAGCCTCTGGCAGGTGCCTGGCCGCAGGACGCTGGCAGAGGCTCTCTCCTGCCCAGCCAGTCCCACCCACCTGCAGAATCTCCCGGCCCAGCCCGGCCTCAGTCCCCAAGGTCTGGCCCTCAAGTGATGGAATATGAAGTCAGACCACATTCCCTGCCAACCACAGGCCTCTCTGCAGAGGGTGGGCAGGAGAGCAGATGATGGGTTTAGAACAGGTCTCAGATACAGAGGCGCTATGCAGTCAGCCCAGGGTCACACAGCAAGTCAGGAGGATCTGGTGCTAGGACAGAGCTGACTCTCAGGAAGGGGGGTGGTCATCACAACGAGGACTAGGGAGGCGGCGTCCATGGTGGCGGAGGCAATGGCTGCCCCACCTCCCCAGAGCCTGTTTGTTTGGGGCTGGTCAGGGCCCCCCACCCCAGGTGGGTCCTCGTACCAGTCTCAGCCTAACCTCTGCTCCCACCCAGAGCTGCGCGGCTGGAAGGTGCTGATGGAGACTTCCCAGCCCTCTCCTCCCCAGGTGTGCCCAAACACGTGACGCAGACCCTGACTGGGCCGCTACCCACCTCCCCAGCCCCCACAGATGAGGCTGTACTTAGCCCCTGGTGAATCTGAACACTGAGCTGGGTACTGGGAGACCCCTGCAAACACCCTGGTGCCCCCAGACCCCACCCAGGATCCACGGGGCCCCTGCCCACAGCCACTCTGACATTCCAGGGTGATGGACCAAACCTGAGCTCCTCTGCCTTGGTTTCTTCGATTGGTACGTGGGTGGTCAAGAGGCCAGCAGCCTCTCGGGCCTGTCAAAGAAAGAAATAAGGCCTTACTGGGGCAGCTGAGCGCACTGCTCACGCTCCAGGAATGTGTGGGTGGGGACCCTGCGGAGGGGCCGCCCAGGGAGGAGGGGTGCAGGGTGCAGAGCTGCTGGCCCTTCCCTTGGTGGGCGTGGGTAGAAGCCCAGGCTGACCGTCATGTACCAGGCATGTGTCTGGAGCCAAGGCCTTGCTTCATGGGCTCTTACTCTCCTATTTATCAGGAGGAGAAACTGAGGCTAAGTGAGTGGTCAAAACCCCACAGCACAGCCAGGGTGTAGTCTCCCACTGACACCCTGGCAGGGTCTCCACAGGCCACCCAACCGAGTCATTCTAGGTGGTAGCCACAGGGCCGGGATGTGACTCCCAGAGTACTGGCCACTTTCGAGTGAGTTCTGGGCTCGGGATAGTACAGTGTGGACATCGCCATGGGGTGAAACAGTCAGGTGCAAGAGCCCGGGGGTTGGGGGAGAGAAATCCAACCCACTAGCCCCAGCAAGCACACACAGCACTGCCCTGCACGAGGGTGGAGCTGGTGAGAGCCCACCTACCCCCACATTGGCTCTCTCCCAGATGGGAGGTGGAAGCCACCTTTCTGACGCTGTGGCCGCTGGCCGTTGAGTGTGGACCACATGCATGTCTGTGCTGGCCCGGCTCCAGTGCCTGCTCACTGACTCCTGAGACCACAGCCTTCGTGGAGTGACCCTGAAGCTGAAGTCCCTGGAGGCTCCCGCACCTCCCTTCCAGCCGCTCCTCCATGACTGTGTGAACAGGAGCTCCCTGTGGGGAGCTTCTCCGGTGCCAATCCTGCGGAGGTTTCTGTTTGCTGAGCCAAGTATAGACAGCGCTCACCTTTTCCGTGGGCTGGGTTTTCTCCTATATGCAGTTAAATCAATGTAATTAAACAGGCATGCCTCGCGGTGCATAAAGCATCAACCTGGAACGCTGAGGTCACCGGTTCGAAACCCTGGACTTGACTGATCAAGGCACATATGGAAGTTCGTGCTTCCTGCTCCTCCCCCCTTCTCTCTCTCTCTCTTTTCTCTCTAAAAAATGAATAAATAAAAATAAACAGGCATGTCTTGCTTTATTTTGTATACAAGGATATTTTGTATACAAGGATACTAGGGCTACTTAATGTTTTTTAAAACACATTTTAGCCTGACCAGGCAGTGGCACAGTGGATACAGATGCTGCCTTCTTTTTTTTTTTTTACAAATTGAAGGTGAGACTCTTATCCAGCAAAAATATTATGACTCACTTTATTGCAGAGGTCTAGAACTGGGCCCACAATATCTTTAAGGTGTGCCTGTACGAAATTCAGCAAGGCACAAGAATGAACTTACCGAAGTCAACAGAAGAGTGCCTTAAAAATCCTGTCTATCCACTGAAAAGTTCTGGACAAAATGTGGAAAACCAATTAATTCCCCAAGGACCTTGAGAAGTAAACAAAAGTCAGCTCTTGGAGGGGAATTGGTGTTTGGGGACAGATGCCAGCAAGGAGTGGTTCTCTCTTTGTGTGTGTGTGTGTGTGTGTGTGTGTGTGTGTGTGTGTGTGTGTGTGTGTCTGCCCTGAAGACAGTCAGAGGCGTGGCCCCGTGGTATGAGCCTTCAAGCTCTCTACCTGAGCCTCTTGCTGACCCCTGAGTCACGTGAGTGCAGCACAGACTGGAAACAGCTCCACCAAAGATGAAAAATGGGTCAGCCCCCCTCGGGAGTGGCAGAATTCCCAATTAAAGTCTAACCAAATTCATGGCCCACCGAAACAAAAGCAGGAATAGTCTTCACAGGTCTATGCAATGTGATAGTCACAATGTTCATGAGAAAATCCAAAAGTACTCAGCATAGGAAAAGCCAGGCAATTGTGACCCACTTCAAGGCAAAAGGCTAAACTGAGGCCAATGTCACAATGAGTCAGTCAGTTATTAGAATGATCAGACAAGGATACCAGGGCTATATAATGTTTTTTAAAACACATTTTAGCTTGACCAGGCAGTGGCACAGTGGATAGAGCGTCGGACTGGGATGCCAAGGACCCAGGTTCAAGACCCCGAGGTCGCCAACTTGAGCGCGGGCTCATTTGGTTTGAGCAAAAGCTCACCAGCTTGGACCCAAGGTCGCTGGCTTGAGCAAGGGGTTACTCGGTCTGCTGAAGGCCCGCGGTCAAGGCACATATGAGAAAGCAATCAATGAACAACTAAGGTGTCGCAACGAAAAACTGATGATTGTTGCTTCTCATCTCTCTGTTCCTGTCTGTCTGTCCCTGTCTATCCCTCTCTCTGACTCTCTCTGTCTCTGTAAAAAAAAAAAGAAAAGAAAAGAGGCCTGACCTGTGGTGGTGCAGTGGATAAAGCGTCGACCTGGAACACTGAGGTTGCCGGTTCGAAACCTTGGGCTTGCCTGCTCAAGGCACATATGGGAGTTGATGCTTCCTGCTCCTCCCCCTTCTCTCTCTCTCTCTCTCTCTCTCTCTCTCTCTCTAAAAATCAATAAATAAAATATTTTTTAAAAAATAAAAGAAATAAAAATAAAAACACATTTTAAATTTTTATTTATTGATTTTAGAGAGAAAAACTTTGATTTGTTGTTCCACTAATTTATGCATTCATTGGTTGGTTCTTTTGTTTAAATTTTATTTAGAAAATAAAATTTGGCCCTGGCCGGTTGGCTCAGTGGTAGAGCGTCGGCCTGGCGTGCGGGGGACCCTGGTTCGATTCCCGGCCAGGGCACATAGGAGAAGCACCCATTTGCTTCTCCACCCCCACCCCCTCCTTCCTCTCTGTCTCTCTCTTCCCCTCCCGCAGCCAAGGCTCCATTGGAGCAAAGATGGCCCGGGCGCTGGGGATGGCTCCTTGGCTGCTGCCCCAGGCGCTAGAGTGGCTCTGGTCTCGGCAGAGCGACTCCCCGGAGGGGCAGAGCATCGCCCCCTGGTGGGCAGAGCGTCGCCCCTGGTGGGCGTGCCAGGTGGATCCCGGTCGGGCTCATGCGGGAGTCTGTCTGACTGTCTCTCCCCGTTTCCAGCTTCAGAAAAATACAAAAAAAAAAAATAATAATAAAATTTAACAGGGTGTTTCAAGTAAAAGTTTCTATAGCGTTTAAACTGTTGATTATATTGTATACCCATCACCCAAAGCTATTGCAACTATACCCAACAAGGTCATGGAAAATAGGCTCTTGTGATGGAAAGGTAGGAAAAAAAAAATATATATATATATATATATATATTTTAAAAAGAACCAAATAGCCTGACCTGTGGTGGCGCAGTGGATAAAGCATAGACCTGGAAACGCTGAGGTCGCCAGTTCAAAACCCTGGGCTTGCCTGGTCAAGGAACATATGGGAGTTGATGCTTCCAGCTCCTCCTCCCTTCTCTCTCTGTCTCTCTCTCCTCTCTCTTCCTCTCTCTCCTCTCTAAAAATGAATAAATAAAATTTAAAAAAAAATTTTTAAAAAAGAACCAAATAGAAAATTTTAGAAATGACAATTTCAAAATGTGGAATTTTAAAAATTCACTGGAGGGGCTTGATAACAGGATTAATCACTTCCAAACGAGGGTTAGGTAAGAGCTTCTCAACTGCACAGCTAAATGGATTCTAAAATGTGGCCATTTCCATTGTGCTTGCATTGAGAACAATAGTTCGAGCTCAAAGATACAGCCCCTGCCCACGTGCGTGGGAATGAAGAGTTCACTTCTTGTTTTAACTCTGACGGCACGGGAAGTGTATGGAGCATGTGACTTGTGACTCACGTAACATTAGTTGTTAATATGACGCTAATGGACTGTATGTTTTGTAAGTACTGTTTTCCCTTGCAATTTTAAGTTGACTTCATTATCAAGTCTGCAGCAAATGTTAAATTCCAAAGATACTCAGTTTTCAATAACTCAGGTGAAAGGAGGGTCCTCTCTGTGAATATACTGACCAACATTGTACACTTTACATTTTTTTAGATTAATTTTTAGAGAGAGAGGAAAGAATGATAGAGACAGAGAGAGAACGAGAGGAACATCGATTTGTTGTTCTACTTATGTATGCACTCATTGGCTGATTCTTGTCTGTGCCCTGACCAGGGACTGAACCCCCAACCTTAGCATATCAGGACTATGTTCTAACCAGGTTGGCTATCAGGCCAGGCTATACCACAACTTTTCTATCCACTCATCTATTTATTGGGGTGTTGTTTTTTTTAATTGATTGATTTTAGCAAGAGAGGAAGGGAGAGAGAAAGAGAGAGAGACACTGGTCTGCTCCTTCGTGTGCCCTGACCAGGGATTGAACCGGCAACCTCCACTCTTTGAGACGAAGCTCTAACCAACCAAACTATCCGGCCAGGGCTACTTAATGTTTTTTAAAACACTTTTAAAATTTTTATTTACTGATTTTAGAGAGAAAGGGAGAGAGAGAGAGTGAGATATAAAAACTTTGATTTGTTGTTCCACTAATTTATGGATTCCTTGGTTGATTCTTTTGTTTAAATTTTATTTAGAAAATGAAATTTAACAGGGTGTTTCAAGTAAAAGTTTCTATAGTGTTTAAACTGTTGATTATATTGTGTACCCATCACCCAAAGTCACATCATTTTCCGTCATGTATATTTGTACCTTTTTACTCCCCTCCCCCACCCCTCCCCCATTTCCCCCCCTCTGGTAACCACTTCACTTTTACCTATGTCCATGAGTCTCTGTTTTATATTCCACCTATGTGTGAAATCATATAGTTCTTAGCTTTTTCTGATTTACTAATTTTACTCAGTATAAAGTTCTCAAGGTCCATCCATGTTGTCAGAAATAGCAGTATGTCGTCATTTCGTATGGCTGAGTAGTATTCTATTGTATATATGCGCCACATCTTCTTTATCCAGTCCTCTATCAAGGGACACTTTGGTTGTTTCCATGTCTTGACCACTGTGAATAATGCTGCGATGAACATGTGGGTGTGTGTGTTTTTGCATACCAATGGTTTCAAGTTTTTGCGGTAGATACCCAGTTTATATGGTAATTTTATTATTAATTTTTGGAGGGCCTGACCTGTGGTGGCGCAGTGGATAAAGCGTTGACCTGGAATGCTGAGGTTGTTGGTTCAAAACCCTGGGCTTGCCCGGTCAAGGCACATATGGGAGTTGAAGCTTCCTTCTCCTCCCCCCTTCTCTCTCTCTCTCTCTCCTCTAAAATGAATAAATAAAAATAATTTAAAAAAAAATTTTTTGGAGGAACCACCATACTTTCTTCCATAACGGTTGTACTAATTTGCATTCCCACCAGCAGTGGATGAGGGTTTCTTTTTCTCCACAGCCTCTCCAACACTTGTTATTACCTGTCTTGTTGATAATAGCCAATCTAACAGGTGTGAGGTGATATCTCATTGTGGTTTGGATTTGCATTTCTCTAATGGCATTGGTTGATTCTTGACTGGGGATCAAACCTGCAACCTTGGTGTATCAGGATGATGCTCTAACCAACTGAGCTGCCTGGTCAAGGCTCTCCACTCGTCTATGCATGGAAACTCGGGTTGCTGCCACTTCTCAGTCTTTGTAACACTGCAATGAACATAGGAGTGCATTTTTCTCTTAGTGTTAGTGTAGAGTTAGTGTTTTGGGTTTCCTCAGGTATATACCTGGGTCATAAACCACTTCCGTTTTTAAGTTTTGGAGGAGCCTCCATGCTGTTTTCCACGGTGCTTGCACCAGTCTTTATTCTCACAACAGGTTCCCAGCACGAGGGCTCCCTTTTCTCCACATCGTTGGCAGCACTTGTCATTTGCTGAATTATTGATGAGAGCAGTTCTGACAAGTATGAGGTGGTATCGCATTATGGTTTTATTTTGCATTTCTCTGATGATCAGTGACATTGGGCATCTTGTCATATATCTATTGGCCATCCGTATGCCCTATGCCCATTTTTTAACTGGATTGTTTGGGTTTTTCTGGTTGAGTTGTATAAATTCTTTATATATTTTGGTTATTAACCCCTTATCAGATGTATCATTGGCAAATATCTTCTTCCATGAAGTAGGTTGTTTTTTCATTTTGTTAATGGTTTCCTTTGATATGCAAAAACTTTTTAGTTTGATATAATCCAATTTTTTTCTTTTGTTTCCCTTGCCAAAGAAGATACATTAAAAATATATATATTACTAAGAGTAGTGTCAAGGAGTTTATTGCATATGTTTCCTTCTATGGTTTCAGGTTCTACATTTAAGTCTTTAATCATTTTGAGTTCATTCTTATATATAGTGTCACCTGACCTATGGTGGCGCACTGGATAAAGTATCGACCTAGAATGCTGAGGTTGCCAGTTCGAAACCCTGGGTTTGCCTGGTCAAAGCACATATGGGAGTTGATGCTTCCTGCTTCTCCCCCCCCTCCCCCCTCTCTAAAATGAATAAATAAGATATTTATTTTAAAAAAGGAATTAATTCTAATACATGCTACTATATGAATGAACCTTGAAAACATTATGCTCAGTGGAAAAAGCCAAACACAAATGATTCCATTTACATGAAATGTCCAGATTAGGGAAATCGATACAGACAGAAAGTATAATAGAGGTTGCCAGGGTCTTGGGAGACCAAGGAAAGGAGAGAGTCAGTGTTTAATGGGTCAGAGTTTCTTCTTGGGAATATGTAAAAGTTCTGGAGATGGATGGTGGTGATGGTTGGACGACACTGTGAATGTGCTTATGCCACTGAATTATACACTTAAAATTATTTAAATGATAAGTTTTATTTTATGTGTATTTTACCACTATAGAACATCAATAGCACTTCTTTAGGTCAGCAGCAATAACAAATTTAATAGAAAAAAATGTCATTTCTAATTAAAAAAAAATTTTTTATTGATTGATTTTAGCAAGAGAGGAAGAGAGAGAGAGACAGGAACATTGATCCATCTCTGAATATGCCCTGATCAGGGATTGAACCAGCAACCTCTTTGCTTTCGGACAATGCTCTAACCAACCGAGCTATCCGGCCAGGGAAATTTATTGATTTTTAAAGAGAGAGTAGAGAGAGAAATGAGGATGGAGCAGGGAGCAGGAAGCATCAACTCATAGTAGTTGCTTCTCATATGGGCCTTGACCGAGCAAACCCGGGTTTTCAAACCGGCAACCTCAGCATTCCAGGTCGATGCTTTATCCACTGTGCCACCGCGGGTCAGGCATGTCATTTCTAATAACAATGAGGTCCACAAAGTCCTAGAATCCAACCTAACTAATAATGCAGAATACCTTTAAAATGAACAATCTGGTATGATAAGAGGTCATGCTCCTAAAATTATTCTATAAATTCAATTCCATCCCAATAAAAATTCTAGTAGAATTTGTTTCAGGAACACAACAAATTAATTTTTATTTTTATTTTTTTATTTTTTATTTTTTTTGTATTTTTCTGAAGCTGGAAACGGGGAGAGACAGTCAGACAGACTCCCACATGCGCCCGACCGGGATCCACCCCGCACGCCCACCAGGGGCAACGCTCTGCCCACCAGGGGGCAATGCTCTGCCCCTCCGGGGCGTCGCTCTGCCGTGACCAGAGCCACTCTAGTGCCTGGGGTAGAGGCCAAGGAACCATCCCCAGCGCCCGGGCCATCCTTGCTCCAATGGAGCTGTGGCTGCGGGAGGGGAAGAGAGAGACAGAGAGGAAGGAGGGGGAGGGGGTGGAGAAGCAAATGGGCGCTTCTCCTATGTGCCCTGGCCAGGAATCGAACCCGGGTCCCCCGCATGCCAGGCCGCCGCTCTACCGCTGAGCCAACCGGCCAGGGCCAACAAATTAATTTTTAAAAAAGAAAAAGAAAAAAGAATAAATAACTGTGATCTAAAAAGAAGCAGCAAGCTCTCAGATATTAAGACAAAGCCACAGTATTAAGATAGGAACAGACAAAGGGACAGACCAGAGACTTCAAGCAAAAAAAAATACCCATGTGAACGTCAGACTTCATACATGCAGAAGGGTGGTTCCACAAAACAATCACAGGGGCTGGGGGGAGGGACAGAGCTGTGGGACAGATGGCATTGAAAAATATGACTCATTGTGTCAAGAAAAACAAAACACCCCTAGCAGCCTTCTTGTATAAGTTGGATACCAAAATGCTCAAAGACCTCCCTGGGATAGAGGAAACAACACGGATAGGAAGACAGGGCACAGTGGAGGAAAATGCCAGAACAGAAACTGCTCCACAAAGTGTGAGTAGATTTGACGTCGCCAGAATGTAAGATTCCTCTTAAATAGACAAATCAGTAGCTAACAGGGAGAAGAGATTTCCACACCTAAAAGTGCCCATGGCTTAGTAAGTGTTTTCCTCAGGGTTGTGGAAAACAAATCATAAATCAACAAGAAAAACAGGAAACCGATAGAAAGGGAGCCAAGGAAACCAGCAGGAAATCTCCCAAGAAGAAGACTGCACGCCTAGTGGTTTACGAAGACAGGCCCCACCTTTGTAGTAACCACAGAAATTCAGATTCAAACAAGGTCCACAAATTAGGAAGGTGGATAAAAACAGGTGTTGATCGTGTGGAAAGACAGATCCAAGAATAGATTTTTTTTTTTTTAAATAAAAGTAAGCGATGCTCATTAAAGAAGTGGTGGAAATCTGGACTGTGAAAAGAAGACGGATGCCCCGGATCCCACCTCCCACCAGGCTACTTTGCAGCCTGGCGCTGAGCTTCCTCCTAGTCTTGGGTTAGCATTCTGCAGGGTGTGCTCCGGCACAAGGCCGGCTTCTTGCACGCCTTTCATACCCCACACTTGATCCCTATTCGTCCGTGCTCTATGTCAGGGGTTGGCTCTAAGCACCTCCATCCAGGCTGTTGTTGGCCTTTTCACTCTAAAAAAAACAAAAACAACTCTGAGGTTGTTTATTCTACACATTTTAAAAAACTTTTTTCTCTTTTATTTTCACATGGCTAAATCTGTTCCTCGTTAGGATACCTCCAGTCACGTCTAAGAAGTCTGGCTTTGCTGGTTTGATTGCTAGTGTGGACACATTAAGCTCTAATGTGATAATCCCCATGAGGCCAAGGGCCACCAGCCAGCTCCCCTGGCAGGACAATGTTCGCAGAGGGCAGGAGCTGTGCCCCGAGCTAGTAGATTGGCTTCTGCTCTGATTTCTCAAAAAAAAAAAAAAAAGTCTGTGTCCTTAGTGTGGGCAAAATAGAAAAGGAGACCAGAGCCCACTGGCCGGGAGCCTGAAGCAGACTTATCATTGGGTCTGTGCACCTGGTTGCCTCTTCCAGGCAGCCTCCCTTGGTTGGCCCGGTCTTCCCGAGTCTGGGAGGTCAACCCTTCTCCCTGCCTCCCACGAGACTTCAACATTGTCCCGGAGGCTAGGTTCCACTGCCTTATATCAGATTCCACCTCGGCATGGCCACCACTGGCCTCAGGGGCTGGTTCTGAGAGTCACTGACCCTCTTCCTGGCTTGTGACCCCTGCCCTGCTCACTCACTGTTCCCAGCTGCCATACACACTCACAGACACACCTGCCTCGCTTCTGTGACCACCTCCTGCGGGCAGGGTGGCCTCCGGGACAGGAGCCCGGGTTGTGGAGCCGAGGTCCTGGGTCTCCCCAGGACTGGAGGACAGGGGCTAACCCAGGAGTTGTGTGAGGACTGTTCAGGACAGGAGGTGGCCCCAGGTCGCCAGCTCCACACCTCCCGTGGAAGGGGAACAGAGGCCAGAGACAGAGAAAGAGCCAAGGCCTCCGAGAATTCTGGGCCGGAGCACTGGGAGGACACCCTCGCCCTGGGGCACACAGCGCGACCTCCTGTCTCTCTGCCCACACCAAGGCAGTGGCTCCCTCCTCTAGAGCTCCCGGAGCCCCCAGCTCGGGAAAGACCTTCTCTTCTGCAACTTCCAGGGAACCCCCAGCGGCTGCCGCCGAGCGGGGTGAGTGGGAGGCAGCCCCAAAGGCGGCTGTCGTAGGTAGAGAGCAGGAGGGCCCACGATCTCACAGGCTGGGAGCGCCGAGGCTGGGCTGCCGGGGGCCTAAGTGCACGGTTTCCAGGGTGGCCCTCTCACGGGCAGCAGGCCAGGCCTGACCTTCACAAATCAGTAAAAATATCACACGGAGGGAATCAGCCAGGCTGCCAGTGACAGAGTGGCTCTCGGGTTCGGGGTCCCCCTCCGGCCGCCCACGACCCAAATGGCCCCTTGATGACGTGAGGGGCTGAATACGAAGTGTGCACGTGCAGAGGCGCCCAGGGACCTCGGGCCAGCCCAGCCCTGACGCTGTAACACACAGCCGTGACCATGATGGTGTAACACGGGGGGTTGGGGGAAACACCCCCAAAGCAGTTCACCTGCTGCCACACCCTCCAGACAGGCAGGCTGAGCGAGTCCCCTGGAGAGCGTCACTCTGCGCAAGCCTGCTGCTTCGGGACTGGGGCTCAGCCCTGCCCACGCTGTGCCCACTCTCCTGAGAAAGCAGACCAGGCAGGCTGGCCATCCGAGCCTGCAGCCCAGAGGCCCATCGACGGAGCGGGGAACTGCTGTGCCCAGCGCCCCCTAGCAAAGATGGAGGCTTCTGCTCTCAGCCTGTCTGCTGGTACTGCTTGGCCCACAGTCCCCACAGAGCTGTGGTGTCTGTGTCCCCTGTTTGGGCCTCGAGGGGCCGGGGCAGGCCCAACCTCACATGCCTGTGGACGGGTCTGCAGCGCACCTGTCCTCCCAAGTATCTGAACACTCCCACCCCACAACAAGGTCTTCTCCCTGACCTGCCCTTGCTGCTGTTTCCTGCACACACACACACACCCCCCAGGCAGGGGCGGAGGAAGGACCCCTGCAGGGCCACCTAGCTCCTGGCCCAGTATAAACCTCCTCATTAGCTGCTAATTATGCTTTGTGCCTGGCCTCCCAAGGCTGTTGCCAGACCACACCTGTTGACAAGATGTGGCTGGCCCCAGTGGGAAGAGGCCACGTGTTGATTATGGCGCTAATGATGTGCTCATTGCCCTCAGTAATTCCCCAAGTAAAACACTGGGTCTGGGATGCAAATCTCGATTGTAAAGCAAGCGGTGGGGGTACGGGGGTGGGAAGTTGGGGCTCAGACTCAGGGCCAAATTGTCACCAGTGCCTGCATGTTTTCCTATTCTCAGATTCTGAGAGCGACAGGCTCAGGACTCGCACGTGCCGGGAGCCCCCCCCCCCGTACCCCAGCATTCGGAGCCTGGAGAAACCTCAGAGGTGTGGGAGGGTGTGGAGGGACAGGCCCCGAGGCTGTGCCCCGATGCCCACCCAGACAGCGTGGGGCACCCATGACACACAAGGATGAGGGCTGATCTACCCAGAAGACCTTACGAGATCTACCCTTCTCGTAAGGAGACTCCCAGTTGACCACCCACACTAACACGCTAAATACTCCTGGTTTACACAGAGCCTGGGGTGGGTTTGGAAGGTGAGAGACACCTGGTTGGGTAGGAGGCCAGCCCTGTAGTTGGAGGGTCGCCTGAGCCAGGCCCTGGGAAACCTGTCCTCTGTTCCACACGACTGTCCACACGGGTGGGAGCCCATGGTCCAGCCCCCTCTCACTCCTCCCACCTGGCAGTTCCTGACCCCCTAAACTTGATGTGGGTAGCTTTCAGTATCTGATCCTGCAGCGCTGGGAGCAGCAGAAGGAAGCCCCCCCCCCCATGGTCCCTGGCCGCCCCTCCCCCAACCTGAGCCTGATGGCCGACATCGGGCAGGACCCTGGATGTATGTCGCTCCTCCGACAGTTCAGCCGCGCAGAGCAGGGAAGGAGCAAACCCCACTTCTGTTCAATTTCTATGGGGTCCTTGACTGACCTACAGCACAGTAACATTGGAGAATGCAATAAACTTTTCTAAATCCCATGGTTAGGAAAAGTTGACATTTATTTTGGCAAAGACAAAATATCTTTT
Organism: Saccopteryx leptura; assembly: GCF_036850995.1. NCBI lineage: Eukaryota > Metazoa > Chordata > Mammalia > Chiroptera > Emballonuridae > Saccopteryx > Saccopteryx leptura. The sequence continues at coordinate 214,875,947 of NC_089506.1, forward strand.
TTTTTTTTTTTTTTTTTCCTGAAGCTGGAAACGGGGAGAGACAGTCAGACAGACTCCTGCATGCGCCCGACCGGGATCCATCTGGCACGCCCACCAGGGGCGAAGCTCTGCCCACCAGGGGGCGATGCTCTGCCCCTCTGGGGCATCGCTCTGTTGCAACCAGAGCCACTACAGCGCCTGGGGCAGAGGCCAAGGAGCTGTCACCAGCGCCCGGGCCATCTTTGCTCCAATGGAGCCTTGGCTGCGAGAGGGGAAGAGAGAGACAGAGAGGAAGGAGGGGGGGCTGGAGAACCAAATGGGCGCTTCTCCTATGTGCCCTGGCTGGGAATCGAACCCGGGTCCCTTGCACGCCAGGCCGACGCTCTACCGCTGAGCCAACTGGCCAGGGCAAAATATCTTTTACTTGTCCCCACCCTGGGTCATTTTACAGAGGCTAGCTGCCTCAGAAAGACATCTCCTAGCCCAGCCCCGGTCTGCAGCACAGCCCCTGGGTCGGGCAGCCTAGCCGGCAGGCATGGCCTGGGCTGTGTCCCCTCCAGCCCACCAGTCCCCTGAGGCCGGCCTAGCCCACATGGGAGGTGGGCGACAACCTAGTGAGATGCCTCCCGTTATGTAGCTGTCCTCCAACCCCACAAAAACCTAGACATGTGGCTGTGGGGCACTAGATGGTGGCTCCTCAAACGATACACCCAACCAGAACCTAAGGATGGGAACCTATTTGGAAAAAAAAGTTTTTGTAGATGTAATTAAGTCCTCTGAGAATCTCTAGACGAGGTTGTCCTGGATGAGGGTGGGTCCTAAATCCGATGACAAGTGCCCTTGTAAGAGAAGGGAGAAGACACGCAGGAGCTGTGTGACCACGAAGGCAGAGGCTAGAAGTGATGCTACCTATGGCCAGGGCCACCTGGAGCCTCCGGAAGCTGGACATGGCAGAAGGGTCGTCCTCTGGAGCCCTTGGAGAGGTCTCAAATCTGCCCGCGCCTTGCTTTCCAACTTCGGCCTCCAGAACTGAGAGACTAAATTTCTGTTGTTTTAAACCCCCCAATGTGTAGCCCTTTGTTACAGCTGCTCCAGGATACTAACACAGGGCCAATCCCTTGGAGGGTGAAACGGACACCAACCCACAGGAGGGGGCAGGCTGTTATAGCTTGATGGAAACCACACCTGCTCCCACCCAACCAGCAGCTGGTTGGCTCTGGGCAAACCTGTGGGCAGATCCGGAGCAGAGGCCAAGCTCTGCACCTGTTCCAGCTCAGGTAAACGGGCGCCCACACACCGTTATATGTCACACAAGCCAGCGGGCCAAGCTGACCACAGGAGCCACGGCTCCTCCACATGTCCTCAGCTGGCCCTTGACCCTCCCCACACACAGCCGCACATGTGCAAACTCTGGTATTACACATGGGAAGCGCACGGTAAGTACTCACTAATGATGATGATGAAACAATTCGCAAAATGTGAGAGCAGGCAGACCGGAGGCGAGGCGTGATGTTGGCACTAGAGCCTGAGGATCTCTAGGGACACTGTCACCCAGGCACTCCTACGGGGACGGCAAGCCCCATGGCTCCAGCCAGGGCAGAACAGGATGTGCTTACTGCTTGACCCCTGGGGCCACCTTGGGACAGGCAAGGTGTGTGTCAGCTTCTAGCCACTCATTTTAAATATAGTTTTTTTCTGTTTTTTTGTTTTGTTTTGTTTTGTTTTTGTGACAGGGATAGAGAGAAACAGAGAGAGGGACAGATAGGAACAGACAGATAGGAAGAGAGAGAGACAAGAAGCATTAATTCTTCGTTGTGGCACCTTAGTTGTTCATTGATTGCTTACTCATATATGCCTTGACCGTGGGTCTTCAGCAGACCAAGTAACCCCTTGCTCGAGCCAGCGACCTTGGGCTCAAGCTGGTGAGCTTTGCTCAAACCAGATGAGCCCGCGCTTAAGCTGGCAACCTCAGGGTCTTGAACCTGGGTCTTCCCGCAACCCAGTCTGACGCTCTATCTACTGCGCCACCGCCTGGTCAGGCTAAATATAGTTTTACTGAGATAATAGTTCACATATTATACAATTTGCCCATTTAAAGATTGAAACCAATCCAGCAGATCTACATGTCAAACTCCTCACCTCCAGTGTTGGGGGAACTATGCCCGCTGCCTTCAAATGGAAACCACCCTTTGTCCTCCAGCCAAAGCCAAAGCCCCTCCACTACAAATCCTCTTCATCACACCAACCTGATCCTGCCCCAATCCCAGCAGCACTTGTTATTGTTACAAGTATTTTGCAAACCGGCCCTGGCCGGTTGGCTCAGCGGTAGAGCGTCGGCCTAGCGTGCGGAGGACCCGGGTTCGATTCCCGGCCAGGGCACACAGGAGAAGCGCCCATTTGCTTCTCCACCCCTCCGCCGTGCTTTCCTCTCTGTCTCTCTCTTCCCCTCCCGCAGCCAAGGCTCCATTGGAGCAAAGATGGCCCGGGCGCTGGGGATAGCTCCTTGGCCTCTGCCTCAGGCGCTAGAGTGGCTCTGGTCGCAATATGGCGACGCCCAGGATGGGCAGAGCATCGCCCCCTGGTGGGCAGAGCATCGCCCCTGGTGGGTGTGCCGGGTGGATCCCGGTCGGGCGCATGCGGGAGTCTGTCTGACTGTCTCTCCCCGTTTCCAGCTTCAGAAATGAAAAAAAAAAAAAAAACAAAATAAAACAAGTATTTTGCAAACCTACTTTGGGGCATTTCAGTGAAACTAAGTTTATCTTGTGCTCAGCTAGTTATGAAAGTTTCAGCTAGTTCAGATTTCAGGCATGACATCTCAGACCTCACTCGGGTCTCCTTAGGACAAGGGGGAAGTTGCTGCGAAACAGGCTGTCCTGGGAGCCAAGAGGAGCAGCTGCAGGGCTTGAAGAGGCCACACCAACCGGTGGTCCTGGGTCCCTGGACCATGCAGCACACCCATAAGCAGGTGTGGCAGTCACCAGGTAGTGTCAACCTCAGGGCAAGAACCCCAAGAAGAGAAGGCACCCAGGCCGGGCTGGCCCCTCAGAAATTTGATATTCCCACCAATACTCTGGGCGGAGCCTGCCAGGACACCCATAGGGATGGACCTGGCTGGGGCCCAGGGAGGGATGGCCGGACTCAACCACTGGAGTTTTCTGAAAAGCCTTAACAAAAAGTGGTAATTAAATATATCAATAGCCTGGCCTGACCTGTGGTGGCGTGGTGGATCAAGCATCAACCTGGAATGCTGAGGTCGTTGGTTCAAATCCCTGGACTTGCCCGGTCAAGGCACATATGGGAGTTGATGCTTCCTGCTCCTCCCCCCTTCTCTCTCTCTCTCTCTCTCTCTCTGTCTCTCTTCTCTGAGATGAATAAATAAATAAAAGTAATTTAAATGTATCACTAGCCTGACCTGGGGTGTCATGGAGGATAAAGCATAGACCTGGAATGCTGAGGTCGCTGGTTCGAAACCCCAGGTGTGGTCAAGGCACAGATCAGAAGCAACTACTATGAGTTGATGCTTCCTGCTCCTCCCCACCCTTTCTCTCTCTCTCCTCCCTCTAAGATCAATAAATTTTTTAAAATCTTTGAATATATAATTGTATTTGACACATTTAGTAAGTAGCTCAAGAATTGAGGGTCCTGAGGCCCTGGCCAGTTGGCTTAGCGTAGAGTGTCGGCCCAGCGTGTGGAAATCTTGGGTTCAATTCCCAGCCAGGGCACACAGGAGAAGCGCCCATCTGCTTCTCCACCCCTCCCCCTCTCCTTCCTCTCTGTCTCTCTCTTCCCCTCCCGCAGCCGAGGCTCCATTGGAGCAAAGTTGGCGCAGGCACTGAGGATGGCTCCATGGCCTCTGCCTCAGGAGCTAGAATGGCTCCGATTGCAGCGGAGCAACGGCCCAGATGGGCATAGCATAGCCCCCTGGTGGGCATGCCAGGTGGATCCTGGTCAGGCACATGCGAGAGTCTGCGAGAGTCTGTCTGTCTGCCTCGAAGGAAGGAAGGAAGGAAGGAAGGAAGGAAGGAAGGAAGGAGGGAGGGAGGGAGGGAGGGAGGGAGGGAGGGAGGGAGGAAGAGAGTGGGAGGGAGGGAGGAAAGAAAAAGAAAGGAAGGAAGGACGCCAGCCCTGGAGGGATAGCTGATAGCGGTGTTGGCTGAGCATCATCCTGAAGCACAGAGGTTACTGGTTTGATCTCTGGTGAGGGCACATACAGGAACAGATCAATGTTTCTGCCTCCCTCTCTCTCTTTCCCTTTCTCTCTCTCTAAAATCAATAAAGATAAACATTTTTAAAAGATTAAAACAATAAAATAATAATTGAGTCTGACAGCTTTGGGTTTTCAAATCTTACAAATGGACTTTTCTCAGGCTGGTCTCCAAATAACAGAAAAGGGCGTGGAGGCCATCCGTGGGGCTCCGCGGGCCCGCCCGGAGCCCAAGGCTCTGCACTGAGCCGCAGTTGAGAAGAACCGCTCCCTATCGCTGTCACTTTCATTTTCTTCAGTAACTGGCGACCTTCTGGGTTCTTGGGCTGCAGTAATATGTGAAAGGAGACACACCAGAAGCAAGGCCGCTGCTTCTACGAGCTCCTGGGGCGGAGACCACCGCGCCACACACCGGGCGGGCCGGTGAGCACTGCGTGAGTGAGGGAGATGTCGTTCGTGTCCACGCAACCCCTCAGCCCATGCCCCATAGGCAGGGAAGCATGTCGGCTTCTCCGCGAGACTGAGTCCGCCAGCAGGGGGCGCGCGCCCTCCAGACACCCAGGCGCGGGGCCAGATGCGCATGCGCCACACGGTGCGCTTTCCGGCAGCGTGGCGGAATCGTCTCGTCGTTTCGCGCTGTTTGGCGACCTCTGCGCGTAGCGCCGGGCGGTAGTGTGGCCGTCATGGCGTCGCCCTTCAGCGGGGCGCTGCAGTTGACGGACCTGGATGACTTCATCGGGCCGTCTCAGGTGGGTCGGCCAGGGTGGGCAATGGCCGTGCTCAGAGGATTGAAAGGATGGTTGCCTCCTCTTGTCTCAGTTTCTCCTCCTAAGAAATGGGCTCAGGACTAAGAGACCCTGGACCGCGCCGCCGGGGCGTCCGCCACTCTGGCCGACTTCCTACCGACTGGGAAACAGAAACCCGGGAGGGCGGTGTCCCACCGGGTTATTATGCCCTACCGCGGGTTTGGGGTTGTAGGCTCTCCTTCCCGCACAGCCCAATGAAACTAGCAGGAGTCCTCAGGGCGACCGGGTTAGGGGAGTGCGCTGTCCCCCTTCACAAATGGGTGTACGGAAGCCGGAGGGTGCCAGGTAGTTGCCGCCAGTTACTCAGCTGGGGAGTGGCGGGCTCAGGAGTGGGGTTGCGAAGACCCCGCCAAGCTTCTCTGAGCCACAGCTCCTCCTGCGTACAGGTGAGATATCCCCACCCTAGTTGCTAGAGCAGAGGAGCTGGTCTGCTGGAGTCTCGCACTGACTGCTGTCCTGGAGGACAGAGCTTGCCCCTAAAGGCGACAGCAACTACACTTGAAAGAGGGTGTCGCCCTTATCTGGTGGACCTGCCTATCAATTGCCACCAGCTATGCAGGCCCAGAGCTGAAAGGGCCATAGTTGAGTCTCCGGAGGAGGAAGGGGAGGGGAACACCCCTGGGCAGGAATGAGCTCGGACAGGCTTCCTGCCCGGTCTTGCTGAGACTGGTCACTGGTCGTGTTTAGGAAGGCCATGGCCAATGGCCAGTGAGGTTCTCCTAGTGATGATGAGGCAGACAGGAAGGTGAGGAGAGAAATGAACTTTGTTCTGGGTCACTAGGCAGGGAGGTGACAACCAAGCAAATCATCAAATTCCTGCCAACCCCTAAGGCTTTCTCTCAGAAGTCAATGTAAGATTGACCACTGGCTGGGGGCCGGGGGGCAAGCCTCCTGTTTATACTGAGAAGGGTAATGGTCAATGTTGGCAGGTGTCTGCTGACAGGTTAGCATGCAAACCCACTTAGCACCAGCCTTCATTGACTGTGACCTGCAGAGTGACCCTTAGTGCCAGCAAGGTGTTTTAACATGTTCCCCGTGGGTGAGCAGGCCACCCTTCTTCTTCAGGAGCCTCTGCCCACTCAGGCCTGGTTTGGGGTCTCTTTCTGACATAGGACTGCATCAAGCCCATGAAGGTAGAGAAGAGGCTGGGAAGTGGCGTGGCCAAGATCCACATCGAAGATGACGGGAGTTACTTCCAAGTCAGTCAGGTAGGTTCTAGATCAGATGATCTGAAACTCAGGCCACTGTTCTGTCCCGTCACAAGTGCGGTGACCACGAGAACTACGTTTCCAGTCTTTTTTCACAGGTCAGATTCACTGACTGTCAGGGAGCCTGAGAGAACAGTGATGGAAGGGGCCAGGGACATAGAAGCTGAACATGGAGCTTGATTCGTTCTGATTTTCCAATTCAGACCTCTTAGTTCTTAGTGAACACCTTCTTCCTGTATTATTAGCAATGACAATATCCTGATCTAATGGTTTAAAATTCACTCCACCTACCTGCCATTTGGACTCTCAAGAACATCTGTGCCATCCCATTGACTGTAATCATCAGGTGCACCTGGCCCAGGAACCCCTTTTAAGCAAGGGGAGGAGTCTGACTAGGTGGTGGCACAATGGATAGAGCATCAGCCTGGGACTCTGAGGACCCAGGTTTGAAACCCCAGGGTTTCCGGCTTGAGCACGGGCTCACCTAACTTGAGCGCAGGGTTGCTGTCTTGAGCATGGGATCATACACATGACCCCATGGTCGCTGTCTTGAGCCCAAAGGTCACTGTCTTGAGCAAGGGGTCACTAGCTCAGCTGAAGCCCCCTGGTCAAGGCACATATGAGATGGCAATCAATGAACAACGAAGGTGCCGCAACTATGAGTTGATGCTTCTCATCTCCCTTCCTGGTTGTGTATGTGTGTGTCTCTCTCTCGCTCTCTCACTCTCATTTAAAAAAGGTGGGGGGTCTGACCAGGCGGTGGCGCAGTGGATAGAGCGTCGGACTGGGATGCAGAGGACCCAGGTTCGAGACCCCGAGGTTGCCGACTTGAGCGCGGGCTCATCTGGCTTGAGCAAAAAGCTCGTCCACTTAGACCCAGGGTCGCTGGCTCAAGCAAGGGGTTACTCGGTCTGCTGAAGGCCCACGGTCAAGGCACATATGAGAGGGCAATCAATGAACAACTAAGGTGTCGCAATGCGCAACGAAAAACTAATGATTGATGCTTCTCATCTCTCTATCCCTGTCTATCCTTCTCTCTGACTGTCTCTCTGTCTCTGTAAAAATATAAATAAATTTAAAAAAATAAAAAAGGTGGGGGGAGCCCCAGGGTGACTCCTGGCGGGGAAGGATAATGAATCAAGCCTGTACAGTAAGAGAGTTGACTATTCACTTGGTGCAGGAGGGTGAGACAAGGATCCTGCCTGATCCTGTCACAGCATGGGGGACTGGGTCCTTTTTAGGGAAAATACACCTCAAGAGGGGTCCCACGAGTGAGGGGACCCAGTTGAGTCGGGTGCCAGCGTGCCCTGCTGTCCAGAGCAACAGTGCTTGATTTGGAGGAAAGTTGGCAAGCTCACCAGCCTCCTGTGTGGCACAGCACTGCACCCCAGGGCTTTAGGCCAAGTTGAAACAAATCAGTAAATAAATAAAAACATGTGTTGCTCAAAGTGCGGCAAAGCGCAGACCTAGTGAGCTTGGCTGGGAGATCAGTCTTCTCAGCCCTCTGGTCAGATCCTCAGGCCCTGTGGCACACCTGGCCTCAGTTCAGACCGTTCCTGCTTTTGCAGAAATAAAGCGGTTCATCTGGGATCAGCTGCATCTAGGAAAAGTCACTGAGTTTGGACCTGGTGGTTTGACTCAAACACCAAGTTGCGTGTCTGCTTGGCAAAGCCTTACTTGTTGCTGTCCATTGTATCCCTCCTCGACTCCAGGTGTTGGCACTGAGCGGGTGAAGCCCACGGACACAGGCCCCACCCTCTCCCCCCTCTGCCCTCCTCCCTCCCTCCCTCCCTCCCTCCCTCCCTCCCTTCCTTCCTTCTTTCCTCCCTCCCCTCCCTTGCCCTTCTCTTCTCCTTTCAGAGCCTAGTCTTTGGCATTTTCCTCTCTTCACGGCCCCATGAGAGCAGCCTGGGGACCAGCGATCCTTCCAGGACTTCTGGAGAGTCGCAGGCCTCCAGCTGAGTTTGTACCAAAGTCAGAATTTGATGGTGCTATTTAAGTCTAGAATCTGTTTAAGTACTTCTGTAATAAATACCTTTTTAAAGTTTAGTGGCATGGAAAGCCAGCCAGCTGCCATGTTGGTTGTCAGGGTTGTAAGTAAGAGAGTCAAGGTCTCCTGTAGGCCCCGTCACCTTGAGAGCTGTTTCCTCATGCAGAGGGGCCCTGCGCTTACCAGGTTCTCATGCTTCCAGCACGGGGGGACGCAGAAGCTAGAAAAGGCCAAAATCTCCCTGGACGACTGCCTGGCCTGCAGCGGCTGTGTCACCTCAGCCGAGACTGTGCTCATCACTCAGCAGAGCCACGAGGAGCTGCGGAAGATTCTAGACGCCAATAAGGTAAGTGGTGGGCAGTCTAAGAGACTGCTCCAGCCCGGCATCAGCGCCAGCATTCTTGATTTGTCCTGTCGAGGGCTGCTCCTCTCCTGGGGCTTCCTGTGTCTCCAGGGACAACCCCTCTCAATTTTTAAGTCTAGTCAGTGACATCTCAGAGAACTACTTATCAGTATTTCAACAGTGAAGTGCCCGGCCCTAAACTTTGGGTTCTTTTATTTTTATTTTTTTTAATTATTTTAGTGAGGAAGAAGGGAGAGCGAGAGGAGAGAGAGAGAGAAGTGGGGGAGGAACAGGAAGCATCAACTGCCATATGTGCCTTGACCAGGCAACCCTGGGGTTTCGAACTGGTGATCTCAGTGTTCCAGGTCAACTCTTTACCCACTGCGCCGCCATACGTCAGGCCAACTTCGGGTTCTATATACATAAAAATGGTGTGCCCTGATGGAGTTATGTCTGCTCTTGCCGGCTCTGGCCCCCTGGGACTCTGCATACGATTTGCAAAGTGAGTGATGTGTCCTTTGCTTTGCAGACAGTGGCCCCCGGTCAGCAGAGGCTGGTTGTCATTTCAGTCTCACCCCAGTCCAGAGCATCATTGGCTGCGAGATTTCAGTTGACTCCTACAGACACTGCCAGGAAGTTAACTGCATTCTTTAAAAAACTAGGTAGGTGAGGCACCTTGGGTGAGCACTAGAGGTCGGAACATGGAGGCATTGCGGGGGGGGGGGGGGGGGGGGTCAGGCCTCCGGGTCACTGAACTTAAACATGGCAGAAACTCTGTTGTGAGTCTGACTTCAGCTTGAAGTTTCTGCTCAATGCAATGCTCGGAAGCAGTGCTGTTTAAGAGAAGCCGTCTGAGTCCTGACTGCGCTCTCCTGGGTCTGGAGTTCACCACTCTTTCTTTTTTTTTTTTTCTTTTCTTTTTTGCAATGCTACCTCTTATTTATTCCTTCTTCTGTGAAAGTATGGTTTCCAAATTAACAACAAGGCACATTTTCCAGGTCCGTGCTGGGTCTGCCTCTGAATGGCTGACCTCTGTGTAGTGCCAATAGCAGGGAGGACATGGGGTGACCCTGGTGCAGGCCACGTCCTGGGCAGGTACTAAGTGCAGGTAAAGGAAGCCAGTTGTCACATGCAAGCTTCCCAGCCAGAAACACAGGCTGTCCACAGCACCAGTGTGTCCTGTCTAGAATGGCGCGTCCTGTGGCCACTGTGAAAGGTGGACCCTCCCCTCGCCCCCGCTCCTGGCGACATGGTCAGCAGCTCCTCGCGCTTTGGCCATCTTTCACGGGGCTCAAGGGGGCGCTGCACTTCCAGGGGCGCACTACGTGTTTGACACCGCCTTCTCGAGGAGCTTCAGCCTCCTGGAGAGCCAGCGCGAGTTTGTGCGGCGATTCCGGGGACGGGCCGACTCCACGCAGCCTCTGCCCGTGCTGACTTCCGCCTGCCCAGGTGTGCTCACACTGCTAACTCCGAGCAGTGGGTATTGGCAATGCTGGACTGGGGGGCGGGGAGGATGTTGTCAGCCCAGAACAGCCTCTTTGGCAGGAGGAGGTGTTCTGAGAGTCACCTGTAGTCACTTCAGTTCCTGAAGACAGTAATCATGTGGGTGCTAGAAAAAATGAAGAGGATGTTCGTTAATGCTCTGGGACTCCTTGTACAAGACGGTCCACCCCCAGAATGTCATGTCAAGCCAACAGCGGGAGGTGACTTATGAGCCTCCCCCATCTCTTCCACGTTGGTCTCAGGCTGGATCTGCTACGCCGAGAAGACCCATGGGAGCGCCATCATCCCCTACATCAGCACCGCCAGGTCCCCACAGCAGGTCATGGGCGCCCTGGTCAAGGACTTCTTCGCCCAGCAGCAGGTAATGGGGAGTCGAGCCAGGAATGATTCAGTGAAAGACGAGCCAAGACCTGCAGTGTCCAAGGGCCCATTCACAGACTCATGGTCACTCGTGGCTGTTTGGGGCTGTGCCCACGATGTCACTCTGTCCCAACTCTAACAGGACCCCCTCACTGCTGGGGTCAGGCTGTGGCTCCACATTTCCCCATCTCTCCATGCAGCGTGTGACCCCTGATAAGCTCTTCCATGTGACAGTGATGCCCTGCTATGACAAGAAGCTGGAAGCCTCGAGGTCGGACTTTTTTAACCAGGAACACCAGACGCGAGATGTGGATTGTGTCATCACGACAGGTAGGGGTCCAGCCGCCCTGAGCCCCTGCACCTTCGGTGTGGTCCCCAAGCCCAGAGCACAGATTGGCATTGCCTGGGCCCCGCCCACAAGCACTGGCTAGAGGTGCAGAGCAGCTCGGGCCCAGCGGGAGGCAGCGGCCCTCCCCTCGAGCCTGCTTGGTATTTGCAGCTGTCTTGTCTCAGGGACCTGAAGCAGATGGGTCTCCCAGCACCACCATTGTTTGCTCTAAAATAGTCTGTATAGATCCTGGTCCGGTGGTTCAGTGGATAGAGCGTTGTCCCGATACCCTCAGGTCACGGGTTTGAGCCCCAGCCAGGGCACATACAAGAAGCACCCAGTGAAAGCACAACTAAATGGAATGACTAAGTGAAGCAATGAATTGATGCCTCTTTCTCTCTCTCTCTCACTCTCTCTCCCCCGCCTCCATTCTTCTCTTTAATCAATGAAAAAATTAAATAAAGAAATAAAATAGTCTGTATAAGGAGAAGGGTGGAGAGTTTTGTCAGCCTTTCTGGCTCACACTGGTTATCCCATGTCTGAGTTGAACAGCCTCGCAGGGTCTCCAGGTGCCTCAAAAACAGAAAAACAAAAGCTGGGCAGCTCAGACAGTCAGGGGAGGTCTCCGTGCATGAGCATGTGCCCAGATGTGATGGGTGCACGGTGTATGGGCCCCAGGTCACTGTGAGGGTGGGCGCGCTCCCGGCGGCACGGCGGCTCTCCTGAGGGTCTTCAGAGGTAGAGTCCTCTTCCTCACCCCCGAGCCAGGGAGTGGACATCTGGGCCTCACGTACCAAATTACAGGCTGCTAGGGTTACAGATCTGTTTTCCTGAGACCCCAGCTGATGAGCATCTGTGCTGTGGTTCCGTCGTAGGAGAAGTCTTCAAGTTGCTGGAAGAAGAAGGGGTCTCACTGTCAGAACTGGAGCCAGCCCCCCTGGACAGTCTGTAAGTCACCCCCTGCCATAGTGGAAGGGATGAGCATACATCTGGTGTCAGGGTCGCAGGTGTCCTGGCAGGCCGCGGAACCACATGCAGACGGGCAGTGTCCCCCTCTCTACCTCTTCCCACTGCAACTTCCGTCTGGTTGGCTCCATGCCTGCCTTGTGGTCTGTCCCGTGTCCACAGAGGTGGTCTTCAGCAGAGCTGACCCTAACTTGATACTGGTCTGAACTCACCAGGTACAGGTGACTTAGTGGAGGGGGACAGTCCTCTCCCACCTGCTGACACACTAACAAAGCCCCCAGGGGTCCGTGACCCATTCCCACTTAGAAAGCAACCATGAGAAACAGGTCACCCGGAAGCCTCAGCAGATAGCAACGCTGCTTCCCTGAGTCCTTACTCCCTCGCCCCCCCCCCCCAGGTACAGCAGTGTATCTGCCCAGGAGCCCGCCAGCCACCGAGGCGGGGGCTCGGGGGGCTACCTGGAGCATGTGTTCCGGCACGCAGCCCAAGAGCTCTTTGGAATCCACGTGGATGAGATCACCTACAGGCCCCTGAGGTCAGTGGGAAGTGCTGCCGCTGGGGCTGCCTCAGCCCTGGGCCCCTTGCTGGGTGGGCTAGGTGGAAGACAGTGAGCTGGGCTGGCGCAGACCCTGAGACACTGGACTGGAGCTGGTCCTACTTCCCAGCTTGTCCGAGCGGGCCAGAGCTCTCTGGGCCTTGGTCTTCCCATTGTAGAGATCAGTGTCCCCTGCCCACACCACGGCAGTCCAGAGCCCCTAGAGGCTCGTGGTGGCAGTGCGGTGTGCCCGGCACAGAATGTCCCACTGGGACATTGCATCCCACAAAGGGAGGGTATGGCTTTGTGTGTGACCCCATCACACCACACACTCATCTTTAGGAAGTGGGGTTCCCATTCTACAGATCAGAAAACTGAGGCTGGGGTGGGGTCACCTGCCAGCTTGTGGAGTTAAGCTTTCTGCAGTCCCTCTCCATCACTGGCCTCCCCCCTGGAGCTGGTGAGGTGACAGCATCTCTGGGGGTGGGGATGAGCACGGCCTCTGCCCCCCAGGAACAAGGACTTCCAGGAGGTGACCCTGGAGAGTGAGGGCCGCGTCCTGCTCCACTTTGCTGCAGCCTATGGCTTCCGCAACATCCAGAACCTGGTGCAGAAGCTCAAGCGAGGGCGCTGCCCGTACCATTACGTGGAAGTCATGGCCTGCCCCTCAGGTGCGCACAGCAGGCCCCTCTGCACGGACCGCAGGGCCCTCCTGGGACCAGAGCTGTGGGCAGCGGCTGTCCTGAGGGCTGGAAGGGTGTAAGTGGGGCTCTGACCCCTGGCATGCAGACAGCCTCGCCCATCCTGTCCTGCCAGGTTGCTTGAACGGTGGAGGCCAGCTCAAGGCCCCCGAGATGCCCAGCAAGGAACTCCTCCAGCAGGTTGAGAAGCTGTACGACATGGTCAGGACGGAGGCGCCGGAGGACGCGCCTGGGGTCCGGGAGCTCTACACGCACTGGCTGCACGGCGAGGGCTCAGAGCGGGCCGGCTCTCTGCTGCACACGAGCTACCACGCGGTGGAGAAGACTAGCTCTGGCCTCAGCATCAGGTGGTAGGAGGGCTCGCCGGAGCCAGTGCCGGGACCTTGAGACCCCAAGGCTTGCCCCACAAATGCTGGGTGAGCTGTGAGGCTATCCTGGAACCCACGTGCAGATGGAACTCGGGACCAGGAAAGGTGACTTCCAGCCTGCACTCACCTGGACTCCCGAGTGCAGGCCAGTTTCCGCAGACTGATGTCCATGGCGGAACCCTGGCTCTTCCTGGTTTTGGTGACCCAAGTATGTGAAGGTTTCAGCCAGTCCCGTGAAGAGCCTAAAGTGGAGCAAAGATGGGGTGCTCCCCAATTTCTAGAGCTACTCCTGAAGCTTGGGTAGGGATGGGCCCGACCTGCTGGGCTGGTCAAGCTTATAGCCCAGCATGTAGAGCCCTGTTGCACTTGGCAGAAAGGACACTGGTAGGAAAAGGGCACCCAGCCCGTGGCACCCCACATGCTGGGGAAGCTGTGCCCACTCCACCTGGCAGGCCCACCTAGGACTGGGTGTTTATTTTGACAAAGCTGTGGCCTCGGCCTGAGAACCTACGTTCTCTGCCGCTGGCTCCCCACTCAGTGGGGGGGGAGGGGACAGGACAGCCGGGCCCTGCCATCAGCCTGTCCCCACTGAGCTCCTCCCGTAATAAAGGAATCTCCCTCTGAAAAGAGCTTCTGAGAGCTTCTGCCAACATTTTAAAAAGACCTTTCAAAGCGTTCAAGTTCAAAAGCCCTGTGCACCTTGCTAGTGTATTACCCAAACACATAGGTCCTGGGCTCAAGTGTGCCCCTCTCCAAGGCCAGGCAGCCCGTTGGCGGGCCTGGAACACGCTGCCTGACTCCATAGCAAGACCGTACGGGACTCCCTTTGACTAAGGTGTACTCAGGAGCCCCTACTGCAGTGCCAAGGGGGCCTGGGACTGTAGCTGCAATGGCTCGGCCTCCCGCTCAAAGCTGGCATCTCGCTGCAGAGCACCCCCAGGACCTCAGCCAGGGCCACCTTGCCAGTGAATCTGCACACAGGCTGCTTGCTGTGGGAAGAGGGGACACCATGGGGGCTCAAGGGGAATTGTTGGGCAGGTGCTGGCAGAAAACACTTAACAAGCAGCTTCTCACCATCGCTGGTCAGCACAGTAAGAGCTGGTCCCTGGGCTCTCTCTCTCCATGTCCAGCTGACTGCCCGGGAGGCCCCAGGAACAGTGGGCTGGCCCTGAGGCGCTTGCACTGAAGTGCAGTCCCTGGTGTGAGCACAGGGCCTCCCAAGACACACTGGCTCAGGCCTTGCCGTATGCACCCAGCCTGCCCCGCATCACCCTCAGTGAGCCGGCATACCCCCGGCTAACCCAGGTCTGGTCACCCTGGGCCAGTCACGGCTGACTGCCCTGCAGTGCTGCCCCTGGGTCCCAGTTCTCCCCCGACCCTCCAGCCCTCACCGTTGAGAGCGGAGAAGTGGCCCCACCTTGGCTCATGAAAGCTTGGCCCTCACATGGACATCGCAGAGGTCCACAAACTCGAGTTTTGGCCTGAGGGAAAGGGACATGTGTGCTTATGGCCGAAGAACAGCTTCTGGAGAAAGGCGGCACCTGGGGTGCACAGCACTGCCACAGGCAGATACAGGGGAGGACCTCACGGTGGGTCTTCCCTCTCCGGACCCTAGGCAGGGCTGTGCGCAAGAGGGGTCCGCTCCACACGCAATGGGGGCCAGAAAAGGAGCCTCCGCTCCCTGCTGTAGGGACTCCTGGGAGTGCCCGTGTCCCTGGCTTCAGGTTCTAGCGACCGGTGGCTGTTGACGCCAGCCCCTTGTCAAGCCACCGCCGGCTGCAGGCCACGCCCCCCAGCGCGTTTTTTTCTACCGCTTCTGCTCCCGGCTCAGCCCCAGCAGGGTCTCGGTCCCGCAGGCCCCCTTCCTTCAACAGTCCCGGTCCCCAGGAGGCCCGCCCCGCCCATCGCTGCCCACCCCGACAGCCCACCCCCCAGCCGCCTACTTACCCGTGCAAGCCGCGTCCGCCCGCTGTGCCGGCGGCCTGACGAGCGCTGGACAGAGGCGGACTTCGGGCGCCGGGCACTGGACCTAGACAGAGCGCTGTGCTCAGCCTGCCGCCTCCTCGGCCCCGCCCCGCCCGACCCGGAACCTGCGTGCGCCTGGGACCCAAGCCCGGCGCTGGGAGTGCGTGAGCACTGGAGAGCCTTTCTGCTCCCCATGTCCCTGAGTGGGACATCTAAGCCCCTTTCCCTCAGGCCAGGGGGTGCGGGGGTCTGTCCGTCTCAGCGCTCGACAGCCACCAGGAGACACACAGAAGTCTCCCAGTGAATGTGCGAACCCGTACGGTAGGAAGGCAGGGCAACTCAGTGTCAGGGTGACAGTAGCTGCCGGGGCAGGTCCTTTTCGTGTGCCCTGTCACGTACCTGCCTGGACTGGGCGCTTTCAAGCACCCCTGGTTCCATCCGCGCCCTGGATAAATGCAGAAGTGCTGGGCTGCATTTCCCAGCTGAGGCAATTGAAACCAGAAAAAATGGGTCGCAATATATGGAAGGAGTTGTTTCCCCTCCTCCCCATCCACTGAACTACCCTGCCTGCCCTCCTGTGAGTGGGAGGGGGGAAGAGAGGGCGGGAGACTCCGGGGAACAACAGAGGCCTTGGCAACACAATCCACCGTGTCGCAGCAACAGGCCAGTTCGTGAGGCTGCACTGTGCTTGGGGCAGCCAGACTTTCTTTTGCCAATGGAACCTGCGAGAGTCCCAGGCCCCAAGCCAGGGGCCCCATCTCGGGTCACTGAGAATGTGAGTCCTTCCACGATGCTGCTGCTCCTGCCATGGGGCTGAGGTTCTCCCTGAGGCCTCGAGGACCAGGAGGGGTGCCTGGCTTCGCCACCTCAGCTAGGCTGGATATGTGAGAGTGGCTCGTGGCTCCATAAGAGTGGAGGCCACAGCCTGGGGGATGGGTGGTGGTTCCTCCCTAGGTCCTACCACTGGCTGAGGATTGGCTGCCAGAAGTCCCTGGGGATGCCCCAGCCTGGGCCGCCAGTCTTAAGACAGAGCTTCCCTCAGACCTAGAACTGAGTGAGGAGCAGCGGCTGCGGGTGAGTATGGGGGCCCTGAGGAGCTAGCAGGAGGGAGGGTGCCCATAGAATTCCACAGGTACCACCTCTCACTATGACCACCAACAGATCTCCAAGGAGCTGCTCGACCTGCAGATCGCGACCCATCGTCTGAGGCAGCAGCAGGAGGCTGAAATCTTTGAGCTGAAGAGCGAGGTGGGCGCTGATGTGTGCCCACATGTGCCAGCCCAAGTGCTTGAGGGGTGCATACTATGACCAGTGCTGTGGGGGTGCAGGTGTGCCCCATATGACAGGACACTCAGACAGCACCTGAGGCCCTGAATGTACCGCATATGCTGTGTATCTACGTGCGCCAGATGGATGTTGATCTGGCCCAGTAGGCAGGTGTACCTGCTCACCCTGGTCAACCCACAGGTCCTGCGGCTAGAGAGCCGGGTGCTGGAGCTGGAGCTGCATGGAGACCGTGCAGCCCCAGCAAAGACTGATCCAGGGCACCTTCAGGCATCTGCACAGGAGCTTGAGCACAGTGCCAGGGGTCAGGGACACTGCAACCATCGCATCCTCCAGGTCATTATGAGCACATGGAGGGCCTGGCTGTGTGGGAGCCAAATAGGGACGCAGAAGGGGAACAGTGAGGCTGGGACCTACTCTCCCATACAGGCACAGCCCGAGAACTTCCGGGCCCCTGAAAGTGAGCTACAGAAGCTGGGAAATGGCGTGAGTGTACAGCTACCTACCCTGGGGCCTGTCCAGGTTTCTCCTAGCCCAGGGTTGGGGTGGGGCAGTACAAAGGACTGAGAGCTTGGAGTCTCAGCCAGCCAGCCCCGTGTACTCTGTAGCTGCCTGGAGAAGAGAAGTGGGTGCTGGAGCAGCACAGGGCCCAGCAGCAAGCACTGGAGACGCGCGTGTGAGTGGCTGCCATTCCTGGTACAGTGAACAGTGGCTGCTCCCAAGGGGCAAAGAGTCCCTTACCCTGGATCCAACTGAACTTCTTACCCTCCTGCAGGGCAGCGCTGGGGCGACAGCTGCAGGGAGCCCAAGAGGCGGCCAGGACAGCTGGGCAGCAACTGGCTGCACAAGCTGTGGTGAGGCCCAGCCATACCCTCTTTGGGGTCCAGGGGAGGGGTCCTACAAGCTTAGTAGAGGTCGATCTCAAGGAACACAGGTTCAGGGCTGCCTCTGTCCCCAGGTGTTGTCCACCTGCCAGGGCCAGCTCCACCAGGCTGAGGCCGAGAATGCCCGGCTGCAGCTGCAACTCAAGAAACTGAATGAGGAGTACAGCATCCGACTGCAGCGCTGTGCCCGCGCCCTGGTGGTGGGTACTGGGTGGAGTGGCCTGTCACGAACGGGAGGTCCCTGGGTCCTGGGGAACCCAAGCCTGGCCTGGGTCTGCTGGGCTGCACCGCAGACCCTGCCCCACACAGGGCAGTTGAGGGAGGTGAGGGGCACTACCAAGCCCAGGCCCCACCCCATCTCCTCCAGGAGTTCGCAGATGGTGAAAGCCAAGCACCTGCAGCTGTAGGCCTTCGGACATTCCTGGAGACCGTTCTGGAGGACATCCGAGCTGCACATCACAGCCGTGAGCAACAGCTGGCCCGGGCTGCTCGCATCTATCGCAAGCGCCTGACGGATCTCAGCCAAAGGCATGAGGCGCTACTAGGCGCCCCCAGGTAGGCCCCTCCCCTGAGATGAGCACCTGGGCTGGGGTGGCTCTACATGACCTTGCGTGTGGCTTAGTGTGCAACAGGTGCTGGTGGACCCTACTGGGGCCCCTGGGATCCCCAAGGCTACCACTGATGCAGTCGCCTCAAACCTGGAGCCACCGCCCCTGCACCTGGTCACCAAGCTTAGCCACCTTCCGGAGGACCAGGCAAAGCTGGAGACACAGCTCCAGCAGCTCCAAACCCAGGTGACCCCACACTGACCTTGGGGTAGAGAACCCAGAACTCACTCTGAGAGCTCGCCTTGTTCAGCTGACTGAGACTCCCTATCACACAGCCTTATATCACTGAGAGCTCAGGATGCTGTTCTTGTTCCCACAGAAGGGACCTGACAAAGCCTCTCAGGGGAGCACATCAGAGCCACAGTGAGTGCCGTGATGGAGGTGTGGGGGAGACCTGCCAGGCGGTCACTTATTCTACCAACTCTCAATTGCTGGGTGGCAGTGAACAAGGTGGTGGGTCTGTGCCCTCAGGCCTCAGTCTGTACGGGAGGCACTAATAATTACACAACAGCCAAGTGCCTGGGGTCGGAGAGGACCTTGACGGGAGAGGGGCTGGCCTCGAATGGGAGGGTTAGGGAGAGCCCAGGAAGAGGCGCTCCAGTTGAGTTCAGAGGAGCAGGCTACCCGGTGCCTTCACAGCCCTCGTCTCTGGACCACGCGGGCTCGCCTCCAGCATAGGGGCAGGCCTCCTACCAGCATCCTTACAGACACTGGGGTCGCTTCCCAAACTGGCCTATGGCTTAACTGTCCCTGAACAGCCAGCGGGCCCTCTTGGCCTAGGTTACCCTGCCTCCCATGCAAGATGGCTCCCATAGTGGCAGGGTGGGCCCATGCTGTCCTGAACTTGTCCATAGCAGGCACCTCAAGGAGCTATGTGCTCTGACTTGAGCAGAGTCATTGGTCGGCTCCTAGGCCAACACCAGCCCTGATGTCTATTCCCTTCTTCACTCATAGGGGCCCGGAAGCTGCCTCCTGGGCTCAGATCCAACAGAAACTCCAGGACTTCTACCGTGGCACTCAGGTAGTGAGTGGGCAAGGCCTGGCCAGGGATCCTTTTTCATACCTTGTCCTAGCTTATGGTCTGTGCCCCTTCATGCCAGGCAAAGCTGGAACAGGAGCGGGCACAGCTGCTAGTCAGGGCCACGATGGCTGAGGAGCAACTTTCTGAGCTTCAAGAGTATGTGGACCAGCACTTAGGCAGGTAAGCTCTCAGAAAAGTGGGACGGGTGTGGGTCCCAAACACTAGAGGCAAGGTTTGTCCATGGCCAGGCAAGTGACTAAGTCTGGTCCCTCCGAGCAGGTACAAGCAGGAGATCCTGAGGCTGAGAAAGCTGGTGGGTTCAGAAGACTCCCAGAAAGTGGGGACCACACCTCTAGCCAAGTCTCAACGTCCAAGGACCCGCAGCCGCTAGCCAGTCATCAGATAAACTCAGATCACAACTCTGCCCAGCCAGCATGGAGCCCTCCCCACGGCCCTACTTTGGGGAGTCCTTTGACCCAACCCTCCAGAAAACAAGAGTCAGGGTGGAGCCCCCCGACTCTTTATTGTGTCCACATGGTCAGCCAGCCTGAGGACCAGGGGCCCTAGGGACCGGGTGTTGGGGCAGCCTGCCTAGCTGGCCCACCAGTATGGATGTCATAGGCCCAGACACGGTCCAGGCCCTCACCCAGCACGGCCACAGGCTTCCAGGTGGGGAGGGGGTAGCGTCCCGACACCACACGGGCCCCGTCGGGGAGTTCTGCCTGCAGTTTTCCTTCGAGCAGTGGAAGCTGTAGGAGTGAACAGAAGAGTGGGGTGAGCAGCTGGGGAGACACAGCTGTCTCCTCCCGCCTCCCCTGGCACTAGCAAATCCCAGACCTACCACGCTGGGGGCCAGGAACACGGACACATTGTGGCAATCCCTCAGGCTTACCTGTGGGAAGAAGAGGTCACCCCAGTAGGAAGAGATCTAGTGGGCATAGGGTTACCTCAATTTCTGAGGGCCAGCCCCCGCACCATCCAGGAGGCAGGGACACCTGGGGCTGTCAGCAGGGCACCCAAGCCAGAACTGGAAGCCTGGAGATCAGCGTGGTGTCTGAAGGGGTCCAGGACTTGCCAGGTTACCTTCCAGAGGTCCTCGCGGTGGTAGCAGACACTGCCAGCACAGCCTGCCCTCCAGGCATACAGCCTCGCAAGCCCCACCAGCCAAGGGTTCAGCTCATAACCCACAGCTGGGCGGAGACCGCATCTGTGGGCAGCGAGTACCTGCGGGCACCAACAGTCAGAACCAGAAGGTGGGGAGGTGCTCTGGCATGAAGCGGGCTACCCCTCCCCCCGCCCCGCCCCCCAAGTACTTACAATCCTGCCGTCGCCAGAGCCTAGGTCCACCAGCTTTCCAGAACGGCCTCGCAGCAGCGACAACACGTGCTCCACCTGCCGCACACTCGCTCCAACATAGGGCACCTGGGCAAGGAGACAGCTGTGGCTGGGAGGGCTGAAATCTGTTACTCAGGCTCTTCACCTGTCCATTCCCCAAACGAGAATCACACTGGTCGCGAAGCGGAGCTTGCCTCCGGGGCTCCTTTTTTAGCACGGGCTGTCGTGCCCCACCTGAAACGGGTTCCAAACTACAGCCCCGGTAGCTCTTAAGTGCAGTACCCTCCCCCGCTCCGCCGCAACCCAGCTCAGAGCCTCAAGGCGGGCCCCGCCCCCAGCCCTGGCCCCGCCCACTGGCCTGAGCCCCGTCCCTCCGTAGGCCCCGCCCCCTCACCTGCAGCCGCAGCGGCACTCGGCGGAAGCCGGGCTGTAACAGCAGCGCCCACACAGCGTAGGCGGCCAGGCCGGAGCCCGCCGCCACTTGCACCAGTTCCAACGCGTCCAGCCGCCGCTCACGCAGCTCAGTGAGCGCCTCGATCGGATCGTCCGGCTCCATGGCTGCGGGACACGCTGCTCAGAGCTGTCCTTCCTCGGGTACAAGACCCTCTCACCCGCCAGCAACGACGCCGGAAGTGGCGGGGCGGAGGCCCTAGCGACACAGGAAGGAGCAGACGGAACACGCGACTAGTCCCTTCGCGTTCTGCCCTGCGAGGGCTCAGGGTGCCTCTCTGGCGTTCACCCTAAAGCAGCAGTTTTTAACCGGTGTACTGCAAAATAATTTTTTTTTTTTGGTATATTCTTTATTTCTTTAGAGCAGGGCAGCATTAACTGGTTGGAGTTGTCCCCGTGGCCTCCCCTTATGTCCAAGAGAGTGTGACTTCATTTCTGGGCACACCGATGTCCATATCCAGTCAAAAGCACAACAAAGGCCACCACGTAAGGAGGCAGAGCTGTCCCTTTCTGCCTGAAGGACCTCCAACAAGTCCCCCTTTAGTGGAGAGCTCCACTAGTGTCCTTTCTCCCAGGTCTGGAGGTGGGGGCTTCCTTCCCATCACAGCTTCAGAGCCTTCCTGGGGCAGCAGCCATTGTGAGGGATGGGGGTGTCATCTGTGATTGAGATCACTTCCAGGCCCCACATTGCCCGTCCCTTGAAGGCAGACTAGTGCCCTGGCTCCAGGCCATTCGCGCCCTTGCCTGTAGCTTTGTCTGCGGCAGCTGTGCCTGCTTTCTGTGCTGCGATGCCAGTACCCTTGGCATTCCGGAATCTCTCTCTCTGTGCCGCAGGAAGTGTGGGCAAGGCACTGGTTAGTGGCAGAGACTACTCGGATCCACATGTTGTAGGACACCGTTCTGTGTGCGATGGGGACCTTCTCAAATTTCTTTCTTGCCAACCTCAGGGAGCTCTCCTGCCCTGGAATTAGAGGGTAAATGCTGAACACGTAGCAGCTCACTGCCAGAGCCCGAGCTACCATATTCTCAACTTCTGGCCGCCGCCTCTTGCTGCTGCTGGGCGCCCTTGTGAATGGTGGTGGCCGGCACCTGGACCACCGACCCTGCTTGTTGGTGGGCATGCCCATGACTGCAAGAGCCGAGCCCGCGTTCCTTACAACCTGCATGACTTGAAATTACCCCTTCCCCACCACCCCCACCCCCGCAAGAACTTTTAAAACATGTAGGACCTGCCCTACCCAGGTAGCCCAGTTGGTTAGAGTGTCATCCTGATAGGCCAAGGCTGCGGGTTTGATCCCTGGTCAGGGCACCTACAAGACTCAACCAATGTATACAAAAGTAAAATGAGCCTGACCTGTGGTGGCGCAGTGGATAGAGTGTTGACCTGGGACGCTGAGGTCACTGGTTCAGGGCCCCGAGCTTGCCTGGTCAAGGCACGTGTGGGAGTTGGTGCTTCCTGCTTCTCTCCTCCCCCCTTCGCTCTTACTCTCTCTCTCTCTCACCTCTGTCTCTAAAATAAATAAATAAAATATAATTAAAAAAGAAAAGTAAAATGAAACAACCAGTCTCTAAAATCAATAAACAACAACAGAAATACAGTACCTGACTATTTAGTCAAGGGCACTGACCTCTTTTCCCTTGGTCAAATAAAAAACATGACAACAGTGGCCCTGGCTGGTTGGCCCAGCAGTATAGCATCAGCCCAGTATGTGGATGTCCTGGGTTCAATTCCCGGCCAAGGCACACAGGAGAGGTGCCCATTTGCTTCTCCATCCTTCCCCCCTTTCCTTTCTATCTCTCTCTTTCCTCCCGCAGCCAAGGCTCCATTGGAGCAAAGTTGGCATGGGTACTGAGGATGGCACCATGGCCTCCACCTCAGGTGCTAGAATAGCTCCTGTTGCAACGGAGCAACACCCCAGATGGGCAGAGCATCACCCCCTGGTGGGCTTCCGGGGTGGATCCCAGTGGAGCGCATGCGGGAGTCTGTCTCTCTGCCTCCTTGCTTCTCACTTCAGAAAAATACAAAAAAAAAAAAAAATGCAAACAAAAAACAAACAAAAAGAAAAACATGACAACAGCCAACATAACAATAGCCTTCCAGTGTGAATTAATCAATTATATCTATTTTTTTAATCAGATCAGCAAAAAACATATTTTTTGGTGATCTGCAGAATGTTAGTGATTAGTTTATGCATACCATGAGATGATAAAGGTTGAAAATCACTGCCCTAAAGCATGGACCTTGGCCATCACTTCACAGGTTCTAAAGCCAGCAGCTAGACCTGTGGCACAATAACTTCCCTTGCCTCAGAGGCATTCCTGCCACTGTTCTTTGAATTAAGTCCACTGAAGGAACAGTCACGGGTTCCCCCCACCCATTATGCAGTAGAAGCCCTCCTGCCTTCTCATCACACTCAATACTTTTCTGCCAGTTGTCTCACCTATGAAACCCTCTTGCTGACTGCTCCTCATATAACTTTCTCACTGTCTTTTTTTTTTTTTTTTAACGAGAGAGACACAGAGGGAGAGGGACAGATAGAGACAGACAGAGGGGGGAGAGAGATGAGAAGCATCAATTATTCATTGCAGCACTTTAGTTGTTCATTGATTGCTTTCTCATATGAGCCTTGACTGGGGACTACAGCAGAGTGAGTGACCCCTTGCTCAAGCCAGCAACCTTGGGGTTTCAAACCTGGGTCCTTTGCGTCCCAGGTCAACACTCTATCCACTGCACTACAGCCTGGTCAGGCATCTTGCTGTCTTAATCTTGATCTGGCTATCAACCCTTCCTTCATTGACAAAACCCCTCAAGGCAGCTTGATGCTGACAAACCACCTTTTGACTCCCCATGATAATTTATAGGAAGTTCCTTTAACCACCCTGACCTGGTAGCTCAGCTGGTTAAAGCATCATCCAAATACACCAAAGTTGTGACTTTGGTGCCCAGTCAGGACACATACAAGAATCAACCAATAAGTGAATAAATAAGTAAAACAATAAATCAGTATCTCTCCTTTACTCTCTCTCAAACCATCAACTAAAAATGATTTTTTAAAAATAAGTTCTTCTAATGCAGATTTTCTATGGTTTACTGATCATTCTTACTTAAATGGTAAATATTGGGCAGGCTATGCTATTGTAACTGCTTTTGAAGTTATCAAGACAGAACTTTGCCTGTGGCTACCTCTGCCCAACAGAATTATACACTTCTGTCTGGCTTGTGCTCTAGCCAAAGGCAAAACCACAAACATTTATACCAACAGTTGCTATGTCTTTGGGGTAGCTCATGGCCTTTAAATGCTATGGAAACCACGATGTTTCCTAACCTCTTATGGGAATACAATTAAAAATGACTCAAGTTCAAAACCTATTAGATGCCATACACTTACCAGCCACCTTGGCTATGAAGATACTTGGACATTCCAAACTTGACTCCCTAGAGGCTAAAGGAAACCATCTCACCAGTATATTTCTGCCAAGAACACTGCTCTCAAAAGAACCAATAACCAAACCTCTGTCATGGTCCAAAGGGATGTTTCTCCAATGATAATTTAGAAAAATTGACTAGTGATACTCTAAAATTGGCCCCAGAAAAAGGAAAAACAATATTGGAACTCTAATAACTGTTGGTTCGATAAAAAGAGAGAACTCTGGCTTGGGCCAAATAACAAGCCATTCCTGCCAGAAATTCTAAATTCCATTATAGACATGCTTGAACTGTTGGTCTACTGATAAAATAATAACCTTTATGAAGGTATGGAAATGTTAATAAGGCCACAAAAAGCACCTACTTTTCTTGCTTTATCTGCCCAAAAAATAATACAGGGAAAACTGTACATATCACCCTCAGACATTTTAAATTATCCAATGGACCTGACCTATGGAGGTGCAGTGGATAGTGTTGACCTGGAACACTGAAGTCACCAGTTCGAAACTCTGGGCTTGCCTGGCCAAGGCACATATGGGAGTTGATGCTTCCTGCTCCTCCTCCCTTTTCTCTCTCTCTCCTCTTGCTCCTTCTGTTCTCTAAAATGAATAAATTTTTTTAAAAAAACTAATAGGCAAAATTTATGGACACCTTGGCCAAAAGTGTTGCCATCAGTCCTTCTAAATCCCATGTCCACCCACTTTGAAACTGAAACCCTCACTCTTTGAGACAGTCACACTGCGCCTGATTCATCTGGTCCCTACCTCTTTTGACCCTCAGCTGATGAAGGGAGATATACTGCAATACTGCAAAAGTTGAATTACGTCCATTCAAAACAGCCATGTTTCAGTTTGCAGTAGCCACATCATCTGTTGCACATGGCTAAATTCTTCTGGAGAAGTAGAAACCCAAGTACACAAAATTTCTGGGACAAGCCTACTGGTTACAGAAAATTTCATCTGATTCTCCGTGGTCCTTTGACCGGTTTAAATGGTTAACTCAGGTTTGAGCTCCTACTTTAGAACGATTATACAAACTGGATTGTATCCTGCTCCTCATTTTGTTTTGTATCATTTTCAAACTTTGTGCCTGTTGCCTGTCAAGCTTCTGGAGAAACAATGCACTAAATGATGCTGGCTTATTCCCTTGAAATGACCTTTAATGCTTAGGACCCTGACAAGAGACTTTAGATGGGAATGCCTGAGCGGCCTTCCTTCTGCCCCTTTTTGTTACTCAAATGAGACCTCAACCACTTCCAATCTTTGTGCACTTTCCCTTCTGCATGGAACACGACAACCAGGAAAGGTCTTCCCTGACACAGAGGGGAAAACCACTCAGTGTGGAAAACTGATTATCGGTTAGTGATGCTTTCAGAGAAAGATCTTGATCAAAGGGGTAAATGTGCAAACGAATCAAGGAAACCTCATAAAATCGGAGTCAGGAAGCCTTGAAGGACAAGCTTCCTGCACTCCTCACCGCACCTCGCAGACTCCAACAGAAGGAAGCCTGCCGCCTGGCCTGCGGTGGCACGCTAGACCTGGAACACTGAGGTCGCTGGTTCAAAACCCTGGGCTTGCCCGGTCAAGGCACATTGATGCTTCCTGCTCCTCCACCCTTCTCTCTCTCTCTCTTCTCTAAAATGAATAAATAAAAATAAATTTTTTTTAAAGGTTTAAAAAAAAAAAAGAAGCCTACCTCACTACTCCAGCAGGAGGAAGATCTTCTCCTCACCCAGCAACTGCCCAGCCAAGGCTTCTTGGGGTGAAAAGCCACCACCACCTGACCCTTGGCTCTCCTCTAATGGACTTTCGCTTATAACTACCTCTCCCAACTTCCCTCTTTATCATATTTTCCTATAAAATAACGTTCCCCTTTGCTCTCCAGTCTTATCTGGGTTTTACCATTTTACCCTAGTATGCAAGCCCCAAACTGCAATTCCTTGGCCACTCCCAAATAAACTCATTTTTGCTGGTAAAATGGCTATTTTATACTTAAGGTTGACATTGGGAACTGGGCTCACTGGGGAGAACATCTAGGCCTGGCTACCCTGGGTCACAGTCAGGCCCTGCATAGCTGTCTCAGGGAGACTGGTGGGGGGCTCTGCTGATCAGGGCACCCCAAAACCCAGACAAGCCTAGGAGCGGTTGCAGGGAGGACACCCTTTGGGCTCCTTCCCCCAGCTGAAGGTCTTTAACCCAAGGAGGCAGGAAACAGGATGTGCTGGAGTCTGAGGGAGAGGGGCAGGGAGGAGGGGCCGAGGCGAAGGAGACCCAGCAGACCCAAGACAGATGCCTCTCTGTGAGCGTGCTGGGAGGGGGCCGGGGGAGGGGCCAGCGCTTCCGGTGGCTGGGAGGGGGCCGGGGGGAGGGGCCAGCGCTTCTGGTGGCTGGGAGGGGGCCGGGGGGAGGGGCCAGCGCTTCTGGTGGCTGGCCCAATTATGATTGTCAGAGAAAGCCCCAGGAGCTGAGACTGCTCTCTTTCTCCAGAAAATGTCAACAACGATAAAAACTGAGTTCCCAGCCTGACCTGCGGTGGCGCAGTGGATAAAGCTTCGATCCGGAACAGGGAGGTTGCTGGTTTGAAACCCTGGGCTTGCCTGGTCAAAGCACATATGGGAGTTGATGCTTCCTGCTTCTCCCCCCTTCTCTCTCTTCCCTCCCTAAAAAAAGGAACAAATTTAAAAAACAAAACAAACAAACAAAAAAACCCCCAAAAATTGAGTTCCCAGAGGTGACCTGAAAAGCCTGGGGGTGGGAGAGACAAGTCTGGGGACAGAGCCAGGACCTCCACTTCACCCCCCTGGGTCCCAATGGCCATGAATGCCAGGAACCGTCCGCACACAGCACTCGGCCTGGTTCCTCCGCCATCCACGGCCCTGGTCTGGAGCCCCAGCAGGGATGCAGGCTGCTTCGGACACTGGGCCCACCCAAGATCCCGGCCTCCATCCCAGCACACACAGAGCACCCCGTGTGCTTGTCAGTCCTGGGCCCCAGCTGCCACCAGTGCTGAAAGACAGATGGCCCTGAGCGGCAAGAAACTGAGGTGCCCTGCTCCCAAGACCCGAGTCCTGGGAAGGAGGGCCAGCTCCTCCCGGCTCAGAGATCCTGTCTCCTTGGGGCTGTTACTGTGCCCTCCCCAGAAGGGAAGGGTGTGCCCCCGGCTCCGGGCTGGGGGAGCCTCCCACGGCACTTTCCTCTTTCCCTGCATCATCCTCGGTGCCTAGAGAGGAAGGGGTCCTGTGGGGGCCCTGAACAGCCTTGTCCCTTCCCCAGCCCCTGCCTGGAAGATAGCAGGACCCCTGGCCTCCAGCAGCACCCTTCGCTCCCTCCCCAGCAGGGAAGGCAGGGAAGGATGGGAGGCTGTTTCTAGAGTTCAGTCCTGGCATCTCCCCAGACTCGAGCTTTTCCTTCCCGGGTACTATGGGGTTGGGGCAAGCAGAATGAGCTCTTTCAGGGTTCAGAAGCCCAAGGGACCAGTGGCGGCAAATGACCCTGAGAGGCCCGACTGTGTGTATTCACCTACTGGAATCAGCAACAAGCAGGACCCCACAGGGGAGACCCCATGCCCCATGGGCTCTGGACATCGGGATGTTCAAGCCAGGGCAGGATGGGGCCAGGATAACTCTGCCGGGTCCCAGCAAGCCAGAGGGAAGTCACTACCTGGCCAGACTACAACCCCTTTCCTCTCAGGCTGGGAGTGATGCTGGCCTTCCAGCCCCAAGGGACACAACCTGCCTTAGCTCTTAGGAGTTATGGCCCCTTTTCCACTCCCGCTCTGAGCCTTGGGAGCTCCTGACCTTGGGACAAAAGCAGCAGAGCTGAAGCTCACGTGGGTGGGTAGTCCCTGCATACACCCCCACTCCACAGCAGCCCCTCTCCAGGATATGGGCATGGGTCGCTGTCCCACTCACTTACTAGTTGGTGGGCTTAGACAAGCCACCACTGCCCTCAGTCCTGTCTCCTGCAGCGTAAAGTAGGCTAGGTTCAGGTACAGGGCATTTGACCTACATTGACTACTAATCAATGTTCTTATTGGTTATTGCTATTCCCTCAGAAGCAGTTGGTACTGTGATGCCCTTTGGAGGCCACCCTCTCCCATCCACCCTCCTCCTGCCCCCCCCCCCGCCCTGCTGCCAGACCTCTCAGTCCAATGCCACCTCACAGGGGTAAAGGTGGGTGGCTTGGGGCAGCTGCATAGGCATGACTAAATTCCTGGAAGCAGGGTGCAAAGCCAAGCCAGGCCTCACCAAAACAGCTGTAGCCCATGAAGAGGAAGGTGCCAAGGCCAGGACGAACTTCACAGTGCAGCAGGGTGCGAATGGAAGCCTGTACCTGGCCGCCAGAGCCACCCACCTGGAACAGCGGCAGTGTCTGGCAGAGGGCACGGGCAGCTGCCACAGTGATTAACAGATCCTGCAGCACTGTGTCGTGGGCAACCCCGTGGGTGGTTCCCATGGGTCACTGCAGGGAGACACATTAGCTAGTGGCCGGCATGTAGGGGGTAGGCCCCAGGCTTCCCCCTCCCCTGCACTTGGTGGGGCAGAGACTCTCACCAAAGTTGCTACTGCACAAGGCCAAGAGGAACTTGGCATCTCTACAGAGCCTGCAGATACCTGGCATGCAGGAGAGATGGTGAGTGTAGGCCCTGCCCTCTCCTGGATCCCCCAGCCTCCCCGTACCAGCCAGAGGCAGAAGAGAGAAGGCAAGTGAGCAGACACCCCCCCCCCCAGGCTAGTTGGGATCCCAGGGAGCACATGTGCACAAACCGCATTTGGGTGATGCTTGCAGGCTCATATGTGTACCACACACATGTGCATAAACATGGGCTTGAGGGCTGTGCCCAGAACAAGAGGACTCACCCACCTGAAGCTCAGCATCCTGGTGCACACTCTGGCACAACAATCTTGTATATGTAGTAACCACTGTGGCCTCCCAGATCTGCCTCCAGGGCCCAAAGAGATGGGGGGGAGCAGCAGGAAGTTAGAATGGGCTCTGGAGTCTGGCCCCCAACCAGGAGGAAAAACTGACAGACCCCACCCACTATGGCAGGGGTTGGGAATCTATGGCTCGCAAGCCAGATGTGGCTCTTTTGATGGCTGCATATGGCTCGCAGACAAATCTTTAATAAAAATAATAATAACATTAAAAATATAAAAACACTCTCATGTATTAAAATCCATTCATTTCCTACCGCTCATGTTCATGGTTGCGGGTGGCTGGAGCCAATCACAGCTGTCCTCCAGACAACACCAAATTTTTATTGGATAATGCGTAAAGTACACTGGTCATTGTATGGCTCTCACGGAATTACGTTTTAATCACTTTTTTTTTTTTTTAAATTTTATTTCTTCATTTTAGAGAGGAGAGAGAGAGACAGAGAGAGGAGAGAGAGACAGGGGAGAGGAGCTGGAAGCATTAACTCCCATATGTGCCTTGACCAGGCAAGCCCAGGGTTTCAAACCGGCGACCTCAGCATTTCCAGGTCGACGCTTTATCCATTGCACCACCACAGGTCAGGCGGAATTACGTTTTAAAATATGTGGCGTTCATGGCTCTCACAGCCAAAAAGGTTCCCGACCTCTGCACTATGGGGTCCAGCTCTAAGCTCCAGGACAGCAAACAACTGGGCCTGCTGCCTTGCGGAGAGTTAGGGCGTCTCCATGGTGACACGTTCATACTGGACTTTTCTTTTATTGGGCTGGGGGAGGGAAGTCACCGCCCCGCGAGGGAGTCCTGGATAGCTTTGGGTGGAGGTTTTCTCAACACCCCCTGCCCCCCCCCCATACCTGGGTCATCCCCAGCCTCTTAAGGACCAAGCACCTGGGTTTCCCAGCCTGGCCTCCTCGTCCACCCATTCTGTCCCCTGCCAGCTTTCCCTAAGATGAGTCACGGGGATTGCCCACCCACCCTCTGGCCTGTCCTGGTGCTGCTACTCCGAAAAACTCTGTTTCTCTCTGTGCGGTGAGAACAGGCACTTCCCACCCCGCCTGGTCAGGGTGCGACTCCGGTGATTCCCACTGCTCCCTACCCAGACGGTGGGCCTGCGGCGGCAGGAAGCTACGCGGCGGCTGAGGTCGCGGTGCGGGGTGGCCTGCAGGAAGAGGGCGCGGCGCTCGCGGGGACCCCAGCGCGCGCATCGGCCCCGGACCCGGCCCTCAGCCAGCAGCCGCTCCAAGGCGCCGCCCGTCCGCTCAGCGAAGACCTGGACGCCCGCGAAGGGCCGCGCCGGCCGCAGGTAGGCGATGCGGGGCCGCGCGCGCAAGTCGGAGCCGCCCAGGGTCCGGCGCAGCGCCCCGGCCGGGGATCCCGGCCTCCGCACAGGCCAGGGACAGCTGCCCCACGCTGCCGGGCTCCAGGGTCAGGCCGCGGAGGACAGACACGCGGGGCTGACGCGGGCGTCCCGCGACCGCGCCGGGTGCCGCCCCTCCCATGCTGCCGCGCCCCGCAGCCGCACAGCTGCGTCCACTCTGTGGACAAGGAAACTGAGGCCTAGCGTCCTCTGCCTAGTGTCCGGAGGGAGGGCAGGGACACAGTGCCAGGCGGAGCGCCCCTTCCCAAATGCAACATCCCGCAGGCCCCTCCTAGGGGAGAGCGCAGCCGCAGAGGACTGGCCGCGGGGTCGTACCTGCCTCTCCAACTGCAGCGGTCCGCCGAGACGCCGGCGCGGGCGGCCGTGGCCAAAAGGCAGCCGCAGAGTGCGCAGAGCAGCGAAGGGGGCGACAGGACGCCGGGACAGGGCGGCGGGAGCGACCGGGGTCAGGCGCCTGAGCTGCAGGAGGAGGGCCGGCCGGGCTGCCAATCGCGGCCCGGTCCCGGGACTTTCGGCCAATCGCAGCGGCGTTCGCGGTGTAGAGGACACTCCCGCGACCACCGAGGCGCCTGGGAGGGGGTTCCGAGTTCTTCCTGCTCTGTGCCGCCCCTCGAGGTCCCCCCGTCCTCAGCCTTGTGCACGCGGCCCCGGTTGGCCCGCAGTTCTTCGAGCCCTTGGCCAAGATGTGGGTAGGTTTGGTGCCCACTGAAACCTGGGGCGGGGGGGGGGGGGACACGGAGAAGTGCTCATCGCGAGTGGTCTTTTCCAAGATTGGGACCTGGGCTCTCAGCCTCCATCCTGCCCCAGCCTGGGCCCAACCAACATCAGGAGGCTGCAGATACCCAAGGGAGAGCGGCCAGATGTTGGGGCTGCTGGCATCTGTTGCAGGAGCCCAGGGGCAGTCCTGCACTGCAGAATCGGACCTCAGGGGGTCCCGCCCGACATGGGACCCTGGGATGGAGTGGATTCTTCAAAATGAAATGAAAGGCCTGACCTGTGTTGGCGCAGTGGATAAAGTGTCGACCTGGAAATGCTGAGGTCGCTGGTTCAAAACCCTGGGCTTGCCTGGTCAAGGCACATATGGGAGTTGATGCTTCCTGCTCCTCCCCCCCTTCTGTCTGTCTGTCTGTCTGTCTCTCTCTCTCTCTCCTCTAAAATGAATAAATAAATAAAAATAATTTTTAAAAAAATGAAATGAAAGGACTTGGTGCACAGAAATTTCCCACAGACAGGATTTCCCCTGAGGGGAGGGACTGGGGAATGGCTGGCCAGTGGGGACTGGAGAGATTCCAGGCCTGAGCAAAGGCCCTGAGGTGGGGGACAAGTGGACAGAGCTCTCAACAACCCTGGAAATCTCTGGGGTCAGCTAACAGAGGTCTTAGCCACAAAGCCAGAAGTCTAACTTCATACCCAGTCCCTTGGGATCACTGGTATCTTTAGCAGGATCTTCGAGAACTAGTATAGATTCTCTGCCATCTGTGGGTGTGAGCCCTTCACCTCACTGTCCCTCAAACCAAGCCCTCTTGCTATCCCTGAGAGCATGGCTGACAGATGAGGCCAAATGGCCCAAGGGGAAGCAAAGGTTGGGGCAGCTGCCAGACTGAGCGTACCATTGCCCTCACCCCTGCTCCCAGGGCCCTCCCAGGCCAAAGAAGGGCAAGACACCTACAGGGCTTAGGTGGTAGGGTGAGAGCTGCAGGCTATCACTTTCACAATAGCCGAGAGGTGGACACAACTCAAGTGTCCATCAACAGATAAATAGATAGTCAAAATGTGACTACAGAATACAATTTAGCCTTAAAAAGGAAAAAAATTCTGCCTGACCAGGCGGTGGCGCAGTGGATAGAGCGTCGGACTGGGATGTGGAGGACCCAGGTTCGAGACCCTGAGGTTGCCAGCTTGAGCGTGGGCTCATCTAGTTTGAGCAAAGCTCACCAGCTTGGACCCAAGGTCACTGGCTCAAGCAAGGGGTTACTCGGTCTGCAGAAGGCCCGCGGTCAAGGCACATATGAGAAGGCAATTAATGAACAACTAGGGTGTAGCAATGCGCAACGAAAAACTGATGATTGGTGCTTCTCATCTCTCTGTTCCTGTCTGTCTGTCCCTGTTTATCCCTCTCACTGACTCTCTCTCTGTCTCTGTAAAAAAAAAAAAAAAAAAGGAAAGAAATTCTGACACATGTTATAATATGGATGAGCCTTGAGGACATTCTGCTCAGTGAAATACTGTAAGCCAATTACAAAAGGACAAATATTGATGATTATACTTCTGTGAGGCTTATTCATAGAGATAAAGTAGAATGGTGGGTGCTGGAGCTGGGAGGAATTTGGGATGGGAAATTAGTGTTTAATGGGAACGGAGTTTTGGTTTGGGATGATGAAACATCCTGGAGATGGATAGTGGTGAGAGTTGCATGACAAAGTGAATGTACTCAAACAGTACTGAACTGTACACCTAAAAGTGGTTAAAATGGTTGTATTTTACCCAATTAAAAATAAA
Source organism: Saccopteryx leptura (assembly GCF_036850995.1). Taxonomy (NCBI): domain Eukaryota; kingdom Metazoa; phylum Chordata; class Mammalia; order Chiroptera; family Emballonuridae; genus Saccopteryx; species Saccopteryx leptura. The sequence goes on from NC_089506.1 coordinate 214,909,020, forward strand.
AAGGGCCCCTGGCCGGTTGGCTCAGCGGTAGAGTGTCGGCCTGGCGTGCGGGGGACTCGGGTTCAATTCCCAGCCAGGGCACATAGGAGAAGCGCCCATTTGCTTCTCCCCCCTCCTTTCCTCTCCGTCTCTCTCTTCCCCTCCCGCAGCCAAGGCTCCATTGGAGCAAAGATGGCCCGGACGCTGGGGATGGCTCCTTGGCCGCTGCCCCAGGCGCTAGAGTGGCTCTGGTCTCGGCAGAGCGACCCCCGGAGGGTCAGAGCATCGCCCCCTGGTGGGCAGAGCGTCGCCCCTGGTGGGCGTGCCGGGTGGATCCCGGTCGGGCGCATGTGGGAGTCTGTCTCTCCCCGTTTCCAGCTTCAGAAAAATACAAAAAATAAATAAATAAATAAAAATAAAAATAAAAATAAAAAGGGACCTGACCTGGTGGTGGCGCAGTGGATAGAGCCTTGACCTGGGACTCTGAGGACCCAGGTTCGAAACCCTGAGGTCACCGGCTTGAGTGTGGGATCATAGACATGACCCCATGGTGACTGGCTTGAGCCCAAAGGTTGCTGGCTTGAAGCCCAAGGTCACTGGCTCAGCTGGAGCCCTCCTCCCCATCAAGGCACGTATGAGAAAGCAAAGAACAACTCAAGTGCCACAGCAAGTTGATGTTTCTCATCTCTCTCCCTTCCTGTCTCTCTTTAAATAATAAAAAGGGATAGCTAGGGCCTGGGCTGGGTACTAGAAGGCAAAAGAGGCACTGTAGGAGGAAGGGAAAGAGCACAGGGTCAGCTGCTATAGCTGCCCTTGCCAAGGTGGTGGATCCACTAATGCAGGGGTCCCCAAACTACGGCCCGGCGGGCTGCATGGGGCCCCCTGAGGCCATTTATCCGGCCCCCGCCGCACTTCCAGAAGGAGCACCTCTTTCATTGGTGGTCAGTGAGAGGAGCATAGTTCCCATTGAAATACTGGTCAGTTTGTTGATTTAAATTTACTTGTTCTTTATTTTAAATATTGTATTTGTTCCTGTTTTGTTTGTTTTTTTTACTTTAAAATAAGATATGTGCAGTGTGCATAGGGATTTGTTCATAGTTTTTTTTTATAGTCCGGCCCTCCAATGGTCTGAGGGACAGTGAACTGGCCCCCTGTGTAAAAAGTTTGGGGACCCCTGCACTAATGGCTGGTCACTAAAGCCTTGGCCTCCTCTGCCCAGGCTTCTAAAGTGGAGAGTGGGCTCCATGCGCCCTCTAGTGGCACTGTGGAGAAACAGCCTCAGACCCACCTCCAGCCTGCCTAAGGCCCCCAGCTCCTCACCCCAACCCTCCCCCCAGATATTGGGCGGGTGTCTGTGGATGCGAGGGAGGGGTTCCTGACAGGTGACTTGGTCCAGAAAGGGCACACATCTGCGCTTGAGCTGTCTCTTCACCAGGCCTCCCCAGCCCTAGCCTCTTCTTTGAGGGCCCCTGAAATGATGTCATTTAAAGGAGACCCCAGGGTGAGGGGGGCGGTGTTCAGGGGTAAATGGTGATACAGAGACTAGACTTGGGGTGGTGAACACAGTACAGTGTACATATGATGTGTTGTATAATTGTGCACCTGAAATCTGTATGATTTTGTTAACCAGTGTCACCCCAATAAAGTCAGTAAAAAGGGGGGAAAAAGAAGACCTGACAGGACCGCCTGTCCTCACAGCTCCTGGCCCCACCCAGGAAAACACCTAGGTGTTGTTAGCCATTGGAGGTCTGCTGCCTACGGGACAGGATGCCCGGAAGGCCATGTCTGGCTTCTGTTGCTGTGGTGCAGGACCTGACACACGGCAGGTACCTAGTAAACACCCGGAGACTGAGTGTGTGGCAGAGTGGACGAGTGAGTGAGTGAGTGAGTGCATGAACGGAGGAATATCTCAACCCTCAGGCAGCTCCCTCGATGTCTGTGCTCAGTTTGAGGGCTCCTTCACATCTCCCAGTGCCTGACCCTCCAAAAAGGGCCTTTTCCTATTCCCACTCAAAACCTAGGTCCTGGCAAGGGGCTGGAGCCAATGTTGGGACAAGGAGTAGTGTCTGAGGTGAGGTGAGCCCTGCCCTGCACAGTGCCTGTAACAGGTAGCACTGACCTCCGCAGGGAAGGCAACCCCACGGGTTGAAGGGCACCTGCCAGGAAGCCTGCAGTGCTGGGGGCACAAGCAAGGAGCAAGGCACAGCCTGGCATGGCCAGGGGCCTGGCAGAGCAGCACAGAAGCCAGAGAAGAGTGCCCAAGTCCGGAACAGGCCAAGGGCTCCAAGGCCAGGATTGCGCTAAAGGGCAACCCCCTGAACCAGGAAGTTGGCCAGTGGGAGGCAGGCAGCCAGCCAGCCCCAAGCCCATCAGCCAGAGGAGAGTTTGGACAGTGAACAGAGCCCCCATGGAAATAGTAAGAAAGCCCAGAGAGAGAGGCCAAGCCTCTCACTTGTCCAAGAGCTCCCGCCTGGGCTCCCACTCTTGCAAAGGCAGGGCAGAGAGAGAGATGTGGGCCTAGCGAAGGCCAGCTTCACCCATGTCACTGAGAGCCTGTGGCCACTCAGATGTCTGCAGTCAGGACCACTCGCACTCCTGAGTGGGGCTGGGGGCCAGGGACAGCAGGCACAGTTCCACAGCTGAGGGCCAGGGGGTGTCTGGAGCCTGCCAGAACCTATACCACTCAGTGATGTTCTCTGATGGTACTGTGAGCACAGACCTGGATCACACTTGCCCAGCCTGACTTAGGGCACCCTAGGGTGCTGAAATGACCAGCTCCACCCCAGAAACCCCGTCAGGGAGATGGTCATATCTGCCAAGTCTTCCGGGCAGCCTGTGCTGGCTCTGGTTCCCCTCGCCTGCACCCCACTCTCCTACCCCCACCCCAGGCAGTATCTAGACTTGCCACCTATGAGCCTGCCCCTGGAGACATGGGGCAGGTTTCCAGTAGCCAGGATATTTTCCTCACTTTGACAAGAAACACACACACATGCACACACACACACGCACACACGCACATGCACACATGCACACACACCTTGCATCTTCTCCAGGAGCCAAAAATGCAATTGCAGGCTGATTTGCAGCTGAGCTAAAAATAACTGCCAGACTCCAGCCAGGACTGAGAAAATATCCCATTGCTAGGAGACAACTGTTACCAGGAGACTGCCATTGCTAGGCGACAGGGTTGCCTTGGTGACAGCTAGACTCTGAGTCATCCTCAGCCCTGGCGGCTCCACCCCACTGCCTGGTAGGTGGGGCCTGGGTCCCAGGAGGAGGGAACGCAGGGAGCAGAAGCTAGGAGATAGCGGAGAGACACATCACTTGTGGTTGTCCACCCACGGCCACCACGGCTAGCCCGGGCTGAGACGTTCTCATTCCTGTAGGCATCCATTCTGGCTGCCGAGTGTTGAGTGTGTTTGGCTAAACACATTGTGGCCTGCCCAAACCCCAAGGGCCCCTCCCCAGGCACTGTCAGAGCCCCTCAGGTGGGGCTGAGGTAGTGATGGGCAGTGTCCATCTCATGACTCCATAGCAGGAGGCTTCAGGGCCAGTCTAATCACTACTGGGCATGAGGGTCACCCCACCTGTGCTGCACTAGACCTTCAGGGCACCCCCTGGGGCCCCAGGCCCACTTCCCAGGAGACCTGGGGCCTGCTGAGGGAGGGAGTATTTGGACCTAGGCTGGTGCTCGAGGGCACACATACCACTCCAGAGCCTTCCAAGGAAAGAGGCCTGATGACCTCTTGTGAGGAGCCTCAGGGTGTTTCAAAGCCACAAGGGGTGACCCCATTATGGGCATCCTCATTCCCTGATGTGACAGTGCCTCCCTCTCTCATAGCCCCAAGGTCTCGGGACAGGATGTGCCAACGGCCTTCAGTTCTCACTCCCCGGGACTCCAGAGCTGGAATTCCCCAGCAGCCTGAACTGAGGAGAGTCCATGTTCAGGCATGGAAACAAGGGACGGTGCTCCAGGTGAGTTGATGCTCTAGGGGAGGGACCTCGTACCTTCTTGGCCCAGGAGGAAGGACAGTGTGGCAGAAGCTCCAGAATAAGGGACAAGGTTGGGGGTTGGTGGCCTGTGGGCTTTGTAGGCTGCAGAACAGAGTCCTGGGAAGATGGGGACCATATCTGCACTTTGTTTTTTTGTTTTATATATATTTTTTAATTTATTCATTTTTAGAGAAGAGAGAGAGAGAGAGAAGGGGGAGGAGCAGGAGCATCAACTCCCATATGTGCCTAGACCGGGCAAGCCCAGGGTTATGAACCGGCAACCTCAGCATTCCAGGTCGACGCTTTATCCACTGCGCCACCACAGGTCAGGCCATATCTGCACTCTGAAGTGACCCCTCTGCATCACGGGGAGAATAGGTGGAGGACAGCAGGGTCAGAGCAGTGAGGAGGTAGCTGTCATCAGCCACGGAGGAGAGAGGCACCTGGCACAGAGAGGAGGGCACAGGTGGAGAGGCAAGCTGCCCACGGGAGTTCGGGAGGCAGGCCTCCCACAGCAGTATTTCATATCTCTCTGAATAACTGCTCTTTGCTCAGGTTCTTCCAAGGAAGGCAAGCTTCTCAGGCCCCTTTGAGGGCACAGCTCGCTCTCTGCAAGAAGCCCTGACACCTCCTCAGGAACAAGAACCCCAGCCCCAGGCACGAGATGAAGCTCTGCCTGCCCATCAGGACTATATCCACACTGGGGTCCATGCCAGCCTGAGCCTGTGCCCACGGGGTGGAGGCTGAGCTGGAAGACCAGCTTGCCAGCCTCGCATGCCAGAGGTGACTGGACAGGTTGCACAAAACTCTAGTCACCCCAAATGTCCTCACACATCCCATCGTGCCTGCCCATGCCAAGCCTCCTCCTGATTCACGTCCGCCCAGAGGCAAGACTGATTCTTCAGTCTCTGCCACACCAGGGAGCTGCCTTCACCCAAGCCAGGGTCCCACACACTGAAAGAACAGCACCCCCCCCCCCCAGACCAGCCAGGGTCCCGCCAGCCTGGCTCCCCCCTGCCGCTCCCATCCTCACTGGACCCTGCTTCTGGTCATAATGCTGCAAACACCAAATACCAACTGGCTCCATTTCTGTGAAGACACTCTCAGGGAGCCTCCCTCAGCCCAGACGTGAAGAGCCTACTCTGCTCTCCCCACACGTGGTCCCCCACTGTCGCTGCTCCTAGGAGTCCGCAGGATGAGTACTGTTAGCCTCTGTCCTCCTCTCTGAGCCTGCTGGGAGGCCTGGTATCTCTAGTGGTCCAGACAGCCCTCCACAGCTACCTGCCACATCCCACTTCCTCTGCCCTCTCTCCCAGTCTGGTCCCCACAAAGTAGCCGCCACCCCAGCCTCCCATCTGCTACAGAGGAAACTTGCCAGACTCCTTAAGGCCACAGGACCTTTGCACACCGGTTCCTGCACCACTCACCATCTCGCCCTTGGGGTGTCCGCTCAAGTGCCACGTCCTCAGGAGCCTTATCACCCCACCTGGAAGGCGTCACTATCACTGACCCTCTTCAACACTCATTGCACTCAAAATGATCACTTTTTAAAAATTGCTTCGAGAGAGAAAGACAGGAAGAGAGAGAGAACTATCGACTTCTTGTTCCACTTTTTTATTCATTCATTGGTTGATTCTTGTATGTGCCCTGACCTGGAATCAAACCCGCAGCCCTGGCAGTTGGGAAAACTAAGCAACCTGGCCAGGGCCAAAGTCTCAGAAATGATCTTTTGGTCATTTGTTTCTCAGCTCTGCGCGTGTGTATGTCTCCCACTGACGGGGGTTCCTGGGTCTGACACCCAGCAGGTGCTTGGAGGATGTGAGGGCCTTGAAGGGCGACTGGGCGCCCGCTCCGCAGGAGGTGCAGGAAGGGTTAGGGTTAAGGTTAGGGTCCAACCGTCATTGGCCCCGCAGGTGGCATCCTGGGGTTAGGACGAACGGGGCCGGCCCGAGTCCCACGGGACCGCCCGCCCGCGCCAAAGGGTCGAGTCTTCTGTGCACGCAGGATCTGGGGTCCCCACTGCTCTGGGCAGGCAGGGCTCGCTGCACGCCAGCTCTCCGGCCCCGCGCCCTGCCCTCCCCTCGCCTCCCTCCCTCTCGTGCCCTCCTCTTGCCCTTCCCTCCTGTCCCCGCGCAGCCGCGCGCCGACGTTTGTTATTGTGAGGGCGCCCGCGGCGAAGGTGGGGGCAGGGTGCGGGCCGGAACTGGCGCGTGCCCGTGGGCGCCGCGGCGGGAGCGCGCTGTGCGCGCGACGGGGCGGGGCGGGGCGGGGCTCGGAATCCTGGGCGCTCCCGCCCGGGCTCCCCAACCCGGATTGGCTCCGACGCCGGGAACGCGCGAGGGCGCGGCGCGTAGGGCCGGGCGGGGGGCGCGCGCGGCGCCGCCGGCGACCGCGGAGGAGCGGAGGGAGGAGGGTGGAGGAGGACCGCGGGGAGGAGGGCGAGGGGAGGGAGAAGGCGCCGCCTGGCTCCCTGCAAAGCGGCCTTATTTATCCGGGCACAGCCTCAGCCTCCCCGGTGGGAGGCTTGGGGCGGCCGATCCTCTCCCACCGGGGAGCTCCTCTCGGGTACGGCCGAGGTGGCCGGCCAGGCCGGGTACCGGACGCGGGGTGCGGCCGGGCCCTGCCGGCCAGGCCAGCACCTCCGCCGCCTCCCGCTTCTCCGGCGCCCATGCCGGGCTCCCCATGACGGGAGGACGCCCGGCGAATAGCGTGGCATGAGCCTGGAGCCCGGGCTGAGGTAAGGTGTGCTCCTGGACAGGCTGCAGGGTGGGGAGGGGCCAGGCTACGCCACCACGGCGACCACAATGAGAGGGCGGGGAGGGGGCCTGAGACAGCGCCTCTGCCACCCTGAGGACTTATGTAACCGCAGCCCCTTCCCTGGCTGTGGCCGCTGGGAGTCGGGCCCTGCCAGGCCTGCCCACAGCCCCTTACCCTAACGGAGGGCCTGGTCGAGGCCCACTCCCCATGGCAACTGGACCAAGACTGTGGGAACCAGAAATGCATGCCCGCAGCTCTCCTGAAGGGGTGAGGTCCTGGACCGTCTCTGAGCTGGCATTACCCACCTCGGCACCCGGAGCTCCTGGGCCTATGAGGTGTTAGATACGATTACACTCCGGGTGGAGCTGTGTGGACAGGTAGCCTGAGGGGCCTGTCTGCCCCTGGCCACCTTCTGTCCCTGGGCCCATATGGAGCTGCCACAGTGGAAGAAGGAGAAGGAGGGGATGGATGGGAGGGGTTTGGGCACCTGCCTGGTTAAGTAGGAGGGGTCAGGCCTTGGCCAAAGCTGGAGGGTATCAGAAGGGGAAATGGGTACCCCGAGACTTGCTGGGGAGGGGTCCTGTACTCCTGGAGTTTGAGTGGGTGGGGAGAATCGCACACCAATCACCCCAGAAGGATAAAAGTCCTGGCTATTGGAGCCTCAGGGAGCCCACAGCCCAGTGGCCACTCCTCCAGCCCCTCCCTGCTTCTGCACAAGAAGCCTTCCCTCCAGAGAGAGAGCAGATGGTGGATGCCACCTCACCTGCCCCCTCCATCGGCACCTCCCCACACCCACCACCTCCTAGGGCCCAGTGACCAGAGTCAGCTCAGGCCACCCTGGTGCCAGGAAGGCACAGGGCCCCTCTTCTACCAGGCTCCTTGAAAGCTGCTGGACAGCAGCCTAGACTCAGAAGGCCTGGTCTGGGCTGGGCCCCTGAGACGTCCTGTAGACCAGTGCGTAAGCCTGATGGAGACTCATTGGTTCAGCAGGAGGTGGCCATAGGGCTAGACCAGAGCTTTCTGGAGAGGAGAAAGTCATGCCCCGGTTGTAAACATGGGCAGTACAGGGTGGGCTGTTCAGGCCCTAGGGGATCCCTGACCTCGGCTACCCCAGTGCCTGCAGACTCCACTATCTGGCTCCCTTCACCTCAGCCATCCCTCATCTGCCCCCTCATGGGCCATGCCCGTGAGCAACCTCTAGTGCTGGGGAGGGAGGTTCATGGGACAGGCACCACCCTCCGGCTCACACCCACTTCCAGGGCACTTGAGCGAGTCCTGTCTCCCACTGATGAGAAGAAAACAAGTGGATCCGAGGTTGGGGGACCTGGAGCCCTTCAGACAGCTGGGCCCAGGCCCAGGAAGGCCTGTACTGCTGAAATCCAGAGAGACATCTCACCCTGAGGTAGGGGAAAGGGCTCCTGGCCTGGCCTGCTCTGCTGCACACAGCCCCGTTTTATGACATGTATCTGAGAGGCTGGCATGGGGGAGGCGTGGAGGTGGCAGTGAAGGAGGGTCTGTGGGGTCAGAGGGTGGCCCAGCATCTTCCCCACCAGCAAACTGGAGGAGTTTCAACCAGACCAGCTGCAGAGGATGAGCTTGGGCTACCTTCCCCCACGGGGCAGGAGAGAGGGGGCGGGGTCGAGGTAGCCACCCAAAGCAGCATGCACCAGACACCTTAGGCCTGGGCCCAGGGGTGGGTGGGTGGGGGGTGAGCTCAGGTCTTTCAGAGGAGAGGGGCTGAGATGAGGCCTGGAACACAACATCCACTCCCCAAGGCAGCAGTCTCACATGGCCGAGCTTCCCTGAGCTTGGCCAAAGACTTGAAGCACGAACTCCAGTCTCTCTCAAGGCAACGTGCGCCCTTCGCAGAGGCCCTGGTGCATGGGTGGGGCAGCCTGCACCCCAGCAGCATCTCCACGCTGGGGGCGGGAGGGGAGCGCTGCTGCTAGGACATGTGCAAAGTCAAGTGCCGGGGATGCGAATGTGCCTGACTCACGGGCTTGTCACGGAATGTGTCAGCCTGCACCATACCCCACTCCCAAGCTGCCCTGGTTGTCACCCCAGCCCCAGGGCCACCACCAGAGATCGAGCTATGGGATATTTTCTGGCTACCCACACCCCACCTAGCTTCATGGCCCTCAGCAGGCAGGGGTAAGTAGTCAGTGCTGGTTTTACTGGGGCCAGGCCCCCCAGTATCCAGGGCAGGCTGCCGCAGACGAGGCATCAGGGATGGAGGAAGAGTCCTCTGAGGTGGGGGTCCCCAGGGGTGGAGTGTTTCCTGGGAACAAGCAGTCCAAAAGAAGAGTGTCCCAGTGGTGGACATGGCAGCTTGCAACCTCTGGAAGGAGAGCAGGGGTGTGACAGGGACAACGGTGGGAGAGACCGTTCCAAGCTGGGAAGTCACAAGGATGGAAGAAGCAGAAAAAAGCGGAGAAAGAGGCCACGGGAGGTGCGCCTGGCCAGCGGCAGCCGGCCAGGGGCCCCGGATTGCCCTCTGGACCACCGAGGCTGGCCTGGGCTTTGGAAGTCAGACAGATAGGGACCTTGGGGTCAAATCCCAGCTTTATACAACTTCTAAAAAGATACTCTCTGAGTCCAGCTTTCCCCCACTGGGGTCAGGCAGTGTGTGGAGTGCTCTGACCAGCAATGGGGGGCATGGTGTGGGGAAGAGCAGGATCGCTACCATTCCTTACTCTTGCTGGTGCCTGTCCCCTTCTCCCTGAGTCTGGCCAGATTATGGGAGACAGACAGCCAGCTTCCTTAACCCCACAGCTCCCAAAGGGGAGTCTCAGCCAGAGAGGAAACATGTGGTGTCCTCTTCCTAAGGGTCAGAGCTCCAGGATCTTGGGGGCCTTCTCAGAGATTCTGGCACCAACCCAGTCTCAGTGGCCTTCCTCCCCATGGACACTGGCCTCTGCCACAACTGGGATTATTGAATTGAGCAGCAGCCCCCCACCAAGTGCCCTCCTCTTAATCTAACTGTCCTCCGGTAAGCCTCATTGGCCTCAGGCAGCCACACTCTTTCTGCATGACCCTGCTAACTGGACTGCCATTCCTCATTCATTTATTCAGCAAGCACTGAGAGACCCCGAAGCCATACCATTTCTTCTCAAGGACTCAACAGTGATGATAGCCCAGCTGACGACTGAGACGCTGGAGGTGTTTTCTCAGTGCTGGGGATCCCGTGTGTGTGGGGGCAATAGGGGCAGTGCTTACACCAAAAAATGGAAAAGAAGGAGGTTGCAGGGTTAAGGGGCACAGAGGCCTACCGAGCAAGCAGGGGAACCAGCATGTGCCCAGGCGGAGATGGGGAGGGAGGAGGAATGCAGGACAGGAATCGGGGCTGGGGAGATGGCAGGCAAGGCTGTAAGGTCGACTTGCTGGGTCTCAGGCTCTAGTGATGACCTGGAAAAGAGGCAGCTCCTTATGAAGGCTCAGCATGGCTATCGGCAGACTGTCAGCCTGGAAGTCACAAAGTTCTGTAGTCCTCGCAGGAGACTCGAGGACCCCACCGTGCTCCCCAAGTCCACGCTGGCTCCCATGCCTCACCAGGAGTCTGCTGGGGAAACACGGAGGCTCTCCCAACTGGCACCCTGATCCAGCTCTGGCTCAGGCTGATGGGGACAAGCAAGTCAAGTAGTGGCCACAGCGTCCCTCTTTCCCTGGGGCAAGCCCAGGAGCCTTAAGCCCTGGGGATCTCCCCTGGAATTCTACTCCACACTGAGCAACAACCCATGAGGGCTAGGTTAATAATAGTGCAAATGTGGCCATCTTTTTAAAAAGACTCCCAGCATTAACTCCTGGTATTTATTGACTCCTGCCTAAATGAGGAGGCAGCCCCCAGCAAACTGGCAGCTGCCCTTAACCCCTCCTAGCAAGAAACTCCAAACATGTCCCCAAGCCACACTGGGTACTGTCACAGGTACCAGGAAGGTGGGGGCTCTGCAACCCATCTGGCCAGAGGGGCCTTGTCCTAGTTCTCCCGAGCTCTCTTGCCGAACTGAGTGTGACGAGTCTCTGGAACCCGGCAGAACCATGAACAAGGTTGAGGAGCAGCAGGGCTGCCTCTAGGAAGGCAGCTCCAATCCAGGGCCTGGGGTAGGGGACTGGGAGCGCTGACTGACAGGCAGGACAGTATCTTCTGGCCAGGGATGGGGGTGTGGAAAGAGAAGCAGACAGAACTCTAACACTACCCCCAGGCTGCAGAGGGTCATCCTGCTCCTGGCCACTCCTCGTGGGTTCTCACCAGTGGCAAGTTGGTTTTCACCAGCTCGGCCCTGCGGCTTGGAGGGTGGGGATGGTTCTGTGGGCGTGTGCAAATGTGAGCGCCACTGGGGGACAGGAAGGGAGCCTCACAGTTGCCCTGGACATCCACGTGCATCCCCCCAACTCAGGAGCTCCACGTGCACACCATGGTTGGGAGCATTTTCAACCTAAATCTGCTCTTGAGTTATTTCTCCCCTGTTGCCGCCCCCGCCGCCTCCTTAGGATCTTAGACAAGCAGGGCGGCTTCTTTCCTCCCCCCTGCCCCCCTTCCTCCGCCTCCAGGGCCCATCCCAGCTAAGCTGGGTTTGCCGGATCCATCCGCCCTACACCACACCACCAGCCGCTGTCCGCGGTGGAGGCGGCTGGGCCTCGCCTCCGAGCACGCGCACAGCGGCTGTAGGGGCGCTGTCCATGGTGCTGCGCGCCGAGGGGCCAGCCGGCCGCGCCTAGTCTGTGGGAAGCGGCGGCGGAAGCTGGGTGGGCGGTGCACCCTGAGCCGTGAAATCATGGAGTCCCGCTCCAGGGACACAGAAAGTTTTCAGGCTGGGCCTGCCTCTCTAAACCCAGCAGCCCAAAGGAAGGAGCTACTGGGACAAACTAGCCCCCGGATGCTGGAGTGGGGGCCGGTTGTGGGCTTTATTCTGTTCTTCCAGGAAACACTGCTGGCCACGATGGTCCCCTTCTCCTGTAGTGACGTTAAGAGCAGCCCTCATGTTAACCCAACCCCGCTACTGTAGGAAAACTAACTCCTTGGAGCCTCAGGTTTTGAATATGACCCCCTCAGAGCGGCTGTGATGTTGAAGTCCATGATTATCCCAGTGGGCAATCAGCAGATGTTATGGATGTCATGTATCAGCTTGTGTGAAGGCATGAGCTATAGTGAGGGGCCGACCTGAGCTGCCAAGTGGGGAAGGCTTTGAGTCCAAAGCTGGTTGGCGGTCATGAAGGCCACGTGTCTGTGCCTCCTGTCAAGACATGTTAGTGCTGGCAAGGATTGTCCTGTCCAGGGCGTGGAAGCAATGGAGGGTGTGGTCCTGGAAAGAGCAAGGTAGGATTGCCCACTTCATTCCCATGGCTCCTGTCCCCTTCCACTCTGGCAGGCCATGGGGTTCAGAGCGATGTCTGTGTCACTTTCCAAGTGCTTTTTGTGAACCATGCGCTATGCTTAGCTTTTTGCACATGCTGTCTAGTGGCAGGAGTATTGTTACTTCCCAGGCTTCTAAGTGAGCAAAGTCAGGCTTGGAGAAGGGATGGCCTTGCTCAGGCCACACAGCCAAGGCGAGAGGCCTGTTCTGAGTCCAGGGTGTGACCTTGTAGGGGAAAACAGTGCACAGCCTCCTCACTGGATGTCTCGTGTGGGCTGGGCAGGATATCTGGAATGTGGAGCAGAGGTAGCACTGTGAGGGTCCCACTGCCCCTTCTCTCAAGGGCCATCTGTGGCCTGTGCCTTCTGTCACGCATTCACAGCCTTGGAGGCCTGAGAAGGGGAGAGAGGGTGGTCTCATCCCTACCCTGGAGGGAGCTCTCTTCACAGTGTTCCATAACCTGCTCTGGTCCAAGCCTCTGTTCTACCACCGACTATGACCTTGAGCAAACAAGTCATACTGCCTCAGCCTCAGTTTCCTCATCTGGTCAATGGCTGCAGTATCCACAGCATCCTGAGCCACAAAACCTGCTGTAGTCATTGAGATTCTCAGGGACTGGTGTGTGAATCTCAGAGTACTGGGACTACTCCAGAAAGTCATGCTGACACCCCAAAGTGGAGGGGACAGAGACTACCCCAAATCCTTTCCCTCAATTGTTCAGCCCCTACGAAATGGAGGCAGGCACTGATGGCAGGCATCAGGGTAGCAAAAGTGCAGGGAGCATTTATGGATGAGTGTTGTCTCTCTCCACCTCTGTTTTCTCATCTGTGAAATGTCAGAAGCCTTGTGAGTGGGTGCAGGTTGAGCTCAGTGCACACCCTAAGTGCTCAGGGACTGGCCCTCTCCATTTGCTGCTGTCAGGGAGGGGAGCTTGCACTTAGATCCTTTTCTGTCAAGTAGTTCTGGGAGTGCCCTGGTAGAGGGTGTCCAGAGACAGGAAGGGGCCCAGCTCTGCCCTGCCCTCCCAGAGAGAGCATGGAACTCACTACGGGCCCCTATCTGCAGAGTGACGGAGGAAGATGTCCAGCCCTGGAGTCGACGGCGACCCCAAGCCCCCATGCTTGCCTCGAAATGGCCTGGTGAAGTTGCCGGGCCAGCCCAATGGCCTGGGTGCAGCCAGTATCACCAAGGGCACGCCAGCTGCCAGGAACCGCCCCTGCCAGCCACTGCCCCCACCCACTCTCCCACCACCACCCAGCCTGGCTGCCCCGCTACCACGGGCTGCCTTGGCTGGGGGCCTGTGCCCCCCAGCAGGGATACCCGTTGGTGGACCAGCCTCAGCCCCAGCACCTGCGCCCCCAGTGGAACGGCCACCACTGGCCACAGATGAAAAGATCCTCAATGGCCTCTTCTGGTACTTCTCGGCCTGCGAGAAGTGTGTGCTGGCCCAGGTGTGCAAGGCCTGGCGACGTGTGCTCTACCAGCCGAAGTTCTGGGCAGGCCTCACGCCTGTGCTGCACGCCAAGGAGCTCTACAACGTGCTGCCTGGTGGTGAGAAGGAGTTTGTGAACCTGCAGGGCTTTGCTGCACGTGGCTTTGAGGGCTTCTGCTTAGTTGGAGTGTCCGACCTGGATATCTGTGAGTTCATCGACAACTACGCCCTGTCCAAGAAGGGTGTCAAGGCCATGAGCCTCAAGCGCTCCACCATCACTGATGCTGGCCTGGAGGTGTGTACTGCTTCTGGCTCGCTGGCTCAGAAGGGATGGGGATGGGGGCAGGGCCAGACAGCAGCCACTGGACAGGTGTGAGGGTGAGGGGAATTGGGGGTTGGGCCCAGAGGAAGCTCAGGCACATGAGAAGCAATATAGCTGAGGGCTGAGTCAGTGCCCTGAGGTGGGCAGGGGGAGCAGGACTAGTCACATAATTTGAGCAACTGAGTCCAAAATGAAAATGCAGGTTCCTTGCTCAAAGATGAATGAACAGTGCCAGTTGGGAGGATACTGGAGGTAATGGGAAGAGCAGGGCAAAGGGCGTCCTCTTTTAGAGTGTGGTTGAGGTGTAACACTCGCTGTAAAGTGCACTTGTACAAGAGTACAGCTCCATGTATGTTTACACACGACTCCTTCCACCCTATCTCCTACCCTCCTCACCATGCCCTGTGGGGAGGGGCATACCTGGGCAGCCTAGGTGGATGTGAAGGTCAGGTCTCCTGACCCCAAACCTACTGGTCCACAGGTGATGCTGGAGCAGATGCAGGGTGTGGTGCGCCTTGAGCTGTCTGGCTGCAACGACTTCACCGAGGCAGGGCTGTGGTCCAGCCTGAGCGCACGCATCACCTCGCTGAGCGTGAGTGACTGCATCAACGTGGCCGATGACGCAATCGCAGCCATCTCACAGCTGCTGCCCAACCTGGCCGAGCTGAGCCTGCAGGCCTACCATGTGACTGACACGGCACTGGCCTACTTCACAGCGCGCCAAGGCCACAGCACGCACACCCTGCGCCTGCTCTCCTGCTGGGAGATCACCAACCACGGCGTAGTCAATGTGGTGCACAGCCTGCCCAACCTCACGGCGCTCAGCCTCTCTGGCTGCTCTAAGGTCACTGATGATGGTGTGGAGCTGGTGGCTGAGAACCTGCGCAAGCTGCGAAGCCTCGACCTCTCGTGGTGCCCGCGTATCACTGACATGGCCCTCGAGTATGTTGCCTGCGACCTGCACCGTCTGGAGGAGCTAGTGCTGGACAGGTGTGTGTGTCCCCCACCCCCAGGCCGTGGGGGTGAACAGTTTAGTGAACAGTTCCATAAGTAGTGGGGCTACAATGAGTGGGGAGGGTGCTGAGGGGCAGGGCCCTCAAAACGCGGGCCTAGTGTGGGTGAGGCGGGGCTGTGGAAATAAAGGTGCTATTACCAGTGGGGCAGGGGGTGAGTTCACGACAGGGGCACTGCAGGAAAAAGGGTAAGGGGTCGGAGCTGAGGGGCAAGGAGAGAGGGTTTTGAAGGTGGGCAGTCCCGCTCTGTTGCAACCACAGGTGTGTACGCATCACGGACACTGGCCTCAGCTATTTATCCACCATGTCGTCCCTCCGCAGCCTCTACCTACGATGGTGCTGCCAGGTACCGGCCCTCCAAGCCTCCGAAGATTGGGGAATAGGCAGGGGAGGTGGGGGGGCGCGGGTAATGCCCCGCCCAGACAGGCCTCTGATCTGCTCCCGGCCCACTCAGATCCTGTAAGGAAGTCTGGGATACCTCTACACCCAGCGGCCGAAGTAAGCGGAGCGTGCGGAGTCCCCAGGGCCCTCAACGGCACTCCCCAGCTGCCTCCTGGCTCCGTGGGGAGCTGAGAAACCCCCGTTTTGAACCCCGCTCCCTGCCCCTCCAGCAGCTCCAGGCCAGCGGCCTGACCCCAGGAGTGGGTCTCCTACAGGGCGCGAGCGGAAATAGTTAACTCGCTCCGCCCTCCCGCCCAGGTGCAGGACTTCGGGCTGAAGCACCTCCTGGCCATGAGGAGTTTGCGTCTCCTGTCTCTGGCAGGTGAGACTACCCCCTGCTGCCCTCCTGGATAGTGACCATGCCCCCCCCCCCCCTACACACACACACTTAGTCCGACCCCGCCAATCCTGCGTCTTCATATCGGGCTGACTCGCTGTTACCAAGCTCCAGGTCAGAAGATTAAGGTGCGGGGCACACTCTAGCCCCGCCCCTGCCCCGCCCCCGGGCTCCGCCCACTCAGCCACCGCCGGGTCCCCCGCAGGATGCCCACTGCTGACAACCACCGGGCTGTCGGGCCTGGTACAGCTGCAGGACCTAGAGGAACTGGAGCTGACTAACTGCCCCGGGGCCACCCCCGAACTCTTCAAGTACTTCTCGCAGCACCTGCCCCGCTGTCTCGTCATCGAGTAGCGCGGGGCCTCCGCGCCCCCGTCACAGGAACCGTCAGGCTCTGGGCGGGGACGCGAGAGCACTACTAAGGCCCCTCTTCCTGCACCCCTTGTCCAGCGCAAGAGGCGGAGTGAATCGGGGGCTAACCCTGCCCCGGGGCTCCCCCGGCTCCTCTCCTGGCCCTGCCCAGGCAGGGAGGGGCGACGGGCGATTCCCGCCCCACGCACGCACGCACACTCGGGGATTTGTGCATGCCCCTCGCTCGCGCCCTGCACGCCCACCCTCCGCTCCTCTGCAGCCACCTCCTATCATTCGCTCGCCCGCGGGGGTGGGCGGGGGCCGGGCCTGCTCCTGTGGGGCGCTTTAAGCTCGCCAGACGGCCGCCGTTACCACCTTCCCCGCCACACCCCGCTGTCTCCCAGCGGCCCCCCCGTCTCGGGCAGGGCCCAGGGGGCTGAGGGAGACTGGGCCCCCAGAACACAAGGGCCCGGAAAAGCCCCATGGGCTGCCCGAATCTTCCACCGCACCGCGCCTAGAGCCCTCAGAAGGTACAAGGGGAAACAGGCCACCGCCAAAGCCATTGCCCGCTGAGGAGCCCAAGTCCCACCCGCCCTTCCTCCACCTCATGCCAGCCTGACCTAAGAGACCTCCCCTTTTCTTTGCCACTGTGTGAGACAGTCCCACCCCCATCCGCAGGTCTACAAGTTCTTGGGCCCTGGCCAGACTGGGGCTAAATTAGGTTGAGAGAAGAGCAGAGTGGTTGACAATGACTTTGGCATAATCAACATTAGCCCAGCCAGCTCCAGTTCATCTCAGCCCAGAAGTGGTAACAGCTAGACCCAAGCTGCAGTGACTCGGGGCCCACAGGTCTTGGGAGCAGTCCTAGGTGGACCCTATACTGCACCCCCTGTAGCCAGCTGGGCCCAGGCCTCTCAGCACCACACTTCACCCTGGGCAGGTCTGTCAGGTAGAAGCTGGAAAAGTGGGCCTCAGCCAAGGCTCAGGGTCAACAGCAGCTAGTGACTCCGATCTTCCAGTGGCCAGCACACCCATAGCACCCAGAGGAGGGAGGGCTCCTTTCTAGCTACTACCCACCCCTCCTCAGTTTCCCAAACATCTGCTTGCCCAACTCGGCTCTAACCATATTCTGTCCAATCCCAAGACTTGGAAGTCCTAGGGGATGCTGGCACATCTTGGTAATTGCTGCAGAGGGGGCTGGGACCCCTTTCCATCCCAACCTTGAACCCCAGGAGATACAGCACCCACATCTAATCTTGGGACACCCCTGCCCCCAAGTGGTTGGAAGAGAGTAACCAGTTTCCAGAGGGTGAGAGAGAGAGAGAGAGCTGGAGAGAAAGAGCGAGCGAGAGATGCAATTGAAGCAGAGAAACAGTTCAACAGCCCAAAGATCTCTCTGCCCCTGCAGTGCCCGAAGGAGGCTCCTGGCTGAAGTCAGGAGCCAGTTTCTTTGGCCCTTCCCACAGCTCCTTAGTGGGGAGGTGGCAGCTGTCCAATTGTCCAAAGTATTAATGTAACTGAAGCTGTGACATTTCCAACAACTTTAGAAAGAAAAAATAAGGGGAGAGAGGAAAACCCAACCAATCCCTAAAATCATTTTCTTATTGTACATAATGATCTCATTCTCCTGTATATGCGGAAGATATAACCTTATATTTGGTAAGTGTTTCTTGTGCTATTTTATCATGTGACCTGTTTATAAAAATATATATTAAAAAAAAAAGTTGTAAAAACACGTGTCTGAGTTGTTAGGTCATCAGACCATGGTGGGGAAGGTGTATCTGCCTAAGGGGTTCAAGTCTCTGGATTCTTGTGAACCTTTCAACTCATCAAACTTGTTGCTTCTTTCAATAAACATGTAGAGGCTTGGTGCCAAGGTGCCAGACTGGAAACCCAGCACTGACCAAAAGAGAAGGTCCCTAAGCTCTCCTTTTAAGGGTTGCGGTGGGGGTGGGGGGACAGAGGGAGCAGGAACAGAGCCAGAGTAACCAAAGAAGCCTCTTCTGCTGCGAGCACCCAAACCACTTAGTAAAAACTATTTCTGGGGATTAGGGTAGATGAGGAAGGAGGTGGAGATGGCAGGTACTAAAGTCATTACACCCAATAGTCCTTCCAAAATACCTTCAGAAGGGCAAGAATGAATCCTGTTTCATGTACAGGGTAAATGAGGTTAAGAGAGGGGCAGGGATATCCTAAAAGATCATACAGTGCAGCAAGGACAGACCAGAACTCACACTCAGGAGAGAGGGAGGCTCAGAGAGGGTCACTTGAACTGGGTTGTGTGTACAGGTGGTCAGGCACTGGAAATTTATGGAGACCAAGACAGACATGATCCCTGCCTGGTGGAGCACATATTCGTAAGCAACAGACAATGACCAGTAAACAGAAACGGGTTGTGACAAGTGGCATTGAAAGTGCTTGGAGAGGCCATGTTAGATGAAGTGGCCAGAGAAGGCCTCTGGGAATGGCACCCTCAGGTGTGGGAAGAAGACGCGTTCTGGAGAGGAAGGGGCCTAGTACAGGTGGCGGCGAGACAGGAAAGAGCTTGGCGGGCTGGAAGGAGGAATGGAAACTGCTGTGGCTGGAGGTACGCCGGGAAAGGAAGAGGCCAGGGATTTGGGATTTCCACGAAGTGGTGGGGAACTACGGGGCACTTTAGTCCAAAGAGTGGTACCTGGCTGTTGTGCGGGGTTCGGATCACTAGAAACAGGAGCCCAGGAAAGCCTTTAGAAAAACCTACTTAACCTGGGGTTCAGGGGAGATGAGGAAGGAGGCGGAAACGATTGGAGGGACTCGGACCTCGTTTAGGGACTCATGGACTTGCTGACGGACCATTAGAGGAAAATGAGCTCTGGTAATAAATATTGTAGATTAAAAAAAAAAAGACCAACCCATGAAGTGAAATCTGGGGAGACCCTCTACCTCAGGCCTGGGCCAAACCTCCGCCTCTATCGGCGCTGGTCACTGATCCGGAACTTTTTTTTTTTTAGAGAGGAGAGAGAAAGGGAGAGAGAGAAACAGAGAGAGAGAAGGGGGAGGAGCTGGAAGCATCAACTCCCATATGTGCCTTGACCAGGCAAGCCCAGGGTTTCGAACCGGCGACCTCAGCATTTCCGGGTCGACGCTTTACCCACTGCGCCACCACAGCTCAGGCAGATCCGGAACTTTTGTGGTGTGGAAGCCCGTTCCCGGTGGGGGGCCGACAATATACGGACCACTTCCGACGAGGGGCGGGAAAGAGGTTATTTCCGGTGCGTCAATTCCGGCCGACCGGGCAATTTTACTAAATGGTTCGGGTGCTCGCGGAGGAAACTTCTTCGGTTCCTCTGATCTGTTCCCGCTGCCTCCGCTCCCCCAACCACGACAACCTCCGAGCCGCCGGCATTTCCTGACTCTCCTCCCGCCAGACCCCTCAGGCTCCTTAAACGGCTCGGTCTTGAAGTCCCTCTGGGCCCTCCGCACCTCTGTCCTTCGGGCCCCCCTCTAGCCCTTCAGCTCCGTCCCGGAAGGCCCCAGAGCTGTCTGTGTGGATGGTGGTAACCACCTCACTTCTCTGTCGGGATTGGCTGACTGATGACCACTGACCGCTGAGATCTGATTGTTGAGGGGATGGAAAGGTGGCCTGGGCTGGGACTGACCAGGTAGGGTCTTCCCCACAAGTCAGACATGGGACTGACCAGCTGCAGGGTAGCTGGTCTTGGGAGCAGTCCTAGGTGAACCCTACACTGCACCCCCGGTAGCCAGCTGTGTAGAAGCTATGGCACCTTCTGACTGCCCACCTAGGGCGATGGAACATGCCTGTCAGACTGACTGACTAATGGTGGACTGCCCTGGACTGGCTCACTAAGACTGACTAGCCCAGGTCTAAGCAGCTTTGGGGGATGCAACTAAGGTGAAAGGTTTGAACCGACAGGGCCCCTCCTCTTAGGGTGACCAGGGCAGCCATCTTCACTGACCTCCTGTCTCCACTACCTGTGCAGCCATGGAGAAGATGTCCCGCGTGACTACAGCCCTGGGTGGCAGCGCACTGACGGGACATACTATGCACTGCCATCTGGATGCACCAGCCAATGCCATCAGCGTGTGCCGTGATGCGGCCCAGGTGGTCGTGGCAGGCCGCAGCATTTTCAAGATCTATGCTATTGAAGAGGAGCAGTTTGTGGAGAAGCTGAACCTGCGTGTGGGCCGCAAGCCTTCACTCAACCTAAGCTGCGCTGATGTTGTCTGGCACCAGATGGATGAGAACCTGCTGGCCACAGCAGCCACCAACGGTGTGGTAGTCACATGGAATCTGGGCCGACCATCCCGCAACAAGCAGGACCAGTTGTTCACAGAGCATAAGCGCACGGTGAACAAAGTCTGCTTCCACCCCTCTGAGGCCCACGTGCTGCTCAGTGGCTCCCAGGATGGCTTCATGAAGTGCTTCGACCTCCGCAGGAAGGACTCTGTCAGCACCTTTTCAGGTGAGGCCCTCGGAAGTGGGATGGGCAGATGTGCGTCATTATAGGTGTCTGGACTATCTAGGCAGGTTAAGAAGTACTGCGTGCACCAAAGCCCTTCAGATATGCTCCCAGAGCGCTTCCTGGAGGACGCAGGTGATCAGGGGAGGGATGGGGCAGGCTTAGTTGAAGTGTGGGGAGTAGCTGGAGTGTGGCTGCAGCTCTGATGCACTGAAGGGCCAGCAGGATTCAAAGCTGGGTATGGGATGAGGAAGAAGGCAGAGACTGAGCAGGCCCACAACCAACCTGGGTGGCTGAGCAGGTGATAGTTTCGCTGCCTCCTCTTTTCATGCCTCAGAGCTCAAGGCTGTCTCGTTGCAAGAAGTCCACCGGGACCTCCAGGGTCCTCAGCCCAGGTTTGCAGAGGAGATGGGGTGCACTGTCTAGTCCCCCCATGGTTCTTTTCCCAGCAGGCCCAGTGTTTTTTTGTTGTTGTTTGTTTGGGGTTTTTGTTGTTGTTGTTGTTGTTTGTATTTTTCTGAAGCTGGAAACTGGGAGAGACAGTCAGACAGACTCCCGCATGCGCCCGACCGGGATCCACCGGCATGCCCACCAAGGGCAACGCTCTGCCCACCAGGGGGCGATGCTCTGCCCATCCGGGGCATCGCTCTGTTGTGACCAGAGCCACTCTAGCGCCTGGGGCAGAGGCCAAGGAGCCATCCCCAGCGCCCGGGCCATCTTTGCTCCAATGGAGCCTCGGCTGCTGGAGGGGAAGAGAGAGACAGAGAGGAAGGAGAGGGAGAGGGGTGGAGAAGCAGATGGGCGCTTCTCCTGTGTGCCCTGGCCGGGAATCAAACCCAGGACTTCTGCACGCCAGGCCGATGCTCTACCACTGAGCCAACCGGCCAGGGCCTGTTTGGGGTTTTTTTTGTATTTTTCTGAAGTTGGAAACAGGGAGGCAGTTAGACAGACTCCCGCACGCACCCGACCGGGATCCACCCGGCATGCCCACCAGGGGGCGATGCTCTGCCCATCTGGGGCGTTGCTCTGTCACAACCAGAGCCATTCTAGCACCTGAGGCAGAGGCCACAGAGCCATCCTCAGCGCCAAGGCCAACTTTACTCCAATGGAGCCTTGGCTGTGGGAGGGGAGGAGAGAGACAGAGAGGAAGGAGAGGGGGAGGGTTGGAGAAGCAGATGGGTGCTTCTGTTTTTTTTATTTAAAAAAAATTTTTTTTTTGTATTTTTTTTATTTACAGAGACAGAGAGAGAGTCAGAGAGAGGGATAGATAGGGACAGACAGACAGGAATGGAGAGAGATGAGAAGCATCAATCATTAGTTTCTCGTTGCGGCACCTTAGTTGTTCATTGATTGCTTTGTCATATGTGCCTTGACTGTGGGGCTACAGCAGAGCGAGTAACCCCTTGTTCGAGCGAGCAACCTTGGGTCCAAGCTGGTGAGCTCTGCTCAAACCAGATGAGCCCGCGTTCAAATTGGCAACCTTGTGGTCTCGAACCTGGGTCCTCTGCATCCCAGTCTTACGCTCTATCCACCGCGCCACCGCCTGGTCAGGCAGGCCCAGTGTTTTTGAGCCAGTTCTCCCTTGTCCACCTCAGTGAAACCAAGTGAAGCACAGGATAAAGGCCTTGGAAAAGTGAGGGTGGGAGTCTCTGAAGACAGACCCTGAGCTACCTGTGCTGGAGTGAAGCTGGACACTGCCCTCAAAGGCTCTAAGTGTGGCAGTTTTGGGGCGTGGACATGGATCCTCAAAGACTCCAGTCTTCTGGAATTGATCTGGAGCTCCAGCTCAAGGTGGAGGGACTGGGCATAGGCTGGGGTACCCTCATCTGGGCCTCCTTCAGGGGCCTCCGAACTCCTTGGAGAGTGTGGATAGGCAGCCTAGTGAGGCTCCTGTCTACCCAGGGCTCTGATACCCAGGCCTGAAGCCGGGCCGTAGCTTTGCATAAGGATTGACATCAGAGAAAGAATCCAGAGCAAAGCGAGGTCCAGGAGTACGTCAGAAACTACCTGATGCTTGGGTGACCTGCTTCCCAGCCCAGGCATTGTGTCTGCGAGGCCTCACCTCTCCCTGTCTACTTGGGAGGGTCCACAGCCACTCTGATGGCTCCCCTCTTTGCCACTCTCCCTTCTGGAGTCCCCTGCGACCTGTCCCCCTCACCTCTCTTTCCATTGACATCCTGTCCATAGGCCAGTCTGAGAGTGTACGGGATGTCCAGTTCAGCATCCGGGACTACTTCACCTTTGCCTCCACATTTGAGAATGGCAATGTGCAGCTCTGGGACATAAGGCGGCCTGATCGTTGTGAAAGGATGTTCACAGCCCACAATGGGCCTGTCTTCTGCTGTGACTGGCACCCTGAGGACAGGTATGGAGTGGCCTTGAGGTGGGGGCAGCAGGGTGGGATGGTTGGTGCTCACGGAAGGGCTCTCTCACTGCCTCAAGTCTTATGAGACAGAGAGTGGGGAATTCTGCTACCCCAGGAAAGGAAACTGAGGGCTTCATGGGCCTTCCGTAGGGGCTGGCTGGCCACAGGTGGGCGTGACAAGATGGTGAAGGTCTGGGACATGACCACACAACGTGCCAAGGAGGTACACTGCGTGCAAACCATTGCTTCAGTGGCCAGAGTCAAGTGGCGGCCCGAGTGCCGCCACCACCTGGCTACGTGCTCCATGATGGTGGACCACAACATCTACGTGTGGGATGTGCGCAGGCCCTTTGTGCCAGCAGCCATGTTTGAGGAGCACCGCGATGTCACAACAGGCATCGCCTGGCGCCATCCACATGACCCCTCTTTCCTGCTCTCTGGCTCCAAAGACAGCACACTGTGTCAGCACCTGTTCCGTGACGCCAGCCAGCCCGTTGAGCGTGCCAATCCTGAGGGCCTCTGCTACGGTCTCTTTGGGGACCTGGCCTTTGCTGCCAAGGAGAGCCTTGTGGCCACTGAGTCAGGGCGCAAGCCCTATGCTGGGGATCGGCGCCACCCCATCTTCTTCAAGCGCAAGCTGGACCCCGCTGAGCCCTTCGCAGGGCTCGCCTCCAGTGCCCTCAGCGTCTTTGAGATGGAGCCTGGTAGTGGCAGCATGAGCTGGTTTGTTGACACCGCTGAGCGTTATGCCTTGGCTGGCCGGCCTCTGGCCGAGCTCTGTGACCATAATTCAAAAGTGGCCCGGGAACTTGGCCGAAACCAGGTAGGTGGGGCTGGGCTGAGGGGGGCCCAGGGGTCATGACCTTGAGGAAAGGTTAGCACTCCCTGAAGTACTGCACCCAGACCCTTCCCTGAGTTCAGTGCACTGACTCTCACTCGCCCCAATAACTGAGGGTGCTCAGGGCCCCAGAGCAGGGCAAACACCAGTGCCATCCTGGGGATACAGGTGTTGGGTATCCTGGAACTTAAGCCCCTTTTTCTGTCTCATTCTTGCTTTGGACTTCTAAGGTGCCTGGCCCTGTAGAGGTCCACACTGCCTTTCTCATCATCTCCCTGGGACTCCGGGCTCATTTCCACACTACCTCCCACAACTGCTTCTTTCTGTGCCCTGCAGGATGGGGGCTGGGATTTTTTGTCTTTCCTGTGGGCCTCAGTTTCCCTACCTGGAATGGGCCAGGATATTGGGACCCTGGAGCAGCTGTACACTGAGAGTTTGTGGTTCCATCCAGGCAGGCGGGGCTTCCTGCATGGGGCACACAGGACTCAGGACCCCATGAGTGACTGGTGTCCACCCCTAGGTAGCACAGACATGGACCATGCTACGGATCATCTACTGTAGCCCTGGCCTGGTGCCCACTACCAATCTCAACCACAGTGTGGGCAAGGGCAGCTCCTGTGGCCTGCCACTCATGAACAGGTAGATTCCTGGTGGTGGCTTTCTCAGCGGGTGAGACTGCAGGAGCCTACCCACCTATCCACCCTCCCTGCCCTTAGTTTCAACCTGAAGGATATGGCCCAAGGACTGGGCAGTGAGACCCGCCTGGACCGCAGCAAGGGTGACGCACGGAGTGACACGGTGCTGCTTGACTCCTCAGCCACACTCATCACCAATGAGGGTAGGCTGGAGGGCAGCACAGGACATTGTTGGAAGTGGGGCTGGGGCATCCCAAAGCAAGCCAGCAGTAAAAATCCCTCCTTCGTGGGCAGATAATGAGGAGACCGAGGGCAGTGATGTGCCTGCTGACTACCTGCTGGGTGACGCAGAGGGCGAGGAAGACGAGTTGTACCTGCTGGATCCAGAACACGCACACAGTGAGTTGGGGCTGGGAGAGCAGTGCTGGGAGGCGGAGCCAGCGGCTCAGACCGTGCCTTCCATGCCCGTGCCTCGCAGCGGAGGAGCCCGAGTATGTGCTGCCCCAGGAAGCCTTCCCGCTGCGCCATGAAATCGTGGACACGCCGCCAGGCCCTGAGAACCTACAGGACAAGGCCGACTCTCCCCACGTGAGCGGCAGTGAGGCAGATGTGGCCTCCCTGGCACCCGTGGACTCCTCCTTCTCGCTCATCTCTGTCTCACACGCACTCTACGACAGCCGCCTGCCATCCGACTTCTTCAGTGCCCTGGTGTGCGACATGCTACGCTTTTACGCTGAGCAGGGCGACGTGCAGATGGCCGTATCCGTCCTCATTGTGCTGGGTGAGCGCGTGCGCAAGGAGATCGACGAGCAGACCCAGGTTGGTGAGCGGGCGGGGGAAGGTCTTCCCGCACACTTGCCTGTGCTTGCACCCAGCATGCTGGGGTGAAACCCCTCAGCGTGCCCAAGACCCGGGCCTCCCTCCTCCCTCCCTGCACCACAGGAGCACTGGTACACGTCTTACATTGACCTGCTGCAGCGCTTCTGCCTCTGGAACGTGTCCAACCAGGTGGTCAAGCTCAGCACCAGTCGTGCTATCAGCTGTCTCAACCAGGCCTCCACTACCCTCCATGTAAACTGCAGCCACTGCAAGAGGCCCATGAGCAGCCGGGGCTGGGTCTGTGACAGGTGCCACCGCTGCGCAAGCATGTGTGCCGTCTGCCACCACGTGGTCAAGGGTTTGTTCGTGTGGTGCCAGGGCTGCAGTCACGGAGGCCACTTGCAGCACATCATGAAGTGGCTGGAGGGCAGCTCCCATTGCCCTGCTGGCTGTGGCCACCTGTGCGAGTACTCCTGACCCACTCGCACGGCTGGGAGAGGGAGGAAGCTGGAGCTTTTGAACCAAATAAATGAAGTTGAGCCACAGTCTGAGGCTGCCTGTCACTCGGTCAGTCGCGCCGCAAGCTGCCCTGTCATCTCGTAGGTCGATTCTGGTGGGCGGGTGGCAGTGTCTCCAAGGGCACTGGCAAGTTACTAGCAGTCCTAGTCTTCGCTTTTCGGAAATCCCGCCCCCTTGGGGCGGGCCAAAGGCGCCCGCTTCCGGGAGCCGTCCCAGCGCCGGGGCTGTTGCCACAACGACGGGATTCCCGTCGTGCCTTGTGGCGGCGGGCTCATGGCGGTGGGAATGCTTCCTCTATTACTGCTAGTTCTCTGGCTGCTGGTGGCTTCTGCCCGGCGAGACCCCATAGGAGACAGCGACGGAGGGTGGTGAGCGGTGCCAGGCGACCAGGGAGGGGGTGCAGTGTGGGGGGCAGCCCGGGTCGCTGACCGGCTGTGCCCACAGGCAATGGTGGGGACCTGGGGTGCCGGCGGCCGTGGCGGAAGAGGAGCACTGCACAGTGGAGCGCCGGGCCGACCTCAGCTACGCCGAGTTTGTTCAGCAGTAGGTGCATCCTTCCACACCGCCACACATCCAACGCCCAAAACCCCTCCCAGGATCTGTCACCCTGCACCGACATCACGCCCCCCACCCGTGTCTGCCTGCCACGCACCGGGACCCCATGACCTCCAGCGAGCCTATGGGGGCAGGGGGCGGGTCAGACCCGATTATAACTCTGTCCTTCCTTCCAGCTACGCCTTCTCCAGACCTGTCATTCTGCAGGGACTCACAGACAATTCAGTAAGTGCTTGCCCCTCTCTGGCCAGTTCTCCCCACTGCGAGGGGCCGGGCCCTTAAGTCCTTTCCCCACCCTCCCGCAGAGGTTCCGGGCTTTGTGCTCCCGCGAAAAACTGCTGGCGTCCTTTGGGGATAACGTGGTAAGGCTGAGCACTGCCAACACCTACTCCTACCAGAAAGGTGAGCTGCCCCACCTCACAGCCCCCCTCACTTGCCAGCATCCTAGAGCAGGGGTCGGGAACCTATGGCTCGCAAGCCAGATGTGGCTCTTGATGGCTGCATCTGGCTCGCAGACAGATCTTTAATAAAAAAAAAATGTTAAAAATATAAAAAATATATATATATATAAAACATTCTCATGTATTACAATCCATTCATTTCCTACCGCTCATGTTCCCGGTTGTGGGTGGCTGGAGCCAATCACAGCTGTCCTCCGGGACAACACCAAATTTTTATTGGTAACGCTTAACATACATGGGTAGTATGACTCTCATGGAATTATTTTAAAATATGTGGCGTTCATGGCTCTATCAGCCAAAAAGGTTCCCGACCCTTGTCCTAGAGGCATCATCCATCCAGTCCTGACCCATCCTCTTCCTTCAGTGGATCTCCTCTTCCAGGAGTATGTGGAGCAGCTGCTGCACCCACAAGACCCCACCTCCCTGGGCAATGGTGAGCACCTGGGCTGGCAGCAGTGCGGTGGGGAGGGGGCACTTGGGAATGCCCGGATGCCAGGATCCCCGCACCCTCCTGTGTTCTCTGCCGGCAGATACCCTGTACTTTTTTGGGGACAACAACTTCACTGAATGGGCATCACTCTTTCAGCACTACACCCCACCCCCATTTGTTCTGCTGGGTACCACTCCTGCTTACAGCTTTGGGATTGCAGGTGGGTGCCTTGCAGGATCAGGGGGGGACCTGGGGGGTGTGGAGTGCAAATTGGGTCAGCCACTAGCTGCTTATAACTGACCCTACAGGAACCGGCTCTGGGGTGCCCTTCCACTGGCATGGACCTGGGTTCTCAGAAGTGATCTATGGACGCAAGGTCAGTAAAAGGTGGTGGTTGAGACTTGGGGCTCACCGAGCACAACACAAAGAGTGATCCTGCTGTTTCTGCCCCCAGCGCTGGTTCCTGTATCCCCCTGAGAAGACACCTGAGTTCCACCCCAACAAGACCACTCTGGCCTGGCTCCAGGACACCTATCTGGCCCTGACACCATCTGAACGGCCCTTGGAGTGCACCGTCCAGGCTGGTGAGGTCAGTGGCTGGTAGGAAGGGGTTGGGCTGGGCTGACCAAAGGGCCCCCACTAATCCCTGTGCCCCACTCAATCCAGGTTCTGTATTTCCCTGACCGATGGTGGCATGCCACACTCAACCTTGACACCAGTGTTTTCATCTCCACCTTCCTCAGCTAGCCAGAGCGGGCAGCTGGCGAGCCCAGTCACACACCAGCACACACCCCTCTACTGCTCACAGGTTTTATTACAGAGACAGTGGTGGCAGCAGCAGCCTCAGCCCAAACCACCCTAGCCTGCTGTTTCCGGCCCAGAAAGGGATGGGGAAGGAGTGGGAGGGCTCATGGCCTACCAGCAGAACTGATGGAAGTTGGGATGGGGACACCAAAACAGGGATCCAGGGACACAAACTATGTACAGGGACTGGGGGCTACTGCCCCAAGGACCTCCTCGGCCACGGTGCCAGGCAAGGTGGGGCAAGTGGCCCTCTCATTCACTCTGCCTCAGTAGTCCTCTACCCAGCCATTCTCAGAGATAAATGCATCGATGACCTCTTTCATGGCGAGGTTGGGGATGAGCTGCTCCTGGGTCAGAGGGCTCCGGGTCACAGGATCAAAGTGGCCCACACGCTGCAGTGACAACAGGGTCAGAAGGTGCTTGGTAGGCCAGGACCCTGCCCCCAGTGCCCATGAGCCCTCACCTGCAGGTGCTCCTCAATGTCCTTGCGGTCATAGGTGATGCCACTAGGTGTGATACATGGCTCCCGCATCAGTTCAAAGCTGATTTTGCCACACAGATAGTCAGGGATGTCTCGCTTCTGCATCACACAGGGTCAGGTCAGGGATCAGGAAAGAAACAATACTCCAGTTCCTACTACCTACAGGCCCCAAAAAACACAACTCACCTTTCTCTTCTCATCCACCTGGGAGAAGAGCTCATCCATGTCTGCTAAGTACTTGTCCTGCAAAGAACCAATCAGCCATGTGTGGACTAGACATCCCTTCTCCCTTCCCGAGACACAGAAACACACAGACCCAACAGAAGTTAGGGGCACTCTAATGTCACATGCACACAAACACACAGACCCACACATGGGCCAGGGCACCCTCACGTGCTTGGCCTCGATGCAGGCCTGCTGGGCCCGGATGTGACCATCGTCCTCATCACCCTCATGGTTCCGCTGACACTCTTCAAGCTCCCTGGAGGTTGACCAGGAGCTGGTCAGAGACAGGTCTGGCCAGGAAAGGTCAGACTCCACCCCCACCTTAGGCTTGTTCAGGCCTTGTTCCCCTCCATCTCTTATTCATTGGCCTTCAATAAACACTTGTGTTAATGACTTAATGTGGTGACTTGTTTAGGGGAGAGAGACTTCCTGGAGTCTGCCACCACAGCCCACCTCTCACGCTCGGCCACAATGAGTCGTGTGAGGTAGGAGTGCAGCTCGTTCTCCTGGTGGATACGCCGCTCCTCGATGCTATTCCAGCGCTTTTTCTTGGCGATGCGCAGAGCGCTGGGGATGTCATCCCCAAAGTTGAGCCGTTGCTCCTTAGCCAGATTGTAGGCTGGGGGAACAGAGGCTTCAGGTCACCCTCTGGCCAGTCCACCCACCTGGTCCCAGGTACCCCCATAACCAACCTCGCTGCAGGTTGGCGATTGCCTCATCATAGCTCTCCATCTCCAGTTGGCATTGCCCCAGGAAGAAGTGTGCCTTCACAGACTGCCCATCCAGCTCCAGGGCGCGCCGGCAGTCAGCCAGGGCCTGCTCGTGCTGCTGCATCTTCAGGTAGCACAGTGCCCGGTTTGTATAATACACTGCCACCAGCGGGTTCCGGGTCTGGGAACCAAGGCAGGCCAGTCAGCATGCGGGAGTGATCTCTGCCTGCCTGCTCTGTCCCAGGCCCTGTCCTGGATTGGGAATCAGTGTTTGGAATCAAAATACTAGAGGTTTTACAGCTTCAAAACCTCTGAGCTGTGAGAATGAGTGAAGGGTGGTGTCCTGGCCCTGAGACCTGCCTTAGCCCTCTTGACTCCAGTACGTTTGTAAAGACATGTTACCCAGAACTGTGAAGATCCCCAGCTTTAGGCCTAGAATCTGGCCCTGCTAGTCTCAAGCGCCCTGAAGCTCCCACCCGCCATAGTTCTCCGACAACCAGCCCTGGCTTCAAAAATAGTGGCCTGGGCACCTCTGGAACCAGATCATTGAGCCCCCAGAGCCCAAGCGCCCCTCCCCCGTCAGAGCCAAGACCCTCCAAAGAACCGATGAGGACGGTCGGGCAGGCTCCACCCCCTCTACTGGCCCGGACGACGATCCCCTCCCCGGGCACGGGTGCACTTACGATGGCACGACCGTAGCAGGCCGCCGCCTCTGGGTACTTGCGGCCCACGAAAAGCCGGTTGCCCTGCTCCTTGAGCTCCTGCGCGCTCGGGCTTTTCTCCGGGCTTCCGCCAGCGGCGCCCAGCCTCGCGCAGCCCTCCTTCTCCTCCTTGCCTTTCATTGCGCCGCGCGGCACGGTCTGGGCTCCGCTCCCAAACTCCGCCCCCGGCCCGCCTAAGCCCACAGCCCGAGCCCGCAGCCCGAGCCCCGGATCCGCTCGGGCCCGGTCCAGCGACCCGCCACCGGAACTTCCGGCCGCGTGGGGCGGAGTGAGCTGGACGGACCGATAGGGGAGGGTGGGCGGGGCCACGCGTGCGCCCGACGCTCTGCGGGGGCGGGGCTGAGAGCTCTCGGCTGGAGCAACTCAAAGCCGCTACGTCGGAAGTCTGGAGAAGTTCCCGGGGCTGCCCCAGGCTGCTCCGCCCCTCATGCCGGGGTGGGAGTCGTCCTTTCAGAAGCCGGCCCCGCCCACGCCCCGCAGCCGCTCCCTCCCATCTGAAGCCCCGCCCAGCGCATGAACGTTGTGGCCGCTCACGGGCTGTTGGGACGAGAGGGTCCGAACTGCTGGGCCGCCGTCCTGGCGCGCCACGGGGAGGTGCTGTGGGCTCGCAAGAGCCCCAAGGGACGACTGGAAACCCTGGCCCAATGACAGGGCGGTGGGGGCGTCGGTAGGGCGGGCAACCCTCGCTGTCCAGACTCCCGTCACCGTTCTTCCCCAGGTACGGAGGGGATTTGCCCGCGGCCCTCAAGGGCCGAGCGGAGAAGCATGTGATACAAGACGAGCTGGAGCGGCTGCTGGCGTGGAAGTTCGCAGTGAGGGGCTTCCACTTTGGGGGGCGGAACCTCGGCGGTTGGGCCCGCCTCCTGGTGTTGAGGCTTCCTCTTGGGGGAGGTCCCTTACGGCTGACGCTATGGGGCGGGTTTCCTTGTGGGGTGGGTCCTCCTTTTGTGGGGCGAGCGCCCCTGTCGAGTTCCACCACCAGTGACCGCTCCACCTAACCCAACTCCGCTACAGAAGAGCCACTTTTGGCTCCGGCCTCAGGTTAGTGGGGAAAGCTGGTCACTTGGGCAGGTCGCAGGCAGGACCTTTTAGTGTTTTTGTGATGCGAACTGACGGCCACGTCCATGACACGGAGGTTCACTGGGAATGGCAGCCCACACTGAGGTTATTCTGACACTGGCAAGGTCAGAGTGCTGGCCTTTCACTTCCCCAGCGGTCCCGGCTGTTGGAGCTCCTGAGGGGGCAGCCTTCGTGAGCGATGAGGCAGTGACGGCAGTACCTGGCCTGCCAGCCCTGCAGTGTATTGTCAGGTACTACCTACTGTACCTGGGCCAAGTGCAGGGGCGTACCACAGCTCTGAGCCGAGGTAAGGGGACGGTTGGCGGGCTAGGAGGGCACCTGGACCTCTGGTCAGGGTGGAACGTGCAGAGCTGTTCTGAAAGGCAGAGTGGCCAGTGCCCTGGGCCCCATGCTCCCTGCGCGCATCCCTAGGCAGTGCTTTAGGGTCGTGGACCACTCACCATGTGGAGACAGAACTATGCATATGGGCTGTGGGGCAGAAGCTGTGCCCCAACCTGCTCTCTGACCTCAGCCCTAACCCAGCCACACGTGAGGATACCAGGCCAGCCACTGAACTTGGCTGTGGCCTGCTCACCCACTGTGTGTCTGTAGATGCTCAGTAAATGTTTGCTGAACTCACTCCTGACCACGAGGACCACAGCCACTGCCCTGGGGCTCCCGCCTCCCACACAGATACATCTACAGGTGCAGAGCAGCAAGGGGGAATCTAGTCTGCCCACGTGGAGGGAAGAGCCCTGGAAGTCTGCTCAGTGAGTGGGGGGAGGCTGGACCAGGCCCCAGAGCCCCAGGACAGCTGCCTCGTGCTGTGTAAAATATTTATTTATTCTCCAAAAAGGCTCAGACTGCAAGTCTTGGGGGGAGGCCAGGGTAGGGTCTCCTTTGGGGCCACCCTTGGGACCTCCACCTCCCAGCCTGGCCCAGCAGTCCTAATTCCCCCACCCCAGGCCTGGGAGGGGGGCCAGGGCTGGTGTAAGGCTTGGCCTGGACTTAGTAGGCCACAGGGTCCTCCTGCCCTCACAGAAGCAGCAGCCTTGAGATGTACATTCACAGAAGGCGGACATGCAGGCCACACCCTAGCCCATGTGGCCCCAGGAGCCCCTCATGGTGGTGGGGGGACGTGGGCACCCAGCAGGTCATAGGCGAAGATGTTCCAGAAGATGGCGAAAAGCAGGAAGGTGCCGTAAGCAAGCAGCACCACCCACCAGCCGCACTGGTCCCGAAGGCGCTCCTCGTAGCTGCGCAGGATGGTCAGGCCCATGCTGACCCCCACCACTGCGCCCGCCAGGTGCGCCATGAAGCTAGGCTGTGGGCCCGAGGCTGGCAGTGGCGGGGAGAAGCGCAGCCACACAGCCCGGCCCACCTCGGAGCTCACTGCAGAGGGAGTTGGCACATGGGAGGCGGCCTGGCTGTGAGCTCAGTACCCCCCTCCGGCCCCCTTCGCCCCTACTTACTGCACACCAGAGCCAGCACCATTCTCAGCAGCTTGTAGGGACACCTCATCCCAGCCCAGTTCTAATGGGGCACGAGACAGGCCGTGAGGCAAGCTTTGTGAGCCCCTCCCACACCCACCCAGGCTATTCCATTACCATGACGACATTAGCCAGGTGTGCGGAGCACAGGGCGTAGACTCCACCAGAGCCCCCCACCACAGGGGCCCGCATGTCAGTGATGGAGACGGTCAGGGAGCCTGTGTGAAGCAAGGGACAGCTGTGAGGGTACAGCCTGGCAGGGAGGGGGCGAGGGGCTACGCTCCCGCCTCACCTGCCAGCACGCCTGCCAGGTAGAGCAGGCTGATGCGGAGCAGGCCGTGCACCATCTCCAGGGGCACCCCAATCATCAGCTGTAGGAGTGCGTTGAACCCCAGCTGCTCCAGCCTGGCCATGTGGGGGCAAATGGGTATGAGGGATGGGGTCAGCCATCAGGGCCACGACCACAGCCACTTAAGTCCGAAGTGCCGGAAGTGGGCCCTCACCCGACGTGCATGAACATGTAGGTGAGGAAGCGCCAGGCCCGCGCTCGGTGGCCAGGGTGGTATACAAGGGGGCTCTTCATGTATTCTGGGTGGTAGGTCTGCAGTACCCACTTGTTGAGGCGGGCCCCGTAGCACAGGAACACAATGATCTAGGAGAGAAGGGCGTTAGGACTGGGCCAGGCCAGGGAGGTGGGTGGCACATAGGTGGGCAGGCTCACCTGGGCCAGGGTGACTGAGGCCATAAACACAGGGGGTGGGCAGCTTCGGTGCCGGTAGAAGTACCAGTGGCGATCCACCTCTCGGGGCAAGATCTCATAGGCCACGTAGCGCACAAACCGCTTATAGACGCCCAGGCCCGGGTCGTCTAGCAGACCATCCCGGGGCAGTGCCCGCTGTCCATTGGCGATGGCCCGCTTAAAGCTGCTTGAGCGCTTGCTGCTGATCTGGGGGGGTTGGGGCCTCAACATGGGACATCGTACTACCCCCTGACCTCCATGCCCACCTGGCCCACCCAGCTTCTCACAGGGTCTGAGGCCCTGCCCCAGTGGGAAGGTAAGGGAAGGGGGTCTGGAAAGAGCATGCAGGAGCCTCCTCTAACTTAGGCTAATTGTCCTTTTAGCCCACCCAACTTCAGCCAGGGCACTATCCTGGCCAAGGCCTGGGCCCCACCCCTGCAGCCCACCCACTGTAGCACTGACCAGGTCCACCAGCTCCTGGTAGCAGACCTGGCCCCGCTCATTGCTCTGGGCCAGGGCCACCAGCATGTCCAGCTTGGCTGGATCCAGGGGTAGCTCATGGCTGTGCACCAAGCCAGTGAAGGTGTCCGCACCGATGAAGCCTGTGTTCTCAGGGTCCAGCTGCTGGAGTGGGGTGGGGGTGGGGGTCACTGGCCAAAGCCTGAGGGTGGACTGGGCCCACAGACCAAAGGGCTGGGCCAGGCCAGCTGGAAGAGACAGTCTCCCAATACCCTTGGGCTAGATCCCTGTGCCCACATAGTCCCAGGATCTGCCAGGGAACCGGTGCCAGGGTCCCAAGTGTGCAGGGTTCTCTCCACCTCATTTCGGCCCTGCCCATCCTGGAGGAGTAGGGCTAAGATCTGAGGACAGTCACCCTCCTGCCTGCCCCTCGCCAGGCTCCCTCGGCTGGCTTGCCCTCTCCTGGGGTCTCGGGCAGCGGGCCAAGGTCGTGCAGGAAAGGGTTTGGGGAGTGGACATGGGCGGGGGCTGGGCTGGGACTCTGCGAGCTACGTTTCCCCAGCCCAGCCCAACGGTGGAGGACCGGGGCCCCTCTCCCCAACGCACCTGCTCCTGGATAAGCTGTAGCAGCGAGCTCCTGTCCATAGAGCTGGGCCGGGCCGGGGGCCGGGGTCTACGGCCGTAGCCGGGAGGGGCTGCTCTGCGGAAGACTCCGCTCCGCCCCGGCCCGTGCGCTCCGCCTGGCGCCGCGTCACCGAGCCGCTCGCCTCCGCCACACGCGTGGCCGGAACACGCGCGTTCCCTGCACGCGGACGCGCTCTCGGATAGGGACAGCCGGGCCAGCGCCCGGGTGCCCCTTGTTTGCTCACCGTATGCGGGTTCCTCCAAACCCACCCCCGCCCTGGCAGAGCATCTGCTGCGAGGCTGCAGCTGCCCCTCCTACGGGGACAGCAGCTGGGAAACAGCCACAGGCGGCATCCAAGCTCCTCTTGCGCACCCCTCTTCTCCCGGAGTTGGGATCCCGGCGCCCACGTCACCTCCTTCGGGAAGCCTACCTAGACCACCCCAGTGCCTGTGATTCCCCAAGCCGGAGCTCACTGAACGCGCCTGCCTGCCAAACACGCTAGTCCAACCGCAGTTGGGCAGCAAAAAGGCTCCAGGGACCCACCGATGGGCACCAAGGCCAAAGGACAATTAGCCAAAGTTGAAGGAGGTTCCTGTATGCTCTTTCCAGACCAATTCCCAGCACACACCTGAGCTGGAGGTCTGTCAGGGCTCCTGCAGCCATTATGTTTGACGGTGAC
This sequence comes from Saccopteryx leptura, assembly GCF_036850995.1. Lineage (NCBI taxonomy): Eukaryota > Metazoa > Chordata > Mammalia > Chiroptera > Emballonuridae > Saccopteryx > Saccopteryx leptura. The sequence continues at coordinate 214,944,071 of NC_089506.1, forward strand.
AAGGGAGCCTCCAGCCCCAGTAGGGTACTGGGGAGCCAAGGCACACATGTGGATATTGGGCAGATCCCCCAAACAAGGCTACAGATAGACAGGAAGGGGCCGTGTTTCCTGGGGAGAGCAGATAAGACCCCTCCAGCACTGAGATTACAAACCAGCCATGTGTAACCACAACCCCTTCAAGGGGCACTCAAAACCCCAACGCCATGAGTTAACAGTCCTCGCAGCTGGGCCTCAGGATAGAGGCCCAACAAGCCAGAACTGCACCTCAGCAGCCGGGAGGATGGTGGAATGATGAAGGTACAACTTCAAGTTTGACCCCAGCCTAACCAGTGGTGGTGCAGTGGATACAGCCTCAGCCTAGAACACCCAAGTCCCAGGTTCAACGGCTTGAAATCACTGGCTTGAGTGCGGGATCATGGACATGATCCCAAGGTTGCTGGCTTGAGCAAGGGATCACTGGTTCAATTGTGTTGTCCCCCCACCCCATCAAGGCAGTATAAGAAGCAATCAGTGAACAACTAAAGTGACACAACTACAAGTCAATGCTTCTCATCTCTCTAAAAAAAAATACAAAATAGAGTCTGACCCCCAGATCCTTCTAGGCCAGGCCTCGAACATCCCTACAGAACAGGTAGCAGCCCCAACTCCATGGAACAGCACTCCAGGTCTCTGGACGAGACCCTGGTATAGAAGGAGCCGTCTGAGGGGTACCTTTCTGGGTAGCAGGTTCTTCTACCTAGTCCTGCCATGGGCTCTCTGTTCCAGGCCACAGAACACTGGCCAAGTAAGCATTTGGAACAGGTGTTGAAACATAATCCCAAGTATGGCCCCCTCCTCACTAAGAGTCAGTGAGTGACAGAGACCTCTGGTCTGAGTGTGAGGAAAAACAGCTTCCCCAAAACAGGAGCTACTTTGCACACCAGAAGCAGGACATTTTATCACAAGCCAGTCCCAACTCAGAATCCCAGATCCTCCCCACAGCTCAGGCAGGCTGCTGGGATGGATGCTGAGGTTGGGTAGGAGGCAGGCCAGGAGGACCTTGGGTATCAGGCTCCCTCAGGAAAGCCTGGACCTCGGCAGGCGTCCCCAAACTGCGGGCCGCATGCAGCCCCCTGAGGCCATTTATCCGGCCCCCCACTGCACTTCCGGAAGGGCTACCTCTTTCATTGGTGGTCAGTGAGAGGAGCACTGTATGTGGCGGCCCTCCAACGGTCTGAGGGACAGTGAACTGGCCCTCTGTGTAAAAAGTTTGGGGACTCACACTGCAGCTGAGACACAACAACCTCATGTGGGCTTGTGTGAGGTCTCAGGCTCCGAGGGGAAGCACGGGAGGGTCAGCAGTGAAGTTTCTAGGCCACACCAAGACAAAGGACATATCCAACAAAAGCCACCTTCAGAAAGTCGAGTCCAAGGTGAAAAAGATACTGAATTTTAATCAGAAAACCAAAACTCATCTTCCATGAGAGAGGTGCAGCCCCCCGGACCAGTCTTCCAATGGTGGGGAGAGGAAGCAGCACAGTGATCCGGCCACTTTCTTCCCTTCACTTCCTGCCTTTGGCCCAAAGATCTGCCCTCGGTCCTTCATTCCCACTGGTGCTTGGGACCAGGAAAGGGCGGAGCCCTGAGAATTCAGGTCTGGGATCACAGGCTCTCTCACCCATACCCAGTGTCTCAGACAATGCCCACAAAGGCGGGTGATGCTGGGTAGGACCCAGGCTGGCAGGACCTGGGGCCCATCCTTGGGGCAGTGGGCAGGCTGCCCTCAGGAGCAAAGTTTAGACAGAAGGAAGCTCCACTAAGTGGGTGGCCGGACAACACCCCAGTACCCTGAGATCAGAATGCAGGGCACCGGGGCCTCATCGGCTCCTCACCAGGACCCTGTAGAGTGAGAAGCTGAGGACAGCAGCAACAGCAGCCCCAACAGCCCCCAATGTCACCCGGAGCCAGAAGGAGGTGGTATGCAGCTCCCCATGGACCAGGTACCTGCAGGAGAGAGAGGCTGGCTAGAGACACCTTCCGGGTGCCGCCCAGATGCTTGCTGTTGTACCTCCCTCAGCCCCCTTCTCCTGCAGTCACAGAGCTCCAGAGAGCAGCAACTTGTCAGTATCAAACACAGCAGCACTCCCAGACCAGGGGCAGCTGGTGAGACCGAGCCCCAAAGGGCCTGCAGGGCATCAGCACCAGACCAAGGCGCACCCTGCACCCAACTCCAATCCTGATGCTCTCCCACCACAGGGACTGTGACTTTGACACTGATACCCACGGGAAGGTGGCCATGGTAGCAAGCTGGGTGAAGATGGCTGTGCTGGGCTCTCCTGGGCCGGCACAGGAGAATGGGGTCGGGGCAGGCAACCGGTGCCTGCGGCAGAACTCGGCTGGAGAAAGGCCAGGCGGTGAGACACCTTCAGCCAAGTCAGCCTTCGAGGAGACGAAGAGGCAGGGGGTTTGCCCATCCATATAATGGCGCTGCAAGGGGAGTGGTCACGTGAGGCAGTCCTGGGGCAGGCATGGTAAGGGTGCTGGAGGACCCCCACCCACAGCCATGCTGTACACAGGACCCTGATAGGTGGGGGCTTGCCTTGTAGACACTGGTGCAGATTGCAAAGGACCGGTGGTCACTACCATCAAACATCAAACAGGCGACGTCACAGGCAGCATCAGGTGAGGTGGACAGCAGGCTATCTGCATCTACCTCACACAGCTAGACAGAGAGTAGCCTCACGGGGAGGCAGGGGGCTTAGTTCCCCAGGCCACATTGGGACGGCAGTGCCTGAGTGCATCTGGGCCTATCACAGGGGCCTCCCCAACCCCAACACTCACTATCAGGTATTTCTCCTGCCCGTTGACCTGCACTGTGTCAATGGCATAGCTGGCAGGCACCTTGTGGTACTCCTCGGCGTCCTGATGCTGAGGAGAGAGGTACCTGAAGCCTGCTGGCCCTGATGCTCCCCAGAGCGCTTACCCCCACTGAGGTCCCCTCACCCGGTATGATGCTCACCCCGAGGCCATGGCCAAGGAAGGCCTGTAGGAAGGCAGACTTGCCCACTCTGCGGGCCCCTACCACCTTGCACAGGAGGACATTCCTTTGTGTCTGTCCCTTCTCCTGGTCCAGCCTCTTCTCACGAGTGACTGTGGGAGGATGGAGGAGACAAACGAGAGTGAGGAGCTGCCAGAAAGGAGCTGGGCCAGGCCACTGTGAGAGTGGGCACCCACCTGTGATGGCATGGGCCTGGGAGTCCTGCTTGCAGAGGGTGGGGTAGCCCAGGTAGCCAAGATGCTCCAGGCAGTGCTGGACATCTAGGTAAGTCACCAGGCTGGAGCACGAGGGAGGGAACAGGAGCATCGTGAGGAGGCGGCACTGTTTGGTGGGTGGGGGCAGAGGGGGCTGCACTTACGTCCACTGGCAGAGGTACCCATGCAGGGTCAACCGGCCTGCTTCAGTTCGGACCTCTCGCAGGAGCTGAGGGCCCCAGGGGGCGGCTGGAAACACACTGAACAGCTCCTGCAGCTCCACCAGGGAGAGGGCACCGTCATGGTCCTGCAGGCAGAGGGGCATGGTGACGCTGGCTGGGAGCCAGGAGAGGAAAGCAGGACAGGAGCAGAGCAGGGTGACTGCGCCCTCACCTGGTCATGCTTCTCAAACACTCTCTGCACAAACTGGTAGCCAAAGTGGTTGAGCTCGGTGCTGCAGCCAGCGGGCACATGGAGCCTGTGGGGTTGCCATGGGTTCCCCCGTGCTCAGCACACCTCCTGTCTGCACAGCTGGACCCTCCCTGCGAGCCACACTGCGCCCCCGAGGCTCCTGCACCCTCTCCCTTGGCTGAGCACCACAGCAGAAAGCAGGCCGAGATGTGGCTGGGGCCGCCTGCTCAGCACAAGTCCCAGTCTACCTGCCCACAGCAGGGTGCTCCTCCACAGCCATCCTCTGCCTGAGCAAGGGCTCCCACCCCACCCCGGCACCATCAGACCCTGGGAGCCCCACCCACCACTCACGGGGGGAAGAGGTAGTCGGTGGACAGCTCGAGAGTGTCACTGTAGCCAAAGCGCCGAAGGATGGTCCACGTGGTCTCGTGGCGGCCGCGCTGGATGAAAAGCATGTTCAGGAAGAGGAAGCCTGTTCAGAAAGGTGCAGAGAAGGAAGCACTGGGTATTGGCTGAGCCATTCCCCAAACCAGGGGACAGAGAGGGGGTCAGGCCTCACCATCCAGTGTCAGCCGGTCATCCCGCACACCTCCTGCCACGTGCTTGCGCACCACCATCTTTACATCTTCCAGGGCCTGTGGGGCCAGGGGATGCCCGAAACAGGTTTTCTGCCTCCGAGAAAAAGTTGCTGTTAGCCAGATGCACCATTGACTGCTTGGCCTGGTCATTAATAACATGGAGCCCGGATGGAGCCCAAGAAGGATGGGCCCCACCAAGAGGGGAATGGGGCCCCACCTGGAATGCGTTGAGCTCCTCATCACTGAGTGCCTGGTCCACATCCTGGTCTGACAGCCTGAAGATGCGCGTGAGGGCCTGCGTGCACGCAGGCCTGAGCTGTGGGGACAGGCAGCTCAGCACGTGCCCCTACTCCCCCCTGCTAGCCACCCCACCCACGCCAGCTGCTCACCTGCTTGGTCTCAGGGTCATAGAGGGGAGCTGTGGGGTGCAGCACGGCCTTTTGTGCATAGTAGAACAGCTCTGAGATGTTTCTCAAGTTCTTGGCTGAGCACTGGGAGCCACCAGGACAGACTCAGAGAGGTGCCCGATGCCAGGGAATTCAAACGGGTCCCCACAAAGACGTAGGCACAGGTAATCAGCAGCCCCCTCCCTAAGGATGCCCTCAACAAAACAGCTTGCCTGACCCAAGGTCCTGGCCCTGCCCCTTCTCTTCTCCACCCGTTCCCCCTACCTGGCCCTGCCATGCGTGCCTACTCACCTCCACACAGGTCTCGATCTCAGGGAACTGGCTCATGATGGGCAGAACAGCCTCCATGGAGCTCCCTGGCCGCAGGTCTGACTTGTTGCCCACCAGGATGATGGGGACTCTGGGGAGAGGCCCATGGTCATCAGGGACAAGACAGCTAGAGGAGAATGGTCCCCCTGGGCTCTCCCCATTACCTGGGCCCCTTCTCAGTCCCTCCATTCACCAGTGGGATCCATTTGGTTCGAATCTGAAAGGCAAGGCCTGGCATGAAGCGAGAGGCTGCCCAGACAGCTCCCAGATGGAACGTGTGCCTAGCCCAAGGGAGATGGGGGGCAGGCTAGGCCTACTGAAGGCCAAAGTCCCAGCCACTGGGAACAGGTGGAGTGTGCAGCTGACAGGTGTGGCTTCACCTGACCCTAGCAGTTCCCAAACACCCCCAAGGGACCTGAGGTCAACAGCCCCTTCTGTAAGTGTAAGTGGTTTAGACTCGTGACTGTCCACACTGTCTGCAGGGAAATAGCATCACAGGGGGCTTGATGGGGAAGCTGTGGGGTCCTGACCACAAGCTCCCCAGCACCCAGGGTGGCTCCGGGAGGTTCCCTGAAGCACTCGTTAGAGATGGGGCTGGCCATGGGTGTAAGTCACCCCAGAGCCAGCATCCGCTGGGCATCCACCTGGGGTCCATGTGGAGGACAGGCCGATGACCAAGGTGGGTGATAGCAGGAGGGACTCAAAACAAACAGGCACTCTCTTGCTCACCTTCTCGATGGTGGCCTCCTCAGACACGTCGTACACCACACATACCACGTTTGCCTGTGGGGAAGCATACATGGTACAGCATGACCAGAGACTCACTGTCCATGCTGCCCCAGCACTCACAGGCGGGACAGGGCACGGATCAGAGGCCCAGGGACAGAGGGAGCCATCCTTTACCGGTACTCCTCAGCCAGTGCTCCCTGACCCTGTCACTGGGACTGGGGGGCTGCTGTGCTAAACTCAGACAAGCCCTTCCTGCTCGTTTCCAGGCCCCAGTGCTGCAACTTGGGTCAGTGAGTCCCCTGAAGGGCTCAGGGCGGACACAGCCACCCCCTAAACTTGGCACTCCGCTTTGGCCTTGGCCCTTCACTCCTGTGTCACTATGGGCAGAAAAGGTGACAAGGACAACACAAGGAGTAATGACAACAAGAAGACTGTTCCTCAGGAGCTGTGGCCTCAGTCCTTGCCCAGTGGCACCCCTACGGCACAGAAGCTGCACAGGGAGAAGGCAAGGCTATAGGGGCAACTTCCTAACAGGATCTTGACCCAAATGCATGTCCTCCTGACAGGAGACAAACAAAGGGCTGTTCGGCCTGCAGCCCTGGTCACAGCACCACAGCTCAAACACCCAGGACAATGGATTGCACTACAAAGTGGGGGGTAGGTGGCTGGGGACAAAACTGCTTAAGGAATCACTTTGAAGGACAATGACATCTGTCCCCCAATATCTGCTGAAAAAGCGAATGTGGGTAGGAGAGGCATGGTCCCTTTCCTCCCCAACTCCATACTGAGAAATCATGGAAGAATTAGGCTGCAGACACCCTGAGCACCTTAATCCAATCCCTCGGAGAGACAAGCCCATCAGGCCTAGGCAGCAGCCCACCAGGGCCTGGGCCCTGAACCAATCCCTTCTTGCTTTCCTGGAACCCTCTTCCTGAGCCCCCAGAACACACTGTACCTTGTGGATCTCGTCCTGGAGCTCCTCCACCGTCTGCTCGGCTTCTGGACGGAAGAAGAGATGGCACTGCGAGACCTTCTGCCCAAAATGCAGCTTCCGGGCAGAACCCTGGGGTGGAGTCGGGTGGGGCGAGTGGAGGAGGGGCTCTACCTGAGGAATCTACGATGTGAGTGGGCACCTTCTCTGGGGTGACGTCCGCAGGAATGGTGATCTCTTCTGCCCGGGGCGGGACCTGAAGCATATTGGCGTAAGGGTGGCCCAGGGACAGAGGGAGGTACTCCCTGGGGCCTCAGTCCCCTCCTCTGCACGACCATCCTCACCTCTTCAGGGAACTCCTCGCCCACCAGCGACATGATCAGAGACGTCTTCCCCACCTGGGCTGCGCGGGATAGCGCGGTCAGGGCAAGACCAAGGTCGCGGCGCCCCCATAAGACCGGCCCGACCCCGATTCCCGCCCAGCCCCGGCCCCCGCGCCTACCCTCGCCCAGCAGCAGGATGCGGACGTCCCGCTTCATGGCAGCCCACCGTAGCTGCAGCCCAACACTAGTCTCAGCCTCTCCTCCGGCCGGAGGCGAATTAAGCTCTTCTGCCCACACTTTCCTGCTCTCCTCGAGCCGCACTTCCGGCCCCGCCCACACGGCCTCACTAGCGAGCCGGGCGGGCCAGAGCGGCCGGGCAGCGGCGCCTCCCTGTGGGCGCGCCGGGCACTGCGGGCACTGCGGACGTTGTGCCGGACACAGGGGTGGGGCCTGTGCCTCAGGTGCCGCCCAGCCCCAGAGACTTCCCGCTGGACGATGACCGGCCCACTCCAGATCAGGTAAATCTTTCAAGTGGACAGGCCAAAGCCTCAGTTCTTGCAGGGAGCAGGAGGTCTGGGGCTTGGGCAGAGGCTGAGCTCAAGACAAGCGGGAGAGCCAGGCCCAGGGCAGGAGTCTGCAGTGACCAGTAACAATGCTACAACGCAATGCCCACGTTTATTTCAACTGTACAGGTAGAAACACAGGAAAGCACTCAGGTGCTAACAAGCACTTTACACATGCTCAGAGTCTTGATTCAAACACAGAGTCCTGAGCCCCTCCAGTGTGACGGGGCTGAGCCTGCCCAGCCATCCTAGCCCGGAATGAGCTTCTCCACTAACCCAACTTCTCAGCAGAGCCTCTGCCCAGACCAGGTGCCCAGTGTGACCAGCAGGACACATCTGACCCCAGTGCCCCACTGTGGCTCAGCAGTCTGTGACCTCCCACACTAGGATCTCGTTGTGGGCCGCTGTGAAGAGCAGGCTGGCAGACGGGGCAAACCTACAGAGCTGAACACAGTCGTCGTGGCCAGCAAAGTCCTGCGCGGCCCCCGACACACAGTCCACCAGCCTCAGCACACGCTCTGCAGGAAAACAGTATAGGGTGGGCCCTGTGCCCATGTCTGTAGCTCCAGGGCCCAGGAGGATCCAACCCACACTGGCTGTCTGCAGCTGGACGCTGGTGAAGCACAGAGGACCTGTGCTGAATGGCCTATGTCTCCGCACTTGCGGCCACCTGCCACTGGGACTGGGGCAGCGGAGTCAAGGACAAGCCTATCGTCGTCAGGGTATATCTAACAGCAGGCGGCTTCTAAGGTTCCAAGCTGGGCCACCTCTATTCAGTGCTGGGTGCTATACTCAGCACCCCACTTAAGACATGGGGAACCCAGATACAGATGTGAGGAGCATGTCTCAGTGTGGGGGCACGGGTACGTCCACTCAGTCCCACTCAAGACAGGCTGAGTCTGTGCCCACCAGTACTCACCAGCAAAGCCGATGGCCATGAGGCGGGCCCTGGGGGACAGACTCAGGGACACAGCAAAGAAAGGCAGCGGGATCTTCTCCACCACCTGCGGGCAGCAAGCGTAAGGCACTGGTCAGGGGTTGCCACGGCCCAGGACCCCCTCCCAGAGTCCCAGAGGGCATGCGCGTACCTGCTTCTGGCAAAGGCTGTAGAAGACCACCTCCGGATGTGGGCCGAGGCCTGCCCACACCACCAGGGCCCTATCCCAGGGGCAGAAGGCAGCGAGGGAAGGCGGAGGGCAGTCTGGAGCCTACGGAAAGGCACAGCATGCTGTGGCGGGGTGGGCAGACACCATCCCCCCCTGAGGTGCCACCGAGACCCTCACCTCCGTGAGGGTGGGTGCTGGGAAACTCAGCCAGTCCACGAGCTCACAGCAGTTCTGCAGCCAGTCAGAGGCCCAGATGCTGACCCGCTGGTCTCTGCTGGCAGCCAACCACAAGTCTGGGCCCTCTACTCCAAAATCTACATACTGGGGAGGTAAGGGCAGGTGGGTACCTCCTGCCCCACTCTGCCCAAGCCCCCTCCCTGCCAGTACCCCTGAGATAGGACCCTGATGGCTCATGAGGCCACTTCACCTCCTTGCTTGTGCTCTGGATGGAAGAGATGGGAGCGCCTTGGTGGTCCCTCAGTACATGGAAGGTCATCCCCGTGCAGCAGCGGCTCACAGCCACAAGCCCATCCTTGTCTCCAGAAATGATGGTCTGACCTGGGTGTGGCAGGGGCCACTGTTACCTTGTGAACCCCCAGCCCAAAGGTATGACCTGGGCGTGGCAGGGGCCATACCATCACCCATGAGTCCCGCTCACCGTCAACAGAGAAGGCAATGGCTGTCAGTGCGGCCACGTGTGGCTGCATCTTGAGCTCCATTGCGATTCGGGAGATGCTGAAGACACGCAGCGTGCCATCGCTGTAACCTGCCGCCATGCGCTGCTGTTCTGGGAGCCTGCAGGATGGGGGGCTCCAAGCCAGGCAGAGGCAGCTCTGGGGAGTCCCAGTAGAGAAACATCAGTGCTCCCCTAGGGAGCAAGATACGGTCCCAAGGCCAAGGCCGAGGTCAGACACTAAGGCTGAAGGGAGGGTGGATGGGCAAGGCCCCAGCCCGAGCACACAACCCCAGCCCCTGGTGCCCTGAGTACCTGGTTCAGCACCTGGAACTGAATCACCAGCTCCATGCTGGCTAAGGACCACACCCTCACACTCCCATCATCTCCACACGTGGCACAGTGGGATTCACTGGGGCTGAACACCACCTCGTTCACCTGTGGGTAGCCAGCCAGCCCTACCTGAAACCCCGTGGTCCTCGGGCAGAGAGAGGACACAGTGGGGCCAGGTCATTCCTATGACAGCATGTTTCCCTCCCAAGCCCGCCAGGCCATGGCCACCTTCACGTGGACTGCTCCCTCCCGAGTGCCCCACACAAGCCCCGGGTGGAATTCAAATGGCAAGGAACCCATCGGCTATTGAACCGGACTGTCCTCTCACTGGGACTCGAGAGAAGTGCTCTGGAAGAACCTAAAACATGGTGATGGGCCACATCCCCAGAGGGCTACAGACTACAGGTAAAGGAAGCGCGAAACACTTCGGACCATTCCAGGGACCTCAGCACCGGGGGTGGCGGTGTGACTTCCTGAGATCGTCAAGTGGGCATCAAGGGAGAAAACAGGCCCGTGACTACTGAGAACCAGGATTTCTGGTGTGGGAAAAAGGGGATACAGTCGCCATACGCCAGTGAGATGAAATAAAACAGCCTAGTCCTGCATTTAAGCTTCAGATGGAAGTATGAACTCACAATATATTTTATCTTTAAAAATAATAATTTAGCCTGACCAGGCAGTGGCGCAGTGGCTAGAGCGTCGGACTGGGATGCAGAAGGAACCAAGTTCGAGACCCCGAGGTCACCAGCTTGAGCGCGGGCTCATCTGGTTTGAGCGGAGCTCACCAGCTTGGGCCCAAGGTTGCTGGCTCAAGCAAGGGGTTGCTCGGTCTGCTGAAGGCCCGCGGTCAAGGCACATATGAGAAAGCAATCAATGAACACTAAGGTGTTGCAACGCACAACAAAAAACTAATGATTGATGCTTCTCATCTCTCTGTTCCTATCTGTCTGTCCCTGTCTATCCCTCTCTCTGACTCTGTCAAAAAATAAATAAATAAAAATTAATAATAATAATAATTTAGCTCTTTCCAGCTGAGAAGCAATGGGCCCCTCTGGGAAGAAACAGCCAAGTCCAGTCCTGGAGGGAGCCACAGAGAGAGAGCCTGATGCCCTGCCATTCTACATGAGAGGAAAATCGCCAGTGAGCATCAGCGTAGGACCCAAATGCTGCTACCCTGATAGATGAACGAACACAATGCGTTCTGTCTGTGCCATGGAACAGCATTTGACAATACAAAGGAGTAAGGCACTGACACAGTACAGCACAGATGAAACCTGAGAACATGATTGATGCTCAGAGAGAAGCCAGACAGAGGACCATTCCATTTATGTGTGTGATTCCATTTTATAGGGAGTCCAGAACAGATAAATCCATAGTTACTGCTTGTTCAGGAGTGGGAGGTAAGTGCTCACTGGGTATGGGCTTTCCTTTCGGATGATGAAAATGCTCTACAGTGGGCTGTGCTGATAGCTGTACAATTCTGTGAATATATTGAAAGCCACTGACTTGAAGTCGCTGAAGAATATGGCATGTGAATTATACCTCAATATAAGACTGTTACCAAGAAACAAAAAAATATATATATAATCCTTACTCCTCTCAAATTTATTTGATGGCTACGATTACCTCCAAAAAAGTAAATACAGGTTCAAGAAAGAAAAAAGGACTCGGTAGTCAATTCAAAGGCCCTGTCACTGGCTGAAACCAGGGCTCTGTGAGCAGTGACCGGGGCAGACCTGGCCTACACGTATACCCGAGCATCTCTTAAGACCTGAAAAGTAAACACACTGGTTGTTATTGGCAGAACCAACCCAGTGCTTGGAAGCCTGGTCCACGAGGGAGAGAACCAGCTACCATGCTGCTCCTGTCCAGGCTTTGCCTCAGAAAATCCAACGCTCACGAGGCCAGTACCATGCTGCTCCTGTCCAGGCTTTGCCTCAGAAAATCCAACGCTCACGAGGCCAGTACCATGCTGCTCCTGTCCAGGCTTTGCCTCAGAAAATCCAACGCTCACGAGGTCAGTACCATGCTGCTCCTGTCCAGGCTTTGCCTCAGAAAATCCAACGCTCACGAGGTCAGTACCATGCTGCTCCTGTCCAGGCTTTGCCTCAGAAAATCCAACGCTCACGAGGCCAGCTCTGCCTCCTGGAGAACAGACTCCTGCCACCTGCAATTCCACCAGCGTGGTGGGCCCCTCGGGACAAGGGCAGCGCAGAAAGGCAAGCAGCTCCCGTGTGCTTCCCGGCGGGAGACATAGTTCACACAAGGAGCTGCGGACCGACTGGCAGGACCAGATTCTGGCCCCGCCTCCAGACTCTCGAACCCCAGAGAACATGGGAGCAGGAAGGCAGGCCCCACCCTGGTCTGTGGGAGGCTCAGGGGTGGATGACCTGGTTTCTTTGCCAAGGGAGAAAAAGCAACAGAGCAAAGAAGGACCAAAAAGAAGCCAGGGTGGGGTGCTGACACGAGTGGACACTGTGGACTATGTCAACACAAGATGAGTGTGAGGTTCTGAGTATGCGGAGTCCTTATCCTGAGAACCTCAAATATTTACACGTGGAACAATCCCATTGCTGGGCCTGACTCAACCATGACACATGGGGGCGGGAGACACAACAGAGAGCGCCAGGCAGGATACGGGGCTCCCGGCAACTGCCTGTGTCCAGGACGGAAGCCCCCAGGACATCTTTGACAGAGAGCTGGTGGCCCGGCAGCCTCACCTTGCTTCTGTGGCCACTGATGAGGCGGGTACTGGTGCCCTCGGCCCAGCTGACGTACCAGAGCGTGCCTGCTGTGGTGCCCACCACGCCCATGTCCATGCTGTCGTGGAAGACGGCACTCACGATGGCCCCATCCAGGGTCAGCTCGCGCTCCATGAACACGGAGCTAGACCTGGAGGGGGGTGGTCAGTGGGTCCCAAGAGTGGCAGCAACAAGGGACCAGAGGACCCGGGGCTTCTGGGGTGCATCCATGTTCCTGAGCCCTGGCCTCACCCAAGCACGATCCCACAGAAGGCAGGCCCAGCTGGAGACAGCATGCCGGAGTGCGGCCCCGGTCAAGGCCACCAGCACCACGCGGAGGCTCACCTGGCTCCCGAGCGCGTGCGCCTCAGCTCTGGCACAGCGCCCACGGCCCATAGGCGCAGGCGCCTCGTGTTGCTGCCGCTGACCAGCCGTGACCCTGAGCACAGCAGCACTCCTAGGAAGCAGGTGGCAGCGTGAGCTGCTTCCCTAGATCCCGGGGACTCCAGATAGGGCCCTAATGCCCCAACTGGGGCCGACCCCCTAGCTGGGAGGGGTGTCAGGGACTACTCAGGCACCCACCGATTTCACCTTCATCCGCCTCCCAGGCCAGGAAGCAACGGCGGGCACGCGTGTCCCAGACGCAGACCTGGCCGGCATTGGAGCCGCAGTACAGCAGGGGTGCAGCCCCATAGCACAGCGATGTCAGCTCGCCCGCACCCACAGCCTTGGGGATGGGCTCTCGGTGTGCCTGGAGGGACACAGGGCAGTGTGGGTCAGTGACACTCCAGGACCCAGCCAGACCTCATCCTCCTAAACCGTCCCTGAACCCTGGCACCTGGAGGCTGACGTCAGCCCCGTGCTGCTGCAGGAAGCACAAGGTGAGGGCGCCCTGGCCCACGCAGGCGAGCTCAGCAGCGGCCCAGGGGCTGAAGGCCAGGCCGTGCACCGGCTCCGGGAGGTGGGTAAAGGAAACAACTTCGCAGGTGGCCATGCTCCACAGGGCCAGGATTCGGTCACCATAGTCCCCTGGGGAGACACATGGTAGTCACATCAGGCAGGGGAGTCCAGAGGCCACCACCCTCTGCCCCCACTCTCCCCCCAGCTGACCCAGTGTGACGAGGAGCCTGTCATCCCGGGAGAAGGCCAGGGCTTGTACAGCAGTGCGGTGGGGAGACAGGAGCTGCTGGCAGGAGCCCCCGGGCACGTCCCAGAGGCGGACCTGGCAGCAGGAGGCGGTGCCTGCACATCCCGCAGAGGCCAGGACCTGGGGGGCCGGGGGAGGGTTTGGTCAGTGGGGTGGGGCAGTCTAAGGGCCCAGCCTGGCTCTGGGGGGACGGGAGACCAGAACAGAATCCCCTGGGCTGCTCTGGAGCCCCCCCCAGGAGGAACACCGGGATGCGCGACACGTCCCCGGATGCAGAACGAGCACCTGGGCATCGTGGCTGAGAGCCAGTGTGGAGATCTCCGTGGAGTGGCCGAGCCAGTGCTGTTGGACGCCGGAGTGCAGGTCCTCCACCACCACCAGGCAGCCGCACGTGTAGGCAAAGAAGCCTGCAGACAGGGAGGGTCATCCTGCCTGCCAGTTTCAACAGCCAAGGGGATCATGCTAAGCCCTCTGGGAAAATGCTCCGAGGTAGCACAGGGAACATGGGCCAGAGTTACAGGTGTGACAGGGAAATGCCACCTCTTATCTCAAACCACCATCCCAGCCAACATTTACTTGCCCTCCTGGGGCCTGGGGGTGGACAGAGCTGGGCCCAGCCCTGCCCTGCCCTGCCCTGCCCCTCCTGGGCGGGGAGCCAGGGTGGACAGCGGCCCCTACCTGTGTCTGGCCTCCAGATCACGTTGGCCCGTCCGTTCCCGTTGTAGCCCACAACAGCCTTCAGGTGCAGCCACTTGCCCTCGGCAGGGGGAGAGGAGACCTTCTGTGAGGAAGTGGTCCCAGGACGTTGGTGTACGGCACAGTAGCCAGCCAACCTCTCCCCCAGCCCGCCACCACCAGCTCAGGCTGTGACCCACCAGGCTGGAGCCTGGAACAGAGTGGGGAGGTACAAGCTCCCAGGATGGGACAAACGGCAAGAGGGTGGGCCCAAAAGCTTGCACACAGGAGGCCAAGCAAGGACAGGAGCTGGGGCTGCAGACAGGGAGGCAGCAGTGGGAGGTGTGGGGGGTCCCTGGCGTCCAGAATGACCAGGCCAAGGCAGCAAGATCCAGGGGGCTCTCAGAGACAGGGTACTTGAGGAGGTGGGCGGGAGCCAGGACCTCTGGGTGGAGACAGTGGGTTCAGCAGGACACTGCCCAGGTCATGAGTGTCAGTGACAGTGGGAGCATAGTACAGGGTGGAAGGGCACCTGCGAGGTGACGAACGTCAAGGCCTGGACTGCCATCAGCTTTGGGAGCAGCCCCAGGGACACCCCAGGGAACCCGTGTATTAGGTAATGCTCCCAGAAACCACAGGGCTGTGCCACCCTCACCCCTGAGCACCCCCTACGGCAGAGGCGGTGAGGATCCCACCCCAGCCAACCTTGGCCGTCACGGAGGCCTTATAGCGTGCTATGAAGTGTGTGTAAGAGTCTGGGCGGGCAGTGGGCTGGGTCTTGGTTCTCCTGGTGCCCTGGGCACCTGACAGAAAAGAAAAAAGCCACAGAAAGTCAAGCTACACAAAACCATTGAAACCCCTCCCTCACACAGTCACCCCCTCCTGGCTGGACAAGAAAGTCCATGACCCAGGAGATGCCCGGTCAGAGTGCAGGTGAGCCACACCCCACCGCCCGGCCTCCAGGGACCGCAGGCTCCTTCACTCGCCAATTAAGTGACCAGGCCTGATCTCACGGGGTGACCCCAATCTGGGACCCATGGGCACCTGAATTTGGGCCAAGCCTGGTCATGAGTATTCCCGCCCTACACTCTTACTGGGCTGACCATGGGGGTGGGGCAGCATGTCGAGGCCCCAGGGGCCCCCTGCAGTACCCCGGGCCCCATCTCCAGCCCCGTCTCCAGCCCCACAGGCCTCCTTCTGCACCAGCACGGGCGGGCCTGAGGCCTGGCACAGCCTCCTGGGGCCATGGCTCTCCTCAGAGGGTCCTTCTTCATCTGACACGAAGAAAGTGCCTGGAGAGGTGGAGGGCAGTGAGAGGAGGGCACAGAGCCCCCTCAAGCCCTGCCCTTCCCCACAGTCCTGGAGCAGCACCAGAGCCCACCAGATGGGAGCCGTGTGACCATGCCCTCCCGGGTGCTCTGGGATCCTTGCCCTTACCATCACCTTCACTTGAGGGCCCAGCACAGGTGCTCGGCTGGGGTGGGGCTGCCTGGGACGGCACAGGCCCCTGCTGCTGGGGGAGCCCGCTGGCCCCAGACACCGCACCCTCCAGACCCTCCAGCTGTCCTGCATTCGGGCCTGGGGACGGAAGGAGCTAGGCTGCGCTCAGGGTCTGAGGAAGGCGGAGCGCAGAGGGGAGGAACCCCATGTCCTCCCCCGTCCTCCCATGCCCTGGAGCCACCCGGACAGGGAGCCGCAGCCTGCCACTCCCAGGGGCTACAGTGCCAGCATCGGATGTCACCACAGACCTTCCATCATGGGGGCACACTCACCAGCCTCAGAGGTCGGGGGGGCCCCAGGTGCATCTTGGACGCTGCAGAGGCAACAGGAGAGGGTGTTGGGTGGGGAAGATGCAGCAGGAGGCTTGACAGACACAAGTTAAGGGCACCTGCCTTCCCGGGGGCGACTTCTCCGGGGAGGTCAGGATGTCCCAGAGGAAGATGGCATCACCCACGCTGAGGAGATGCTGCTGGTCAGGGGTGAAGGCCACAGCCTGCACGGGCTCTGAGTGACCGATGTACACCTGGGGGGCATGCATATCACATCAGAGACCCCAGTGCCCTCCCACACCCAGGTCTGGCCAGACTGGCAGCTGGACAAGAGGTCCTCATGTGGTGGCAGGTCCTGTGGGTCTCCTTCTACTCTCCCTCTCCCCCGCCTGCCTGTGCCCACCTGCGCCCACTGGCTACACACACCTGGCAGCTGGGCTTGGCCTGCGTTAAGTAGTCCCACACTCTGATGGCTCGGTCGGCCGCTGTCAGCAGGAAGCGGACATCCTGGCTGAGAGCCAGGGCGTGGGGGGCCACAGGGTGGACGCCACTCAACTGCAAGACAGCAGTGTCATGGGGGACACGAGCGGAGCACACAGGTCCCTGAACCAGGGCAACAGCCCTTCCTAAAAAACGCGCCTCGAGGACTGGAAGGCAGCCCAGCACCTCCCCCCCACGAGGCACTGGGGATACCAAGGTGGGGGCCGAGGGGAGGCCCAGCCACGGCCACAGCCCTGGACTCACCTCTCGGGCCACGTGGCCTGATGTGCTGTCGAGCACCACAACCTTGCTGGATGACGTGGACACCAGCAGGTTGCTGAGAGGTGCGGGACTGAAGCAGATAGCCACGGCCGAGTCCAGGCGCCTGCTGGCTAGGTCCAGGGTTCTGACGTCAACCCGCAGCAGCTGGGCAAGAACAGCAAATAGCCCCCAGCCACGACCTCTGGGCAGAGCTCACGCCCCCCCAGGCAGGGCACAGGAGGCGGGCAGCTGGGACAACACCCACACCCCTCCCTGAGGCCCACCCTGGGCATACATGTTCTCTGTGCCTCTGAAGTGAGCACGGTCCCCTCTGCCCCCTCGATGCCGTTGTACTCACACAGGGCCACGGAGGGCCCTGCCTCTGCATGCCTCCCACCCTGGCGGAACTCAGGGGAGCCATGTGCAGTCCGCCAGCCAGGCCGGTGCAGGCCCACCCACACTGAACACACAGAAGGCTCTGGCGAACTCACATCTTCCAGTGAGGCTGCATCCCTGACGGTCACCATGTACTTAAAGGGACCCACGAAGGCCAGCAGACGGCCGTCTCCACTGACTGCCAGGCTGCAGGAACTTGGGTGGGCATCCCGGCACACCACGTTAGCTGCCGGAATCACAGGGACAGCTGGTCAGCTAGGTGGGGAGAGGCTGCCCACAGCAGACTCAAAACCTGCCCACAACTGCAGAATCAGCCCAAGGGGCCTGGGTATCAGAGCGCCAAGACACTCGGGGCCCTAGGGACTGTCAGGACCACTGGAGTTCTCCTGGGCCAGGGGTGACCCCAAGTGACCACCCGACTGGCTGTGGGAGGGCAGGCACCCTTGGGTGGGGCCTGGGTGTCTCTGCCAGCCGGGGGCTCAGGCTGTTCACCTCCTTCAGGGCTGGGGCAGGCATAGACCCTCACTGGTGTGTTCTAAAACCACGTCTGCCCCAGGGGTCTCGGAAGCGAGGCCACAGAAGGCAATCTGCTGTCAGCGGACACTAGGCGAGCCCTACCCTCAGTGGAACCTGTGAGGGCAAGGCTGGGAGGCCGGGGTGCGGCCGAGGAAGGCGGCGGGGGGCGGGGCTCTGACCTTCAACACGCAGGACACGGCAGCAGCTGGCAGCACAGTGGTACTGGACCAGAGTGCCCTGGGAGCAGGCACTGAACAGGAGGCTGCCATCGGGGCTGGTGGCCAGGCCGGTGACGGCTCCTTGGTGACACCTGCCCACAAAGGGATGCCCACTGCCTTGGCTCTGCGCTCCATCATCCCTGACCTCCCACGGCTGGGCCTGGTCAAGTCCCCAAGGGGCAGCAGAACAGAGGAGCTTCCAGTAGACAGCCCTCCTCCACTCTGCCCAGCTACCCACACTCTAGGGGACCCCACAGGTTTCCACCACAGGCACCTGTGCGGCTAGGGCCAGTCGGCAGGCACCCACCTGTGTTCCACCAGGGCTTCGGGGGCGTCCAGGCTGAAGGAGCGGATGGCCCCACTGCTGAAGCCGCAAAAGAAGGCTGGCTGCGTGGGGTGGAAGGCGACTGCACAGGGGGCTTCCTCGGGTGACTCAAAGTCGTAGAGCTGGAGAGTGGGGCGCCGTGAGGGTGGGCAGGGTGGGTGCTGGCTGCCAGCTGGCCCGGAGAACCCGAGAGCCAGTCTCTCTTTAGTGCCCTGAACCCGAGGGTCCCCAACACAGGCCACGGGACAAAGCTTTCCCTAGCCCCCCGCCTGCCTGGGCCCTGCCCCCAGGCCTCAGTGTGGCCTGTGCCTCTCCAGTCCTCCCCTCCTGGCCACACTCTACCTGCTGCAGGGTCACCAAATCCCAGATGCGGACGGTGTGGTCCTGGGACACAGTGGCCAGCTGCCCCCGCTTGCACTCGAGGGCAAGGGCCTGCACTGGGGCAGTGTGGGAGCGCACCAGCAGGCTATACTCCCGGGACGGTATGTCCAGAAAGCCCAGGTGGCCAGAGGTGGTGGTGGATAGCACACGCAGGCCATCAGGGCTGAAGCAGACTGAGCTGATGGGGCCCTCGTGCTCTGCAGGCAGGGTGGGTTGGTGACCTCCCAGGCCCTAAGTGGGGCAGGCCAGGCACCAGGGCAGACTGGCCACACCTAGACTGTACCTCCCTCCCAGCCCCCCAGACACAAACCCATTTCCTTCCTGCCCAGAGCCCCGTCTCGCTGTGGACAGGGACAGGCGGCTCCCCCACGGCCACCCACTCCTGGGCTCAGCAATGGTGGACTCCCAGGGTCAGGACACAGCCCGTCGGAGCCCTGGGACTGCCATCCAGTCCAGGACTGGCCCAGGGACGTGGTCCTTCTATGGTGACCGTGATGGTGGAGTGCTGTCTTGTCCCTACCTGCCTCCAGGAGCACAGAGGAGAAGTCCAGGGGCCAGAGGCGCAGGAGGCCGTCCTCCGAGCCTACGGCACACTCAGCCTGGGAGACACCGATGCTGCTGATGGCAACGCCAGGACCTGGGGGGGGGGGGGCAGGCAGCGTCAGCAGAAGCAACAGGGCTGCTCCTCCCACCCAGCAGGGGCCACTCACCCAATCCGAAGCTCTGCTTCTGTGGGAGGGGGCGGCCGGGGGTCTGCGTGGGCAGGAGACGACGAATATACCGCACAGCCATGCGCTGGTGATCAATCTCCAGGATGTGGCCACTACGGCTGCAAACGTAGCTGCCCAGGGAGGCGGCAGGTGAGGGCCAAAGGGGCAGACAGCAGGGCCTGCCCAGTGAGGACAGAAGGGCAGTACTCACAGTGTGCGGCTGTCCTGGGCCTGCCCGAAGGCCAGGTCAGTGAGTTCTAGTGCGTGACGCTCCCCCAGGTCCACAGGGCAGGAGCGCAGGCTCCCACCTCGAAGCCGCCACAGCCGCACATTGCCCCGTCCGCACGACGCCATCCTGCAAAGGGGTATGAGGGTGAGTGCCATCCACTCTCCACAGGGAGACCGAAACTGCTGTGGAAACGGGCCGGGGAGGGGGGACAGGCTCTGTGGTTCGACCCCTATCCAGATAGGAGGCCCAGTTACCTACCTGGCTTCATTAAAAAAGGCAATCTCAAAAGCCTGGATGTCAACGTCAGTGTTCACCTTCGCGAGAATGATGGCCTCACCACCTCGCCCCACCTGGCCAGTGCCCCATGCCACCACCATCTGCAACAAGATCCTGCTAAGGCCCTGCGGCATCGTCTGCCCGGCTGGGCCTCCCCTAGGCTCTTTGCTCCGATGGGAGCCAGCCTGGCACTCGCCTTGGGAGGGTGTGGGGAGGGCGGTCCCCACGGCCCCGAGCGACCTACACTGGCCTAGTCCACCCTGTGCAGACACGTGAGGCTGACACATCCCCAGAAACAAACAGAAAACACCAAACCACAAGAAGCGAGAAGGCCCAGCAGTTAAACACACAAAACCTGGCTGCTCTAGGACTCCAGAACATGCTGCCAAAGAGAGTGAGGTGAGTTACTTATTGGGCTTTTTAAATTTTTACTTACTAACAGGAATACTGATCTGTTCCTATACGTGCCCCGACTGGGGACGGAACTGGCAAGCTCTGTGCTTCAGGACAAAGCTCTAACCAACCAAGCTATGCAGCCAGGGGGAGAGTGAGATGAGTAATTTAAATGTTGACTCCACCCACAAGGGGTATAAGACACCTGCACTGTGTGTGGGCAGGGCGCTTCCTGGCAGAGCCAGGCTAGTCAGGGGAAGGCTGCTTCCTAAGTGAGCTGGACTTGACCCCACCTCCTCAGCCCCGTTACCGTCTTCCCATGGCGGTCCTTGCCAGCACAGCAGAGCAGCGCCCCACTGCGGGAGAAGCTGCGGGGTGGAGAAGACCGTTAGTGTCCCTAGGGCTGGCCCCTCCCCACCTCCGAGGCCCCTCACCCACCTGAGGGAGCAGATGGTGTGCGCAGGGCTCCGGAACAAGGACAGGCAGCCCCTGGTCTGGAAGTCCCAGAGGCGCAGCACGCTGGGGGGCTGTGCCTGGGCTGAGGCGAGCAGCGAGTTGCTCCCGTCCAACGCCAGGGCGGAGACCTGGGGAGGCAGCAGGTTGAGGAAAGCTGTGTGGCCTGTGGACACAAGGACCGCCGGGCCAGGCGGTGCCCACCTTGTCCGTGTGGCCGAGGAAGAAGCTCTGCTCCTGAGTGTCCACGTGCAGGACCACGATGACCGCGTGGCAGGGGTACACGACGGCAGCCCCGTCCTTGGTCCACAGAGCCTGTGCGCGGTGGCAGAGGCCGAGGTTACAGGCCGGCCAGCCTCGTCTCCCCACCCTGACACACCCTTCCCCGTGTAATGTGCACAGGAGTCAGCGGGATGCACACACCAAAAGGACAGAGAAAACTTTCAAACACGTGAATACACGTGCACGCACACTCACACACACGTGCTGAGTTTCCTCTGACTCCTGCTGCAATATAAAACATTTTACGGTTCGGGCAGCATACACGTGGAGCCTGCATCCAGCAGACTCACAAGCCCAGGGGCTCCTCTCCCACTGTCCCCCACCTACTCCACAGGGACCCACAAGTCATGCCCACACCGGCCGCATACAGCTGCATCAAAGTTGAAGGGCTGAGAGCTCACAGGTCTCTGGAAGCTCAAACACTCAGAGCAACACTGACTCAGCCAGCGCTTGTGAAAACGTAGGAGGCCTGCGAGTGTAGGTGACTGAGGAAACAATGAGCCACAGTACAGGTGTGGGCAGGGCTGGGCATCCACCACCAACCTCAGGTGATACAGGGCCTTCTCACCGTCTCCCTTTATATATGCAACACATGTCTGGCCCAACAAGAGCATGGGACCCCTCACCCATTTGGTGCTGTGGCCCCCAAGGCCGATGACTCTCTTGAGCCTCAGGACAGGATCTGGCAGGAAGCTCTGAAAAAGGTAAACTCACGGTGAGATCCCCAGAAGGCCAGACCCCAAGCAGCAGAGGCTGTCCCCCTGGGCTGGGTCCTGCCTCCCAAAAGCTGCTTAGTCCTGGGTGGCTTCTTCGGTCGGTCTGTGACAGGAACCCAGGATTCTGGCCACATTGCCAAACCGTCCAGGGACCCCAGGTGCTGCGCCTGAGTCCCCCACAGACTACCTGGGGCTAGGAGTTGGTGGCCAGGCACTAGCCCCTCCATACTCTTCATTGAAAGGGACTTTTCCCAAGCCCTGGCCGGTTGGCTCAGCGGTAGAGCGTCGGCCTGGCGTGCGGGGGACCCGGGTTCGATTCCCGGCCAGGGCACATAGGAGAAGCGCCCATCTGCTTCTCCACCCCCCCTCCTTCCTCTCTGTCTCTCTCTTCCCCTCCTGCAGCCAGGGCTCCATTGGAGCAAAGATGGCCCGGGCGCTGGGGATGGCTCCTTGGCCTCTGCCCCAGGCGCTAGAGTGGCTCTGGTCGCGGCAGAGCGACGCCCCGGAGGGGGCAGAGCGTCGCCCCTGGTGGGCGTGCCGGGTGGATCCCGGTCGGGCGCATGCGGGAGTCTGTCTGACTGTCTCTCCCCGTTTCCAGCTTCAGAAAAGAAAAGAAAAAAACCAAAAAAACAAAAAAAAAAGAAAGGGACTTTTCCCAAAGCTGCTTCCCGCCTGTTCTGCTTTCTGCTGGGCGGCTGGATGAGAAGGGATCCTCAGAGGCCCATCGGCCCCACGCATGGCTCATGGTGGGCACAGGCCCAATAGCCCCATTCCTACTCCTCACCATGGCCCCACCCACCTCTATGGCTTGGCCCACCCCTTCCTTCCCCAAGACATGCACTCACCTCATGTTTGGGCACATTCTCCGGGGCCGTGGACAACACAGCCACCTTACTGACAGGAGCGTGAAGGCCACTGCCAGCAGCATGCTTGTCAGTGGGCTTTACAGAGGCCGACGGCTCTTGGCTATGGCTGCTGGGGCTGCCCACGATGGAGACTTCTGAGCATTCACAGGACAGGCTGTCCTCTGGAAGGAGCCCTGAGGGGGCCCAGCAGGACTGTCGGGGACAGTGTCCGTCAGACCCTGGAGCCACCTCTGTTAGCCCTATCTCTGCAGTCACGGGCACTCACAGCGGTGGGGCCAAGCATCTGAACTGCAGGGGACACGCTGTCCTGTCTGGCCTCGCTGAAGGCCACTGGAGGAAGAAGCTGTGGCACGCGCCTCGCGAAGACTGCAACGGAGCAAAGGGCCACACACCCCTCTGAGCAGAGTGCCGAGGCCTGCAGAAGACGGGGCCACACGCATAGCCCCGGCCCTGCAGGAACCACACCTCTGGATTCACCATCCCAGCCCCCAGCCCCCTCCCACAGAGCTCTGCACTCCCCACAGGCCCACCTGCCTCAGGAGGGGAACAGCTCCTCTGAACCAGCTCGGATGGCGCTGCCCAGTTGCTGCTTGGAAACCTCAACGGGGCGGAGGGAGAGTCAGGGTAGGGGCCACCCTGCCCTCCCCTACCAGCCTCCCGGGCACAGCCAGAGCTGCTCACCGGATGTGGATGTAGTGGTCATGCCAACTCTCCCCCTTGGGCACTGGGAATGCCATTTCTCGAGGCATGGGGGTGACAGGCAGATTTCCCCGCCGGGCCTTGGTGACAGTGACAGCTACAAAGAGCAAAGTTGGTCCAGGGAAGCTCATCCAGAAACTTCTCCCAGCCCAGGTAAGACTCAGCACCAGGCACCTACAGGATATTGCCGACCACCTGTCCAGCCATCACCTGCCCCATGAGGGTCCCAGGAGCTAGGGGCTCAAAGACAGCATAGCACGGCATCTTCACCAGTTGCCAGGGCCTTTTCCAGGCATAGAATCTGGGGGGTAGGGATTGAGTTGGATCAGCCCACCTGTAAGCTGAGCACAGGGCGTGGGGTGCAGCCCTCACCTGGGTCAAAGCACAGGTCACTGGTGTAGAGGTTTCGAACAAGCAGGCTGGCACACAGGCGAACACTCTTAAGGTGGCTGTAGTGCCGGTTCAGGTAGACAAGGAGGAGCTCACGCAGATCCAGCTGCAGGCAGGTCCAGCGGGCACCAGGGAGAGCCACCTCTATCAGGTCTGCAGGGGGCAGGCCAAGGTCAGCAGTGCCCATCCTCTCACCAGCCCACCCACAATGCCTTCTGTCTTTGTCCATGTGCCCCCTACCCAGGCTGCCCACCCTCCAGGCCGGGAAGGAGGCTGACTGGACCTGCCCCACCTGCCCCGGGGCCTGCCCTCCCTTTCTCTCTGCCCTCAGGCTACCTCTCCTGGATCATTCCTGTCCCATTCACTCCCCATGTCCCTGTCACCTTTCCTGGATATCCCAGCCTCACAGATGTAGGGGAACTGAAGCCACGTAGCTGTGGACTTGAACTCCTTGAAAAGGTTGGAAAGGGACACACGGATGACCTGGCTGTCCTGCAGGGACAAAGAGTGGCCATAAGGAGAAAAGAAGGGGCACCAGGAGTGCAGAGCCCCCAGCACAGACCCTGCTCCCGACCTCGGCACCTTGGTAGACAAGTCCAGGTGGATGA
The DNA here is from genome assembly GCF_036850995.1 of Saccopteryx leptura. Lineage (NCBI taxonomy): Eukaryota > Metazoa > Chordata > Mammalia > Chiroptera > Emballonuridae > Saccopteryx > Saccopteryx leptura. The sequence continues at coordinate 214,968,196 of NC_089506.1, forward strand.
CAAAGTGCTTGGTGGACAGGGGTCGGAAAAGCAAGTACAGGTACCGTCCGGTCAGCCCCAGAGACTGGGTGCTGGTTTTGGGGAGCTGGATATAATTGCTGGCAGAGACAGAGCCCCGAATTCGATACACAGTGCACTTTAGGGTCTTGTCCTGGAGAAAGGGATGGAAGTCGGTGTCCCCCACAGAGCCATACCAGAAGAGGCGCCGCCGCATAACTGTCCAGTGGCGGGGCTAAGTGTCCCAGGCAGAAAAGAGGTACTCACCCTTTCTGCTGCCAGATTCCCTGGCCCACTTACCATCACTGTGGCCACGTCGCCTTCCTTCGTGGACCGCCTCCACTGGTCCACTTTGAAGTGTCTGAAGACGTTGAGGAATGGGTGCTGCCACACTGGGGGGGACAGAGAGGCGTAGGGACCTGCCCCCAGGTGCCAGACCCACGTAGGGGCGGGGGAATGGGTCTGCTCGCTCCCCAGGAGTGACAGTAATCAAAGCGCGCGTACTGGGTTCGCACCCATACTCGGCACCACCCGCCCGAGGGCCCGCGACTCGGCGCAGACGGAGTCAGGCTGCAGGCTCAGTGCGCGGCGGCCGTCCGACCCTGTTCGTTCCCCGGACTCCGGACCCCTACCCGGAGTCCGCGGCCGCGAGCCTACCTTGCGCCATGGTCCCGGGCTCACACTTCCCGCCTCGGCCGCTGCGCGCCTGACGCAGGGAACGCAGCGCGCGCCTAGCAACGGCCCCCTGGCAACGGCGTCACTTCCGCCTTCTGGACGCCGAGACCACGTGACCTCGGGGCCGCAACCCGCACCTCAGGGGCGCGGGGTTGGGCGGCAGCAGACTTTCGGGGCTCCTTGAGACCCTGGCCGGCCCACTCCGTACCCTCCCCCCGCTGTCGCACCCTGGGACAGCAGCGCTCCTCCCCAGGGTCCTTCGGCCATTCCCAAACCAGGACCCGATGGTCTCCAGCAATGGGATTGAGACAGGTTCCTGACTCGTCCCGGGGCCCATCTGTATATCGGGAATGAGATGCAGCCCCAGGGGCGCTCCACACCCACTGAGAGCCCAACCCTCTGGAGGAAGGTGCACACCTGGGTAGTGGACTTGATCCCGTCAGCGGTAGATGAGGTTACCCTCCCCCCCAACAAAGCTACGTAAGCAGTGTCCCACAAGCCCCTAGGGCCGAGCAACCCCAGCCACACTCACTCCCCGGGGCTTCCCTCAAACTCGTGGGACCTTTGTCCACTCTCCACACCAGGTCTAGGAGACAGTACCATGTGTCTTGAGACCTGGCCCCAATCCTGGGACTCTGGGACCACCATTCTGGGGGCCAGTTACAGAACATCTCTGGGCCTCACAGCTGGGCTCAGGCACCTGCCAACACCAACAGGGAGAGGAAGTGGGAGTGGGTGTCAGGAGGGGCAGGGTGGGCTGCACAGACTTCTCAGGACACAGGAAGGCACTTAGGCAAGAAGCCAAGAGGACCCCTCTACCCCCACACACCAAGTAAAGGCCACTCTGAAAAGGCAGTTTCTTGACTTTATTAGCCTGGAGCTCCACTGTGCCAGCCCCAGGGGCTGGTCCACAGGCACAGTGAGCAGGATTGAGGTAAAACAGGTTCAGCCCCTGGCCCCTGGCAGCCTGGGACAGCTGGGCCAAGGGGTCAAAAGGTATAAAAGTCCAAATGCTGGCACTTCAGGTGTCGCTGGCATCCAACTTGGCCCAGGGGAAACACGACCTGCTGCAGTGGTTTACAGGGTGTCACGGTCCTCTTCTAGCAGAGGGGCAGCCACGGGGCAGGGCCAGGCCTGTCAGGCAGCGTTCCTTCCAAGGCAGTGGCTAGGAGCAGTTAGTGATTCTGGCCAAGAACTGCTGTGCCCACCATTCATCCAGGTCAATGGGTACAAAGTCTGTGGACAAAGCAGAAGGTTAGGCAGTGAGGTTACTTTCCAACCTCTCCCTTCACACTGACCACAGCCCCTTACACCCAGACCCCAAATATGGCAGGCAACTGAAAAGACGTGGGTCAGGTCCAAGTTCCCTTCACTATCCCCTAGGGCTAGACCTGGAAGGGCTCAGGTCAGGGTGGGAGCGGAGGGGACTCCCTGAGGGCGGGGGAGGGCTCACTCTGCAGTCTTGGGTTGGGGGTCCTCTCCACATACTGCACAGGCCTTGGACTGCTCTCACTGGCTGGGCCACCACCCAGCTGCTGCTCCACTTGCTGCCAGGCTGTAGGGAGAGGGCAGGCAGGCTGAACCAGGCCCCCGGAACCCTGTTTCCCCACCAGGGTCTGGTGGCCACTCTGGACCACAGCCCAGAAGTGGAAGTGGGCAGCCTGCTGGACGTCAAGGACAAACAGGCTGAAGGCCCAGGAAGAACCCAGTCCTCCGGCAGTGAGTCAGGTTACAGTGGGGAAGAAGACCAGTGGCCTGGGCCACACCCTTGGGCCTCCAAACTACCTTCGGACACAAAGCGGACATTCTCTTCGTGGGCCAGTGTATAGGTCTCCTGGGTTGCCTCGATGGATGGGGATGTGGTGGGGGGCCGCCGGCCATTCACTCGATTGAACACAAGCCTTGGCCCCGGACTGTGGGAAGAGGGAGAAGATAGTGACTGTCCCAAGCCCAGGTGCTGCCTGGCAGAGTTCCAGGAACAGCCTCAGGCCATACCCACTGCCCCCAGGCCAGGCCCAGCCTGCGCCCTTCCCTGAACTGCAGCCTTCTAACAGCCCGTAGCCCTGAAGCACTCCTGTGTCCCAGCAGGCTCCCTGCTCAAGGCATGCAGGACCCCTCCTAGGGTCTCTCAGGCGTCCCCTGCCACCTGCCTCCCACTTCCCCTTGCTTGGCCAACAGTCCAGGTTCTGACTGGAGCTGTGACCAGGTCACTCAGTCCCAACCCTACCCACCAGGCACAGTTTTTTGGCCATCTTCTCCCCACAGAAGCTTGTCCATCTTGCTGATGCCACAGTGTGGGAATAAGGCCCCAAACAAGACCCCAATGGCCTCTGCTCCAGGCCCCACAGGGATGAGCCCCAAAGGAGGACATCCAGTATGGGCTGGGTCGACCTGTGTGCCTGCATACCCCTGACCCATTCCTGCAGGCCCCAGACAAGGGCAAGCCTCTTGCTCATGGGAGTGGGAATGCTGAACGAGGAGACGGCCCCCAAGTGCTGGAGCTTGGCCCAGTGGGCATGCTCTCTCCACATGGCTGCGGGGCCCATCCTGGCCAGCTGGGCCCCAGATAGCGATGGGCCCTGGAGGGAGTGGGGCCGCACCTACAATAGGAAGTGGGAGCTGGGAGGAGTCCTGGGCTGCACGTGCCACTCCGCCAGGCACTCGCCTGCTTTCCATCCTGGGCTCAGGTGCCCCACTGCCGCTCGGACTTCCTCCTCGGCCAAGAGGGGCACTAAAATAAAGAGGAGTGTCTTGAGGGGCACTGGTCCCACCAACTGTGGGCTATAGGGAATCTAGGGCGTGGGGCTCCCCCGAGTCTAGCTGTATAAACCAGAGGGTGTGACTTGGATTGCCCCTCGCCTGCCCCTCCCACCTCCTGCTAGGCTGCAAACTTCAGGGGGATTTGCAGGCTGAACATTAAAGAACAGAATTGCAGCCCTGGGCTTCAAATCACAGGGACCAAGGTAGTGGCGGACACCCACCTGCCCCTCTAGCCTGGCCACTCCCTGCGGCAGTTACTGTGGTTACATAAAGCCAACACACAGGCTCTCTGGAGGGAAGGGCGCAGGCTCTCATGTGCTCCTGTAGACGAAGGCCACTCTGTGCCTGTTCCCAGGGACACTGCCAACTGGCAAGCTCCAGCCCACAGCACCCAAGTCCCTGCTCAGCACCAACAGGGGCATCCTCTCACCTAGTCCCCTCCAAGACCCCCCAAGGCAGACTACACCGCTTTTCAGCCTAAAAACCTGGGCTCAAAAGAGAAGTGACCTGTCGAAGGTAACATGCTGTGAGCAGGTAGCAGCATCAGGACTTAATCTGAATTGCACATCTGTCTGACCCCAAAGCCCACATTTCATACAGGTCCCACGCCCCCTCCCCTCCCCATCTGATTGCCTGTCTGCCCCTGGACCTCTGGTGGTCACATGGCCCCATTTTATCTTCTCCCTAACAGCTGATATAGCCTCCATTGATCTGATTCTCTCTCCTGTCTCTGGCTAGGAGGGAATGCTTGTCAGAGGTCAAGACTCATGTGGCCTGTTCACCACCATGGGCAGTACCCATGACCCAAGCCTGTCCGTTTAGTGGGCCAGACACTGAACATCTGCAGAGCACCAGGCCTGCAGGGTGGATAGAGCAGTGGCCCAGACACCCTGCTCTCGCCTGGGCCAGTCAGGGTGAGGGATAGGGGTAGTGAAAAGGCTCTGCAGGGAAGAAAAGGAAGATAGGCAGGAAGTCAGGGGAGAGCTATTTTAGAGGGTGGCCCCCTGAGAAGGTACAGCAGTGGAGGTGGGGCTTTGGCCTCCCAGTGGAGGCTCTTCAAGCCACAGAGACTGGGAGGGGACAGGTCACGGAAGGGGGAAGGACCTAGGAGGGAAGGGCAGCCAGTACGGCCAGCACACTCTCTTCCTGCTCATGATTCCTCAGCACCCAGCAAGATGTAGCGCTACTCTGCGTGGGCTGCCCAGCGGCCTCAAGCCCAGCTTGTCAGAACCCTAAAACCTGGCCGGCTCAGGGCACACTGAAGATGGAGGTGACGCCTGACCTGTGGTGGCGCAGTGGATAAAGCGTCGACCTGGAAATGCTGAGGTCACCGGTTCGAAACCCTGGGCTTGCCTGGTCAAGGCACATATGGGAGTTGATGCTTCCAGCTCCTCCCCCCCTTCTCTCTCTCTGTCTCTCCTCTCTCTCTCTCTCTCCCTCTCCTCTCTAAAATGAATAAATAAATTAAAAAAAAAAAAAGATGGAGGTGAGGCCTCGTGGGAATTTTAAGGGCTCTGTATTATACTTCTGTGTCCTTCCCTGGCACCCCCAACCCTGGCACAAACACACCCTGCCTTCCCCAGCAGGGGGATCGTGGAGAAGAAGATGGTAAGTCTCCCCAGGTAAGACAGTAGAGAGCACCTGGGCCATTCCAGCGCCAAATCCATGCCTGGCTGACCAGCAGTAGCTGCACACCTATGCCTAATGCCCTCCCCCGGAAGGTGGAGCAGCGGTGAAGACCGGGGCTTGACCAGGCAGTATCACTGCACAAGCTGGGTCCCAGGGAGCAGCTCACGTTCATTCTCAGGAGGCACCTGGGGCAGGCCTAGAATATTTCCTCACTAGGATCCAGCCCCAAAGTGTCAACATGCCCCCAACAGAAGACCCCTGGGAAGGAACTCAGCCCAGAAGAGTCCCCACAGGGTGCCCCCATCCGTGGCATTGGAGGTCTGTAACTGAAGGAGAGGGCAGGCTGAGGGATAAGCGCTCCCTTCCCATACACACCCCTGACCTCCTGGCCAACCTTGGAGGCTGCTTGTCCTCCACTTGGGAAGTCCCCCTGTCGGCACCCTCCTCAGCACTGCCTCTCGAGGCTGCCCCTACCCACAGTCGAGGTCAGGAGCCCTCAGCCTGTGCGAGCCTAGACCAAAGTGAGGGCCCAAGAATATATAGACCACCTGAACCTAAAACCAGGGCTTGAGCCAAGTAAAAGGTTCAGCTCTGGGAGAGGAGGATCTGATCTCCGGTTTTTGTAGTGTGGAGGCCAAAGTGTCCAAGACTGAGTCTCCTATGGCTGGTCTCAGGCTCTTGGCACCAGCAAAAAAGGCAAAAACTGCAGGCTCTAACAAGCCCTGACCATCTGTGGGGGGCCCCCAGGGCCCAGCCAGGGTGCTCGTGATGAAGGTCAGAAAAGGGCAGTGGCTTGGCAGGGCCAAAGGGAACCACATGCACCTCTTCCCCAGCGAGCTCTGCAAGCATGGAGCTGGCAGCTAGTGACAGGGTCCTTGAGTGCCAGCGCCCTGGGCCATTCTGCACCTGCCCAAGGTCGCCAGGACATCAGACTCAGACGCCTGGAGCCCCTCCGACCTTGGAGCTGGTTGGCTTTCTTCCAGGGTCCCACAGGGCCCGGAGTATGGGGGTGTCCAGCACATCGGACCCAGCCCCCTTGGACCCAGCTAGGAGCCAGGTGAGCCAGTAGGGCTGAGGTGTGGGAGTCAGAGCTGCCCTCACAGGCCAGACCGGAGCGGGCGGGGTCAGCGCGCCCCGCCCCTGCGCGCCCGCCCACCCCAAGCACGTGGCTCGGCCTCCGCTAACCTTTCCCCAAGGTCACCCTCCTGGTCCCACAGCAGCCCGCGGGGGAGGGGAGGAGAGGACAGGGCTCAAGCCGGAGCCCCGCGTCTTACCTTGACAGGGGCCAGGGTTCTGGTGGCTGAGCCCGCGGGGGCGGCGGAGTGGGCGGTGCGGGCTGCCGGCATTTCAGGAGTTCGCCGAGCCTGCTCTCCACTTGCTGCTGTGTGGGCCCTGCGGGTACAGGGAGGATGCGTCAGCTGTCGGTGCGCCTGGACCTCGGGCCGTCCAGGCGCGTGGACCCCTATCCGGCTGTGCCGGCCTCCCGCCCCTGCGCACCTGTGCGGCGCTGCGCGACCAGCTTGCTGGGCCCCTTGGTGATGGTGTACATGGTGCAAAGGGCCGCCCCGTGCGGTACTCTGACGCACACCCTCGCCTACCCGGCCCGCGGGCAGGTCCCGCGCTCTCCTGCCCGAGCTCGCGCTAGGCAGGCGCCGTGAGCGCGGCCCCTTTAACGGGCCGCACGGCGGAGAGGGGGCGGGCCCGCTACACGCCCCCGGCCCTTAAAGGGCCCGCACGGCTCCACCGGCCCAACGGCACGAGACAGGGGCGGTGCTGGGCTCTGAGAAATTGACCCCACCAGGCACAAAGAGGCTAGGGCGGGGCGGGCAAGAACAGGCGTCCCGCCCCACAGGGCCCAAAGCCAAGGCAGCGGTCGTGTCACGGGACCTGAGATGCCAGTCCACGGCGCTGCCCCGAGGCCAGGTGAGCCAAGGGGCACTCAGACCGTGGGCGAGGCTCTCGCTCAAGGCGTTTGCTGGGTCAGCAGTGATGTCCAAGATACCCCCCAGCCATTCACAGACGCTGGGGTATTCCTTATGCACCCTGGACACGAGGGTGCCCCCATTCTTGTCAGTGGCCTCAGTGAAGGTGCCTGGGTGGGCCCGGCCAGTGTGAGGGGTCCCTCTTGGCCTGGGTGTTGGGATTGAGGGGAGAGGAGAAAAGAGGGTCAGCACCTTGTGTTTGGGCCGTTAACAAATGCCCTGGGAATCTTCCTTCCACCCCACGGGACAGCAACTGTGGGTGCATTCTGCTCCAGGTCTCAGCCTCCCATGCCCAGGTGCACCCCCAGCTCCAGGGTGGAGGAAGCCACTTATCAATCCAGGAGCCAAGTAGGGGGTGTGATGTGGGGAGAGAGGTGAGTGAGGTGACCTAGCTTGCCCGTATCATCCTGCATGGGAGAGAGCATACAAGACCCACTGTACTGCCTGACCAGGTGGTGGCACAGTGGATAGAGCATTGACCTGGGACATTGAGGACTCAGGTTCAAAACCTCAAGGTCACTGGCTTGAGCCTGGGGTTGCTGGCTTGAGCATGGGATCATAGACATGACCCCACAGTGGCTGGCTTGAGCAAGGGGTCACCGGCTCAGCACATACAGCAATCAATGATCAACTAAGGTGCCACAACTTCGAGTTGATGCTTCTCATCTCTCTCTAAAAAAAAGAATCACTGCACTGACATTGCCTCAAAGACAATTGACCTACAGAGACCGTGGAGGCCAAGGAACAAGGCATGCTCTACACCATAGACCACTTGGCAACCCCATCAAGGAGGGTGCTACCCCCACAGGGTGATGACAATGACTTTCCTTTCTCCCAACTCACAGACTGCTCAGAGCTGTCCCTCCCAGGCTCCAGATTGCAGACCTGGTGAGGGGAGGAGGAATGGGTTTGTGAGCCTGCTAGAGTTCAATCCTTAACATCTTTCCAGCCAAGAAAATAAACTGCCCAGAGCTGTCCAGGAGCCGTGGAGTTTGCCCCCAGTCCCTCAGGGCTCCTACAAATGTTTCATGAGGCTCTTGCCGGCTGGTACCAGGGCCTGGGATGTCCAATGGGGCCTTGTCTCAACCTAGGAGCATCTGCCACAGGGGCAAGGGGGCTTAACCTCAGCACAATGACCCAGGGGAGTCCTGGAGCAAATCCAGCCCTCCTCCCCACACCCCAGCTTCACAGCAGAGTGGTCTGAAGACTCCTATGCAAGCAGGGCTGAGAGACCAGTACAGAGGCCACAATGGGGACAGGAGTGAGTGGTGAGGAGAGGAACAAACCAGCTGGAGGAACCCCTCCTCCACCTGCTCCGTGCTGAGTCCCTCCGGGGCCACCCCATGCACCGGTGTACGGTGCCCAGGCCCGCTCAAGGGCCCTCCAGGAAGCTTGCATCCCAGGCTGGCTGGGCTGTCTTCCCCCGCATATCCTAAGCAAGGCTCAAGGACAAATGCCCCCCTCCCACATGCCTCCTCAGGCTGGGCTGGGCCTGTGACCCTGAGAGGCAAGAGGGGGGCTGGGCCCTGCAGACAAGAGCATGTCGGGGGAGTCTAGGATCCCCTTTCCTACCCTGCAGTGCCCATACCTCCCCCGGCAGCATCAAGGACAATGTGTTCCTGCATCATCTGTGCTGGCTGTCCTGGCCTTTCTGGTGGCCTCGGGCACAATGCTCAGGCTCAGACTCTGGAGAGACAGCACAGGGTGAAGGGTCAGAGGGGAGGGTTTGTGTTCCTGGCAGAGGGAGCAAGGCCCCAGAGCACCTCCCCACCTCTGTCCCCGAAGCTGACAGGAGCTCGCCGACAGCTCCTCCTCTCCAGGTGAGGCACCCCCTCAGACTGGCCTGAATGAGGGGAAGGCAGCCCAGCCTTTGCTTAAGCCCTCTGGTAGCCAATGTCCTGGCCCTGCCCACAGGCCTTGTCTGAGGCCAGAGGTTGGGCCCCGGGCACTGGAGAGACCAGCCCAACTGAATGGTCCTGACAAATGGGAGAGGAGGGGGCACAGGTCAAGCAGGGAGCTGGAGGGGTGCGAGGGTGAGACAGTTCGGTGGTCTCTAAGACACCCTGAGCCCAGGGGGCAGGGGGACTGAGGATGGAGGAAGGCCAGGTTGTGGGGGGACCAGCCGGAGGGGCCAGGCCTCCGCCCGAGGAGGCTGACCAGCCTCGCTGCTCCCAGGACCCAGCTGAGAGCACAGGATCCACCCCGGCCTGGACAAAGCCTGCCATCCAAGGGGCGTGGGCTGGGCCCAGCCAGAGCCCCCAAGAACTCAGGTTGGTTATGAACCAGCAGGGTTCTGTCTCCTCAGACACACACCTCCCTGGCCTTCCCCTGTGTGGGGACTGTTCAGTGATTTCATTGCTGTGGGACCCACAAACTAGATACAGCCAGAACAGAGATTGCTTGGACCCCGCCCATGTGCCCCAGGTGTGCTGGTTTGTGCTCGGGCCTGGAGCAGGCCATTGCCCTTGCCCAGACAAGCATGTGAGGCATCTCCCCCTCACCTGGGACAGCTCACACCCCAGTGCCCCATTCATCTCACATTGTCCTAAATGTCCCCATACCACATTAAGAATTGTTAACCTCTTTCTTTGGTCTCTTGGCCCTGAGAAATTTCCCATAACACCCTGGATCATACTGTCTGATGGTGGGTCCTACAGAGGCAACACTGCGCAGCCAGCAACTTCCCCCTTGTCAGAAAAGTTAGGAACCCACCCTGGAGACTGAGAGGGGGTCGGAGGGAGGGACCTCACCCAGCATGCAGAACAAACAAACAAACAAACAAACAAAAAGGCTATCAGGGAAAGACCAGGGCTTTACCTCACAGACCCCACTCATCATAATAAAAACAGGTGCTGCTCTTCTCTTTCAAGAGGTTCGAGCAGTAGCACACCCCTACCTTCCTTCCCTCTCAGGCGTGCACCTTTACTTTCCTCTACTAAACTCTAAGGGTCCCCACGAGACTTGCAAACAGGGGAGCAGTGAGCAGCAGCAGTTCATCCCAGGCTAAACCCCTGAGCCTGTCCCCAAGACCCCTTTCCCTCACTTCAGTGAGCTGATGGCAGCCACCTTGGCCCACTCCTTTCCCATCATATTTCTAGAGAACAAAGGCAGAGCACCATCTAGGCTCTTGAGTCCTGCTGCTTCTTCTACCCTAAAAAGGGCTCTAGATGCAATACTAAACTTTTGTATAAAAGAAGAAAGAGGCTTCCGTCTTCAGTCATCCTCAATCATTTTCCAGATCTGCCATCCATGCCCTCACCAACTCAGACCAGAGGAGGAGCTTCTGCCGACAGAGGGTGATCAGCAGGCTCCAGGAAACAGCTGTGGCCGGATGCTCCCACGCCCACCGCCCAGCTTCTAAGGACTGCCCAGTCCACTCCCAAACCCGTGCGCAGTGGGCTGAATGGTGGTCCCCAAAAGATACGTGCACCTTATTTGGAATAAATAAGGCAAAGATTTTGAGATAAGGTCACCCTGGATTTGGGTGGACCCTAAATCCAACGATGAGTGTCCTTTTAAGAGAAAGGAGAAAGATATTTGGTCGCGGAGCTATTGAGAGGCTGTGACCAGGTGAACGTGGAGACAAGCTGGAGTGGGGTGGCCACAGCCCAGGAATCCCTGGAGCCCCAGGACATGGATGAAGGAGCCTCCTGTGGGCTTGAGGGAGCTGACACCTTTATTTTGGATTTCTGGCCTCCGGAACTGAGAAAATAAATATCTGTTGTTTTAAGTGTGAGAGTCATTGGTTACAGCAGACATACAAGGGGAGTGCCAGTGGGAAAGGGACCTGGAGGGGAAGCACCCAAGGTGTGTGCAGGGTCTGGGGAAGTGAGGACCCCCCTGAGGGGGAAGGTTCAGTGAATGGTGGACCTGAACCCTGTTTTTCTGGCTCCAGTCGTCTTGGGGCCAGCACTCAGAGAGGCTTGCTCCACAGCCCCTTGGTGGGTGAGCAGGACTGGGAGGAGGTAGGGGGCCTTGGCCCAGGAGCCCTTCCCTCACCAGGCGTTTCCTGAGCAACACGCACACGCACACGCACACGCACACTCATGCGCGCCCCAAGGCAGGTCTGGCCTTGGGAGGGCAATACAGCATGTGCCTTGCTGGAAGGAGGAAGGAGGCCGGGGCCTGGACTGGGGCCCAAAGCCCAGACCACAGGGAGGCGCTGCAGTGTGGGCACTCCCGGGATCCTCCCCAAGTCTGACACACATCCAAGATGTTCCAGAAAACACGTGCTCACATGTTCACTCACATGCTCACACGTATTCACACAGGTCATACCTACACACGTTTGCACGCACTCCCAGCAGCGAAGGCTGCTGCTCAGCCTTGTCCAGCTGCTTCTGTCTGAGGCTCTGAGCTTGGTGAATGCTGAGGGCAAACGGCTCACACAGCGTCCAGCCTAGAGTGATGCATGTGCAGGTAGTTACCAACCTGAGACAAGTGCTATTGAACAGAAATTGCTGCTGGGCATTTGGGCAGTTCCTTAAAGCTGCCCATAAGACATGGGAAAAGCAGGCCAATCAGTCTGACTTGGGCTCCTCTCCTCTGAATGGACACATAGTACAAAGGAAAACTTCTACATTTATAACGCTTCTGACACCAAATGTGTAGGTTTTCCTCATGGAGCAATTCTCCAGTTCTCTGCAGACACCAATTTAACTCATTTCTTACACTAACCGCCCAGCATAGCGCAGACCCCACAGGCTGAGGGCTCAGTTCCACAAGACCACCACTTCAGACCACATCACAAATCCAGGTTGTCATCTATGTTTCCGACAGTCCAGCCACAAATAGGGGTTCCCACGACTGACCTCCTTGGGCTCCATAATTAGAAAGGCTCACAGGACTCATGGAAATGCTTTACTTATGTTTACTAGTCCATTATAAAGGGAACAACTTGGGAACCGCAGACAGAGACGCTCCAGGAAGCTGTGGGAAGGGCACGGAGCTCCCATGCGCTCTCCAGGAGTGCCACCCTCCCAGCACCTCCACGTGTTCGCCAACCCAGGTCTCCAACCCCCACCATTTAGGGTTTTTATGAAGGTTCCACTGCACCGGCTGATGAAGTCAGTGGTCAGTGCTGATTAGCGCGGTCTCCAGCCCTTCAACCTCCAAGGAGGTCAGGGGTGGGGCTGAAAGTTCCAGCCCTTTAATCACAAGATGGGTTCCCCTGGCAACCAGCCCTCATTCTCCAAGAGCCACCTCACTAGTATACACCCAGGTAAAGCTGAAGGGATTTATTAATAATAACAAATGCTCCTCTCGGCCCAACACTCAGGAGATCCCAGTGTTTTAGGAGCTCTGTGTCAGGAACAAAGACAGAATAGATATCTGACAGGATCACAGGGTGGCCTGTGCCCCAGGAATCTCAAGTGAAGCCAGCAGGAAGCTGGTGCCTCTAGGTGGGTGAGGAGTGGTGTGAGGGGCATGGGTGAAGGGCACAGGCAGTGAGACCTCAGGTGACCATCACTGGTCACAGGCGGGGGTCAGGCAGGAATGCGCATCTAGAGACACATATCCACCACGGAAAAATGCTCAGCCGACCATCCAGGAGAAAGTGAGGCAGAAAGCGAGTCAGGTAAGGAAAGCGGAGGGCGGTGAGACAAGAAAGAATGCTGAAGGAAGCCGGGGGTTGAGGTCACAATGCAGAATGATGACGGGTCGTCCTGGAGGAGGAGGGAGACCGATCTACGAAATGGAACTTTCTCAGGGGGACTGTCAGGACCAGCCACCCTACACCACTCGCTTCCTTCCCCCCAGGTCTGACCAGACCCACACGCTGGCCCCTGGTCCCACCTGCATGCTCCTGGCGGGCAAACCCAGGCTAAAGTCTGAGTGTCGTTGGTTATGAGGGCCTCACTCGGAAAAAACTGCCCAGTTAATCTTTTTTTTAATTAATTAATTAATTTTTTTTGGTATTTTTCTGAAGCTGGAAACGGGGAGAGACAGTCAGACTCCCGCATGCGCCCGACCGGGATCCACCCGGCACGCCCACCAGGGGGCGACGCTCTGCCCCTCCCGGGCGTCGCTCTGTTGCGACCAGAGCCACTCCAGCGCCTGGGGCAGTGGCCAAGGAGCCATCCCCAGCGCCCGGGCCATCTTTGCTCCAATGGAGCCTCGCTGCGGGAGGGGAAGAGAGAGACAGAGAGGAAGGAGAGGGGGAGGGGTGGAGAAGCAGATGGGCGCTTCTCCTGTGTGTCCTGGCCGGGAATCGAACCCGGGACTTCTGCACGCCAGGCCGACACTCTACCACTGAGCCAACCGGCCAGGGCCTGCCCAGTTAATCTTGACTACAGGGCACGGCCCTCAGCCTGCGAAAAAGGGCCCCTCTGAGACTTGGGCCCAAAGCCGACAACTGAGGAAGCACCCTAGACACAAATCGGCCTCCGATTTGACTCGGGGGTCACTAACCCCTTACGACACCCGCAGACCCCAGGCTACCGCGGTTCAGCTCAGGGTCACACCCAAGCCCTGAGCATCACAGCCCCTGCTCGAAGGCCTGCCCAGTTCCTCCGAGCCGGACCGCAAACCCGCCCACCTGAAGCTCCGCCCCAACCGGAGTTCCGCTCGGGCTCCAGAAGGGTCGCGGTTGCCATGGTTTCAACGGGGCAGCGGCGCAGGCCACAATCGAAGGGGTCCACAAACCCACGTCCCTCATCTCGGTTCCTCACCCTCCAGCGCTGGATGCCGAAGCGACACTGCGTGATCTCCCACCATCGCGGACTGCTCCGGCCGGCGGTCCTACCCTTCTCGCAGGCTGTGGCGCGTCAGGCACCGTCTCTCCTCCGCGGCGACCGCAGCGGCGGCGCTGCGCATGCGCTGTGGCATTTCCCTGCCGTGAAGGCTGTGTCATCAACTCCTAGATCTTGCGATCCACCACCAACCCAGCAAGCGCCGCTGGTGTAGTGGTATCATGCAAGATTCCCATTCTTGCGACCCGGGTTCGATTCCCGGGCGGCGCATACCTTATTTTGTTTGTTATCTCTACTGAAAAAACTTGGTGACAGCAGAAATTTCAGGACGAGAGGAAACTGGAAGCATAGGGAAACCTTGTGTTCCGGTACAACGCGAACGAGACAGTTTCAGAGTCACAAACGTGAAAATGTTAGGACGGCCATGGCCACAGGCTGTGGAGCGAGGAACGCCTACACATCAGCGACCCGTACATTTATATGTACTTAAATCCCGCCAGGGTACCTCCCCGGCGCGTCTTCGGAGGATGCGGGCCCTTTAATCCGCTGCGCGCGTCCTCCTGGGAACTGTAGTCCGTGGGGGCGGGCTTCGCGATGGCCGGACTACAGTTCCCGGGGGGCCTCGCGGCAGCGGGACTACAGTTTAAGGTGGATTAAGTGCGCGGTAATAATGATGGTGGCGGCGGCCGCGGAGCGGAACAAGGAACCCATCTTGCGCGTGCTGCGACAGTACGTGGACCCGGCAAAGCGCGGCATCCGCGTGCTTGAAGTGGCCTCGGGCTCCGGCCAGCACGCGGCCTACTTCGCGCGGGCCTTCCCCCATGCCGAGTGGCAGCCGTCAGATGTAGACCAGCGCTGCCTGGACAGGTGCGGGGGAAGGCGGGACCCCGGGTGGCGAAAGTGGCCCCGTCCCACTACCCCGGCTTCCCATGCCACCGCGACCGCTGTGAGCAGGGCTGCAGGGGGCGTCAGGAATGTGTGCACAGGCCGCCCCCACCCACGAGCTGTCTCCCGACAGCATCTCGGCCACCACTCAGGCCCAGGGGCTGTCCAACGTGAAGGCGCCGCTGTACCTAGACGTGACCTGGGATTGGAAGCAATGGGGCGGGATCCTGCCGCAGTCGCTGGACCTGCTGCTCTGCATCAACATGATCCACATCAGTCCCCTGAACTGCACCGAGGTCTGTGGGAGCGTGGGCGAGCCACCCAAGGGCCAGCTACCTGCACCATGAGGCACTCTTTCCCCTGCATTCTAAGGGAGCGTGATGCTAGGTTTGCCCCATTTGCTAAGGCACTGAGGCCTGAGGAGCTCAGGTTGAGTCTCCAGCCCCTAAAGAACCCTGGGGAAAGTTCCTTACTGCCTCCCCCCTCCCTAGGGGCTCTTCAGAGCAGCAGGACACCTGCTCAAACCCAAGGCGCTGCTCATCACCTATGGGGTGAGTGTTCCTGCCTGAGATGGAACTCCCTTGGCTTGATCCCAGCCAGCCTCTGCTGTCTCCCCCTTTCTGGACTCCCTCCCTCCTTCCTACCTGTCTCAGTATTTTCAGTTGCCCTCACCCCCACTCCCTGTCACCGTTGAAACAGGCTCAGACTTTCCCCTCTCAGTCTCCGTGAGCTGCCTATGCTCATGGGAGCTGGGAGCAGTGTGTCCTTTTCATCCCCTAGGGGCCAGCCTGCATGTCTGCCCAGTGGTTGACGGGGGAATGGCTGACCCTGGGTCTGTGGGCAGAGCTGTGCCCCTCTGTCTCCACAGCCCTACGCTGTCAATGGGACGATCTCTCCCCAGAGTAACGTGGACTTCGACCTGAACCTCAGATACAGGTTAGATAGAGCTTAGGAGGGCAGGGATCCTGGCTGGGAGGGCAGGTGAGCTAGGTGACCCCCCAACTCTACCTCTTCACCCCTGCAGGAACTCAGAGTGGGGGCTGCGGGACACAGCCTTCTTGAAGGACCTGGGCCAGGCCAGTGGCCTCCTCCTGGAGAGGATGGTAGGTGGGGAGGGTTGGGGGGTCTGGGGGGGTCTCCCTGGGCAGCTTCTCCAGCCAATGTATCTCTCCAAGGTGGATATGCCAGCTAACAACAAATGCCTAATTTTCCGGAAAGAATAACCCCTCTCCCACATCCCTGTGTCTCCAGGGAGGCCTCTTCTGGGATAAACCCAGACAGCCAGCCCCTGCCTCCATGGACCAGGCCATGGGGACTGGCCCTGCCCATTCAGGGGGCTCTTGACCAGTGGCCACAGGGCTTCTGAGAGCCTGGGAATAAAGTGTTTCCTGCTCTTCTATTGCTGGTGTCCACTACGCCTCTTCCTACAAGCACCCTTGGTGGTGCTGGGGGGGCGGGGGGATAGGCTATGTCCCTAAGGGCTCCATTACCAGGGGCAGGTGGGGTCTGGCCCGTGGGGTCAGGGCTTGGGGATGTCCTGGACCCTGCTGCTCCGCTTGGGCAGCAGAGAAGGAAGGGAGAGGATCCAGGGACTGCTAAGGCAGGAATGACCCAGCTGCAGGATCCACCTCCAAGCCTGGTCCTGCAGGAAGACAGGAGGCTTCCCAGAAGGGAACTGGAGCTCCCTGGTCAACTTGGACTGGAGCTAAAGCTTCAGTGTGGTGGCGGGAGCCCAACTGCGTTACAGACTGGACGAGGAAAGGGTGTAGCTCTGGGAGGCTCAGCAGCAGCAGGCCACAAGTTCCATCCAGGGAAATACTTTTATTTGGGGGACTGGGGAGACTGGAGGGCAGGGGTGGGCTGAGCTCCAGGCAGGCCGGCTAATCCTGGAAGCGGTTGAGTAGCTCGCAGGCCCTCTTCTCTAGCAACTCTGCGATCTTCTTCACGCGCTTCTCGCTGGCAATGCGGACATAGCTGCCAGCATCCAGGACAGCCACACCGTCTCGCACTTCGCCCATAATGACCAGCGGGCCGTCACCTGCTGTCACATTGGGGCAGGGGCAGGCCCAGTCCATGCCACTCAGCGTCACCTCCAGGTACTTGGTGCCCAAGAACCTGAGGCCCATCTTGTCGTCCTTGAGCACATCGTCTAAAGCCACGCGGGCGATGCTGCCACCGCCGGCTTCAGACTCCTCTAGCACTTCTGTGAGCCGCCCTACAATGGCGAAGTCACTGCGGCACAGACTCAGTGCCAGCTTGCTCCTGAGGCGGCAGGCCCTGCAGGGTGGCATGCGCGGTACAGGGCAGGCATCCTCACAGCTCTCTTGGCTCTCAAAGTTGTTGCTGTTGCCTTCACAGCCACCGTACATAAAGGGGTGGCACTGCTGCAGCAGCGGGCTATAGGCCCAGCGTGGCTCCCAGCCCTGGCAGGGGCCCTGCACAGCCGGCAGCACACAGTGATCACCGGGCCCGTGGGCACAGGCTTGCTGGCACTCCTCATAGGTCTCAAAGCCCTGGACACCCCCATCACAGCTGCCAACTGGGAAGGTCATACAGCCACCCCGCTGGGTGTCAAAGTGCCAGAGGACGTTGCCAGAGAGGGGGCCAGCACAGGCCTGTGCGTTGGGCAGGCACTCGGCAGGGGCACTGGGGGCCCTGTCCCTGGCTGGATCCCGCTGGACCACGGAGAGTGGGAAGTCGGCCCGCAGCAGGCCAGCAGCGTTGCGTGCAGTGCAGGTGTAAAGGCCTGCGTCCTCAGGCCGGGCATTGTAAAGCACCAGCTGCCCAATGCTGGTGACCACCACATTGCCGTACATCTGGTCTGGCCGCATAATCAGGTTCTCCCGCTGGTCACTCTGCTTCTCCCAGGTCACAGCAGGTGGCGGGCGGCCACTGACATCGCAGTGGAGGCTGGCAGTGCCCCCCACATACACCACTTGTGGGGATGGGCTGCTGTAGAGCGCAGGTGGCACCGGGGTGTCCCCGGGTGTCGGGCGGGCAGTGGTCTCCGGAGGTCCTGGGCTGCTGGGCGGCCAGCTGAGGATGTGTTTGCAGGGCACAACGTGTAGGCGGAGGCCGCGCAGGCAGGCCTCTGCATCCATGTAGCAGCGATTGTAGTAGGTGAGGCCATCTGAAGCACAGGTGAAGCTGGGCTCCTTCTCGCAGCGGTCACGGCAGCGGCACACAGGCTGCCCGTCCCAGATGTCACAGTCGGAGCCCTGCTGCGGGCATGAGAAGCCCTCGCAAGAGGCCACCAGTATAGGCGTGGCTGAGCCACCCTCGGGGAATCGGGCAGCCACGCAGCTCTGCAGCCCACACACGTTGGTGCAGCACTTCTCAGTGGCCAAGCAGTCCTGGGGGGTGGGGAGAGGCTCAGCGGGTGCCTGAACACCCCCCAGCCCTGCCCAGGGCTCTGGCTATGCCAGGCAGGGTGTGCCCCCCATTGTCTCCCCAAGCCTCAGTCTCCCACCTGGAAAGCCGAGCAGGTTTGCATGAATTTGCTTTCCATCCAGTGCAGTGACCTGTAGGTCGCTGCCTCACTGACCAGCCCCATGTGTCATCTCACTTGACTCCTCACCCCCCCCCCCCCCGCAGGTTTATTATTCCCATACGAGGAAACAAGCCCAGGGAAGATAAGACAGCATGCTTGAGGCCACTTCAGGGGATGTGTGGCCAGGCTGCAAAGGTGGGACATCTGAATGTGACCCCAACTTTTCTACTTGGGTCCTGAGAACAACTAGCCCCAGGGTGTGGGTGGGCAGGTTTGGAGAGTGATGAAGGCAAAGACTGGGGGTGTCACTTGAGACCCTCATAAGGGGCATGGCCTGAAATGCCTGCAGGAGTGTGGGAAGAGGAAGTGGACTCTCGGGGCTGGGATCTGGGCTTCACCCAGGCCACCCTAGTTCCCTGGGATGCCCTCCAGGATGGGTGGGTAGGGATAGTGCCCACACTCACCTGGTCCCCGATGCATTCGCGCTCACAGGTACTCTGGGCGTCCACCCACAGGTTGGGGCTGAGCTGGTTGGGACACATGCCAGGGTGGCTTTCAAGCCCCTGCAACAGGCTGGCCCCTGAGGTCAGCCCAACCATGAGGAATAGCAGCAGAAGCAGGCTCTGGGCTGACATGGGGACCACGGGCCTAGCGGGTATGGGGGTGTGGCTGCCAGGCCTTCAGGCTCCGCTTTGCCCAATCCCTTCAGGCATCCACCCTTCCAGGCCTGTGGTCAGTGACCCTGACCTTGGGCCCCGGGCAGATCCTCTGGGATCCCTGTTGTCCCCCAAGGTCTGAGCCCACAGCAGATGCTCCCTCTCAACACCCCAGTGCAAGGGGCTGGGTGGGTTCCAGATCTCTCTGAGCTCTGACGCGACCCCTTTCCTACCAGGCTCCTCTGTGGTCACTGCAGGACAAGGGGGCGTGGTGGGGGGAAGGGCTGGGGAGGGACTGAGGCCCAGGAGCAAGGAGACACTGGCCACGAGGGTTGCTGAGGGGCGGAGAAGGGCCGGCTCTGGCTGGAGTGGGGAGGGGAGAGGACACTGTAACTGGAAGCCCTCCTCCGTGTCCAGGCCTTGGGCTCAGGGGATCAAAGCAGCCTCAAAGATCGTCCCTGCCTGGGTTCAGGACCCGGAAGGAGGGGGAAGGGAGATCAAACACAGGGGCTGCCAGAATCCGCCTTTCCAAACCCTTCCCCTGGGCCTGGGGCCCCAAGAGCATCTGCTTTTGAGACTGGATGGAAACCATCCCGTGACCCTCTGTCTGACCTTTTGACCCAGGAGGCAGAGGTAATAAGAGCCTGGTCTGCTCAGCATGAGAACAAGAGACCCCAGGTGCAGAGGACGCCTATAGTCTGCCCTGAGAGGAGGCCTCAGGCATAGAGGCCACTGAACCAGACTTTGGGACTCAAGGCCCAGAGCCCTCCCACAAACCTGCAGCCCAAGATACAGCCCCGAAGTGTGGGGGTAACTTTCAGTGTGACTGTCCTCCTATCCCCACTGATCTCCAGGGCATCCACCATTGCCCAGGGCCCAGGTCTTCAGGACTGGAGTGAGTCTCAGGAAATGGCCCACCCCAGGTCACTGTCATCCATGGTGTCCCTGGCTCCATGCATAACCACCCTCAGAGGTTAGGCCCTGCCAAGGCCCTCGGTGATGGTTCAGGATCCCAGGCTTTAACCCGCGGGGCAGTGGGGAGCAGGTGGTCCTGCCAGCCAACTGTGTGGCTAAAGCACTAGGAAGGACAAGCTAATGCAGCTCTACTCAGCCCTCACGGCCAGGATGTGTACCAGTCAGTGAGACCAATCATGGGGGAAGGGCGGGCCAACAAAGCAGCTCTGGACCCATCGTGTAGGAGTGCAGAGCCACTCACCGCATCACAACTCCAACCCACCAGCCAGTTAAAACCAGAGACTTTAATTCATGTAAAATGTAGCCTGGAGCTCAGAGCTGAATTACATTTACTGTACAAAGAAACAAAAACCGTCCAAACCGAGCTCAGGAATGGTGCGAGCGTCAGCAGCAAAGGGTAGTGTTTATGTGGTGAACGCAGGACCGTCCACACCATCAATATAAAGTCCATGTTATTTGGTTCGAAGTCCAAAGGAGGAGGCTCTGTTGGCAGGACAGGACAGGTGGGCCTCCTCTGCCTAACCCCACTGGTGGCCAGGCCTCGACCATGATCCCCAGGCATCCCTGCTCACAGGGGCACGCCCCCTGCCCAACCTGCCTCCCAGGAACAGCAGGCATGGGCCTCCCCCAGGAGACACCCACCACAGAGGAGTCCCAGAGTGAGGGGTCTCAGGTCCAGGGGGAGCCCTGCAGGAGGTAGAGTTGAGCACCAGTGTGACTGGTGGCCATGTCACCAGACAGGCAGGAAGGAGGAGGCTAAGCCTCCAGCTCAGGGCTGGTTCCGGGTCACGGAGGAGGTCCACTACTGTGACTGTTCCAGGTGGCCTGAGAATTGGGTCAGAATGGTTCTGGTGACATGTGACCTCGAAGAGGGGCAATGCTGCGTGAGGAACAGCTATGGGTTGACACCGAAGGTTAGGGAACAGAAACTGGTGAGAGTGGGGTCCAAATGCCCAGAAGGCAAGTGGGTTGTCTCAGTCCAAACCTGCAGAGCACCAGCAGCCCCTTGAGCATGTATCACCCAGACAGCTCTGCATCTTCACACGCAGAAAGGCTGATCCTAACTCACGTAGCAACATAAGTGATCAAAGGTGCCTCCACACAGGTATGGGTGTGGGACGCACCCTTCTCTTCTCCCAGAAACATCAACACTGCTTGGAATCCCTGGCTCCACCACACACAGGGACTTCACCCAGGAAGCTAGAGCCCCATGTGCACCAGGCCCACACCCACACCACTGCCCAGAACTGTGCGGTAGACGCACTAGCCACCATGCGAGGGGCTGGCATGGGTTGCAGGGTCTGAGATTGCTGCCCAGAGCTCCATGTATCCCCACTGGCCTCTGTACAAGCCCCATACCACGTGGTGTAAGTGCCGGTGTATTCCTTCTCATCTCTGCCCCAGCCCCACCCTCTCCAGCATCTCAGAGCTCATCCCCACAGGGGATGCGAGCTCACCCCTGCGGCTGCATTAAGGCTTCCCTGTTGGCCCTTTAAAAAGGTATAAAGTGGTGAAATGTCTTCTGTATAAATAAGAAAGTGAGCCAGGCCCTGTGAGACCTGAGGACAGTTCACTTGGCGTGGGACCAGGCAGAGCATATGGGGACTTGGGCTTGTTTTGAAGTGCAGTCTGCTGTCCTACAGGGCTCATCTGGCTGAGACCACCTGCCCCACTAGGTGTGCCCCACACTCCCAGGAGGCTTCGTGTGGCCAAAGTCTTCCCTGCACGTGATGTTGCCCGGAGCCTGGCAAGGAGCTTCCCCAAGCATGTCCAGATGGCAGCGCCCGCCTGTCCTGCTAGGAGATCTTGCAGTTGCTCCTGGAGCAGTTCTGGGGCGGGCTCTGAGGGGGGCGGATGGACTTGGACCTCTTGAGGCTGTTGCCCTTACTGCCGCCACCCCCTGCCCCACTGGCCAGTGAGTAGGAGCGCCCGTGCATCATGACAGCATTCATGCCATTGGCCATCGAGAAGGACTTGAGGTGGCTCTTAATGGTGACGGGCAGCGGGAGCTTGTCGATGAGGTGCACGGGGGTGCAGGAGACGATGGCACGGCAGCAGAGGTCCTGCAGGCTGAACACTGTGAGGATGGGGTGGTCAGAGAGGGGCAGTCAGATGACAGGGTCAAACCCTGGGGAAGAGGGGTCAGTAGTGGCAGGGGAGGTGTCAGATGGAGGGTAAGACTGTGGCAGGGGTCAGACCATGGGGAGGGTGGTCAGATGATGGGGGGAGGTTCAGACAAGAGGGAAATGCAGTGAGGCGTCAAGAGATCTCAGAGCCTAAGGACCCGGGGTGGAGGACACTGAGGGATGAGCTGTCATATGGCCAGATGAGCACAGTTAAGCTCAGTGGGGAGCTGGAGGTTTCCAGACCAGGATCCTGGATGCTCTACTACTCCACTCGGCGCTGGGCATCACCAGGAGCAGCCCCTGGATGGCACCCTGTTCCTGCTTTCTCCCTAGAGCTGCACAGTGAGAAGTGTCCTTGGGGACCCCATTTCTAAGGGCTTAGCCAGCTCTGCCCCCAGCACTTCGCAGGAGACTGAAGCTTCCAGGAACCCTAGCCACCTCCGGCAGGTCTGGGGGACACGGCTTGAGCCTGAGGGACAGGGAAGTACATGGGATTAGAAGCTGTTCCCCTGCCTGCTCTGGGACACATCAGGGTCCATGACACTACCCCAGCATGAGGCATCATCAGGGTGTAATGCAGATCCCTCCTACAACTTTAGGACCCCCAAACAAAGCACACGCAAGACACAAGCTGGTTCAGCTGCGGTGAACTAAGTTCTACAGCTGGGAAACCCAGACACCTGGGAGGGACCGCGACCTCTGAAGGGTCGCCTGTTCACTGCCTTCAACACTCAGGCTTCAGGTCCCCGTGCCCACTGCCACATCTCACCTCGGTTGGGCCTCCAGATCTTCTCCATGCCGTGCCGCATGAGCACTATACGGGACAGCTCAGTGAAGGACTCGGTGACATTGAAGTTGCACAACGGGCTGACCTCGAAGAAGGTCATGCAGTTCTTCTCTGCATAGGCACGTGCCTGCTCCGTTGGGACTTGCCGCTTGAAGGCCAGGTGTAGCCGGTTCCCAACCAGGATCCGGGGAACCCCAGGTGCATGCTTGGGGGGCAGAGGACTCAGCACAGGTACAAACATGGGACACCCCTTCCCCTGGCTGTCCCCATCCCAATTCTATGACAAGGTGGGGCTTAGACCTATGAGGCACGAGACCCTGAAGTTCAAGTGCCATGGCGATTGGTGAAGAAGAGGATGCAGAGCTGGGGCCACAGGAGAGGCAGCAAATGGGGGCCACAGGCACTCCCCTAGGGCGTGAGAGCACATGTGTCTGGGGAGGGCGTGACCATGGGAGGGGATGGCCGCAGGTGCACACTTACCTCATCAATCTCCTTGATCCACCGGTCAATGCCATCAAAGGACCAGCGGTTGGTGATATCATATACCAGGAGGATACCCTGCAAGAAAGATGCAGGTGTCTTAAGGCTGACAAGTCAGCCAGATAGAGGCCTCTGTTCCAGCATGCTGGAGCCCCAGCACGCGTCCACATCCTTCCTTCTAGCACAGACGAGGCAGAGACACTCGGCAATACCGAACAGCTTTCATGGTGGTGTGGACAACGCACCGAGACATCCTATCATGTTTAAGGGGGCCTCTGGTATTGGGCACTGTGTTTCCACACTATGACCAGGCCCATGTGGCCCTCATGTGTGGTGGCAGCAATGCTATTGATGGTCAGGATCTCAGACGCTCAATGCTGCCCCCCTCCGGCTCCTTGGGGACTTGGCTGGGGCAGAACAGGCTTTTTTTTTTTAACTTCTTTCCTCCAAGCACATTGTAAGCACTATCCTGTGACAGTTAATAAAAGTCACAGGAGCAAAAACAGGGCACACAGCTCTACGGTAAGGAGCAGACCCTGTGGACAGTCCTAGCAGGCAATCGCGGGCAGCATTCCTGACACGGTCCAACAGCACACTTTGTCTTGGGGCTCCACAGGAGCTGAGCAGAGGGGTTGAGTTTTCCAGCCCAGACCTGAAGCAGCTGCGTGTGCAGCCCCACCAGTCAGCAGAGGGTTTGCTACAGGACTTTCCTGCCACATCCCTTAGAGGCTAATTATTCAGAGGTCAGCTCTGGGCTGTCTCGATCTGCCTGGAGTGTCTCAGCCATGACCCATCACAAGCCTCAGAAAGGTGACTCCAGAGAGCACGCCCAGACCCCTACCCGCCCATCTGGTCCCACACTCCACTTTGAAGCAGGCTCACACCTTCCCCATCCCACTGTGTCTTCCTTCAGCCTATGTCTCCACCATAGACAGGCAGGAGAAAAGAGCAGCTGAGATGGAAGGCACAGATGTTTCCATCTCAAAATAAGAGATTTTATTTATTCATTTTGAAGGGGGGGTGGGGAGAAGAGAGAGAGAAAAAGGAGCAGGAAGCATCAACTCCCCTATGTGCCCTGACCAGGCAAGCCCAGAGTTTCAAACCGGCGACCTCAGCATTCCAGGTCGACGCTTTATCCACTGCGCCACCACAGGTCAGGCTCAAAAATGAGCAATTTTAAAGCCTTTCCCCTTAAAAATGTCCTTCAAATAATTGGAAGACTTAAGTGTAGCCCCTAGGTTACACGGAATGTAGAAAGTGCTTTAACGCCCACCCAGCGGCTCCTGCTCTCTGGACAGAAAGCCAGAGAGAACAAGCAGAGCAGCCGCTGCACTGGGACGAAGGGCTATGCCTGGACAGAAGGACCCTCTCGAGCCCTCTGTGGAAGAAGCAGAGACCAGTTCGGTGGGAACACAGCGTAAAAACTGGAAGGGAACCACAGGCAGCAGGAGGGAGTCCTGCTGCATAGGGCACAGGGAACATAGCCCTTTGGTCCGGGTTTGGGCGCCACTGATCTGCCCAATTTCCTCCTATGAAATCACTGAGGCTATCTGAAGACCAGCGCTGGCAGATGCTCCTCACAGCATGAAACAAGCGACACATGCAGTCAGGGGCTGCTGAGTAAGCTGAAATGCAGACAGGCCTCACAGATGATAAAAGTAACAGCAGTGCAACTCAGCGTTTACGTGGCAATCCAGGGCAGGTGCACAACAGACTGACTGCATGGTGAGAAACAAGGATCCCAAACAATACATACAGTATGGTGTTTTATTTATTTATTTGTTTATTTATTTTTTAGAGAGGAGAGAGAGGGGGAGAGGGAGGGCAAAAGGAGCAGGAAGCATCATCTCATAGTAGTTACTTCTTGTATGTGCCTTGACCCGGCAAGTCTGGGGTTTTGAAGTGGTGACCTCAGCATTCCAGGTCAACATTATCCACTGCGTCATAATAGGTCAGGCTACAATATGGTGTTTTAAATATATACATACAGCACACAACACAGAAAACGTTTCCATGGATGTAACCACATTTTGAAAGGCTGGATAAGAGATTATCTCCTTGTTTATGCTTATCTATGTAACATTTAAAAGCTTAAACTAGGTTCTGGATGGTTGGCTCAGTGGTAGAGCGTTGGCCCAATGTGTTGATGTCCCGGGTTCGATTACCGGTCAAAGCACAAAGGAGAAGCAACCACCTGCTTCTCCACCCTTCCCCCTTTTGCTTCTCTCTCTCTCTCTTCTCCTCCCCTCCTGCACCCATGGCTCAATTAGAACGAGTTGGCCCGGGGCGCTGAGGATGATGGCTCCATGGCTTCCACCTCAGGGGCTAAAAAATGGCTTGTTTAGCCTGATCAGGCGGTGGCGCAGTGAATAGAGCATTGGACTGGGATGCAGAGGACTCAGGTTCAAAACCCCGAGGTCGCCAGCTTGACCTTGGGTTCATCTGGTTTGAGCAAAAAGCTCACCAGCTTGGACCCAAGGTCACTGGCTCGAGCAAGGGGTTACTCGGTCTGCTGAAGGCCCGCGGTCAGGCACTTATGAAAAAGCAATCAATGAACAACTAAGGTGGCACAATGAAAAACTGATGTTTCTCATCTCTCTCTGTTCCTGTCCGTCTATCCCTCTGACTGTCTCTGTAAAAAAAAAAAAAAAAAAAAAAAGGGCTTCTTGCAATGGAGCAAGGACCCCCAGATGGGCAGAACATCATCCCCTAGTGGGCTTGTGGAATGGATCCTGGCCAAGGCGCATGTGTGAGTCTGTCTCTGCCTCCCCTCCTCTCGCCAAAATAAAAAAAAAATTTTTTTAATACAAATAAAAGCTTAAACTAGTCTGCAAAAGCCCATCTCATGGGCTCAGGATTCAATTGCAACCTGAGGCTGGTGGGGAGCTCCATGGGTTGGGGTTATGACAGAGGAATATTCCCCCAACCCACCAAACACAGGGAGGAAGGATACAGAGCTCATCACGATGCAGACAGCAGAGACCACAGTGATCATGGACTTGGCAGGGAAATCAAAATGAGGGTCTCAGTTGTGTGTCTCCAAGAGGCAGAAGGAGAGGCAAACGGATTCTTACTATACTTTTTTTATAAACAAAAGTAATACATGCTCACATTGAAAAAATATTAGTACCCTTGGAGTATAAATAGCAGCTTTCCCACTCCTCCACCCCACCCCCACCCCTCCAGGAATAACCTGCTATTATTTCTTTGTTTTTTTTCTTTTTTCTTTTCCTGTTATTGTTTCTTGATGTTTCTGCCCAGTGTGGCGTTTCTAACACAGACAGGTCCTGGAGCAAACTGGCCAGCCCTCCTGCACGGCCCCCACCCAGGCCTGGGCCTAGGCAGCCCTCATCAGTCAGTGCTGGTGTCAGCTCTCAGATAATTTCACCTTATTTTATTATAAATCTGAGTACATACAGCTCGACCTGTAGGAAGTGGAATGTCTGGGTAGGCCCAGGAGTTACTTATCAAGCTGTAAGTTTATATACCTGAAAATTTACAGATTTTAGTTATAAACAGTTTGATGAGTTTGAACAAATATATATACCTGTGCAACCACCACCCAAACCAAGGTATAGAAATGTATTTTTTAAAAATTCAATTCATTGGCCCTGGCCGTTTGGCTCAGCGGTAGAGCGTTGGCCTGGCATGCGGGAGTCCTGGGTTCAATTCCTGGCCAGGGCACACAGGAGAAGCGCCCATCTGCTTCTCCACCCCTCCCCCCTTTCCTTCCTCTCTGTCTCTCTCTTCTCCTTCCTGCAGCCAAGGCTCCATTGGAGCAAAGTTGGCCTGGGTGCTGAGGATGGTTCTGTGGCCTCTGCCTCAGGCGCTAGAATGGCTCTGGTCGCAACAGAGCAACGTCCCAGATGGGCGGAGCATCGCCCCCTGGTGGGCATGCCGGGTGGATCCCGATCGGGCGCATGCGGGAGTCTGTCTGACTGCCTCCCCGTTTCCAACTTCATAAAAATACAAAAAAAAACAAAACAAAATAAAAAATAAATAAATAAAAATTCAATTCAATTTTGGCATGTGAAATACATTTGTATGGTGGAGCTCCCACGGAACACAGGCTGCACGCAGAAGCCTCTGCCCCACCCCCAAGCACTTACACTCTGCCCAGAGCACTTGACACACTGAAAGTGAGGAGCAATAAAATAAAATGGAATAAAAAGGTGTCAAATAGTCCCTGACCCATACTCCCACCCACCTGGTCAGTGACCAGGCACATGCTGGTGTCCTAATCAGGACCTGCTGAATGGTAGTGCACTTCCCAGACCATTTTCCATGTGAAACCCTTTTTGTGTGAACAAACTGATCACTCTATCAGTAGAAAGAGACCAGCACCTGGCCTACTCTTCCAGCTAACCCTAAACCCTTGACTATATAGGATGTCCTGCCTGACCTGTGGTGGTGCAGTGGATAAAGCCTTGACCTGGAATGCTGAGGTCGGCATTTTGAAACCCTGGGCTTGCCCGGTCAAGGCACATAAGAGCGTGATTACTACGATTTGATGCTTCCTACTCCTCCCACCCTTCTCTCCTCTTTCTCTCCCCTTTTTCTAAAAATAAAAAAATTAAAAACAGCCCTGGCCGGTTGGCTCAGTGGTAGAGCGTCGGCCTGGTGTGCAGGAATCCTGGGTTCAATTCCCGGCCAGGGCACACAGGAGAAGCGCCCATCTGCTTCTCCACCCCTCCCCCTCTCCTTCCTCTGTCTCTCTCTTCCCCTCCCGCAGCCAAGGCTCCACTGGAGCAAAGTTGGCCTGGGCGCTGAGGATGGCTCTGTGGCCTCTGCCTCAGGCGCTAGAATGGCTCTGGTTGCAACAGAGCAAGGCCCCAGATGGGGAGAGCATCGCCCCCTGGTGGGCATGCCGGGTGGATCCCGGTCGGGCGCATGCGGGAATCTATCTGACTGCCTCCCTGTTCCCAACTTCAGAAAAATACAAATAAATAAATAAATAAATAAATAGGGTGTCCTCCTCCACCACCCCACCCCGTCACCAGCTCTCTCAGCACACTGAGCCCAGGGGACCTGCTCTCTCCTCAGCAGCAGAGGCGCGAGTGGCCACCTCACATCTCTGCAACAGAAAGCAAGGGCCACGGGTCTAGGAGGTCAGGGAAAGAAATCTTATTTCTCATGGTAAGAACTACAATGCCATTCTGGAATACAGCTTTGTCATCTTCTTGTGTGTATAAAATCAAGTATGTGAGTCACTTCTTTAAAAAAAGAAAAAAAGTGGGTGGGGACTGATGGTGTGCACTCATCTGAAGGGCACCGAGCTCTGCAGGCAGCTCTCACTATTCAACCCCACCTCCCGTGCTGATGCGGGGTGGGTGCTGACAATGCCTGCAAGCTGGGGTCCACACCCTGATTACTCAGATCAGCAGCTCTAGCTGGAACTGCTAGCTAATCATCACCTCTGCAGGCCCCCAGTACTGGCACACACTGGGAGACCATCCGGCTAGGGCTGCAGGTGCCATCGCCCATATACCCACACCTCCGCAGGAGCTCCCAGGACAAGAGCCGCCACGCCCAGCCTGGGGGTCCTCAGCTCACCCTTCTGCAGAGAGGAAGGCCACACTCGGGGTCTTCTTGCTTCCCGCCATGTCTGACAGGCCCCTACTGGGGAAGGCTCAGGTCAGGGGTCCCCAACCACACCTCAGCAGACTCGACCAGAGCTTGCCCCAGCTTCACGCCCTTGCAGCTCCCGCAGGTCCCACACAGCAAACAGGAGTGCAGAGCGCCGAGGCAGCTGCAGACTTCATCAATTCTGATTAACGAAGCAAAAAGGACACCCCATGGGCTTCCCCAGGAGCCCAAGCCAGAGTGAGGGGGTGACGGGAAGCCCCTGCTCCTACTGAGTACAGCGAGAGGCCCCACAACACGCCCAAGCACCCCCTCTCACACGAATGTGTGCTGCTCCTGGTGGAGGGCCCTGTCTGGTGTGTGGAGCTGGGCTGGGCAGGTCTGAAGTTGGGGGTTTCCTTGACAATTCCAGAAGACTAGGGAAGTCATGGCCTGCTCTGCATTACAGACAGGACTGGTCAGGCCCTTCACTGACACAGCAGCGGCAGCCTATAGCTGGCCTGCTCATGCAACTACTTCTACCCCCTCCTTCGAGCCTTGAATCATAGCCTGATCCACTTAGCACGTGAGCATGCTCAGGGAACACAGAGCACAGAGCAGTGCGAGCATGCCTCTGCACGCCCCCCCCCCATTCCCCTGGTACAGCTCCCAGGGTTCCCCTGCACCCATGCATACCCACTCACACTAAATCTGGGTGCACTTCCATGGCAACCCCCGGGATAGCCCCCATCTCCTGCTCTTCACTAACACCCTGCCTCCGTATCAGCCTTTCCCGCAGTGGCTCCAATGCTCAGTCCCCACAGTCCTGATGAGGGATCCAGTCAGCTTGCCCTGGGAGCCCACGGCCCTGAGATGCACCTGCTTCCCCAGCAGCTTCATGCTCCACACTTGGGAGGTCCTGGGTGATGAGAAGTCATTTTTGGCTCCTAGTGAACCAGGTGACCAGTGGCATCTACACAGAACAAGGTCCCAGACTGGCCACAGGGGTCAGTAAGGCCACAGAGTGGGAGCAGATTGGAGACATGGGGACCTGATGCATTCTGACAGCTGAGACCCCTCACTCAGACAGCAGTCTAGTTGAAGCCTGGTATCCCAACATCAAAACTTCTTAGAAAGAGTCACGACCCCAGAGGGACACGACTTGTTCCTCTGGAGAACAGGCCCGGCAGCGTCACTGTCTTACCTGTGCGCCTCTGGAGTAGGACCTGAAGATGGTGCAGAACCTGCCCTGGCCTGACGTGTCCCTGAAACACAAGGGGAGTCAGTGGGACGGGACGTGTAGGAGCTGGCATCCAGTGTGATTCCTGCATGGCGCTCCCCACCCCCCGGGTTACAATGGCCAACCTCTGTGGGCCTGAGAGCCCAGGAGACCACCTGCCAGACTGGAGAACCCCAAACCTACAGGAATTTACATCTCAACTTCAAGGTTCTGGAAAATGCTCCTTATTCTTGACGTGTAGCCTAGTGAGGGGAGAGGGGCCGCGGCTACTGTAGAAATGAGGCTTACGGGCAAGGGGAGCTGGGCTCTGTTAGAACACACAGCCATGGACTCTGGTTTCTGTATCACAGAGCTGAACTCCTTCTGTGTTTACATAAAATCTCTTTAAATAGCCATTTCACGTAAAACGTAAACAGGACTCCTTCCTTCCTGTTCCCTTACAGATTCTCCACTTACTTCACTTAGCTCCCGAGGCTCCCGCAATAACTCTGAGGTGCTGTAGCCCCCACACCTAGGCTCCACACCCCCACACAGTCCCGACTCACCAGAGCTCCAGCTTGACCCGCCGGCCATCCAACAGGATGGTGGTCGTCTTGTAGTCGATTCCTGCAAAGAAGCAAACAGTGGCTGAAGGTGACACTTGGAGATGAGTCTGCCAGGACGCGCCTTGCCAGGGCTCAGTAGATTCAGGTAGAGGGGCACATACCCCAAGCTGAAGCCCTCTTGTGGCTCCAGCCCAGGGACATAGCGAGCTGGGCACTACAGCACCAGCCAAAGAGGGTGGCAGAGGAGTAGAATCCAGCAAGCCTGTAGGAGGATGGCTCATCTCCAACTGAACTACTTTGTGTGAATCTCAAGTTCAGACATTTCTGAATTCCTGGGTTCACCATAGGCCCCAGGCACTGACAACTGGAGCATGTTTGGAACACGAGAGTAAAGAGATTTCCAAAATGCCATTTCTCTGGAGAGCTCTCTGCAGAACCGATGCATGCCATATCTTTAGTTTTTAATTTTTTATACTTTTATCAGAAAAAGTCAGCCCAACAGAAGTTGGTAGAATTAGGGACAGTGCTGGGCATGTTATCTTACATGGAAGATCTTCAACTGGTTTATGGACCATCTAGAAATTTCTTAAAAGCTCAGTGTTCCCTCCCCCCTTCTTCTTCTTTTTTTTTAATTTATATTGATTTTCAGAGAGAGTAAGGGAGGGGTGGAAGAAGAAAGAGAGAGAGAGGGAGAGAGAGAGAAAGAGGGAGGAAAAGAAAGGGAGAATGAGGGAGAGAGAGAGAGAGAAAGAAGGAGAGAGGGCAGGAGAGAAGGGAGAGAGGAAGGGAGGGAGAAAGAGGGAAGGAGAGGGAGGGAGAGAGAGACAGAGGGAGAGGGAGGGAAAGAAAGGGAAGGAGGGAGGGAGGGAGGGAGATGGAGAGAGGGAGAGGGAGGAAGGGAGATAGAGGAAGAGAAGAGAGGGAGGTGAAGAAAGAGAGGAAAAGGGGAGAGAGGTGGGAGAGAAAGAAAGAGAAACATGATTTGTTGTTCTACTTATTTATGCATTCACTGGCTGATTCTTGTGTGTGCCCTGACCAGGAATCAAACCCGCCACTCTGGTGTATCTGGGTGACCCTCTAACCAACTGAACTACCTGGCTAGGACCTCCTCCCCCCTTCTTCAGACATAAGAAGGTAATCAGTTTCATGACTTTTTATAACACTTGCTCCAAGAGGGCTTCAAAATGGGCATATTATCATAGGTGTCTCACACAGTGTGTGTGTGTACACACGTGTGTGCAAGCTGACCTCAGAGTGGCTGCACATGGCACTCTCTCAGCACCTCAGGCACTGGTGCCTCTACTCCCCGCTGTGCTTCTGCCTGGCCAACTCCTAACTGCAAGTCAAAACCTGGCTTCCATACATCAAATGACACTTAACAGAAGGAAAATGCAACCCTCAAAATGGAAGAAAATATTTGGAAATCATATATCTGATAAGACATTGCTATTCAGAATATATAAAGAAATCCTATAATTCAACAATAACAATAAAACAATGAAAAATTGGAAAAAAGACTTGAATAGACATTTCTCCAAAGAACACATACAGCCCTGGCCAGAGAGCTCAGTTGGTAGAGCATCACCCTAATAAGCAATGATCACTGGTTGGATCCCTAGTCAGAGCACATACAGGAACAGACTGTTTCTGTCCGTCTCTCAGCCTCCCTTCCCCTCTCTCTAAAAAAATTTTTTCAATTTAATAAAAAATAAAGTGGTATTAAAAAAGAAAGAAGACAGCCTGACCAGGCAGTGGTGCAGTGGATAGAGCGTCGGACTGGGACACGGAGGATCCAGGTTTGAAACCCCATTGGTCACTGGTTTGAAGCCCAAGGTCACTGGATTGAGCAAGGGGTCACTTGCTCTGCTGCAGCCCCTTTTCATCAAAGCACACATGAGAAAGTAATCAATGAACAACTAAGGTGCCACAACAAAGAATTGATACTTCTCATCTCTCTCCCTTCCTGTCTGTCCCTATCTGTCCCTCTGTCTGTCTCTCTGTCACAAAAAAGAAAGAAAGAAGACATACAAATAACCACAATCACAAAAAGATGCTCAGCATCACTGATCATCAGAAAAATGCAAATCCAAACTACAGTGAGAGATCAGCTCACACCTATTAGATGGTTATTATCGAGAAAACCAGAAAACGCAAAGGTTGGGTAGGCTGTGGAGAAATCAGAATCCTTGTGCACTGCGGGTGGGAATGTAAAATAACACAGTCACTATGGAAAACAGTATGGCAGTTCTTCAAAGAATTAAATACAGAATTACCATATGATCCAGAAATTCCACTTCACGGTTAATACTCAAAAGAAATGAAGGCAGGGATCTGACCTGTGGTGGAGCAGTGGATAAAGTGTCGACCTGGAACACTGAGGTCGCCAGTTCGAAATCCTGGGCTTGCCTGGTCAAGGCACATATAGGAGTTGATGCTTCCTGCTCCACCCCCCCCCTTCTCTCTCTCTCTCCCCTCTCTAAAATGAACAAAAATCTTAAAAAAAAAAAGTAAAAAAAAGAAATGGAAGCAGGGAATGTATTTGTACACCTGGGTTCATAGCAGCATTATTCACAATAGTCAAAGGTAGAAACAACCCAAGTGTCCATTCAGGGATGAATGGATTAACAAAATGGCCTATATGATGGGATACAATTTAGCCTTAAAAAGGGATGACATTCTGCCTGACCTGTGGTGGCGCAGTGGATAAAGCGTTGATCTGGGAACAGTGAGGTCGCTGGTTCAAAACCCTACACTTGTCTGGTCAAGGCACATCTGGGAGTTGATGCTTCCTGCTCCTTCCCCTTCCCTCTGTCTCTCTCTCCTCTCTAAAATGAATTTTTTAAAAAAGGGATGACATTCTGATACATGCTATAACATGCATGAACCTTGACATTATGCTCAGGGAAATATGCTAGTCACAGAAGAGCAAATATTGTTTGATTCTACTTCTATGAAGTCCCTAGAGTAACCAGTATCATAGAGACAAAGTAGAGAGTTGACCATGGGCTGGGGGAGGGGAAGGGGAGTCAGTCAGTGTTGAATGCAGTTTGGGAAGATGAAAAGTTCTGGAGATGGATGGTGGTGATGGTCACACAACAGTGTACATGTAATGATACGCCTCTGACCTGTACACCTAAAAATAATTATTAAAATGGTAAATTTTATGTTATGTATATTTTACAACAGCTTTTTAAAGTGAGGGATTCTCTTGCACATATTCTCCCATGAGAGATCCTTCAGGAAGAAACACAACCCAGGCCTGTCCACCATACCTCCTCTGCATCTGCCCTCCCGCATCTGCTAAGAACCAGCTCCTTTAGGTGGGAGCTCCTGGATTTCTGTCAAACAGGAAGCACAGATCTGGCCCGGGACTGGCCTCCTTTCAGTCCTGTCTCCACAGCTTCTGGGAGGCGGACCCTAAGAGGATGATCTCCAGGACAACTGCAGATGCGGAGACCTATCCTCCAGGCAACAACAGAGCTGCCTCCCCGTGGCAGAGCAGCCCTGCAGGCAGGCTCAGGCCTCCAAGGACTGGACATTGACTGCTCTGCTCCCCTCCCCCAGGCCAGCCCCCTTGAAAGGGACGGTCCCGCAGCCAAGCTACCCAGAAGTGGCACTGTGGCCCAATGGCCCCACAGGGAACTGTGGGGAAGAGAGGGAACCCAGGAAGGCTCCGGAGGAGACAGGGTACAGGGAACTAGTTCCCACCCTCCACCCAGCTCTGGGCTCCCTCCCATAACCAGCATCATGAGTGTTGGGTGCCCTAAGCACCCTGCTGACCCATCTGCCTGAGTTCCATCCAGGACAACAGGACATTAACTTTGGTCTGTGTCAGAAATGACACCCAGTCTCTGTTCTTCAGCAGCTCTGCTCGATGCTCTGCCAAACACACACACGAGACCTGTGGGGACAGGCCTATGGGGACTGGTAACAAGCAGGGGCTGCTGTCCTCCCGACACCTCCCACAACTGAGTCAGAGGGCTCATTAGAGAACAAGATTCTTAAGGAACAATGCAGAGAAGCTAGAGTTTGATGGCTGAGCAATGTCACCACTGAAGTGATTTAGACTCAGACAGTGACTGGGCTCTCTGGAGCCCTCTGGCGCTGACCCTGGCCTCCAGGGAAAGGTGGCTCCCATGACTGGTGCCAGCATGAGCACCCAAAGGAAGGCTGAGCACCCGTGTGAGGGGCCTGAAGAAAGTGGGCAGCAGGTCCCTATAGCAGAGAGCAGGACTCAGCTCAGAGCTGAGGACAGGCCAGGGGCAAGAGGTCAAAGTGGGAGGAGGGGGAAAATGGTGTGGGTGGAAAACCCCTCAGTTGACAAACTCACTTGGATATTGAAAAATTCAAATATATTCTTCATGCTTACTCTGCCTGTCACCCCACCACGTCCCAAATCTGGATAAAAACTTACAATGATTTATAATATAAAAAATATAGACATACGAAGTCCAAAGAGAGAGGCCTATAGAAAAGTAGACTCTACCTGCTGTAAACAAAGATAGGTACCAACCAAACTTGACTATGAATCAGCTCTGACAATTCTTTGGTCTGAAGATTTGTTGCTGAAGAATTTCAGTCACCCACTCCCTCACTTCACCCCTACCCATCAGTACTTAAATATCAAGCAGCTCTTTGAAAAACAATGATAACCAGGTTTCATTAAGAACATTTTTTGCCAGGCCCTGGCTGGATAGCTTGATTGGTTGAGCATCATCCCGAAGTGCAGAGGTTGCCAGTTCAATCCCTGGTCAAGGCACCATACAGAAACAGCTTGATGTTCCTCTCTCTCTTCCCTTTCCTCTCTTGCTGAAATCAATAAATAAAATTAAGCCTGACCAGGTGGTGGCGCAGTGGATAGAGCATTGGACTGGGATGCGGAGTACCCGGGTTCAAGGCCGTGAGGTTGCCAGCTTGAGCATGGGCTCATCCGGCTTGAGTGTGGGCTCACCAGCTTGAGCACAGAGACCCTGGCTTGAGCATGGGATCATAGACATGACCCCATGGTAGCTGGCTTGAGCAAGGGGTCACTCACTCTGATGGATCTCCCGGGTCAAGATACATATGAAAAAGCAATCAATGAGCCTGACAAGGCGGTGGCGCAGTGGATGGATATGGAGAACCCAGGTTCAAGACTCCAAGGTTGCCAGCTTGAGTGCAGGCTCACCTGGTTTAAGCAAAGCTCACCAGCTTGAGCCCAAGGTTGCTGGCTCAAGCAAGGGGTCACTCCGTCTGCTGTGGCCCCCCGGTCAAGGCACATATGAGAAATCAATCAATGAACAAGTGAGGAATCGCAATGAGGAATTGATGTTTCTCATCTCCCTCCCTTCCTGTCTGTCTGTCCCTATCTGTCCCTCTCTCTGACTCTCTCTGTCTCTGCTACAAAAAAAAAAGCAATCAACGAATAACTAAGGAGCTGCAATGAAGAATTGATGCTTCTCATCTCTCTCCCTTCCTGCCTACCTGTCCCTATCTCTCTCTCTCTCTCTCTCTCTCTCTCTCTCTCTCTCACACACACACACACACACACACACACACACACACACACACACAAAACAAACCAAAAAACATTTACTGCTGGCCCTGGCTGGTTGGCTCAGTGGATAGAGCGTTGGCACAGTGTGTGGAAATCCTGGGTTCGATCCCTGGTCTGGGCATACATGAGAGGCCACCATCTGCTTCTCTTTCCCTCCCTCTCCCCCTTCTCACAGCCAGTAACTCCACTGGTTCGAGCATCAGTCCTGGGTGCTAAGGATAACTTGGTTGGTCTGAGTGTCGGCCTCAGGCACTGAGGACAGCTCAGTTGATTTAAGCCTTGGCCCCAGAGGGCAGTTGCTGGGTGGATCCCAGTCTGGACACATGCAGGAGTTGGTCTATTTCCCCTCCTCTCACTTGAAAAAAAAAAAATTCACTGCCTGACCAGGTGGTGGCACAGTGGATAGAGTATCAACCTTGACGCTGAGGACCCTGGTTTGAAACCCTGGGGTTGCTGGCTTCAGCGTCGGCTCATTTGGCTTGAGCATGGTCCCATGGTCACTGGTTTGAAGCCCAAGGTAGCTGGCTTGAGCAAGGGGTCACTGTCTCAGCTAGAGCCCCCTGGTCAAAACACATATGAAAAGCATCAATGAACTAAAGTGCTGCAACTACATGTTGATGCTTCTCATATCACTCCCTTCCTCTCTGTACAGCACAGTCAAGACCATTCAGAACAGAAATCAGCTATTAGGAGATGGAACCCTGGTACATCGAAGTCAACCAGGCCTTTTGGGGACTGAAGCCACTCACAGATGAAGAGGGGTCACATGGGATGACTAGGTCTTAGACTTGAGGACTACAGACACTCCCTAGATGAACACAGGGCTTGGGGAGGCCAACAGGGGTCAGCAGCAGGTGATCAGAGGCTCTGAGGGGAAATGGGTAATGTTCTGAATCCTAGCCCTCTTCATAAGACCCTTTTACTCTGAAAGGTTTCAGGGCTTTATTTGTCCAGAGTCCTGGGGGGTACTTCTCACTCTCTGTGCTGGGAACCTGGGCACAGTTCACCCCCCTATCCACACATTCTTCTGTCTCACTACCTGCCCCCCCACCCCCAGCCAGGGAGTGACCTCTGGGATAACAGCCAGTTTTCTCATCTTGTTCTGATTTCTGGGAGATGCCTTCACCTTTATCTTCCAGCCATTCTATGATCTTTTAAAAAATCTAGCCCTGGCCAGATAGCTCGGTTGGAGTGTCAACAAAACCACAGAACTTCCTGGTTCGATCCCTGGTCAGGACACATAGGAACAGCTCGATGTTCCTGTCCCTCTGTTTCTCTGCCTGTCTCTCTCTTAAAAAAAAAAAAAATCTGCTATTTTTTTTCATTTAATTTTTAAAAGCTCTCTTTGGTCTTCTGGAATGTTCCCTTCTTAAAGCATCCTGTTCTTGGTTCTCAGATGCAGTACTTCTTTATCTCAGACATTATCATATGATCAAATTCTCGAATGTCTTTCCTCACCTTGTGGTGGCTCTCGGCTGTCCTTTCACCCCTCAGAAGTCCTGAAAACCCATGGGAAGTTCTGGGTGACTCTGTCTTGTGAACTGGGCTCACAGTGGAGCTGCCAGGTGCCTCGGGGAGTACGAAGCTCACAACTCTTAGACTAATGACAGTTGCAGGAAACACTGCCTGCTGCCAAGGGCTCATTATCTAAGCGTGAGGGGTGAGGGGCAGCCAGAGTCTCCCATTTGGAATGGACTTACACTTGGCCCTCCACCGTGCCTAATTCTCCCACAGGGTGGACCTCCTGTATCTCGGCTGAGGACCACCCAGCCATTCAGCTCCTGCTCTGATTTCAGCCTATCCTCCTTGCGCTGAGTTCATAGGGGCCTGGGACGTGGGGCGCGGGATCCAGAGCTGTAGGCTCGCTGCTGGCCCCTCAGCCCAGGCTTTAGCTCTCTGCACTCAGCCGTGGCAGTGGCACCTGCTTCCCAAAGGTCAGCTGCTCTGACCTGATGAGTTCATAAGTTTTTAAGGATGTCTTTTGTTTCATGGGGTTTCTGAAGGGAATGGTAATTTACCTGACACAAACTGCTTTCTAAGTGTCTATTATACAGAAGGCCTGGTTCCAGGAGCTGATGGACTCATGCTACCAGGCTGCCCTGTGCCATGTTTGCAGGGCTGCCTTCGCCTTCCAAATCACAGGAGACTGGGTTCTGTTTGTTCAGAATTTGTGTGTGTGTGTGTGTGTGTGTGTGTGTGTGTGTGTGTGTGTGTCAGAGACAGAGAGAGGGACAGATAGGGACAGACAGACAAGAAGGGAGAGAGATGAGAAACATCAATTCTTTTGTTGCGGTTCCTTAGCTGTTCATTGATTGACTTCTCATATGTGCCTTGACTGGGGGGCTACAGCAGACTGAGTGACCCCTTGCTCGAGCCATGCTCAAACCCAATGAGCCCGTGCTCAAGCTAGCAACCTCGGGGTCTCGAACCTGGGTCCTCCGCATCCCAGTCCAAGGCTCTATCCACTGCGCCACCACCTGGTCAGGTTGTTTGTTCAGAATTTTACCAAGAGCTGTTCACTACTTAGGAAGAAAAATCTCATCACCCATAGTGACACCTACACCAGGGGCATTTTCACTGTCACCTTCTCAGCATCTAGCACAAAGGTACCCAAGCACTGACCTACTGAAATACACATGATCTTACAACACATTGCACCGTTTTTCCCTTATATTACAAATATATGCATATATGCACATCTGTTTTAGTTCTGAGTGTAAGTAGAACAGATTACCTATGAATTTCATTCGTGTCATTCATGCAGTAAAAGGGGATGCTGCAAAGCACTGGTCCAGAGGACCTGCTGGGGCCCAGCATGACACGCTAGCAGCCTCCCCACACTGTGTCCCTGTATCACTGGCCTCGTGTAGCAGTAATGTCCCTCGTGACCCTGTTGTCCCTTGATACAGCCAAGGCAAGGAGAAGCAGAAAGCAGCTCACTGGCTCCAGAAATATGCTGACGGAGGCTGGAGTTGCAGGAACATTATAATTACCTGTCATCTGCTGACTGCCATCCTTCACAAAGGTATTTCATAGCACGAATTCAGAGAGGAGGAAGGAGGAATGGTACAAAAATGATCATTAAAGTTTCAACTTTCTGGAATGTCATTTTATTTTCCAACAGTCACCCATGTCTGGTGATCTAGGGAGTTTACCAGGGCACCCCTCCTACCTGCCGAGACCTACTTCATCAGGAGCTGTAAGCAGATTTGTGGGGACACACAGGAGGAAGGCTGAGGACTGGGTAGCACAGACCAACAGGACATCAGTTCTGTCTGCACCTGGCCTCCCACACTCGGGAATGGGACTTATGCTATCGAAGTGGAGCATCTGCGGCCACATGGCCAGGCTGTCAAGGACAACCCAGCGCGAAGTCCACTCTTCCAGGGCCGGCTATTTTCCTGCACAGCAGCAAAGTAGCCCCTCTGTGGGCTGAAGTCACGGCACAGCGTGCTATCAGGAGTCCCTGGACAGAGCAGGCTGGAAGCCACAATTTCTTCTTCCACATCCCTTCCTTTAGAGCATCACAACTCTCGCACATCTGTTAGCACTGACGCAGGACAACAGACCCCAAGAAAGCCCACCTCACTACAGCCGTAGGATATTACAGGTAACCAGGGCAAGGGAACACACACACATAAACAAGAACCAAAAATTCTCAGCTGTCTGCTTAGATCCACCCTCTCAGCTTGTTTTGGGTGCATAAAACAAGATTGCTGAGCCTGACCAGGCGGTGGTACAGTGGATCGGCCTGGGATGCAGAGGACCCAGGTTCAAAGCCCCGAGGCTGCTGGCTTGAGCAAGGGGTTACTCGCTCTGCTGGAGCCCCCCCACCCCCAGTCAAGGCACATATAAGAAAGCAATCAATGAACAACTAAGGAGCTGCAACTGTACGCTGATGCTTCTCATCTCCCTCCCTTCCTGCCTGCCTCTATCTTTTCTCTCTCTATCTCTCTCAAAAAAAAAGTCCTGTATTTCACTTGTTGTTTTTTTATTTTTTTTGAGAGAGAAAGAGAGACAGGGACAGACAGGAAAAGAGATGAGAAGCATCAACTCATAGTTACATCACTTTAGTTGTTCACTGAGTGCTTCTCATACATGCCTTGACCAGGGAGTTCAAGCCACGACCTTGGGCTTCAAGCCAATGACATTTGGGCTCAAGCCAGTGACTATGGGATCATGTTGATCCTGTGCTAAAGCAAGCAACCTCGAGCTCAAATTGGGTGAGCCTACACTCAAGCTGTCAACCTCGGATTTCAAACCTGGGTCCTCAGCATCCCAGGTCAACACTCTATCCACCGCACTACCACCAGTCAGGTCGAAATACAGGATGTTTAAAAAAATTAATCATAGCCCTGACCAGTTGGCTCAGTGGTAGAGTGTCACCCCAGCGTGTGGATGTCCTGGGTTCATTTCCTGGTCAGGGCACACAGGAGAAACAACCATCTACTTCTCCACCCCTCCCTCTCCCTCCCTCCCTCTCTCTCTCTCTCTCTCTCTCTCTCTCTCTCTCTCTCTCCTTCCTGTAGCCACGGCTCAACTGGTTTGAGTGCATCAGTCCTGGGCACTGAGGATGGCTCCTTGGAGCCTCCACCTCAGGTGCTAAAAATAGCTTGGTTGCGAACATGGAACCAGATAGGAAGAGTATTGGTCCCAGACAGGGGTTGCCAGGTGAATCCCAGTCGGGATACATGCAGGAATCTGTCTATCTCCCTTCCTCTCACTTGGAAAAAAAGAAAAAAAATTAATCATAACCCCAAAACACAAAGATAACCACCACTAATGTTTTCACACAAGTCACTCCACAATTCTCTTTCATTTGACACCTATTCATGTACAGTACTATATAAGTAGGCATACTTTTCCCCCCTTTACCCTTAGGCTGTTCCAGGTTTTTCATTTTTATTAAAAACAAAACAAAACAAAACCACAAAGCCTTCATTACCTCTAGTTGTGACCCCTATTATACTCTAGGAAGGATTCCCTAATTACTTGGTTAAAAGGGAAGACTTCCTAAGGCTCTGGATACATGTTGCAGAGTCCTTTACAGAGAACACCATACACATGCCCCTGGTGTACTTTTAGTGCTGACTGTTATCAGACTTTCTCTGTGATTAAGTTAACGGTGAGTGTTCCATCCTATTTAATTTTTTTTTCAATTGAGAGGAGGAGAGATAGTGAGAAAGACTCCCACATATACCTTAATGGGGATCCACCTGGCAACTCCATCCTGGGCCTATGCTGGAATCAACCGAGCTATTTTTAGCATCTGAGGCAGACACATTCAGACAAATTAACCTATCCTAGCTCCTGGAGCCATAGCTCGAACCAACAGAGTCGCTGGCTGCAAGAGAAGAAGAGGGAGAGAAGGGCAGATGGTTGCTTCTCTTGTGTGCCCTGACTGGGGATGTCCATATGCCAGGCCGATGCTCTATCAACTGAGCCAACTGGCCAAGGCCCTCTTTAAAATTTTTTAAGTCGATTTGAGAGAGAGAGAAAGAAAATTTGATTTTGTTTTCCACTTACTTATGCATTCATTGATTGATTCTTATGTGCCCTGACCAGAGGTCAAACCTGCAACCTTGGCATATCAGGACAACACTCTAACCAACTGATCATTCTACTTAATTTTAATTTTTAATTTTTTAATTTTTTATTTTTCTGAAGTTGGAAACGGGGAGGCAGTCAGACAGACTCCCGCATGCGCCCAACCGGGATCCACCCGGCACGCCCACCAGGGGGCGATGCTCTGCCCCTCCCGGGCGTCGCTCTGTTGCAACCAGGGCCATTCTAGCACCTGAGGCAGAGGCCATGGAGCCATTCTCAGCGCCCGGGCCAACTTTGCTCCAATGGAGCCTTGGCTGCGGGAAGGGAAGAGAGAGACAGAGAGGAAGGAGAGGGGGAGGGGTAGAGAAGCAGATGGGCGCTTCTCCTGTGTGCCCTGGCCGGGAATCGAACCCGGGACTCCTGCATGCCAGGCCGACGCTCTACCACTGAGCCAACCGGCCAGGGCCCATCCTGTTTAATTTTAAAGTTAAATATTTGTCCATGTTTTTTTTTGTTTTTGACAGAGACAGGAGGAAAAGAGATGAGAAGCATCAACTTGTACTTTACTTGTTCATTAACTGTTTTCTTTTTTTGTTTGTTTGGGTTTTTTTTTTTTTTTTTTTTTTTTTACAGGAACAGAGAGAGTCAAAGAGAGGGATAGACAGGAATAGAGAAAGATGAGAAGCATCAATCATCAGTTTTTCGTTGTGACACCTTAGTTGTTCATTGATTGCTTTCTCATAGGTGCCTTGACCATGGGCCTTCAGCAGACCGAGTAACTTCTTGCTCGAGCCAGAGACCTTGGGTAGAACCTGGTGAGCTTTTGCTCAAACCAGATGAGCCTGTGCTCAAGCTAGCAACCTCGGGGTCTTGAACCTGGGTCCTCCGCATCCCAGTCCGATGCTCTATACACTGCATCACCGCCTGGTCAGGCATTGACTGTTTTCTCATACATGCCTTGGCAGGGAAGGGGGGCTCCAGCCGAGCCAGTGACCCCTTGCTCAAGCCAATGACCAGGCTCAGGCCAGCAACCAGGGGATCGTTTTGATGATCCTGTGTACAAGCCAGCTCAAGCCGGCAACCTTGGTGTCCCAGGTTGATGCTCTATCTATTGAAACCACAACCAGTCAGGCAGGCTACAAGATTTTTTTTTTTTGGGCCTGACCTGTGGTGGCGCAGTAGATAAAGCGTCGACCTGGAAATGCTGAGGTCGCCGGTTCGAAACACTGGGCTTGCCTGGTCAAAGCACATATGGGAGTTGATGCTTCCAGCTCCTCCCCCCTTCTCTCTCTTTGTCTCTCTCTCCTCTGTCTCCCTCTCTGTCTCTCTCTCTCCCTCTCTCCTCTCTTAAAAAAAAAAAAAAAGGCAAGTGAAAAAAAAAAAAAAGATTTTTTTTTTTTGTACTTTTCCGAAGTTAGAAGCAGGGAGGCAGTCACACAGACTCCCGCATGCACCTGACCAGGATCCACCTGGCATGCCCACCAGGGGGCCATCGCCCATCTGGGGCGTCATTCCTTGTGGTGGAGCCATTTTAGCGCCTGAGGCGGAGGCCATGGAGCCATCCCCAGCACACAAGCCAACTTTGCTCCCATGGAGCCTTGGCTGCGGGAGGGGAAGAGAGACAGAGAGGAAGGAAAGGGGGAAGGGTGGAGAAGCAGATGGGTGCTTCTCCTGTGTGCCCTGACCGGGAATCAAACCCAAGACGTCCACACACCAGGCCAACGCTCTACCACTGAGCCAACCGGTCAGGGCCTACAAGAATTTTTAGAACATACAATACCTGACTATTTAGTCAGGGGTACTGATCTCTTTTCCCTTAAATTGCCAAATTTAAAAAAATGACAACAGCCAACACAACAGTAACAGTCTGTTGTGTATGAACGAAAATTATACCTATTTTTTTGTCAGATGAGCAAAATAGATAATATATTTTTTGGTGTGCCATAGAATTATTATTTATTTTTTTTGTGTGTGTGGCAGAGACAGAGAGAGTCAGAGAGAGTGACAGACAGACAGGAAGGGAGAGAGATGAGAAGTATCAATTTTTTGTTGCAGTTCCTTAGTTGTCCATTGATTGATTTCTCGTATGTGCCTTGACTGGGGGCTACAGCAGACCGAGTGACCCCTTGCTTGGTGACCTTGGGGTCTTGAACCCGGGTCCTCCGCATCCCAGTCCGACGCTCTATCCACTGCGCCACTACCTGGTCAGGTGTGCCATAGAATTTTAATTAGTTTATGTGCACCCTGAGATGAAAAAGGTTGAAAATTCATGTTTCATTAGAATCTCTTCTCTGTGACTCTTTGTGTGACCCTAGCCAAGTGGCTTAAAATAAGGAAAATACTCCCACAGATAACACTACCACCAAGTTGTTCTCATCACTGAGGCGCCCAGTCATTGCTTATCTAGATCAAATCAAGTCACTGCCAGCCCCAATGGCCAAGAAAGCTGTTTGCATACATGTATGTGCGTGCGTGCAAGCATG
The DNA here is from genome assembly GCF_036850995.1 of Saccopteryx leptura. Classification (NCBI taxonomy): domain Eukaryota; kingdom Metazoa; phylum Chordata; class Mammalia; order Chiroptera; family Emballonuridae; genus Saccopteryx; species Saccopteryx leptura. Next base: position 215,012,243 of record NC_089506.1, read on the forward strand.
AGTGTGAGTGTGGACTCAGGACTGCGGGCTCCTATGGAAGATCTGTATCACAGGCCAGTGCAGCAACTTCTGCAAGCTGACGAGGATTCTATCTGCCACCCTGCTCCTGAGATCTGTGCCCAGGGACAGGCCTCCCCCACTGTCCAAACTATGTCTTCAAGAAAACCAGATTCAGTTCCTAAAGCCTTCCAGCAGTTTGAGGACCACCAATACCAGACCCAGGAAGAGAGAGGACCAAACACACAGAAATCAATACAAAATGATCATGTAAATAGGAGATTTGCTGAATGAGTGCGAAGTGGTGTATCTGTAACAGCAGTGCTGGGCCCAGGGGCTTTGGGGTAGATACCAACAATGCACACGGGCAGGGTAGACAGTCATTGCTGCTGCCAAGTTAGTGCGTGCAATTCCTCTGCAGTGACTCTTGGACCTAAACACAGAACCTCAGCACCCTGTTAGATGTCACCATGTTACTTCAGTCACTCAAGGTTGTACAAAGCATCCAAGCCCCGATAATGTCACTTAATCTGTCACCCATTCCTCCCAGCAAAGATCTAAGTAGCAGGCACTCACCCTACCTTGGCCTAGTGACAGACATATGCCTAGAAAGGTCTAGGCTGGCGAAGACCCAGCTTATGACCCCAAGAACCACAGATGGAATCACAGGCCCACCTCAGCCACAGAGCTGCCAACCAACTGGTGGCTTCCTGGGCTCACAAACACATGCTCATCACCTAGCTGATATCTCTGTCTAGAGTTGACAGGAATTCACTTGCCCAGAGATCTGGCACCTGGCTGTCTGCACTCTGACACTTTCCAAAATCTGTGAAGTGCCTGCCTTTCCAGCCCTAGGGCCTTTTTCCATTCTCTGTTCTTCCTCAAAGATGCTAGGACACCCACCCTTTCTGGAGTGGGGGACTCCTTCTCTCGGGATGCTGGCCTCCTGACCCCACGCTCCCTGCACTCCTGTTAGACCACTCCTCATCTTCCCTCCCTCTTCACAATCCTGAAGGTTTGTCTTTTTGAGTGCCCCCCACCCTGCATGATTTGCTTCCCACTCATGAGTCTAGCCAAAGTGCCACACCCCTCTGTGACATCAACACCTAATACCTTGAGGGGCCAAAGCTTATCTGGTCATGCCCACCAACCTGCTCACCTTGTCCATCAGTGCAGAGTTTACTTGTCCCCATCCTTCCTGTACCCTCTGAAGGGCACATGTCCACAGTCATTGAGATACTCGATATTCCCACTTTGGCAGAAGACAATTGTGCACTGTGGACATCAGAGTCTGCCTATCACTACTGACTCTATACGAGCACAATCATAACCAGGAAACCTCGGTTACCACCTCAAAGTTCGAGTTCACTCTATTCACTTGTATTTACCCTCATTTCCCATCCTAATGAGGACCCCACACACCTAGTGCTGGCTTAGCCCCTCCTGGTCTCTTATGCCTTGTACTCACAGTCCTAACATCCTGCTCCCGAGGGTCCAGGGCAGTACACCCTGCCCCAGAAGCCATCTCCTCTCCCTTCTTCCATGCTCCAGGGCAGGGTGCCAGAAACTGAGACCCTCCCCCACTTTCTCCAAACACCCAACAGAGGATGCCCTGACTGATGTGGTCCCAGGCCCTACAACACCCCAACGAGAGGCCGTCATCACACAAGGTGCTGCCCACTCCTGGGGCTGCCTATGACTCTGCCTCTTCTCTTCCTCACCTAGGCCACAGACTAGGTAAGTGGCCAGCTTCTCAGGGACCAACAATTTCATACCTTGCCAACAGTAGTTCATACAGAGCAGGAGGCAAGAGTACCTACAAGACTCTCTCACCTTCTTCCCCACTTCCTGTAACACATTTCTATTTAGTTCATCATCCAAGCCACTACTAGCACTCTTGCTAATGGGAACAATGACATTATATGTACACAACACAAGACAGCAATGTCACTGCGACCACACAACCTCGAAAGAGGGACTGGCTCTGCCCAGCAGTACACCTGTCGTGGAAGCATTTGCCTGTTATCTGCTTAGCTTATAGAAAGTAATAAAGATCGAGGAAAAACTTTAAGATTGAAAATATTCAACCCACTCAACTGTTTGCTGAAAATTTAAGAAAGGTCACACAAATCCAAATTACAAATCAGCCCAGTTAGCAGCACAATCTGGAGTGGATAAGGTAACCTGTTCCCACCCCAGCCCCTAGCCTGCCACCCTCTCAGGTAGGGGCGGGCTGGTCTTCACACCACACACACAGGCGAGTGCCTCTGGCACAGGGGTACACAGGCAGACAGGTCTATGCAAGAACCTCTGTGGCCTTTTGGAAACCTGTGGTTTGCTGCCCTGGTTGGCAGCTGACCTGGGAGCTGTCGGGGCTTTGCTACTCTGCTGGATCCAGACAGGAAGGAGGCAGCAGGGCAGGGACAGTGCAATGAAGGCAGAACAAATGGGCCTCAGTGACTGGTCCCAGGCCCCAGAACAGAGGGAGGAGGCAGCCCCGGGACCAGGGACAGAAGTGCCAGGAGAAGGAAAGAGGAGTTCAGTTTGGAATGCACTGAGAACAAGGGAGTGTAACGCATAGGAAACACTAGAGAGGAGGACTGTGGCTGCATAGAAGCAATAGAGAGAGGGCTTGTGGTCATCGGAGAGAGAAGCCAGGCCCAGGCCCAGGCCCAGGCCAGAAGTGAGGGCAAGGGTGCAAGAGCGCCTAGTGAGAGGGTCACTCCCACCAATCAAAGTGCCAGGTCCAGGAAGACAGAAGTGCCAGGCCCTGTGCTGCCTGAGATAGCTGCTGGCTCTCCAACTGAGTCTTGGTTCCTCATCTGTAAAATGGGACGATGACGGCACCTCCATCACAGGGTGTCAGTGAGGACTAGATGAGGAGCTGCACCAAGCTCGGCCCTGGGCCTAACAGTATCATGCTCAGGCCAACATCCACCTGGGAACCAGCATCTGACAGAGGGAAGGCAAACCCCAACAAATCACCAAGAAAATAGACAAAAGCCAGACATGAGTGCCCAACCAAGTACAGAGAGAGAGGGGGTGAGAAGGGGCTGTGTGGTGGTCAGAACGGGGATGCTGCACACAGGCTGCTCCTTCATTTGGCACACACGTCTGGCTAGTGCCTCCTGGGTGCAGGTCTCATGCTACTGTTGAGGACAAAGCAACAGAAGAGACACCAGGGCTGTACAGGCCAGAGGCCCACTCTGACTCAGGAAAACAGCATGGAGAAGCATCTGAAGACACCGTGTACTCTCTGAGGTTTGAAACGAGAACGGAAACCCACTTCCAGCCAGGTGAAAAAAGACATTTGGAACTGTCTAGTAAAAAGACATAGAGGCCCTGGTCAGTTGTCTCAGTGGTAGAGCATCAGCCCAGCGTGTGGATGCTTAAGTCCCGGGTTTATTCCCAGCCAGGGCACACAGGAGAAGTGACCATCTGCTTTTTCACCCTTCCCCCTCTCCTTCCTCTCTGTCTCCCCCCTTCCCCCCAACCATGGCTCCACTGGAGCAAGGTTGGCCCGGGTGCTGAGGACAGCTCCATGGCCTCCGCCTCAGGCGCTAGAATGGCTCCGGTCACATTAGAGCAAAGCCCCAGATGGGCAGAGCATCGCCCCCTGGTGGGCATGCCAGGTGGATCCTGGTCAGGTGCATGCAAGAGTCTTTCTGCCTCCCTACTTCTCACTTCAGAAAAGTACAAAAAAAAAAAGGAAAGAAAAAGCCATAGAGCTGGGAAATGTGGTGAGCTCTGGCCTGGCTGCTGGGTTGCTGATGTGGACCAGAGCCCACACTCTGGTCCCCCGGGGTTGAAGGTACACAGTGTCCTCCCTGCATAGGCACAACACTAATACAGACATACTCAGCAGGCCCAACATTAGCGGCAGACCTCAGCATTTGCCTGACTTTGTCCACACCTGCACAACTGTTTCACTCCTCCTGTACATCGGACCTCCTTTCTTCCTCTGCACATGTGGGGCTCAGAGAACCCAAGTGTCACATACACTCAGCAGCTCCCATCAACACTGACCCCAGAGGAGCAGACGGGAAGACAGGGAGTTAGGCCTCTCTCAACTCTTCCAAGACTTGGGCATATCAACTATATCACATTTTCCTCATCTTTCTGTTGACCTTCAACATGAAGATATGTGAGCATCAATGTACAGAGGACAAACTCTCAATCAGGACCTTCACCACCCTCGGGACAAGACAGGCTGTACACCAGAGTGCATCCAGCACACCGCCCTGCGGACCCACGGCCCTGGCGCAGAGTCAGATCTGGCAGTGCACTTGGGAGCAGAAGCTGCTCACGGAAGCCTCTACCTTCTTCCTGCCAGCTTCTACAACTCAGACTCCTTGCCGCTTATGCTCTAAAGCATGTTTGCCCAGAAGATGGCCCAGTGGAACCTTTATGCAAAGTGCTCTGCTTGCTTCTGAGGAAAGTACCGACCTTCCCCTAAAGTCACTGGTTATTAAGAAAAAGGGAGGCTCTGGCCAGTTGGTTTAGTGGATACAGCACTGGTCCAGTGTATAGATGTCCCAGGTTTAACTCCCGGTCAGGATACACACGAGAATCAACTATCTGCTTCTACTTCCTTCCCTCCCCCCTTCTTTCTCCCCCCCCACCCCCCACAGCCACTGGCTTCACTGGTTCAAGACTGGGCATCCAGCAGTGAGAATAGCTCAGTTGGTTCAAGCATCAGCCTCAGGCACTGAGGCTAGCTCGGTTGGTTGATTCAAGCATCGATCCCAGACGGGGGTTGCCAGGAGGATCCTGGTTGGGGCACATGTGAGAGTCTGTCTTATTATCACCCTTCCTCCCAATTAGAGAAAAAAAGAGAGAGAGGAAGAGAGGAAGAGAGGAAGGAAGAGAGGGAGAGAGAGAGAGAGAGAAAGAAAAGGCCCTGCCTGGAGCATCACCCCAAAGCGCAGAGGTTGCCAGTTCAATCCTCGGTCAGGGCACAGTCAGGGACAGCTCCACGTTGCTGTCTCTCTCTCCCTGCCAGAAAAGAGAGAGAGAGAGAAAGAAAGAGGAAAGGAAGGAAAGAAAGAAAAAGAAAGAAAGAAGACCTCCCAAGAAGGTCTTCAAGTCAACAGAAACATATAAGCACAGCACACACTGGAATCACCAAACTCCAAGAGCCCCTGTGGGCTCCCGCAGGGGTTGGCACATTGTCACATACGGCTCATCACTACTTTGGGCGCCAGAGCTAAAAAGGCCATTTTGATGACTCACATGTTTATGAAGCTGGGAAAAGCAACCTGCACTCATGTACATATCTGAGGAACAAGCTAGACAAGACTTCAACGTGGGTAAGTCATCTGGGTGGCTCAAGGGAGGGGATTTGGTTAAACGCTTGTCACTGGTGGGGACCTCCCTGCCATGGGTAATCTGCTCCTGGTCAGAAGAACCACAAAAGTTTTGGCAGAAAAAAAGAGTCTAGAATATGCTGAAGGCTTTAAACAACAAAGGGGGAAAACAAATACATATATATCTTTTGTAAGAAGATCAGAAATAAAAACTTTGGGCCTGACCAGGTGGTGGCGCAGTGGATAGAGCGTCAGACTGGGATGCGGAGGACCCAGGTTCAAGACCCCGACGTCGCCAGCTTGAGCACGGGCTCATCTGGTTTGAGCAAAGCTCACGAGCTTGGACCCAAGGTCGCTGGCTTGAGCAAGGGGTTACTCGGTCTGCTGAAGGCCCGCGGTCAAGGCACATATGAGAAAGCAATCAATGAACTAAGGTGTTGCAACGAAAAACTGATGATTGATGCTTCTCATCTCTCTCCGTTCCTGTCTGTCTGTCCCTGTCTATCCCCCCCCTCTGTCTCTGTAAAAAAAAAACACAACTTCGATTACAAGTTTTTTAAAGGAAAAATTCCCATGACGCTGAATCCAGAGCACCAGTGCTCCAGAGCTTCCAAAACCCCAACAGTCTCCGTTAGGAAGCCTTTGGAGGAGCAGAAAGAAGTACACTCGGGTCCAGTAACTTCACCCTGATAAAGAACAGCAGGCCTTGGGGTCAGTGTGCTGATGATGCCTTGACTGTAAAGACCCGCTCCTCATGTTGCGCATGTCTTTACCTCAAGGACCTCTAGACACAGGGGCCAGGTACTCTGCCTTCTCCACTTAACGCCAAGGGGGAGCTGCGGTACCCTGTGAGTGTGCCCTGGTCCTAACAGCACATGGAGCCTAAGAGTGGGCTTTCTGCTCCATTTCTGGCAGATGGTCCTCTCCTGGACCAGGCATCTCCATTACCTCAGGCAGGGCTCCACATCTTACTTAGTCAGCATGTCACAGGAAGTGAGGCAATGCACTGCAACTTGACAGAGGGGACAGAGGTGGTTCCTATCTTTTCAGCTAGTAGCTCTGTGTTCCCTGAATGCTCACTGCATTGGCTGGGGTACCTGATGGTGAGGCTAGCTGACCCTCAGGCATGTAAATCTATGTCCCAGGAAACTACTGTTGCCCCTGACAAAGCCCAACCCCTCTCACACTCTTCACACATCCCACCAGCAGCCCAGGAGCAGGGTTCCAAGAAGCAACACTACCCCTGGAAAAGCAACTCAACCACCCACTCACTGTCTGAGTCAGGAGGGCCACCTCTCACCGCAGCTGCCAAGTGTCCATTAGGGTTAAGGTGGCAGCGGCTGGTGAAGGGGTCTGCTAAAGCCTCAACACCAACAAAAGCCCTCCCTCTAGCAAACCTGGTGGGTCTCACACTTTCCTCCCTCAGCTAAAAACAAACCCAGAGTTCCTCCTTCCTTGCCCTTCCAGATGTCACCTCTAAGCTAGGGCTGACAGCCCGTGCTTCGGGCTGTGGCTCAGCTACCAACTGCTGGAGCTGTTACAGGAGGAAGGGCGTTCAGCCAGCCCAGGTAATCCAACAACCTTGACGAGTCCTAAATTGAGAGGGTCAGAAAAGCTGCGTCGCCTGACCAGGTGGTGGCACAGTGGATAGAGCGTCGGACTGGGATGCAGAGGACCCAGGTTTGAGACCCCGATGTCGCCAGCTTGAGCGTGGGCTCATCTGGTTTGAGCAAAAGCCCACCAGCTTGGACCCAAGGTCGCTGGGTCCAACAAGGGGTTACTCGGTCTGCTGAAGGCCTGCGGTCAAGGCACATATGAGAAAGCAATCAATGAACAACTAAGGTGTTGCAACGCGCAATGAAAAACTAATGATTGATGCTTCTCATCTCTCTCCGTTTCTGTCTGTCTGTCCCTGTCTATCCCTCTCTCTGACTCACTCTGTCTGTCTCTGTAAAAAATAAATAAATTAAAAAAAAAGAAAAGCTGCGTCCACACTCTCAGCTGCCCACAGGCAAGCAATTTACAAACAGCAAATGCTCAGAGCAGTCAGACAGGACTGACAAGAGCCCAAGAAACAAAGCAACAAAGGGTGTGGAGAGAAAGGACCTGAAATAGAATGAGTTAGACAAGACAGAACTCCCAGAAGCACCAAAGGAACTTGGAGAGACCGGATGCTGACGACTATAAGCAGAATCCCTGGTTCTCCTAACGAAACACCCGGTGGGGCCTGGGACAAGGCCCCAGTCAGAACGGACACTGGCCGCACTGCTTCTTGGCCAAGATAACTACGTTTGTTTACATTACATATGTAAATTAAGGGGGGCCCAGACAAGTGCTGGTGATGTGTATTTTAGCCACCACCCAGAAAGTTTAATAACACCATGAATGGGGCATTTTCCTCCAGCACAAGGTGTTGATTCCCTGAGCACTGAGTAAACACTTTAGGGGGCTAGCCCGCCTCTGAGTCCCCCCCCTCCCATCTCTGCAGACACCACAGGGTTGTGAGAAAACCCTGGTGGTACCTGGCACATCTCGTCACAGGTTCTCCAGCTGGACCCCACAGAACCCAGGGCGCCATGAGACCTCCACCCCTGGGTGCTCTCCTCTCAGCTACAGCCTTCCTCCAGCTCCCAAAAAACATTTTCGTCACACGCCTCCTAGGTGTGTAGTTACCCAGAAGACACCAAGCTTCCCGGCTACGAAAGCCTTTTCCCAGAATGCTCACAGCAAAATCTCAGCCTCCCATTAAACCATTAGCCTCTGAAAAGACCTCAAGCTGATCCGTAAAGTGCCAAACCGATTGTAAGCGCAGGATCCAGCTGCTTTCCGCCAGCCTCGGGCCTCCATCCGAGTTGACAATGGTGAGAAAGAAAACAGACTGCAAACTGCCACAGGCCTGCTCCCTGCCAGGCAGAGTTAGGCTTTAACCGCAGTGAAGGGATGAAGAAAGGCAAGGCGCGGATCCTTGGCTCCTAACTGCAGTCCAGCCGGGTCGGGCAAATGGCTGGCTGGCGGGTTCTCATCACAGCCCCGACGTTGACAGGAGCTGGCAGATCAGGTCCCCCGGGGAAAGCGCCTCCCAGGCCAGCTCACTGTGGGGACTGCGTGGCTCACACCGCCTCCGAGCAGCCTTGGGCCCAGCCGGGCGAGCTCTGCAGCGGAGCGCCCTGAGCCCTGCCCGGGAGGGGACGGGGAGCGGCACCCGAGGCCAGGCCAGCGGCGGGGCCTCCTTACCGTTACTGTAGGCGTACGGGGACTCGGCCGCGCCGTCCTGCAGGCTCTCCAGGATCTCGCCCTTGCCCACATCGCTGTCGCCTACCAGCAGGAATTTGAGCAGGTAGTCGTAGCTCTTGACCGGGCTGCCCTGCGTCCCCATCCTCGCTCACGCGCGCGCAGGCCGCGCCCGCATGCCCACGGCGCCAGCCGCGGGTACACGGCGGGGAGGAGGCCTCCGACCGACCTGCGGGAACCGGGCGTAGGTGAGCGGAAGCTGGCGAGGCCCGGCCCGCGAGGGCCCGACCACCTCCGACTGCCACACGGACAGCCCGGGTCGCACCGCCCAGTCGCGCCCGTCGCCCGCACCTGCTCCTCTGACCGCCTCACCTCAGGGATGCCGCCGCCCCGCCGCTTCCCGCACCTCGTCGCGCAACCCCGCCCCGCCCCCAGACCACGAGCTGCCATTGGCCGCCCGCCCATACCCATTGGCCTCCGCATACGTCCTTCATGTCCGCCCGCCCCCCACCGTTTCCCACACAGCCCAGGAAAGCCTCCGGTTTCCCCGCCCCATGCCGCCCCCTTTCGATCACCATTGGTCACCTATCCCTCCTTTTCTAAGATCATTGGTCCCAGAGGACGTCTGTCATGATTGCCGCCCTCCCCGCCGCGGCCCACACAGCGTTGTGGAGATTACAGCCGCTCTGTCTTGTTGCTGTCGCCATTGGTCACTCGCTTCCCGCTTTCCCAGAACCATTGGTCCACCTGCACGTCAGTCAGCACCACTACAGCCCTGGAGCGTCCCGGAGCCACCGCAATCCCGCCCACTGCCCCAACATACTTCGAGCACTCGCCTGCTCCACCCCCCCCAGTCACCATTGGCCACCGAAGCCAATCCTCCCAGAGCCATTGGACTACCACCACATCGATCACCGCCGTCTACGCCCACCTTCTTCCCGCCCCTCCCCTACACGCTCACCAGTCAGGAGCTTGGAACTCCAGTTTGTTTGCATACGCCTCCTTTTTTCCCGTGGACGGGAGCTGGATGGTGGCGGTCCCCGGGGTGAGGTGACACGGCTGAGCCCGGGAGAACTAAACCCCTTGTTAAATTGTGACCGGCTGGCTTCCGCAGAGACTCCGGAGAAAGCAAAGCGGCCCCTGAAACTGCGCTCAAGGAAGCGGGCCCTCCCGAGGTAGGGCGTGATCCAGGCGTAGCCAGGCAAAGGCGGCCAATCGGTGCTGCCCCAGGGAGGCGGGACTTCCGTTGCCAGGAGGGGGTGGGCCCGAGGGGGCGGTGGCTGGGCCGGGAGTTTAGGCGCCGCGGCTCCGAGTGGATGGAGTGAACGACCCTGGGGTGCAGGCCCGGGCCTCTGCCCTTCGACCTGGGCAAGGCCGTAGGTCACAGCGCCTGGCTGTGAAAGCCTAACGTTCTAGAACCTCGGCGGCTCCTGGTGCGGATGACTCTTCAGCTGTCAGAGGTGATAGCAGCACAGGCTCCAGTGGCGGAGCGACAAGGTTCTGCCCTCACGGCCCCTGGGCTGAGTCTAGATGTCCAGTCAGATCCGCGTCAGACAGGTGAGGGACTTCATGAGGGCCCGTGACGCGGGCGAGGACCTGCGTTATGGCTTGACCACAGAGGCCTCCAGGAGGAGGTGATTTTGGGGATGGGTGGGTTATTTTTCTATTTATTTGTTTATTTGTTTGTTTAGAGAGAAAGAGAGAAGCATCAACTCGTAGTTGCTTCACTTTAGTTGTTTATTGATTGCTCCCTGTAAATGACAGGCTCAAGCCAGCGACCCCGTACTCAAGCACGCGACCTCGGGTTTTGAACCTGGGACTCTGAAGTCCCAGGTCAATACTCTGTCCGCTGCGACACCACGGGTGGGTCAGGATAGGTTATTTTTCTTAATGAGCAAAGAAGTATAAAAGCCTGTGAACAAAAAAAAAAAAAAAAGCCTGTGAACATGTGTGAAGATGTGAAGTTTCACTCAGTGAAATGGAAATTAAATTAAAATGATACCGTTTTCACCCAACAAATTGGCAACATCCCTTGTGGGGCTGGGTGTGGGGAACAGCCCTCAGGGAGGGAGGTGGGACTGCCTAGTAACTCCACGTCTGATTTCTCATGGAGAAGTCCTCAGAAAGGAGCTCAAAGAATTTCACTGCAGCCTTGTAGTGATGGGCGAAAGTCTGGAAGCTATTAAATTAAGGAAGTGAGCAACATAAGGCGAGGACAGCACCAACCTGAGAAGAAAACAAATGCCAGTATAATATGTACAGTGTAATTTCAACATTTATGCTTAAAACAATCTACAAATCATTTCATTCTAGATTTTATTTTTCTTTAGAGAGAGAGAGAGATGGGAAGCATCAGCTCACAGTTGCATCACCCCAGCTGGTCATTGATTGATTCTCATACCTGCCTTGACAGAGGGGCTGGGATGGAGGTTCAAGCTGAGCCAGTGACCCATTGCTTAAGCCAGCAACCTTGGGCTTCAAGCTAGCAAGCCTGCACTCAATCCAGATGAGCCCACACTCAAGCCATCCATCTTGAGGTTTGTTTGTTTGTTTTGTTTTGTTTTTTTGTTTTGTTTTGTTTTTTAGAGAGGAGAGGGAGAGACAGAGAGAGGAGAGACAGAGAGAGAGAAGTAGGGGAGGAGCTGGAAGCATCAACTCGCATATGTGCCTTGACCAGGCAAGCCCAGGGTTTCGAACCGGTGACCTCAGCATTTCCAGGTCAACGCTTTATCCACTGCGCCACCACAGGTCAGGCCTTTTTTTTTTTTTTTTTTTTTTTTTAATTTTTTTTTAATTCATTTTAGAGAGGAGGGAGAGAGAGAGAGAGAAGTAGGGGAGGAGCAGGAAGCATCAACTCGCATATGTGCCTTGACCAGGCAAGCTAGGGTTTTGAACCGGCAACCTCAGTGTTTCCAGGTTGACGCTTTATCATTTTGGGGTTTTGAACCTGGGTCCTCAGAACCAGCACAGTGGATAGAGCCCTGACTCAGGACACTGAGATCCCCAGTTCAAAACCTGAGGTCACCACTTCTGGTGCAAGCTTGAGCATGGGGTCACTGGCTTGCGCACAGAATCATCAACATGATCCCAAGGTCACTGGCTTAAGCAGGGGTCACTGGCTCTGCTTGAGACCCTCAGTGAAGGCACATATGAGAAGCAATCAATGAATAGCTAAAGTGAAGCAACTATGAGGTTGATGCTTCTCATCTCTCCTCCCTCTCTCCCTTCCTGTCTCTCTCTATATGTGTATATATTTTTAAAAATAGATTTACATGTAGAGAAATAGAATGCTTGTCTTGAAGGATATGTCTTCCAGATATATGGACGTGTCAACAAATGGACAGCATTGTTACCTCTGGGGTAACTTTTTCTTCATTGAAGACATTTTTATGAGAACATATTCACATAGGACATGTTACTTATAAGTAAGGCAAAAAGTTAAGCATAAAAGTACCTTACAATGCAGCAATTACACTCCTAGAGAAATGAAAACATATGTCCACACAAAAACTTATACATGGGTCCTGGCCAGAAAACTCAGTTGGTTAGAGCATCATCCCCATAGGATATGCAAAGGTTACAGGTTTGATCCCTGGTCAGAGCACATACAGATATCACAAGAATCAACCAGTGAATGCATAAGTAAGTGGAACAACAAAGAAATGTTTCTTTCTCTCTCAAATCAATAAAAAAACAACAACACCTCGTACATGAATGTTCACAGCAGCATTATTCACAATCACCGAAAGGCAGAAACAACTTAAATGTCCATTAACAGATGAATGGACAAACTGGTATATCCATACAATGTCTATATTCATCCACAAAAGGAATAAAGTACTGATAATTGCTATATTCCATTTATATGAAACTTTCAGAATAGGCTAGTCCATAAACAGAAAGTGGATTAGTGGTTGCCAGGGCCTAAGGTAAGGAGAAATGGTGAGCGACTGCTTAAGGGATTTGGGTTTCTTTCTGGGGTGATAAAAATGTTCTAAACTTGGTGATGGCCATCTGACCAGGTGGTGGCGCAGTGGACAGAGCATTGACCTGGATGCTGAAGACCCCGATTTGAAACCCCCAGGTTACCAGCTTGAGCACAGGCTTACCGGCTTGAATGGGGGGCGGAGGAGTCTCCAGCTCTAGTGTGGGGTCATAAACATGACCTTAAGGTTGCTGGCTTGAGCCCAGGGTTGCTGGTTTGATCCCAAGGTCACTGGCTTGAGCAAGGGGTCACTGGCTCAGCTAGAGCTCCCTGATCAAGACACCTATGAGAAAGCAATCAATGAACAACTACAAGTGTTGCAACTGTGAGTTGGTGCTTCTCATCTCTCTCCCTTCCTGTCTCTCACAAAAAATAAATAAAAAATAAAAATTGGTGATGGTTGTACTACTTGGTAAAGTTACTACAAATAATTGTGCACTCAAAATGGGTGAGTTCTGTGATACGTAAAATATATCCTCAATATATCCATTTAAAAAATAACAAAGGTTGTCAAAACAGAGCCAAGCAGCCCTTACTAGACCAGGCACAGAGTATGTGAGCTAGGTAGAAGCCACATGAGGTAGGACTTCCTAAAAAGCAGATCTGTGCAGAGGGAACAACACAGCAACCAGGCCCCAGAGCGCTGCCCGGAAGCAGCCTGGCTGGCATGTCCTTCCTGCAGGTGTGGAATGGGCAGTAAGAACTTCCCTCCCAAAGGGTCACTGCACCTACACCGTGCCTTCAACAGCAGATGGTCTTCACAGACAGCAAGCCCATTCATGGGCTGCTTAGCATCACACCAAGTAAACCCCATCCCAAAGCTGCAGACAGCCTTGACTGGACCGCGAGCCCTTTTATTTTGGCAGAGTGCCTGGGGAGGCTTCCCAAGGAGGTTTCTCTGTGGGTGGGCAGCACCTGATGACTGCCTAGGCCTTTCTCAGTTGCATTCAGTGAGAGGCTCTCCAGGTATCCTCCTGGCCCCCTGGAGAAGCCGAACGCTGGGATAATTGAGGGCAGAGGCTAGCCAGAGATTGGCAGGGCCACTAGGAACCCTGATGGTCTTGCTTGTGCCTTTCCTCAGGCCATGTCCCCTCCCCCAGGAATGGCTGTTCCTGGACGCTGGATTGTAGCAGACATGGCCCCCTATGTTTACAGAAAGGGCGCCGGCACCCACAACACAGCGTTGACAGAGACAGCCAGCAGGAAATCTTGTTGGCCCTCAGCAGGTCAGGGGTGGGGGATAGCGTCCCCAGAGAGGCCAGGGACTGAGCACTGACTTGCAGCACAGGGGAGCCACAGCTGGTGCTTGCCCATCCTTCAGACTCCAACTGGGACATCAGGCCAGGGGTCACTGTGCCCAGTTTTGAGCCTACCTCTGCCTTGGCCCTGCTCTGAAGTCACCCAGTCCCCTCTCCAGAGACTGGAAGCACTGAGGGGTTAACTTTGTTTTCTTTTTAATGATTTTATTATATTATTTATTGATTTTCGTGAGAAAGGAAGGGAGAGAGAAAGAGATAGAAACATCAATCTGTTCTTGTGTGTGCCCTGACCAGGGATCAAACTGGCAACGTTCGTGCCTGCAGACAATGCTCCAACCGAGCTATCTGGCAGGGGCCTGGGTTAACTTTCTGTTTCTGGGGTTGCCCATCGGAATGGTTGGTGAGAAGTTATCACCTGCCCAGTCTTCAGAAGTGCCCTATTACCTCTCAGGACCTCCCCTGAAGGAGCTCCAGCATCGGCAGGCCTGCTGCCTGGTTCACTGTCACCCAGGAAAGAGCGAGAAAGTGGGCTCCACATGCACGGTTTTTGGCGGCCTTTCCCAGCACAGCCTGTGGAGCAGGTGCAAGCATCCCTGCTTTGTAGGTCGGGAGCCTATCCACTGGGGGTGATTCTGGGAGCAGGGGGGGCAACCACCTGCCGGGGCTTGTGATGCTTCTCTGGGATCCTGCACCTCAGATCCCGTCCGCTTTGGAGCACAAAGACACTGCTAGCGTCCACAGGCTCTAGGGCAGTGGGCCCAGCTGAGGAGGATTGCCAAAGGGGCGCCACTCCCTGGTGGCCAGGGGACCTAAGGACAGAGCACTGACTTCCCACTCAGTAGCATACCCTTGTGCAAGGACGTCCTGGGGCCCGCTGAGTGCCAGGTCTGGCCTGGGGGACTAGCGGACAGAACAGCATCCCAGCTCGAGGGCCCTCCGGCTGAGCACGAAGGACTTCATACAGACCTCCGCTTGCAGGCCTCGCTCAGCCCAGCCGAGGCACCATGTGTTGGGGGGCTAGAGGCCTGGAGATTGTATCTGCTTTGGCTCTTACACCCCTGGCTCTGGACAGGATGGGGCCAGGCCTCCAGACCCAGCCTCTGTCCAGGCGGGGGGTGGGGGTAAGGGGAGAGGTCTAGGGCAGTGTTTTGAACTGCCAATCCACTGCTGAAAAACACTGCTTTAGGGTATCTTGCCCTCCCCTCCAGGAGACACCCTGCCCTCTATGCTGTGTCCCAAGCGCTTTCCTCGAGAAATATCTGGAGGTTAACCAATGGGACAGATGGAGCTTGGCCCTGAGGCTCTATACACAGGCTCTTGGGAACACCTACAAAGGTTTCAGTTGCCCTGGATGCCCTGGCCCAGGTTGGGTACCAAGGAGAGGCCCCACTGAAGTCCCATAGGTGGACAGAACCAGAAACCTCTCTGTGTACATCTGGCAAGAACCAGGCCTGGCACCAAAGCTGTCACTCAGGAAGTGGACAGGCAGACCAGCACCTAGTGATGTTACCACCATCTTGTGGCGGTCTGGGCCAAGCAGCAGGAGACCCAACAGAAGGGGTAAAAGGGGTAAAAGTGGGCAAAGGATGAGCAGGTCGGCCAAGAAGAGTGGGTAGAAAATTCAGCACAAGTGCAGGTGTGGAGACTGTTCTCAGTAGGAACTGGAGGCACAGGCCCTGTCCACCAGGACCCAAGCAGGCACCCTCTGGGGGTGGAGATGCAGGACTGGAAGGTGCCGAGTGACTCCTCTTGGCCAGCCCCTTCCCTACACAGCCAGGACAACAGACACAGGCCCCCAGAGGATCCGCGGAGGCTGTAGGACAGTAAGGGAGTAGAGTCTTCGAGTTTCAGGTGATGACCTATTTATTCATCAGAGCCAGGAGGGAGGCCTGCACCTGAGACCCCCATGCAAGGGCAAGCTGAGACCAGAAAGCAAGTGGCCCTGGGCCCACTCTCCCACATGGGGACGTCTTCAAGGGGCCAGCGCCTACATATCCACCCAGCAGACCTGTGGAGCCATGCTCCAGGAGACAGGGTGCCCAGTGCCCCCCATTTTGGCATCACCAGAAAAGGTGTAGTAGTCATCTCAGAATGGGGGAACCAGCTGCCCCACCACTCCAGGAGAAGGGGGCCCTCACTGTACATGGGGCAATGGGAAACAGTGTCACAAACATACAATAGGTTTTAATGTCATAGCAGAGAAAGGAGGAGCCAGGACTTGTCCCACCAGATGTTGGGCTTTGGGAACTCCCCCAGGGACCCCCCCACTGTGGTCGCAGCCAAGGAATGCGAGTGGCAGAAGGGAACAGTCCCAAGTACCCTTAATGGGCAGGGAGCACTGCCCCACCCCGATTATGGCATGGAGTTTCCACCTCCAAGATGACAAACTACATGGGCCATGGTCATATCTTCAGGCTTCCTTACTCCAGGGATTCATCTCCTTACTCCAGTAGGCAGATGCAGCCTGCATGCCAGGACCCCTCCGTGGGGGCCATAAAAGCATCTGCCCCAGAGCTGCCTGATTCTACAAGAAGCCCATGAGGGGGGTAGAAGATCTGGCCAAGGGAGCTGTTCCTGTAGGGGCACAGGGTGGGCATGGAGCAGAAACCGGGCAGTCAGGTGGGTGGGCACTCAGCTTCTGGCACGGCAGTTCTGAGCACCCAACATGGGCTGGCTCTGCACAGGGACTCCCAAAGGCCTGCGGAGGCTCCTCAAAGCCGTCTCCCCAAGGAGCATCAGAAGTAACCCTGTGCATGTTAGGGTGCGCGGCACTGGAGGAGCCTGCCTCAGGGGGGCTGCTGGTTTGGGCCAGGGGTCAGCCATTGCTTGGATCACCCATGTTGGCTGGCTGTTGCTCCACTGAGGCAGCTGGGAGGTGTTGGGGACTCAGGAGTACATCTGCAGAAAAACCCCCAAGGAAGGCAATGTTTGGGGTTCAAAGTCTCAAGAACTATTGAGTGCAACCTTGAAGGAGTCGCTCTACCC
This sequence comes from Saccopteryx leptura, assembly GCF_036850995.1. Taxonomy (NCBI): domain Eukaryota; kingdom Metazoa; phylum Chordata; class Mammalia; order Chiroptera; family Emballonuridae; genus Saccopteryx; species Saccopteryx leptura. Next base: position 215,029,006 of record NC_089506.1, read on the forward strand.
CGTGACGGGTTGGGCCATCTGTGGAGCAGTAGTGATACCTGTCAGCTCACCCTACTAGGAAGGACATAATGGGCAGGGGCAGGGCCTGTGGGGGGTCGGAGAGCTGGGTAGGCCTGGGGAACTGGTGGGCATTGGGCTAACAGTGCCATCACAACAGACTGGAGGTGGGTCCTGCAGCCAATGGTGCGTGTTGTGAAGCACAGGCCAGACGACCCTGCTGGCCACCCCTGCACCCTCCTGCTCACCAGCCCTGTGACCTCACATTCAACCTCAGAGTTGGGAGGACATGTGACAGGCACAGCCTGTGGAGGTCCCAGACGACTGGAGGCCGAGATGGCAGGGTGCAGGGCCACATGCTCCTTGACAGTCAACACGACCCTGGCAGGACAGGAGGCTGGCCGTGGCCACGCAGTGGTGCTGGACGGGCTGATGGCCAGGGTCTGTCAGTCCTGCTTGTCCCCTCTCTGCCTCCAGGGGTAGATGAGCTCCCCGAAGAACAGCTTGCGGCACAAGGATCCCCAGGAGTGTTTGGGGTGGCAGCCACAGCTGGGGAGGCGGTAGGTGTGCACCACGCGATTGTAGGGCAGGGGGTTTATCTGGAAGCACAAAGGCAGCAGTCAGCCTGGGTACAGCCCCCAACTCTCTGGGGCTCAAGATCTCCAAATCTTGGAAACCCTCCTGAGGAAATCACTGCTCTAAACACTTATGGGGCAGGACCTGCTGTACCCCCGCTGTGCTCCCGTTGTGGCTGATGGCAGCTCAGGAGGGAATGATCTGCTCTAACAGGTGGCAGAGAGATGGACCGGGCTGATAGAGTGCAGACCCCTCCGCTCCAGCACCCACGGAGCTCCTAGCAGCATCTTCAGATGGGACTCAGAACACACTACACACCTGAGAAACCACACAGAGCTCCAGCTGCCTCAGCATCTGACCTCTCACAGTGATGCTCAGGCCAACTGCACCTGCCTGGACCCAACACTGGCACCCAGGGAGTCACCCGGGGTAACCCGCAAGTAGCCTGCTCCCGCCTGAAGCCTGGGAGCACCAAGACTGTTTCAGATAAAGGAGTCCAACAGAGAACACATGTGTCCTGAGCCTTCGCCAATCTGCGCTCTTCACCAAGAACAACAGCTCTTAGGGCCCAAGGCAGGATTCAGGGACCCATGGCCAAGCAAGCAGGAGCCCTAGGAGGCCAAAGGCATATGACAGTATAGGGGATCCCATCCATGGGCCCTGCTGGGGAAGGTTCCAGGCAGAGATGGTCATGCCCTGGAGTCTTGGCGGTGGGAGCGTCTCCCCTTGGGGCCCACCCTCAGCTCTGCTCTCCTGCTTGTACCTTACACTGGCCCATGATGCCCCAAACCCAGGGCGGCACAGAAGAGTGCCAGGAATGCAGGCAGCATTGGGGGGGTCTGTCCACAAGCAGCAATATTTGGGGTACACAGAGGCCTCACCTGCATCAGGAGTCGGAGGGGCTCACCAGCCTTATGCTCCAGGATTCGGAACTTCGCGCCAGCTGGAAGGAGAACAGGGTGTTTGTGAGGGAGAGGAGGGCCATCCAGGGCTCCCAGGGCCCCAGGGCCCGGCAGGCTGCCCCAGCAGTCCTGCGCTATGGGTCAGCAGAGGCAGGCACAGCCAAGGGGACTCTGGCCATCGAGGCCCCTTCATTTCTGGGCAGCACTCAGAGGGCTACCGGGGCTCTTCTGCCTTCCCATTCGCTTCTGAATGGGCCGCTGGGCCGATAGCAAAGCCTCCTGCACACGCCACTGACAGGACAAAACCGACGTCCGGCCAGCAGAGCAGAGCAGCTGGGCAGCGGGGCGCAGCCTGTGCGGCTTTCCAGATGACATGTGGGTCTCCCAGAGCCAATGGCACTTGCAGGCTGGTGGCTGTCCTACTGACGTCTAAATGTCTTCCAACTTGTGTGTGTGGCCGACTGGGACCCACCACAGCCCTGGCCTGCAGTTTGGGCCCCCAAGCCCCGGGATTCCCAGGCTGAAGATTTTTTTGAAAAGAGACATAGAAGCTAATTATCATTTGATGAAGAGGCCCAAGGCAAACTCAGGGAAGAAGAGAGGAGGCAGCAGCATCTGCGGCCTTTCTTGTGAAGTTGAGACGCCTGCTCTGGCAGTGAGCCAGGGTGTGGGAGGAGGCTGCCAAGCCTCGGGCTCTCCACCAGCACTGTCCTGGCATTCTGGGGGGGGGGGGGGTGGGCGCTGGAGGCAGAGTGAACATGGGAAACACAGCACATGCCTCCCTGGCCTGGCCCTCTGTGGAGAAAGTGCCTTCGAAGAGACTTGGAGGACACCCAGCAGGCAGACTTTAGGTTCGAAGCCTTTGGGACACCCATATGCACATCCTCTGGCTCTGAGCTGTCTGAGAGCAGCTACCACAAGCTGTGGGGTGTGCCTCAAGCTTCCCAGCTGCAAACTGGGTGCAGGGGCTTATGGGCATTGTGGACACCTGGGGGCCTTTGAACAGCTACTGGATAGGGGCTATGCTGGAGCTCTTTCCCTGGTATGTTCAAAGCCCCTGCACCAATCCACAACCCTGTGACCAGTGAGGTGGGCCCGAGGTCTAAAGGGGGACAGCCTCCCTTAGGGGCATACAGCCAACCCAGTGGTCAGTGTCAGCATGTAGCCGGGTGGCCACCTGCACAGGGTGGGCCCGAGGTCTAAAGGGGGACAGCCTCCCCTCAGGGACATACAGCCAACCCAGTGGTTAGTGTCAGCATGTAGCCGGGTGGCCACCTGCACAGGGTGGGCCCGAGGTCTAAAGGGGGACAGCCTCCCCTAGGGACATACAGCCAACCCAGTGGTCAGTGTCAGCATGTAGCCGGGTGGCCACCTGCACAGGGTGGGCCCGAGGTCTAAAGGGGGACAGCCTCCCCTAGGGACATACAGCCAACCCAGTGGTTAGTGTCAGCATGTAGCCGGGTGGCCACCTGCACAGGGTGGGGCCGGGGGCAGCTGGGAAGGGGCCTGTTGTCCCAGCAGGTAGTGGTCTGCTGGGTCTGCTGGGAGGGCACTCTTTTTTTTTTTTTTTTTTTAACAGAGACAGAGAGAGAGTCAGAGAGAGGGATAGATAGGGACAGACAGACAGGAACGGAGAGAGATGAGAAGCATCAATCATCAGTTTTTCGTTGGGACACCTTGGTTGTTCATTGACTGCTTTCTCATATGTGCCTTGACTATGGGCCTTCAGCAGACCACGTAACCAGCGACCTTGGGTCCAAGCTGCTGAGCTTTGCTCACACCAGATGAGCCCGCGCTCAAGCTGGCAAGCTCAGGGTCTCGAACCTGGGTCCTTCCGCATCCCAGTCTGACACTCCATCCACTGCGCCACCACCTGGTCAGGCTGGGAGGGCGCTCTTGTCACGGATCTGGCCAGCCCATGTCCTCTATCTAGGCCTGCTGCCTACACAGTTGAGGGGCACCAGTAGGCACACACAGCCCCACACAGCCACATGGGACACATCTTCTGTGAGCCACATTCAGGTACCACGTACACCACAGTGGACCGGTCTCAGGACAGAGATTTACACTTGTCAGAAAAGGATGAAAAAAAGGGAGGTTCGCCTTGTGGCCTCTGAACTTGAGCACCAGCTGGGCCCTCTAGCTCCAGCTCAGTGCAGGCAACTGGTCCAGCAGACACCCTGGGACCAGAAGTCTCTGTCCACCCTGGCCACCCGCCCTATGCACACCACTCCCAGGCAGGAAGCACACATGGTATAGTTGGTGCATCTGTAAAGCCCATGGGTGTGTGCCCGCCGACCCAGCACAGACTTACCTGCGAGCCTGTAGGGCCGGCAGAGCCGGAGGCCGAGTGCATACAGCGGCAGGGAGTTGATAAGGTCCATGAGCAGATGGATCACACCCTGCACGGTGACCACCAGGAGCCGGAGCTACAGCACAAATAGTGCTCAGGGCCTCTGAGCCAGAGCCATGGCCAGAGCCATGCTAGCATGCCCCTGAGCAGAACAGCCTGTCAGATCCTGGGCCACAGTAAAGGGTGACCAGGGACTCGAGCCTCAGGAGAGCATGGATTCCTCCCTGAGGAGGGCAAGGATCCCGTCCTGAACCTGAGGCCCAGCACCAGGAGGCAGGGAAGCCGCAGGCAGGAGTAGCTGGCCCTCCCACAATGTCACAGAGACAATGCTCTGGCCCAGAGAAATGAATCACCAACCCCTTGACCCAGGCCACCTAGGTGCTGCTCCCCTTCTTCTATCTGGGCCCCCGCCCCCACCGTGACCCACCTACCATAGCTCCTGCCAGAGCAGTGGGTGGTGTTCCCCTGGGGAAGGACTCCTACTCCCTCCAGGGCTCCACACACACCGCCATGGTCTAGAACAGCCACACCCCACATGGCCTGCAGGGCTGGGTAGCCTGCCCATTCTGCCAGGCTGGCAGGCACAGCTGGCAAGGACCCTCAGCCAGATGTGACACCCAGAGCCCCCCACAGCTCACCAGGGTGAACACCAGGTAGTACAGGGCCGTGGTGGGCAGCAGGAAGACCAGGATGGTGAAGAGCAGGGTCCCGATGAACAGCTACGGGAGAAGGGCACCCTCAGCACCAGCTGGAGCTCACACTGGGGACAGCCCGCAGCACTAGCCACACCCCTGCTTCCCATCACCAAGCTCATCCTGTCACTGAGGAGAAAGGACCCCTGCTGGTGGGACACTGACTTCCGGAAACCACTCAGGGAAGCCTGCTCAGGACCACTCTTGCCAGTGCCCGGCGGGAGCTACTGCGTGACCTCCAGACTTAGTGACGCAGGGGGGATGGTGGAGGAAAGAGGACCCGCCAACAGGGAGCACAGCCAAAGACAAAGGGGCTGTGAACATTAAGCAGGGGAAAAGTGCCCTGGAGGGCAGTAGTCAGGGTCCGAGTGTTAGGTCCGAGCAAACTAATAGGGCAAGCCAGAGCCAGGCCCTGTGCCTAGGTCGCCTCCAGGACCCACTGCCAAAGTCACTTCTGATGCCCACAGACCAGAGGTTCCCTGGGGCGCAGAAGCCTCCTGAGAGCCGGGTCCCCCTCCCACCTGCAGCGGGGTTCTGCACTGAGGGCCCCACATGACCCTGCCCCTCGCAGACTCCCCAGGCCCCCCAGGGTTCATGCTGACTCTGCGGCAAGTGAGCTGCAGAAGAGGAGAGTGGCTGGGCTGAAGCTGGGAGGTCACACTGGCCAGTCGGGCCGGGGGCTCCCTCCCCTGCCGTCTTGCCCAATACCTGGTCTAGATCGTAGGAACAGGAGTCCACCCTCTGGCGCAGAACATTCCACTTCTTTCCCCGGAACAGGCGCCAGAGTGAGGACAGGCCGCAGATCTTCAGGCAGTACAGCCTGCAGGACATGGGCACTGTCAGGGCTGGGCCTTGGAGCCCCCCCATGGCCACCCAGCCCCAGGAGCCTGCCTGTGGTGCCCAGGACATGCAGAGCTGCCCTGGGCCCGCCTGCACGCGTGGGGAGCACACACCCACCTGGCACCATAGACATAGAAGCAGTAGATGTGGAAGGTGAGAAGGGCAATGATGTCCGACAGGATGGACAGGGCAACGGTCAGGCCCAGGCAGGCCGAGAGGCCCACGTGCCACAGGATCCGCTCGACGAAGGGGGACATGAGGTGGATGTAGCCTGGCAAGAAGGGGTTCAGCCCTGAGGGGGTGCTCACTGAGGATGGCGCCTGAGGCTTCTGGAAACTGAGAGTGACAGACTGTGCCACTGGCCACCACTCAGCAGAGCAGCCAGCCTAGCACAGCAGGGTTCCACACCCCCCGAATACCAGGAGGGCAGGAAGCAGGGACCAAGGGGACAGTGTTAGGTCTGGGCCCTAGGCCTGGGTCCCACTGCCCTGCTCAACCAGGGCTGGTGTCCCTGGGAGCACAGGCTTTAAGAGACAAATTAGGGGTCACCAGGAAGTCCCACAGCCCCCGACCACAGCACTCACTGATCCACAAGTGGATGTGGTACAGGAAGAAGCGGCCCAGCACCTGGTCCAGCGCCCGGTTCATCTTGAGCCCAGCGGGGGCTCCCATCAGCCATTGCAGCAGATGCTGGAGCTCCTCAGCTACTTGCTGAGGGAACAGAGGGGCGTGTTGTCTATACACTGGGCCAGCCCGTCTGCGCAGGGCACAGGTAGCCTAGGCTCCCTCCTCCAGGATGGGCTCATGGGGTTTCCTACCCTTGTCTGGGCACGGAACCCATCTTCACAGATGTTCTGGGATGTGGGGCTGAGAGGCACAACCTACGAGGCTGATAGTCCACCCCTGGCCCTCTAGACAGGTAGCTCCTGATAGGAGTCAACTGCCAGATACAGCATCCTTTCCCCGTCTTACCAGTGTGGCCACTGTACCCACAGGAGCCCTCAGCCCCAGGTTCCAGGATGTGGGAAAGACCCAGGCTCACCGTGAACCTTGCAGGGGGAGCCCACTGGCTGTCCCAGCCTTCCTCCACCAAGGACCCACCCCACCACCTGCAACAGCAGAGGCCTGGGCCTGCCCTGGGTGAATGACCTCAGGTGAGGGTAAGGTGTCAAGCCAGTCAGGGGCCCAGGTAGCAGGTGGGAGGGTGGGAGGGTCCCCTAGAGTGAAGGACAGATGGGGACTCAGAGTCAGGATCAAGGTCGTGAGGGCCAGAGACAGCACAGGGACGCTTGTAAGCAAGCAGGGAAGCTAACCAGCATCCTGGCTGCCCTAGAAGGAAAGCCAGTGTCCATGTGGCATGCTGGCCCCAGTGGGCAGGCCCTGAGGACTCTCAGCCTCGTCACCAGTGCTGGGGCCACAATCAGAGGTCTGCCTCCACCCCACCCCCACCCCGCCCGCCTTGCAGGCCTCTCCCAACCCTGCGTGAAGGCCTCAGCCGCGTGGGGAACAGTGAGAAGGGGAACAGAACATTCTTTATAAATAGAGCTTATTTAATATTTAAAGGATAAGAGCTTGGCAGCAGGAAGAGGCTTTCATTTTTAAATTAAATATTTATATTTCTGAGCAGTTTTGCAGAAGGGAGGTCTAGGGTGAAGTTGGCCACAGGCAGAGCACAGAGAAGCAGACAGAGTAGCGAAGCCTCTCCCAGGCCCCAGACTCTCCCTTCTCCTTCCTCTCAGCTAGGCCACCCAAAGAAGGCATGGACACTCAGCCTGGGAGGGCTCCTGTCCACAGAGTCTGGCCCGGCCACAAGCAGACCAGTAACATGACTAGATGCTGATGACAGCCAGTAGAGGCCAAACCCCCACAGGCCACCCAGTCAGGCCTCGGTCTCGATCACAGGAGGCCCCCAACGGGACCCGTGGGGCCAGAGGGAATGCCCTAAGCAGGAAGACAAGCTCCGAACAGAACGGACAGGGCCTCTGGCTCTGAGGAAGGGAGGCAGAGAAGCTGAATGCAACAGGTGGACCCTGGAAGGGGGATATGGCAGCGAGGAAGGGGATGGCACCTGGGGCCTAGAAACATTGCCCAGACACGCAGGGCAAGCCCAGGAGCACAGCAGACGAGCTGGCACATCTGGATCTCAGCACAAGAGCTACAGAACCGATGCTGGAAGTGATGTGACCACTGAGGGGTAGGAGGCCAGAGCTCAACTGCACAAAGACAGCCCTGGATATAGGGAAGGTTTCCATGATGCTGACCCTGCCGTGGTCCCAAGCCAACAGCCAGCCAGGAGAGCAGAAATAGTCACAGACTGGGGGAGGCAACGGGACACTGTAACACTGGGCCGGGTGGGGGAAGTGGCTCCCCCTAAAAGCCCTGACCCACAGGTGGCCCCTAGACATGGCCATCTTTAGGAAGAAAAGGTAGAAGCCAAGAGCTGCAATGTGACCCAGTGTGGGAGGGTGGGCACGTGGCCAACCCAAGTCTCCATAGCCCCCAGGGAACTGGTCTAAGGTCAGTGATGTGGGCAGCTTTCATGACCACAAAAAGTGGAGGAGAGCCTGACCTGTGACAGTGCAGTGACTAGAAAGGCGACCTGGAACACTGAGGTCAGTGGTTCAAAACCCTGGGCTTCCCAGTCAAGGCACATATGATAAGCAAGCAATGAAAACCTAAAGTGAAGCAACTATGTACTGATACTTCTTGCTTCCCCCACCCCTCCTCTCTCTGTAAAATCAATCAATTAAAAAATCTTTTTTTTTTTTAAATGAGAGGAAGGGAGATAGTGAGACAGACTCCCCCATGCGCTCTGACCAGAAGTCACCCTAGCAAACCCCATCTAGGGCCGATGCTTGGGTACCAAACTATTTTTAGCATCTGAGGCTGATGTGCTTGGACCAATGATCTATTCTTAGCACCCAAGGCCATGCTCAAACCAATCGAGCCACTGGCTGTAAGAGGGGAAGAGAGAGAAGAAAGAGAGGGAGGGAAGAGAAAAGCAGATGGTTGCTTCTCCTGTGTGCCCTAACCGGGAATTGAACCCGGGACGTCCATATACCAGGCTGATGCTCTATCCACTAAGCCACCGGCCAGGGCCAAAAAAATCTTAAAAAAACAAAAAGGAAGAAAAGAGCTTCTCTTGCTGGTTGAGGGGCCTCTGCTGCCCCCAAAAGGGCCTCACCCCCACCCCAGGAAATAGGTGCTGGAGTCCAGGCCTGGCTCCACCCCATCCAACTCACATCAGCCACGGGGACAAGAGTATCAGCCAGCTGCCCGATGCAGTCTTTCCTATGGAGCCAGGACAACAGTGCGAGGCCTAGGGTCACATCGAGGAGCACGGAGACAAGCGTGTTGGCCTTCCTGGAAGGAGGGGTCCAACAGGAATGGGTGGTGAGGGCAGCCTGGTCAAAAAGGGTCAGTGAGGAAGGATCTGGTGCAGAGACGGGGGTGTGGTACATCAGGCCACTGCCAAGCAGACCCAGGGTAGGCCCCGAACCTCATCAGCTGGGAGGGGTTCTCGGCCTTCTGGGTGCTAAAGATGAACGTGAGCTGCTCCAGCCGATGCGTGAGCTGCTCCCACGTGGAGAGCTTGCTCCATATGAAGGGCAGTGGCCACAGCTTGAACACCCTGTAAAGGAGAAGAGATGGATAGGCCTTCAGCTCCTCCTGGGGCTCTTCTGCCTGCCAGAGAGCAAGGGCTGCCCCAGTGTCACCAACACCCCTCACTGCGCAGACAGGAAGCGCCAGGCAGGCTCAGCGAGAGTCCCTGGCAGCCCCAAACACTAATGGCCACATTCCTGAACTAAGCAGGGCAGGGACACAGGTGGGAGGGCCCAGATGAGCAGGCCAGCGGGGCTCACGGTGCATTCACGATGACTAACTGGGAGCCCAACTATCTCACAAAGCACTGACCCCAGGACAACTGAACCGCAGCAGTGGAGAGAACGTGCTGTCTCACCGCCTAGCGCCTTGCCGTGCTGGATGTGTGACCCTCGTCAAGAGTCTCGGGGCTGACGTGGCTGCCCAATGAGACTGATTTTTCACCAGAGGAAGCACTGAACAAATGTTGAGGGAGGAGGTTTGCAAACAAAGATGAAGAAAGTGCCAGATTGCAACTCAGCTGTGCCCAGAGCCCCTTTCCACTCACACCCTGCTGCTGGCAGGGAACAGAAAGGGTTGTGCAAAGTGCAGAACCACCAGCCAGCACGCACTTGGACTCTCGGGAAGGAAGAGGGCTAGACCTTGAAAAGTTTAAAGACTCCGTCTCCAACCGAGCAGCTTTGAACCAATTCCAAGAAATAAAAAAAAGAAAAGAAATGAAACGCGTTCAGCATATCCCCCACCACTACCAGCTCCAATCAAGTGGAAGGTGGCCTCACGCTGGCTGCACAGAGACCCCTGCCTGCACAGCGGCCTCCCCAAGGTCCAGTCCAGCCCAGCCCCGGGCAGCCCAGGCCCTGGCAGCATCCCTGGGCCTGCCCTGGGGGAACCAAGGGGGCTTCACTGCAGCACAGTGACAGCCATGACTCGCGTGAATATCCCTGTGCTCATAAGCACTACCAGTCATTGACCAACACCTGACTGATGGGCTAATTCATATTTGGGACACATGAGAAGTTCTTAACCTTTCTTGGGTCCTTTGAAAGCTGATAAGAGCTAAGAACCTTCTCTTTCCAAAATTGTACCTAGGCCCAGACACACTTTCACATACTTCATTCTAAGAGATCTTTGAAGCTCTGAAACCTCCCCATTCCCTACAGCCCTCACAACCCCAGGTGTGTCCACACACAGCTGCTGAGAGGTCTCTGCCTTGCCCTCGTGAGAACGCAGGACCAGCCCCCAGACCACACAATGTGTACCCTTGGGCCGAAGGGGAGGGGGTGCCTGAGGATGTAGCACAGCTGCTCTCCCCCAGGGAGATGGATTCTCACAGAGAGGGGGCCCCTACAGCTCAGCTAGAAAACCTTGGTGCTGCCCCAACATTCCTCAGGGCCTTCAGGGACTTTTGCAAATCCCTTGGCCAAGTCTGAAGCCAGGAATGCTCCAGGTGATTCTCAAGAATGGCCAAAGCTGGGGACAGCCACCCCACACCCATGGCAGTCAGTGAGTGGACGCGCCCCCACAGCCTCCAGGGCTACCTCCTGTGGGGCCTGGTGCTGGGGCTGAGGCTGGGGCAGTGGGCGGGCCAACGTGTGTTCAGGAGGATGGACAAGGCCCAGGCAGGGCAAACACCAGTCCTTGGTCAGCAACAACCCAGGCTGTCCGTCATCTCATGGGCTGAAGCCATTTGCGGTTCACCCAGTACTCCTACCCAATGGGTCCCACACAGTCACTGAGATTGCCAGGAAACCTGGCTCTTCCTCAGGAGTGAGAGGCACTAGAACAGCAGCCACCGCCAGGACGTCCTCTGAGATGCTAGGGGAGGGAATATGGGAGAGCTGAAGCGTGGGGGGCAGCTGTGAGCCTCAAAAGGGCCCATCTGGGCCTCCACACGAAGGGGGTGGGCCTAGGGCTCCGGGAGTCTGACTCCTTCCCACCCTGCCCCCAGGGGCACCTACCGGCAGGAGCTGGCAGCTGAGATGAGTGACAGCAGGCTGGCCAGCAGCAGGCAGACAGGCCCTGAGGCCCACTTGGCCAGCTCTACGAGGATGCTGGCCTCCACACCCTCTGACTGCCAGTGGCTCAGCTGCACGAGGCCCTCATTGAACCGGTCACTTCGGAAGAGTGCCTCACTTCGCGCCACCGTGTCGAAGATGGCAGCCAGGCCCCTGGTGCTGGCTGTGGCCCCCCCAGCCTGGCAGTCAGGCAGTGCTGCAGGTGGGTGCAGCTGGGACAGCAGCACCTTGCGCTGGTCATAGAAGATGAGCATAACCTGGTCCTCGCTGGGGGCACTAGCGGAGGCAGGCTTCTGCCAGCGGGTGGCCTTGCAGCTCCATAAATTGCTGCCCCTCTCCCGGCACAGCTGGAACCAGGGCTTGTGGGAGAAGATGGTACGCAGGCCCTCCAGGAAGTGACCCAGGCTCTCCTCGGGCTCCTGCTGACGGTGGCACCAAGTACCCAGCACGGCCACGCCTACTCGGCCAGCCTGCCGCACCTGGGCCAAGAGCTCCTTGACGTGGATGGGGATGAAGGGAAAGTGCACCACAGCCAGGACCACAGCGCTGCTCTGCTCAGGGACCCACCGTCCGACTAGGAGGCCGCTGTCCGCTGAGGCACAGCACGTGGGGAAGAAAGCCTTAAGCACCATCCTGGAGACACTGGAAGAGAGGAAAGAGTCTCGGCTCAGAGCTGCCACTGCTACTATGTCCCCATGATCCCACAGTGGCCAGCCGCACTGTGGCTGCAGGCCATGGCCAACGTGTAGCACAAACACCCTAATGGGCATATCACCGATGGCCACCGAGCCCACTGGTTTGGTCATGGAGGCTGGTGTGAGGTCCCTGGCTATCCATCTCCCGTGGGTGCTACCCTCTCTTTGCCCCAGGCTGTTGTAAGCACGGGCCCCATATCACCCCTCATTCCTACCCCAGGGTTGGTCAGTGCTTTCCCCCATTTCAGAAACAAGCAGGCTGAAACAGGACAAGGTTACACAACTCACTTATTATTACAGGGGGTACAGAGATGAAAAAGAGTTGGTTGTTGTTGTTTTTTCTTTTTCTTTTTTTGTATTTTTCTGAAGCTGGAAATGGGGAGGCAGTCAGATAGACTCCTGCGTGCGCCCGACCGGGATCCACCTGGCATGCCCACCAGAAGGCGATGCTCTGCCCATCTGGGCATTGCTCTGTCGCAACCAGAGCCATTCTAGCGCCTGAGGCAGAGGCCATGGAGCCATCCTCAGCGCTCGGGCCAACCTTGCTCCAATGGAGCCTCGGCTGCGGGAGGGGAAGAGAGAGACAGAGAGGAAGGAGAGGGGGAGGGGTGGAGAAGCAGATGGATGCTTCTCCTATGTGCCCTGGCCGGGAATCGAACCCGGGACTCCTGCACGCCAGGCCAACGCTCTACCACTGAGCCAACCGGCCAGGGCCTGTTGTTGTTTTTTCAGTAAGTTTCTTTTTTACTGATTTTTTAGAGAGAAAGGAAAGGGGAGAGAGATAGGAAACTTGATCTGGTCCTGTATGTGCCCTGACCAGGATTGAACCCACAACCTTTGCGGATCGGTATGCTGTGACCAACTGAGCTATCCAGCCAGAACAAGAGGGAGGCTTTAACCTTTGTTTTTAAAGAAACTGATTGGTTTTTTATAATGTGTTGCACATGGAAAAATGTACTCTCACTAACAATGAAAGTAATGCAAATTAAAACTCTGAAGAAGCCCTGACCAGATTGCTTGGTTGGTAAAGCATTGTCCCAAAGCACGGAGGTTGCTGGTTCATTCCCTGGTCAGGGCACATACAGGACCCGATCCATGTTCCTCTCTCTCTCTCTCCCTTCCTCTCTCTCTAAAATCAATCAATAAAAAATTTTTAACTTTGAAGAACCTTGATTTACTTACTAAGCTAGCAAGAATAAAGATAAAAATTTAAACAACCCTACTGGCGGCTGTGGGCACTGGTGCAGACCCCCCAGAGATGCCTAGGGACATGCCTGGCACCCTGAGCCCACACCCCTGCCCGGTGGGCCTCCTGGAGGAGCCTGGGGGCTCCGAGAACAGGCTCAGCTCTCACAGGGTTTCCACCTCCACTCTGCTCCATTCTGTGGCTGGGCCCATCCTGCCCTGGGGGCCCTGTCCATCCGCCACTTCAGGGCAGGGCTCCCACCAGCGAGATTTCCTCTGGTCATAGCTGAGCACCTCCTTTGGGTAGTATTCTTCCAACCAGGTACCTATCTACAAATAGGGAACACAGAGCACCACCATCTTCTACCAGGATGAAGGACACCAGACTTCCTGGCCTCTCACTACCCTCACATGGCCTCGGAGCAACAAGAAGTTCCAAGTGACTGCAATTCCTGAAGTTTGTGGATCCTGAGCCTTAAGTTGCCAAGAAGTAAGCTCACTGGGGATGCGAATTTCTCAGCCAGCACTTCATTCTTCCACCTGAGCCCTCCCAGATGGGGCCTGACAGGCAGCAGGACCTCACCCAGCAGGGACTGAGGACATTCATCTTGAGTCATGCCCTACTTCACCATCATAAAGAGCAGAGCAGCTGCCCTGAGCTAAGACCACCCCAAGTTGGAGTACACACTGGAGGATAGAAACACAGGCTTTGTATATGTGCTGCTGAAGAGAGCACTAGAAACACAGGCTTTGAACTGAGCCTGGGCCTCCAGGTCTCAATGCACACCAGGCGCTTGGGGACAAGAGGAGAGAGAGAGAGAGAGAGTGAGAGAGGGAGAGAGAGACACACGCACACACACGTTAGGGCAGTCTAACATTGCGGAAGGCACAGGGAGCCTTATTCTGAGGACCAGGGGGCACTGGGAGGCCTCACACAGACACAGGCACCGAGGGCTTAAGAGGCCACTGATGTGGCTACGCTCCTCCCCTGCAGGTAGCAAGCCTGGGGTGAAGGGTCAAGGTTTCTTCCAGCCAGCTTATAAAAAGGGCTTCTCACAGCTGTAGATTTCAGACGAAAAGGGCCACTCTGAGTCCAACAGCAGCAGAACTCCCAAATGCCCTTCCCCCAGTGATGAGGAAGGGAAAGCAACAGTGGAAGCTGGCAGGGGGAAGCCTGGAGTCTGAGAGCATCCCAGGGCCAAATCCCTGTGGCCATCATCAAGGGCATCCAGGGCCAACCTGTCTTCCTGACCTTCCTACAGGACTGCCCTCCTGATGGCATCGTGAGAGGGACAGAGCAATTCTGCCTTTGAGGCAACTGGCTTGGCAACCACCATGGGGACCAGCCAGCACAGTCCAAGCCTCTCAGTGCCAGCCTGTGGGGACATCCCAGCTCAGTCAAGTGACACCATCACACCCTGCCTGAGGACTCCTTTCGCAGGAACTCAGGAAAACTGCTCATGGCTACTGCTGGAAAAGAAGCACAACTGGCCGAATGGTGCACAGATGCTATGGGGGAAGTTGATTACATGGTGTGTTCACTTTGGGAAAATTTGTCACATTGTGCCCTTTCTTTGTATTAATTATGCTCCATCTACAAAGCTTACAAGGAAAAAAAGAAAGAGAAAGAAAGAAAGAAAGAAAAGAAAGAAGAAAGAAAAAGAAAGAAAGCAGCTACCTATGTCTAAGGAAGAGCAGAGAGAAGACGTTGATGTTGTTATCCGTGGGGTAGCAAGAAAGAACTCTTAACAGATTATGGGGCAAATTCCCATCCCCGCTCCCACCTCAGCCTCTGGGAGTGATGAACACAAAGAAGTCTGCTCAGATCAGACAGCCAGAAAGAGATGAAAGAGCAGGCAATCGATAGCAGAGGTGCAGACGGGAGAAAGCAGGGCAGTAACTTGGGTAATGTGCACATCTGTAAAGACTGTGATAAAATAAAATAAGCTAGTGCACATACCTGGAAAAGCCTCCCAGTTAAGAATGACACCAAGTTCCCTTGTGAAATGGCCCACTCCCAGATCAGTCAGGATCTCTGGGACACCCCTCCCCACAGAACCAGAGGCCAACAGTCTACCTTAAGAAGTGGAAGTTCTACTTCCCTCTCATCCTCTGCATGAACTGATTCCGGGGAGAAAACCAAGTGATGACTGACTGGCCAGAAACATCTCACTGGCTGAAACCTTCCTCTGGGAAGCCTTCCAGTCACTGCTCTCAATCGCTTACAAAAATGTTAATTTTTACCCCTATGTTGTTTGTGCTTTAAAACAATTATTTTCCTCATATTTTGTACACAGTTCTTTTCCCCCACTCATTTCAAAAGAATAGACATGAACTTAGAATTCTGTTTTTGCCCTTTACTGCAGTCAGATACAACCATAAAGTGCTGACGGTCAGTTCCTCTGACCCTGAATACCCTTCCAGAGAGTCCACAGCGGGGGCCTAAGTTGGGTGGATCAGAGAGAACCGGCCAGGCGCCCTTCACCCTACAGGGTGTTGGGACCAGATTCCCCGCCAAGAGCACCTACACTGCCCGGTCACAAATCCTCCCTCTGGGAAAACGGGCTCCTGAGGTGGGGCTGGCGGGGGCCTCTCGCTGCCTTCCTAAGTCGCAGGCCGGCGCCCTTTTTTTCAGATGATCAAACAGAGACTCCGAGAGGCAAGAGACCTGTGCCGGCCCCGGAAGAAGATTCCGGGAGACCCTTTCCCTCCTTCGCCTGTGCCCAGGCCCGCGGCCGGGCCGGGCAGCTCCTCAAGGTCACAGGGCACGAACGCCAGCCCTCTATGCAAATGCTCACCGGCTGCTCCCGGGGGCGGGTCCGGGATGGGGCTGGGGACTGCGCTGGGCGGGCCCGGGCAGACAACAGCGGTCGTAGCCCCCAGCCCTGCCGCAGATGTGCCGCGGGACACGAGCCCCATTTCCGCCGACTCCTAACGTTGCCGCGTGACGGTCCGGACCCCAAAGGCGCTCGGGCTACCCACCGGCCTTGCCCGAGCGTTCCGTGCACGCAACGTTCCCGTCCCGGGAGCCCTTGGCTGGCGCAGCGTCGTTACCTCCCCACAGCCTCCTTGTTCGCCCCTGCTGCCTCCTTGACCCTCCCTGCAGCATCCTTGTGCCCCCGCCCCAGTGTCTTTGTGCCTCCCTCAGCGTCCTTGTCCCCTGTCCAGTCTACCTGCTGTATCCCCAACACCCCTGCCTTCCAGTTCCTCCACCTTCCCACAGTTGCAAAACCTCCCTAGGGTTTCTCCATCTGAGGGACCCAGGCTTTTGAGGGTCCCCCACCCTTTCCGGGTGAATGCTTCCCCAGCCCCAGGCTGACCCCTTTGCACACTGGAGAGGGCTGCCCCAGTTCTCGCCCCCACCCCCACCCCCACCCAGGACAGGTGGGCTAGGAAGTTGTTGGGCCCTGGAGGACCAGCCCAGAGGCTTCAGCCACCTGATCTGATCATCAGGAGGAGCCCCTGGCCCCTCCTGCTCCAGGGAACACTCACCCCAGCACCAGCAGCAACTACTGAGTACCTACTGCCCAGGCTTTACATTGACCTGTTCGATCCTCTCACCCACTGACTGAGACGTATGGAGAGAATCTTACCAGAAGTGAATGGCCTCAAAACCACAGACCCCAGTGTCCTAGTGATAGGAACATCCCCTCATCAGCCCTCAGGGGCAGGACCAGGCGCTGTCCCCTTCCCCTGAAGACCCCTCGCTGGAACCTGGACCCTGTCTGAGCACCAGACTCAAAGTCACCCTGCACTTCCCCGCCCTTTTGGGACCTCATTTCCCTGCTGTTTTTAGGTAGCAAGTTGACCACTGCCCAAAACTCTCCCAGCACCCCCAGGCACGAGCTGTTGGGTCCTGGTTTACAGAGGAGAAAATGAATGATCAGATAGCCTGTGAGACAGTCTCACATGGGAGAAATGGCTAGGGCCATGAAAGCTCCCAAACCAGCCATGTGACATCCCAGGGTGCCTCCAGGATAGCCATTTCTCTGCCTCCCCCTTACCTCAGCTGGGCCCAGAGAGGCTGCAGGAGGCTCAGAACCTGGGGCGTCTCTGAGAATGGGGGACTGTGAGGGGCCGCACCCCTGCCCAGGCCACCCAGCCCTGCCGAACCCAGCCCAGCCACACCCTCCCTGCCTGCTTGTGACTGATTAAGAGACTGGGACTAGGGCACCTGGCGGGAGATCCTGCCTGGGTAAGTGCTGGCAGCTGGCCCAACACGCCAAAGATCTTCAGGCTTCAGCTGCTGGCCCTAAAGCTCAGGCCTCCGGGGCCTTGAGCCAGCGCCAGGGTCTAAGTGGGCGTAGGGGTGGTGAGCACTGGAGCACAGTGAACTGGGGCATGGAGAGGACCCGACTTAGGAGGCTGGGAGGCAGCTGTTTTGTGGCTGCTGACAAAGTCTGAATTCTTTCCAAGAGGAAGACAGGAGGCCAGCCCAGGGCCTGGTACACTAGGTGCTCAGCAAATGGCAGGATCAGGAAGGCATGGCTAGCAGCCCTGGAGGACTCCACCACCCTGAATGTTCTTCAATGTTCTTCTCATGGTGCTCTGAGGACTTAGGGGCTGAACCCACCAGTGAGGGGACTGGTGTCATCTGAGCCCACCTGGTCAGGCCAACTATGAGTGGTACTGGTTCATCTTTTTTTTTTTTTTTTTTTTTTTTTTTTTTTTTTTTTTTTTTTTTTACAGAGACAGAGAGTCAGAGAGAGGGACAAATAGGAAGGGAAAGAGATGAGATGCATTGCGGCTCCTTAGTTGTTCAGTGATTGCTTTCTCATATGTGCCTTGACGGGGGAGGAGGACTACAGCAGAGCCAGTGACCCCTTTCGCAAGCCAGCAACCTTGGGCTTCAAACCAGCGACCTTTGGGCTCAAGCCAGCGACCATGGAGTCATGTTTATGATCCCACGCTCAAGCCAGGGGTCCCACGCATAAGCTGGTGAGCCTGTGCTCAAGCCAGATAAGCCCACGCTCAAGCTCGCAACCTTGGGGTTTTGAACCTGGGTCCTCCATGTCCCAGTCTGACTCTCTATTCAGTGTACCACCACATGGTCAGGTGATACTGGTTCATCTTGAGGTGGCCATCCCCTGCATTCACCACCACAAGCTTCCCCTGGGACACATAGGCCATGCCCAAGGGCCACCTCAGCCCGTCAAACACCAAGCATATGGGTGCCCCAGCTGGGCCCAGAGAGGGTCAGCCTCGTGCTGCTGCTTGTCTACCACAGTAACATTACCCTCTGAGTCAGTGCACACACCCACCAGGCTGCCAAAGGCATGCCCCATCAGGCCTCCCAGGGAGCCCAGGGGCTGGTGGGCACTGCCAAGCACTGAACATCCCCGAACTCCTTGCTCACAGCAGAGTCCCAGTGTGCCCCAGGCCCACCAGCAGGGGCCGTCCAGACCCCGAATGGAGGGAGGGGGCAGCAGCGACACGGCGAGGCCCTGAGAAGTTGTGTACAGCCCCAGGCACAGAGTCTGCTCCCAGGAAGTAGCCGAGGGCATCCACAGCCAGCCCGGAGGGACCAGGAAGGTGCCCACTGTCACACAGTAGCCTTGGGGGCTTGGAAAGTGTGCTGGAGTGTGTAAACAGCCCCATTGACAAGGTCACTGACCACAGTGAGCCCAACAGCTTTCACAGCCACATCCTCTGACAAAAAGCCCCAACCCCTGGCCCTCAGCAGGGCAGGTAGCAGACAGAGTCCCTCAAGGTCTAGCACATAGATGCAGGGGGTAGCCCCACCTGTCAGAAAGAGCAGGCCACTGGGGAGCAATGCAGACCCCAGAGCCCCCCTCCAGGCCCTGCAGGCACCAGGAGCTGCCTGAGCATTCAGGAGTGAGTAGTCTCCAGGCCAGGCCGGAGTGCGGTGAAGTCCATGGGAAGCAGCTGGCCAGCTGGTGGGGGAGGCCCAGGAGAGCAGGGCAGGAAGCCAGAGGGTGGGCGTGTCAGCTCAGCCTCTGTGAAGCAAGTTACTGTGGTTAGGCCAAGTTTGGGGCTGCAAGAGAGAGGATGCCCTCCTCACGGTGTGCCAAGCAGCAGCGCCCTCTGTTCCCCTGTGCCCTTTCAGGCAGTACTGGTATTCTCCTGTTTTACAGATGAGGCAACTGAGGCACAGGAGTAGGGGGCGGGGGAGCTGGATTCAAACTCAGTTCCACCAGGTCCTGAGCCTGGCTCAGCCCACAAACCCAGCAGCCAGGTGTGTTTCTAGGTCCTGTTTTCCCAGATGTGGTCCCTGGAATACAATCCTGGGACCACATCTGGCAGACATGGACCCAGGACGGTTGCCGTGGGTTTTGCTCTGAAGCCTGAATGAGCTCTCTCGGCCATTGAGACGTCTCAAAGTGAGGGTGCAAGTGCCAGATGAGCAGCAGCATTTCTCAAACTCATCTGCCCAGGAAACCCTTCCTTCCTTAAGGCAGGGAAAGTGACCCTTCTTGGGTGCAACCCGAGACCTCACCCACTGCCCCCACACAGTCTCTGGAGACCTCCAGCCCCTGAGGGATGAGGCAGGAGTCCTGCTCTATGCCTGTCCACCTGCCCTCACCCAGGGCAGCCCGTGGGAAGGGCCTCCTATCTGGAGCTGGCCTTGGGCCCTGCCCCCGCAGCAGCCTCTACTGTTGGAAACTAGATCCTGAGGGAGTGGGAGGGGCCGCCTCACCTTGGGCAAAGGAGGAGGGGGCAGGAGAAGCCACTGCCACCCTATCGTGTTCTGACACTCCGCTGCTAAGCCCCAGAGACTCCCCAGGGCTGCTACATTCACGCCTTGGGGCCTTTGCACTGGCTTCTGGGACATTCTTCCTGCTGCCCCTGCTTGGCTGGATGCCACTCCTGGTCAGCACAGCCAACCCCTCCCCGGGGAGGCCCCCTCCGCTGTCCACATCCCACACTTCTTTGCCATGTCTGTCATGAGCTCACTCTTCAGAAGGCTCTGAGCAGCTGTCAGCAGATGAGGTGGCCTCACCCGCCATCCGCAAGCAAGACCAGAGTCCAGGGTGGAGGGTCTCCAGGAGTCCCTGTTGTCCCCCACCCCCAGACTGGACAGGCTGGATCCTGTCGCTGTGATCCCATCTGCACCTGTGAAACCTGGGTGACCTCCCCCAACGGGGCCAAGTTCACATCTTCCCTGTGGATGAAGAGAAATCAGGGGCCAGCAGACATGACACCTTCTGGTGCCGATGGGAGGCGGAAGGCTCAGGATCTGGGGGTTCTCTGGACACTTCCTAACTCAGCTCTCAGACCCCTGCAGCTCCTCTAGGAAGCCCCTGAAAGGTGGAGACTCAGCCTGTCTGCTGCTCACAGGTCTCCCCACTTAGCTGGCCTGCACCCTCCTCTCTGGACACTGGCTCTTAACGCCCCTTGGTGGGGAGGGTGGCCGATGCTATCTGCTGCCCGGTGCAGTTAATGGGGCGGCCACAGGTCCTGCTGCGACTGGCCCCAGCCCGGCTGGTCCAGCCTGGGGAGCCAGGCACAGGCAGGAACTGCCTTCCCCAGGGCCATTCCTGAGTGGGCAGAGAGGTGTGGTCAACTCCTGGGGAGAGAAGTGATTAGCTGGGTCCATAGGTCCCCTGGGAACCCCTCCCTACCTGCCCCCCACCCCTGCCTGTGGGAAAGGCCAAGTCTGGCTGGGCTGTGCTAGGAGGGAGGCAGCGAGCTGTGAAGGCCACCCGATGCCTATCATGGCTGCAGGGGCTGGCAGGGGCCCAGTGGAGGCCATGCTGGGCAAGCAGTCCTGGGCCACAGAATGTGGGGGGTACCTTTTAACCCCAGTGGGAGCAGCCTCCCATTTGAATCTGACATCAGGGCTGCCCCGCCAGACACGGGGGCTTGGCAGCATGCCCCGGGGGCCCTGCACACCACCGTGCTGAGACAGGTCTCACCAAACCCCAGGCCACAGGCACCTGCCTCTCCTTGCTCTGATCCCTCCGATGGAGAGCCCCCACTCTGTCCCCAGACTCTGCACTCCCGGCGAGCGCTCAGTCTACAGGAGGCAGGGCAACATCCAAAGGTGGACAATGGCAGGGAGGCCCGGGGCACTGCCCACCCCGGCGGCCCAGGCCGGGTACATTTCCGCAGGGGGAAGGTGCTCCAGTGGCGACAGTGGAGCAGCAGGGGAAGGAGGAGGCTCAGACAGAGTGTGTGAAGGTGGTTTCTATTTTAATGTCCACAACTGTGATCAAGAAAAAGCCGTGACTTGCTGCTGTCCCTGTGTGGCTCCAGAGACAGGCCACGGCCATGGTGGGTGGGGTTTATCCATGGGCATGCTGGGCAGGCTCCGGGCCTCGCCCGCGGGAGGCTGAGGCAGGCAGGGGCCAGGTGATGGGCATGGGATTGGGTAAGGGCCTCTGTGACAGACAGAGGTGGCAGCAGGAGCTGTGGTCAGACCTTGGTACCGGGGGAGCTCTGCAGACCAGAGACAGCCTCCGAGGGCCAGGAGCCCCCAGCCCTGCCCCGGGGGCCCCAGCCACTGCCAGGAAGAACAGGGTCATCTGGGGCCGGAAGGGGCAGAGCGGGTGGTGGGACACTGGAGTCAGCCTCACACTTGGTGGTATGGCCCGAGAAAGGCTCGGCCGCTGTGGAGCCCAGCACTCTGGGTGACTCAGGGGGTCCCCGGGCCAGTATGGACCCCAGCTCTGGTTGCCCCCAGGCCCCTGAGGATACCTCGGGGACCTTGGAGGGCACCCGTTTCACAGAGAGGTCAAGGGGTGCATCCGGGGGCCGCACAGCCTGCTCCAGCACCTGGTGGATGGTGAGGAGCTCTCTGCGGATCTTGCCCAGCTGCTCCCGCAGAGGCCGTGGGGCCAGGCCCCTGGCAGGTGCCAGCTGCCCCAGGCGCTGCTCCACCCTCGCGTAGTCGCTGAGGGCCTGTGTCAGGTCCTCACACACATGCCCAGGGCCCCCCAGCACCAGGCCCGATGGCTGCTGGCGCAGTGAGGAAAGAGGGCTCAGGGTCTTGGAGTCGCCTGGCTCCTTGTCCTCGGGCCAGAGAATCATGGAGGGACCAGTCCGCAGGCTAGGGAGTAGGAGCCGGTCAGAAGGCTGTGCTCTACCCGCCCCCAGCACCCTCAGCCTCTGCCTCACCCCCACCCCGCCCCCTGTACAGTCTGTCTTCCTGCCTAGAGAGACTTGGAACCCCAGGACAGAAAGGCTGGCCTTCTGGTCTCAGTATCCCCTCTGTAGCCTGAAGGCCGTATTCCTGGACACTGATCTCAGGACAGGGGCCCAGGCCTCCTCCCCCAACCTCACCCCTGCCCATGACTGGGGAACTCTGACACCTACCTGTTCTGGGAACCAAAGTTGGCCATGCTGGAAGGGGCCTTCGGGGGCTCCAGCCTGCTTCCTAGGGGCAGCTTCCTCTTGGGGTCACTCTGGGCAGCCAGCTCCAGCCCTCCCTCCTGCCCTGGGTCCCTGGAGGCGCCACAGGGCCAGGGCCCACTCAGCCCAGGTACGGGCAGTTTCAGAAGCCTGGGGGCCAGAGTCCCAGGGGACCCCTTGGGAGGGACAGGGGGCTTGGCAGCGGCAGGCTTGCTTGCCTGTAGCCCCAGGCTATGCTCCAGGAGCAGAGGGTAGTACAGCCGGGGCACAGGGGTGGGGCGCTCAGGGGGCTGCAGGGCAGGGAAGGCGGAGGCTGGGGGAAGCAGGGGGCTAGCCGAGCCCAGGAAGGGCATATGGGCTGCAGTGGCTAGGGAGGGCCCCAGGTAGGAGAAAAGGCTGGGGGCAAGAGGGTAGTTAACTCCCAGCAGAGACAGCTGGAGGCTTTGGGCCTCAGGGAAGTCACTGGAGGTGGGCGGAGGGTAACAGGGAACACTGCTCTCAGGGCCCACGGAACCTGGGTCTACCATCACCATGCTCCTGGGGCCCCTGCCCAGCCCCGGCTTCCACGACTCAGCCAGGAGCCCACCAAGGCCCACACCCTTCTGGGCATCCTTGGCCACAGGGGGTGGCGTCCCTGGGGACCCCTCAGCCTCTGGCTTGGGGCCCCCGACACGGCGGTGCAGGGAGAGAACGTCAGTGACAACAAGGTCGGGTGTGGCGGGAGTATCTGGGACTTGAGCCCCTCGGGAACGCCTGTCAGGGTCTGCGGGGTCAGAGGGGCAGTCCGTGGTGGGCTCAAGGGGCCGGGACGTGGCAGGGGCACGGCGGCATGCCCAGTCGGGGGAGTCGAGCAACAGCGAGAGGGAATCCTTGCAGAGACTGTACTTCATATGGTTGTACAGGTGTGATTTCTCCAGGCAGGTGAACGGGCACTGGAAGCACTTGTAATTGTAGGGCTTGCCCCAGGGACGCGGGATATAGTGTGGCTTCTTGGGCTTCCGTGCCCGTGCCCGTGCGCCGGAGCCCAGGCGGCATGAACCGGCCACCTCTCGGGACATGGCTGCCTGCTAGCGGGCAGGCCACGGCGCCATGGCCACCTGCAGACAAAGGGGACCTCGTTCAGTGCCTCTGTCAGCTCCCAGAGCTCCAGGGCCAGAAGCTGGGCATGGCACAGGCTCCACCCTGCAACCTGGGCCTCCCTGGCCTTTGCACATGCAGCCCCCTGGCCTGGAATGCCCTCCCCTCCTCACCCTTTATTCCTCTCCATGCACACTTCGAGGGTTACGAGGTTTAGCTGGCAAAGACGCAGGATGCCTGATTACATCTGACTCAGATAAACGACAAACACTTTTTTAGTATCAGTATAATTTGGCCAAAATTTGGAACGTATTAAAAAGTATTTGTTGTTTACCTGAAATTGAAGCTTAACTAGGCATCCTGTATTCTATCTCTGCCCCAGGCCTGGCTAGCCCCCAGCCATCCTGGGCCGGCTGATTCCATTTAAGTCTGTTTCTGTCCACTCGGAGGGCAGTTGGTGAGTGACTGAAAGAAGCCAAGTATGACCGGGCCCATTCCGGGGGACATCAGCTCTTCCTTGTCTTACTCCCTCCCAAAGACCCCCTGCCCGTGCCAGGAAGCCGAGATAAAAGCCACTGAGATGAGAAACCCGCAGAAGGCTCTAAGCCTCCGTGTACGCGTGAGTGTGTGCTCCTGCTGGGGACTGGAAATCTCTGAGGGGGTCAGCCTCACACGGGGCGAGGCCAGGCTGGGGGGGCGTGGACGTCACAGCATGGCCCCACAGCACAGCCACCTGCTCAGCCTGGCTCCATCTGGGTGGCTTCGGGCAGGTCAGCAGCCAAGCCTGCAGTGGCCAAGCTCGGCCAAGACCTTCCTCTCCCCATGCCCTGCATGTTCACTCAGAAGCCGCTCTTGCACTCCATCTGGGCCGCCACCTGGGCTGTCCACCACCCCGTGTGTGCCTGCGTGGGGCACAAGGAGAGCGTGTGCACACAGGCGTATGGGGCTCTAGATGAGCCTCACTCAGTGCCTGCAGGGACAACCTCTGCACGGCTGGGCTGACCCGGAACAGAGCGGACCACCAGAATGCATGGGGCCGGGGCACACGCACACAGGCCGGGGCACACTCACCACATTCAAAGTGGACACGGTAACTGCATGTGAATGCACTCACAGCACAGGCAGGGTGTGAGCAGGCACTCAGACACATTCAAGCAAAAGGTGCATGTACGTACAGACACACTACACACCCGAGGACACATATGGTCACAGTCATTCTCATGGATATGGACGGACACACTCATCCTGTTCCCCAGGGCTCAGGGCTAGCCAGTGGGTTAAGGGGGTGTGGGGGAGCTGGAGCAGCTGGGCAGCCACTGAGAGCAGGTTGTCCTCCTTGCTGGCCTTCAGGCTCTGCACATGGCAGGCAGTCATGTCTGCTGCCCTCAAACACTGGGTGGGCACCCTCATTATGGGCACAGCCAGAGGGGCGGAGCGGGCTGTCCATCGAAAGAGGTCCTTGAGAGGGGTGTCAGCACGGTCAGTGACAGGACGTGGAAGACAGGGCAGGTAGAGACTATCTGACTGGTTTGTGGATGTTCACATCTGGGAAGGGATGGTGCTCCAAGGGAGTGCAGGGTGTGGGAGGAGGGGCTGCAGACCCCCTAGACTTGGTGGTGGGTGCAAAGGCAGGCTCCATGCCAGCCCTTAGCCCCCCCTAAGATGCCGATGACAAATGGGCATGTGCGCTAGGGAGACAGAGGCGGCTGTGCTGGGGCCATCGATCACCCAGCCCTGGGAGCCACACAGCTGTGCTGCCTGGTGCCACAGCCCACCTCACCTCCCAGCCCAGCCCCCGGACTAGGGGTTCTCATCCTAGGCCTCAGGACTCAGATGGCAGCCTGGGGGGGGGGGCGACTGTTCAGGATCTATCTCAGCACCTGCTGACTCCATAGGGACCCAGAGGATGCCTGACGCCCACTTGGCATGCTTGTGCACAAACAGAAAACACCCCCATACACCAGCATGCACACCCATACACCCAAAAGCACATTCATTTGCACACGTGTCCCAACCCGTGACTGAGTGCATGTTTCCAGAGGGGCCTGCACCCACACTGTGCTAGTCCAGACATCGGGACCCCACTTTCCTGAGGGAGTACTGGTGTCAGGCCAGGAGCAGGAGGCCCACCCCAGGGTCCGAGAAGGGACACCAGGTGCCCGGAGCAACCACTAGCTACGGAGGGATTACAGCTCACCCATCCCGCTGGCCCCTTTGGGACTTGGTGGGTACACCATAGGGTGTGGTGTAGAGGGGATGACCAGGCTCGTCCTTGGACGAGGATGACACCCCAACTCCCTTCTCCTTGTACTCCCCAGCCTCACCCTGGAGACCGCCCTCCTACAGGGACCTGGCTGCTTCGCCCAGATGAGCCCAGTGCACGGAGACTAAACGCAATGAAGTGGGGGACGTAGGGCTGGGGTTGCCTGGAACGCGCTGGGATACTCCCCGAGTCCCACCGCCCCCGCAGCCCTCGCGCCCAGCCCGGCCCCACGCGGCCCGAACTTCGCTGGATGCGCTGATGTCCGCGCCGCCCTACCTGCGCCCCCGGCCGAAACAGAGCCTGCGGTGCCCCGCGAAGTCTGCGCGTCGCCCAGAGGATCATGCAGAAAGAAACTTCTCGCCCCCGCCCCAGCCGGTGCCCGCCCCTTCCCCGGGCCGCGACCCCAGACCGCGAGAAACCGGCTCAGGCTCTCGAGGCAGCCACACGGGCTTCCGCAGGGGAAACTGAGGTCAGGTGCTGGGAACGGGCCCCCGCGCGGTCTGCAGTCACTCACTTGGCAGCGAGTCCCCGAAGCCTCCGCCACCGACCGCGTCCCACAGACGCTGACTCGCACCCACCGAAGTTGGCGGCAGGAGCGGCCGCGCGTGCGCCGCGGCGCCGGGCTCCGGGGGGCGCTGCGACCTCCGACACGGGCTAGCGGGGGGAGGGGATGAACGACCGCAGGTTGCAGTCTCCCCTTGGCCACGCCAGGTGACCCCCCCTCCCAGCCCCGTCTCTCCACCTCCCTCTGCCCACAGTCACCTCCTCGTGCGCACTCACCATCCTGTCGCGCCCAGGACTTACCTGCTCAGCTCTCTCCGTAGCGCCGGTAACTCCTGTGTAGAGCGGTGGCCGGTGACACCAATGGCACCACCAGGGACCGGCAGCGTGGCGGAGGAGCCAAGAGTGGAGGCGCAGGTGTGCAAACGAATGCGGGGCGCCTGGCACCGTCCCCGCCCCCCGTCGCCTGCAGGCTGCCGCGGGGGTGCGTGCAGAGGCGGCCAGGTCTCCCGGGGTCCCCGCAGCGGTGTGATGGGGTGTCAGCGGCCGAGGGCACATGGAAAGGGGCCGTCAGCACTCATCCGTCAGGGCAGGGCTCTGGCCCCTGACAGCTGCCCGCCTGAGCCAGGGCCTGGGGGCCAAGCCCCGGGACAGGGGGTGCGACAGGGGGACAGAGCCAGCCTGGAGAGAGCTGCAGCCCAGCCTAGGAAGGGACAGAGCCCAGTCCTGAGAGAGTTGGAGCCCAGAGCTCAGGGGCATAGCCCAGTGCAGACAGTGGAGCAAGAATCCCTTTCTGGTCAGCTCTGCCTGGCCAAGCCTTGCCTCCAGTGCTGTTTCCTGTTCTCCAAACAGGAGGCTGAATGGATTTACACCCCCAAACCCGTGCCCTGCCCACTGACCCATTCACTCACTCCCCCCTTCCTGGAAGCATTACTGCCTCCCCCACTTGCAGCCCAGACTCCTCACTTCCCCGGCAGGTGCCACAGGAAGATTGCACAGCCAGCCCTCCATCTTCCTTCCCATCTGCAGGACTCCTCTCCACTATAGGAGGACCTGGGGTGGGTGGGGGCTGAGGCCAAGGAAAGGCTTGGGCATCACAGACCCACCACGACACCCCACCTCCCAATGTCCTCATGGCCAGAGCTGCTCCCAGCCCCACCAAGGGTAATACCAGGTTCCACATTGCTCCCTGCGCTATCAATTCTTAACAGTCTGGGGTCCCTTTGCTTTTCAGCTGGGTCCTTGTGGAAACTCACTGGGCCAGCCAGTTCCATTCTGGACATAGATACAGACATGCCAGGACAGGGCAAGGCCATGTTTCTCCCAGTAAATCTGCCTCATTCAGGGGGAGGTATCTTAACCCAGAGATGCGTGATGGTGTCATTTCTGTCAGGGGACGGGTTCTGCAGCCGGAGGGCTGAGTGCTGTCGCAGGCTGGCCCCGTGGAGGCACAGGGTGCCCTATGAAAGGGTGCCCACTTGGTTCTCCCTGCAGACTCAGCTTCAGGCTTCCTGGGTATCCCCAGCCCAGTCTGAGGGGCAGGAGTGTGTTGGGGAAGGAAGGAACACCCTTAGGGTGCTTCTCGGTGTCTCACCTTGAGTGAGGAAAAGAGAACTGGAGAGAACTGGACCCAGAGTCTAGCATGTCTTGTGAGCCAGGCTTCAATTTCCCAGTCTGTGCAGGAGGGTGACAGGCCACGGCTGTTACTGGCACAGTTCTCCCCGTTCAACCACAACAGGCGTTCACAAGGAAGAAGACCCCCCCCGTGTCCTGGTTCTGGGGGCACCAGGGTGAGGACACTGATCTGAGGGTGAGTGCCCAGTTTGGTCTCTCTCCTGCCCCAGTGCTACCTCCCCTGATGCAACTTGGGGCAGCTCCATTTCTCCCCGTCAAGTCCACAGGGCAGGAAGGGCGGCTGTGGGTGGCACAGCGTGCCAGCCTTCTCCTCTCTGCCTGCCTGGCCTGGCTGAGCGGCTGACCATGTAGGCAGCCCCGGGCCGAGGGACAGCTTGAGCAGCCATCAGGCCGGCAGCCCTGTGGGGAGTGGAGGCCAGGAGACCTGCTCCTTCTGCACACAAACCCGATCCAGGACACGTTCAGCCAGGCCCAGGCCCCCTCAGCACAGGCACTTCCCAGAGAGGGCAGAGGGCACAGGTCACCTTGAGACAGAGGTGATGCCAGGCCTCGGCCCCTTGGTCCCAGGAACAGCTTTGTGTTTCCCTGCCCCTCACTGGCTGATCCCTCTGAGGAGAGGCCACAGCTGTCACCACCGGAGATGGGCTGTTTGGAGGCTGTTGCCATCGTCCCGGGGAAGGAAGGTTATGGTCAGGAAGCTCGCTCGAAGCACATCGAGCAAACAGGCCAGTGAAGTTCAGGTGACCTTCCCTGAGAGGAAGGAGGGGGCTAGGACTCTGGATTCTGGGAAAAGGAGGAGGAGGCCGGGGAGGGTGATCTCAGCACCAGCCATGGTGGCAGCTATTATGGCTGTTTTTGTTGTTGTTTTTAAATTTTTATAGAGAGAGGAAAGGGGAGAGAGACAGAGAGACAGGAACATAGATCTGTTTCTGTATGTGCCTGACCAGGGATCGAACCCACAACCTCTGCGCTTTGGGATGACGCTCTAACCAACTGAGCTATCAAGCCAGGGCTATGGCTGGGTTTTTCTTCCAGAAATTTGGGTGAGAGGAGAGTTAGCAGCACCTCCAGAGGAACTCAGCACGCAAGGGGCACAGCCTGGGTACATTTCTGGGCTTCCAGGAGGGGTCTGTGCAGGGAGCACCAGCCGGCCCTCAGCTTGCTGCCTGGGGCCGGGTGGAGGGATCAGTACAGTAGCAACTGCACCCGGTGGCCAGTGCATGGAAGTGCGAGTCAGGTGCGCCCACCACCCAGGACCGGGCAAGGCCGGGTATCAGTGCCAGTGCCCCGTGCCCCTGTGCTTTCTGCCCAAGGCTCTCTAGGCACATCTGCCTCCTCACAGCTGGTACATTGTGCCTAGAGCCTGTCCCATTTTCCACCCAAGTAGGGTGTGGGGCAGGTGGATGATAACCTGCTCATTGGGACCAACCCCACATGTTGTGGTGAACTTGGGCCCAGGGGAGTGGCCTGTCTCCT
Source organism: Saccopteryx leptura (assembly GCF_036850995.1). Taxonomy (NCBI): domain Eukaryota; kingdom Metazoa; phylum Chordata; class Mammalia; order Chiroptera; family Emballonuridae; genus Saccopteryx; species Saccopteryx leptura. The sequence goes on from NC_089506.1 coordinate 215,058,128, forward strand.
GGCAGTGACAGGGACCCCAACTGGGGACTTGGTCCCCCCATGTTGCCTCGAGTCCTGAAGCCCTTGCCTCAGTCCCTTCACCTGCAGAATGGGTGGTGGAGACTCTCTGGGTACTTCTATCACCAGTGGGGTCCTAGGGAACAGCCTTCTTTCCTCAGCTGGTCCTGGTGCAGGGTGGTATGGGGACCCACTGCCATTCCCTCTGCCCCCAGCCAGAGCTCATCTTGGCCATTAAACTCTGCCTGGCTTGCCCGCAGCCCCTGCCTATCACCTCCATTAATGCTGGTATGTGTGTGCTGGGGGTGTCATGGCAGAATGGACAGTGGGCTCCAGGTAAGCAGAGGCAGTGTCATGGTGCCCAGTAGGCCTGTCTCATCCCCTCAGCATACACACACAGTCCTGGCCAGGACAGGGGCAGGGGCTGGGCCAGCCTGTGCCTGCCCGGTGGGTAGAGGAATGAGAGGGGGGCTGGAGCCCCCAGGTAGGGTCTGGTATGCACTGGAGGAGTTAGCACCATGCTGGATGATGGCCATGGCTCATGTTCACTCACTTACTGATTTGCCCTGGGACACATGGCAGCCTCAGCGTGTTCCCAAGTCCCTGGGGCCCAGAACATGGATCATCTTTGGCACCTCTAACAGTCACGGTAGAGGTGCCCTCAGGGACCTACTGCTGAGAGGCATGGACCCAGGGCTTGGGTAAGGGGGGCACACTTGAAGTCACTGACCTCAAGAGCACAGGGACCTACAGCAGGGTTGTGAGGGGAGGGGCAGAGCCAAAGCGATGAGGCTGGTGACTGTGTGGATCAAGATTTGAACAGGGCCCTGGCCAGTTTGCTCAGTGGTAGAGCATCGGCCTGGCGTGCAGGAGTCCCGGGTTCGATTCCCGGCCAGGGCACACAGGAGAAGCGCCCATCTGCTTCTCCACCCCTCCCCCTCTCCTTCCTCTCTGTCTCTCTCTTCCCCTCCCGCAGCCCAGGCTCCATTGGAGCAAAGTTGGCCCGGGCACTGAGGATGGCTCTGTGGCCTCCGCCTCAGGCGCTAGAAATGGCTCTGGTTGCAACAGAGCAATGCCCAATATGGGCAGAGCATCGCCCCCTGGTGGGCATGCCGGGTGGATCCTGGTCCAGCGCATGCCGGAGTCTGGCTGCCTCCGTGTTTCCAACTTCAGAAAAAAAAAAAAAAATTTGAACAGGATTTGCCCTAGCTGAATAGCTCAGTTGATTAGAGCATCGTCTTGAATCAGTGGATGCTGGTTTGACCCCCAGTCAGGGCACATGCAGGAACAGCTCCGTGTTTCTGTCTCTCCCCCTACCCCCTTCCTCTCTCACTAAAATCAACTTAAAAAATGTTTAAAGAATAAAAATAATTCAAACAGTATTTCAGGACCCCACTGCAAGCACACAGAGGACAGGGAGTTCCCCAGGAAGTCTGTGAGGGGGAGCTGGCCCACCCTGATATCAGGGACCCCAGGTGGCCAGCAGACGAGGGTAGCTGGCCCCTGCCCGTGTGCTTTGCTGTGCCTTGGCCTCCAACTAGCTGCACTAGCTGCAGGGCTGTCTCCTCTGGAAGCCCTGCCGGCCTTCCCCATGTGTCCTACCGCGGGACCCACCCAGCGACCCACAAGATCATCAGCCACCGTTGGTGTGGGGACCCTCTGTGCCTCAGGCTGCTGGGACAGAGGAGAGGTAATGCAGTGGGAATGAGCTTCCCACCATGGGAGGCATGCAAGCCAGGACAGGAGCCTTTGGATCACTGAGGGAGCAGCCTGGCCAGGCGGATGGGATGCGAGGCCTGGGCCGCCCAAGCCCCCACCCGGCTCCCGAGCCGGCACTGGCCGAGCAGTGCCCCAGGCCGACAGCAACCATATGTTGGAAGAGGAGCTGTGTGCGTTGCTCCTCGGGCCCCCGGGGCCTGGCCTTCCTGGGCCTGTCACAACTGATTTTCCCTGCCTGAGTGGCAGGCTGGCCAGCGGGTGGGGCAGGTGGGGGCTACAGAGTCTCTGCATGGCTCTCAACACTGGACCTGACACTGGGGGTGGATCCAGGTGCTGGCCCCCAATATATCCTTGTGCACCCCACCCCCTGTGGTCCCATCCAGGTCAGGTCGGGCCCGAGAGGAGCCCTGGCAGCTGGGGGTCATCCTCCTGCTGGGTCATGGCTAGGCGGCCAGGGGTGCACGCAGGCTGCACAGCCCCGGCCCCGGGGCAGGCGGGAGAGGGCCCGGAGCCTCGGCCCTGTCAGCCCAGCGCCCAGAGCTGTGCAGAGGGAGGCAGGAGGCAGAGGCTAATTTGTACACTAAGTGCTTCTGACAGGGATGCCTCACAAGTGAGAACACATCACCATCCGCCCTGGGAAGGCCGCCATGGCCAATGGGTGGGCAGAAAGGCAGCCTGGGTGATGGGCTGGCACAGGCCATAGGGGCACACGGGGCCAACCCAAATGGCAGGAACAGGGAGGGGGCCAGGGGTGCTGGGAAGGGGGAGGGTGGGGAAGAGAAGGGGAGACAGAAGTGCCTGGAACCAGGAGCCCTAGCACCCGGAGGGTCAGATACAGCCGGTTGAGGTGGGAGCCAAGCCCAGCGGTGAGGAGGGGGACAGCCCAGCCACCTCTTCACGCTTGGCCTGGATCTGGGTGCCACCCTGCAATGGCTGAGGGCACAACCTGTGAAGTCTACCCCTTCAGGCTGGCCTGGCTGGCGCCACCCCCCGCCACCAGCTGCCGCCCCCTGACCTGGCTAAGCCCGCACCTCAGCCCCACTAGTGGGCTACCCTGCCAGCACCTCCCTCAAGCTTCAGTGTCATGACTGGGTCTCACCAGTGGGGTCCCTCAACTCCTCAGAGACTGGGCTGAGGGCACCTGGCCTCCCTTTCTCTTACCCCTCCGTTGGAACCCCCTCTCCTGAAGTCTGGGGTTCAGAGGGTGGGGGTACCGGCTGGAGAGGGCTGGGTCCCCAGGCTGGCCAAGTGGGTAGACACGCAGCCCCCGCCGCACTGTGGTGGCCCCTACCTGGCCTGACACCACTCTGGAACACTGGTTCAGGCTGCCCAGAATGCCCCGGGGTGACCGAGCTAGCTCTCTGATGACTGGAGGGTGGACGTGGCCCGGCCCGGCCCCGACCCGCGGGAGGGGGTCCAGTGTGGCCAGCGCAGCCGCGGTGGATCAGCGCGGGTTTCTTCGGGCGTCGAGGTAAGATGTGTTGTGGCAGCTCCCCCGCTGCCCGAGGCCCGCCTGGAGCGAACACTGCTGGTGGCTTTAATTGCTTTCACATTCGATAGGCTGGCCTGTGACAGGCCTCTTACACCCACTGAGTGCCAGCCTCTGCACGCCAGCCCCCGACTCATTCAGGGAAGAGCCTAGACTGAGACCAGAATCGCAGAGCAGACGGGGAGCTGCTTGATGTGCCTGGCCATGGCTGCTACCTGTGAGACGGGGACGGTGCCTCCCAGGATGAACAGGAGGGGACCCAGGTCCAAGCAGGTCGCCACCCACAGAAGAGGAGATGGACCCATGCTCCATCTGTTCCCGCCTGATGACTGATGGGTTCAGACAGGCACCCTCAGACACTGACGTCTCACTGGGAAAAGCCACACATACGTACTATACTTCTGTCTACATGCGGCGGAGGCTGTGTAGGGACCAGCCTGCTGACCACTACAGGGTCTGGCCCAAGCCTTGGCCCTGCCTGGACACCTGGTCCTTCCTGGGGCACAGGCAGCTGATGAGCAGGGCCACCCTGAAGGCTCTTTGTGAGGCTGACCTCAGGGATCAGCAAGCCACCCCAACTTCCACCAGGCAGGCCTGGGTGTCCCTCAGCAAGGCTCTGCACATAGAGGGCGGAGAGGGGCCTAGGACCCCTGGGAGGAGTGACAGACAGATAAGGAGGCATCATTATAAAACAAAACATTTTCATTTGGTCCATCAGAGCCTGAGTCTGGAAACACCCATGAAGAATCATCCTACAGGGCTGGGGAAACAACTGATAAAATAGTCTCTGTGTCAGAAGAGCTGGCTGTATGTACAGGGTTAAAAATATTCACAGCTCAGAGTACAAGGAGAAAATATAAAGGAGGCCCAAAGGGGAGTGTAGTGCTTCCTGGTGTTTCTCCAGTTGTAAAAACCCTGGCAAGCCCCACAGGAAGTGAGGGGTGGTGGGCAGGGCCTCCCATGGCCCGGGGGCTGGAGGGCAGTGAGGCTAGGCAGGCCTCTGGAAAGCTGGCCTCAGATGTCCACAGGCAGATGCAGGACTTTGAGCAGCCATGGGGGAGGATGGCTGGGAGGCAGTCCAGCAACATGGACTTCTAAAACAGGGGAGGGGCCGGGAGCAGTCATACCCTGCCCCGCGTGCCCAGACAGGGCTGGCTAAGGATTTCTGTTGCACGCTGGTCCTCCTGGCAGAGGTCAGGTGGTGCCGGGGACAAACCACCTCACCAAACAGCAGCCCCTGACCTGCAGCCCCCAGGCATGGCTTCGATCCTGACAAGCGCTCCAGGAATTGCATAGTGTCATCAGAGGGGACAGCTAGAACCCTCCCCATCCCTGGTCCTGAGTCCATGGTCACCAGGCACCTGCCTCCGTGACACACTGCTGAGACTCCGGGGACCCCTGCGTGCCCTGTGGTGGTTGGTGAAGGTGGGGAAATGGGCTCTTGGGGGGCAAGCTGGGGAGAGAAGGCTCATGTCCCACAGAGGGTGGTCCTGGCCTTTGACTCCCCACAAGGGGGTGGTCCCTGCTTATCCTGGGGTCCTGGCCTCTGACTTCCAAAAGGGGATGGTCCCTGCTTATCCTGGAGTCCCGGCCTTTGATCCCCACAAGAGAGGGTGGTGGTCCCTGCTCGCCCTGGGGTCCCAGCCTCTGACCTGCCCAGATTTGGCTTTGTAAATGGAGCTCTTGGCTGCCTCACACAGACAGGAGGCCACAGGCCCATGGGAAAGGGGCAGCCTCACCTCAGCCCTGTCTGAACCTGACCTTGATGCAGGCTGGTCAGAGGGGCTGGCGCAGAGCCCCACGCTTGAAGCGGGTTGGAGGTATTCTGCTGGGCGGCTGGGGGGGGCCCAGACAGGAGGGAAGGGCAGGGAGGAAGGCCCAGAAGCAGCTGCGCTCCTGGCTGGCAGCTCCCTGGGCAGGGTCCTGAGATTCTTGTTCAAGCATTCACTGCTGGGGTCTCCCTCCTAAAGTGCATGTGGGGGGTGGAGGGTGGGGGGCGAGGACAGAGAGGTCACAATGGCCGGGGCACGTGCAGGCCAGCGACCTCAGGCGTGAGTGGGGGGCTGTGGGCGCCCCTGGAGGCTGTCCAATCGCTGAGGAAGGCCTGGGCTGCCTTTCGATGCGCCAGGCGGTGGGTGATGGAGAAGCCGGCGTTGCCCTCGAGCTGGGACAGGATCACCAGGACCTGCCTGGGGGAGGGGGCTGGTGAGGGCCAGTGGAGGCCGGGGAGTAAGGGGGGCTGGGGCGGTGCCCACCTGTGCAGGGGTGGCACACTGTCCTGGGTGCGCAGGCTGCCGCGCGTGGACACCACGTTGAAGCTATCAGAGCAGTCACATTGCACGTGCAGGTAGGACTTGGGGTGCCGGTTCTCCACCACCACGATGAGCCCCGCCCAGCCGTGCGTCAGGTAGTAGCAGGTCATGCCCTCACGGCCCTGGGTAGAGACAGGGCGGGTGTGGGTGGGGCGAGGCCTCCTCCTCCCGGGCCCTCCCCTTTCCCACCGACCTCACCTCGTGCCGCTCCCCCCGGCTCTCCGTGAGCAGGATGATGGCGTCGGCCAGTGTGGTTGGCTGGGCCTCCACAGTCTCCACCATGACCAGCCTCGAGCTGTACACAGCCAGCACGTGGCCGGGGGGCTCCTGGGAACAGCGCGGGACCCCTGTCGAGGGGCTGGAGGCTGTAAAGGGTGTGAGTGAGGGGGCCTGGGGCGCCACGGTAGGGAGGGTCGGGGGTCGGGGGGGGGCAGCGTTACCCTGCGCGGCGGCCGGGGGGCCCAGCACGGCGGTGGGGCTCCAGTGGTTGAAGGCGCAGCACACCACGGCGTATTCCCCAGGCTCCAGCATCACATCACAGTTGACGAACTTCTTGACAGCTCGCTTGCTATGCGCCAGCAGGCGGCCCAGGCTCAGGCGGCCACTGCTGCCGAAGGAGGCTCGGAACACCAGAACGCACAGGTCCAGGAGGTGGCTGTCCGCCGAGTCTGCACGCCTGCAGCCAGATCCAGGAGGGGTCACGGGTAGCACCTGCTGTTTGCGACCCCAATGGCCCAAGGCCCTGCCGTCTACTTCTACACCCATCCCCCAGCCTACCCCCCCAAGCAGTGCCCACCTGCTGCCCTCCTGGAAGAGGGCGAACTCCAGGGACGCACGCTCCAGCACGGTGAGCGCTGTCACCCCCACGGGCCCACTGGCTGAGCTGGGGAAGCAGCCCTGCACCCGCACTTCCTGCCAGTCTGAGTGCACTTTGCAGATGTCCACGGAGTCGAAGTACCTGGGCAGTGAGAGAACAGCTCACCGAGAAGCTCCCGTCCCAGCTCCACACACACACGAGCTGTCCCCATCAGGAGTCCAGGCACCTCCTACGTGCCTTTCCCTCCCCAGTCTCTGCCCCTCTGTGCTCTGGGACTAGTGTCCTGGGAGCCCTGGTCTTGGCTCTTGCCCACAGACACCACCAGGGGGCCCCAGATCCCAAGGATGACCCAGATCGGAGAGTCCTGGGGGCAGAACCCAACCAGTGCCCCATACCCAGCCTTAGGTCTGCAGAGGGACAAGCCAGGCTCCCGATGTGGGACACACTGTGGGTCAGGGCAAGGGGAGGAGGGCAGTGACAGGTCAGGTGGGCCCAAGTGACGTGGCTAGAGCACAGGATGGCTGTGAGGAGGACATCGGACGCACGCCTCCTTCCTCCGGAGTCCAAGTACCTGATGAAATCACTGTACTCCATCCAGAAGACACCTTCACTGCTGCCGTGTGGCATGAGCTCAGCACGCAGGTGCCCCGGCCAGTGTGGCCACTCATCCGACCAGCTGCCATTCCAGGAGAAGCGGCCCCATGGGTTCCGGAGGCGCAGGAGCCTGCGGACCATGGGGCTGAGGGCCACAGCTCCCACCATCCATCCACAAGCCCTGGCTACCCATGGCTGGCCCAGCCCCTACCTGGAGCCCTGGACATCACGGACATCCAGGATGGAGTAGGCGTGGCGGGGGCGCAAGCCCAAGCTCTCGTAGGCAGCATCGTCCACCTTCATGTTGCCCCCACCACAGGAGGCGCCCATGAGGAACCTGTGCAGGCAGAGTGGCCTCATTGACTGGGCAGGCTTGCTGAGCAGGGAGCCTTAATGATGGGGGCCCTTCACTGACGACGGCTCACTCACCAGGGAGTCCTTGCTAACCCTGTGGGTAGGAGGCGCTACCTGTCTGTGGGGGAGTACAGACCTGGGGACCCAGGAGAGACACGTAGGACTCAGGAAGTATTGGCTGCTCCCTACATGGTGGCCCTTGAGCTGAGGGTTTGGGCTGCGAGCAGGGCGGGATAGGTCCTAACAGCTCCAGGCTGTGGCTCTCTGAGGGGACGGGGCAACAGTAATGCCCAGGATCAGCTCAGAGCAGAGGATCTTGGCACCAACAAGCCACCTCTGCCGGGCTTAGGGTTTTGGACTCTCCTTAGAGACATGCTGTCCATTGCGTGCTGGGTCCCAGAGGGCAGCCCACTCCCACCAAGTGCCTCCATGGGGTTTGCTCCACAGGGCTCCAAGTAGGTGCTAATGGTCATCACAGGCTCAGGTCAGGGCGAGGCCTTCTAGGTGTGGGCTGATCAGTATTCTGCCTGTTGTCCTGACCTGGGCAGGTGGGACTACCAGCCCAGCAGTGGGAGATGAAACAGGGCTGCAGGCCAGACCTAACTGTGGTCAGCCCACACTAGGAACGTCTTGTAGAACACGGTGCGGGGCAGAGGGCACTGGCCTCTGTCTCTCCCACCATTCCAAATCCCAGCCTGCTTATCCCCTAGCCTGTCTCTCTCCTCCCAAAGCTGCTGAGCACCGCAGCGCCCGCCCCTCTTACCCAGCCTCCTTAGAACTCAGCATTTTGGCCCAGATGAGGTCAGTGTCAACGGGTTCCTCGCGGGGGTTAGTGGAGCTGACCTGCAGCGCCAGGCTCTCACAGGGGGCGCCGGTGAGTGTGGCCAGGCCTTCGATGGCGCGCCCTGCCTGGAGGGCAAAGTAGGAGCCGTGCAACTTGGCCAGTGCCTTCTCGATGAGGGCCACCCACAGCTGCTTTCGCTGGGCCTATAGGGAGGGGCTGGAGTCATGAGGCCCACCGAGACGTGCCCCTCACCCACCCCATGCCCACCCACCCTGCCACCTGCGAGAAGAGGAGGAAGCCGGCCTCGTCACAGGGCAGCATGTCGTCCACCAGCACCGTCGTCCACGTGCCATCCTTGCAGAGCCGCACCTGGTAGGCGCCCTCCATGCACAGGCTGCGTGTGACCATCACCCGCTCAACCAGGTCAGGCCGCTCAGCCAGCACAGCCAGAGCACTCAGAAACCTGTGCAGAGCCGGGGGCCTCACTGGTGAGGAGCAAGATCAGACCGTCCTGCCACCCGGCCTGAGCAGGTGCCCCAAACTCACCAGCAGTTGCCCAGCAGCCCCTGCAGAATGTCTGAGGGTCGAATAGTGTGGAACACGGACCAGGAGGTGCCATGGTCCCTGAAGACAGAGCAGTTGATCTCGTGGGGCCGCAGCCACTGTCTTACGCGCTGCTGGACACTGTCCCCCGCAGGGAAGCCCACAGACTCGGGCCCAGGAGGGAAGCTGTCATCCACAAAGTTCACACTGTTCTGCAGGGACCAGAGCCGCACACACTCGGGCTTAGCTGGGCAGCCCTGGGCCTAGGATGCACTCGCTCGACCTGGCAGCCCAGGACAGCACCCCGAAAATGCTGCCTGAGTTCTAGAAAAAAAGTGGGTAGGTGTGTGTACAGCTACCCTGACCAGTGTGAACTCAAATGGGGCACCAACTGACTCATACGTGGGGGAACCACAGCCAGCCAGGACAATGCAGGCCAGCGACAGGTCAGTGGGAGGTATAAATACCCCAAGGAAATGCCTGAGGAAGAGAAGTGGGGGACCTGCCCGGGATGGGGAGGCAGGACGCAGACCGGATGGCCGTCAGGGTGCACTGCTGACAGTGATGGGTGGCAAGAGCGCACCCCGTTGACCTGAGGGATCCACTGCCTTGGGCTCAGGCCTCTCACGGCTCCAAGGGCAAGAGAGCATAAAGGGGTGTCTCACCCCGAGTTTTGGCTGGATCTCCATAGTTGGAGGAAGCCTGCCTGCCGGTGTGAAAGCTCTACCTGTGTCCCCAGCTCCATGTGGTTTCAATGTCTATGGGAAGTAACATCTGAGAGGGGTCAGGACCCCAGACTGTGGGGTCATGGACCCTCATGGGCACAGAGAAAAAAGGGGCAAGATGTGGACAGTGGGGCCAGTCACACTCGAGTGACTGTGCCAGTGCTCAGAGCTCAGAGCAAGGAGTGCTGGCTCTCTTGTCCCGGGCTCCTCCATCTCTCTGATTCAGAAGGGACAGCAGGGGAGGGCGAACGATGCAGAGGGAGGCCCCCGGGAAGGGGAGCATCAGCCCTGGTGTGTGAACCACCGTCCTGAGGGGACTCACCTCCCGGCAGAAGGCCACGATGTTCTCCCAGAGGGCCTTGGCCTCACCCTCGTCTGTCTGCCGCCGCTTCTCCACATGCATGCTCTCCCTGCGCCGCAGGGGTGCGGCGCCCCGGCGCTGGCTTTCCAGGAGCTGGGGCGTGTGGCAGGCGGCACAGTGCTTTGCCCGCGGTGCATTGAGCAGCGTGCAGGCAGGGCAGGCCCACTGGCCCGAGCGCTCGGGCGGCGCCTCGGCAAAGAGGCGGCCGGCCTTGTGGGCAGTGCAGAGGCTGGGCTTGTCCACACTGCAGTCGGGGCAGCGCGCAGGCGGCTCGCTGTGCTCCTGGAAGCCATGCAGCTTGGAGCAGCCGCACACTGTGCACCTTGGGGCCGCTGTGGGGTTCTTGAGTGTGCACTTGGCGCACGACCATGTGGTGAAGTCGGGGCTGGAGGGGCTGGCTGGCGTGTAGCGCACGGTATCCCCAGCCAGGTCAATGACATCGCTGCCCGGAGTGGCGCCACAGGCTTCGCACAGGCTGGAGGGGCCGGGCACAGAGCAGGAGCTGCACCGGCGCAGCACGGAGGTGCCCTCGGCCACCTCCTCCTCCAGGGAGCTCAGCCGCTTGCCTGACAGCAGCTCTGCCAGGCGGGAGCCCCCAGCTGAAGTCCACCCCAGGCCCTGCGGGGGGCCCTTGGAGCCAGCAGGCGGCGAGGGCTGGGCGGCCTCAGGCACTGGTGGCTGCAGCTGGGGGGGCACCTCACGGCGGCTGCGAGGCACAGGGTTGTTCTGCAGGGTGGGCGAGAAGGGGCTGAAGGGTGCCATCCGGGGTGGCTCCTGGTCGGCTGCAGAGGGAGGGTCGGCCTCAGCGCCTTCCCCGGGCTGGGGTGGGGCAGGCGGAATGTGGAAGCCAGCAGGGGCCACAACTTCAGGGACCACCAGGGCCTCGGGAGGAATCCTGGGCAGCGAGAGTTTCCGGGGCCCGCCGCAGGCAGAGCAGGAGCTGGCCACGGGCGTGTTGTGCAGCGTGCAGCGAGGGCAGGCCCAGCCGCTCCTGGCCTCTGCGGACCCCTCCTCCTCCTCAGGCTGCCCCCCAACGGGCTCCACGGCCGCTAGTCCCTCCGTCCGCGCTGAGCCTGCCTCCTCTTTGCAGCTGCCCTTGGGCTCCGCCAGGATGGTGGGTGGCTTGGGGAGGGCCCCATTGATGACTGGCAGCAGGGAGGTGCTGGGCACAGGTTCTGGGGCAAAGCCACACACCTCACAGGTCTCCTTGCCCAGGAAGTTCCGGAATGTGCATCGGGCACAAGGCCATTTCTGCTCCTCCACACTGAGCCGCAGGATCTGGTCGAGGTCGGGCTTGTGCCGGGGAGCCTCGCAGATGGAGCACTGGCGCTGGCCGGCGGGGTTCAGGAAGGTGCAGCGCGTGCAGGACCACTCTCCAGCCGCGGCCATGGACCCAGGCGAGTGCGTGTGGCTGCAAGGGAAGGCCCCCGTCAGTGCAGGCCAATGGCGTGGGGGCCCAAGTCTCCGCCTGGGACGAGGGACAACAAGCCAGCAGGGTCTGTGCCCTTCTGGGCTGTGACAAATGTCAGGCTCAAGAGGGCAGCCTGTAAGGGTTTCGAAGACTCTGAGGAGTAAGAGGACCCCCAAAGCCTCTGAGGGACCCCACTGCTCTGTCCGCAAACCCTTTCTGGATGGGTGGACCTGTGGGTACAGGGGATGGGGCCAGCTGCACCATCTCAGTGGTCACGGGTCTCTGGTGTGGAGGGGGTCTTTGGTCAGTCACAGGAAAAAATGTAAGTGAACTCCCTCGACGGGACCAAGGCCATCTACAGAACACCCACAGCTGACAGCATGCTCTGCGGTGAAAGGCTGAATGCTTTTCTCCCAGACCAGGAACTCAGCTACGCTAGTCAGCATTGTCCTGGAGTTCTAGCCAGAGCAATCAGACAAGAAAAAGAAATAAAAGACTTCTAACTGGAAAGGAAGAGGTAAGTCTATCTTCATTCGAAGATGACATAATCCTATACAAAAGCTCAAGAATGTACAAAAACCTATTGATGCTAATAAATTAATAATATAGCAAATTTGTAAGGCACAAGATCAACACACAAAAATTAGCTGTGTTTCTGTGCCAGCAATGAACAATCTGAAACAGAAGTTGAGAAAATTATACCACTGAGCGCAGGCTCACCAGCTTGAGTGTCAGGTCACTGTCGTGAGCATGGGACCATAGACATGACACCACGGTTGCTGGCTTGAGCCCAAAGGTTACTGGCTTGAAGCCCAGTGTTGTTGCTTAAAGCCCAAGGTCGCTGGCTTGAAGCCCAAGGTCGCTGGCTTGAAATCCAAGGTTGCTGGCTTGAAGCCCAAGGTGACTGGCTTGAGCAAGGGGTCACTGGCTTAGCTGCAGCCCCACAATCAAGACACGTATGAGAAGCAATCAGGAACAACTAATCTGATGCAACTATGAGTTGATGCTTCTCATCTCTCTACCTTCCCGTCTCTCTCGCTAAAAAAGAAAAAGATACCACTTAAAAGAACACCCCAAATAGTAAAATACCTAGGAATAAACTTAACAAAGGAGGTGAAAGACTTGTACTCTGAGAGCTATAAAAATTGCTGAAAGAAAGACCTAAATAAATGAAAAAACATCCATATTCATGGATTAAAAGACAATAGTTATTATGACAATATTACCCAAATGATCTACGGATATAATGCAATCCTTACCAAAATCCCTATGCCCCCACCCCCTAGAAATGGGAAAAGCTGATTTTATAATTCTTTTTTTTTTTTAATTTTATTTATTCATTTTAGAGAGGGGGGGAGAGAGAGAGAGAGAAGGGGAGGGGGAGGAGCAGAAAGCATCAACTCCCATATGTGCCTTGACCGGGCAAGCCCAGGGTTTTGAACCGGCAACCTCAGGGTTCCAGGTTGACGTTTTATCCACTGCGCCACCACAGGTCAGGCTATACATGTGGGGTTTTTTTTAATTCATTTTAGAGAGGAGGGGGGGCAGAGATAGAGAGAGAGGGAAGGGGGGAGGTGCAGGAAGCATCAACTCTCATATGTGCCTTGACCAGGCAAGCCAGGGTTTTGAACCAGCAACCTCAGTGTTTCCAGGTTGACGCTTTATCCACTGCGCCACCACAGGTCAGGCTGATTTTATACTTCTTATCAAATTGCAAGAGCCCCCAAGTGGCCAAAACAATCTTGAAAAAGAGGCAGAAAGTGAAGACGTGGTTCTGGCAGAAAGACAGACTGTGTGTCCATACATAGACGGTCTATATGACCAATGGAATCGACCCTCATTCAAATGGTCAAATGATTTTTGACAAAGCTGCCAAGACCATTCAATGGGGACAGGATGGTCTTTTTGACAAATGGTTTTGGGATAACTACATATAAACACTGAGGAAGAGTTGGGCCCTTACCTCACTTTGTATTAAAAATTAACTAAAAATGGACCAATGACTAAATATAGGAACAAAAACTGCAGAACTCTTAGAAGAAAATGTCAATTTTCATGACCTTGGATTTGGCAATGGATTACATATGATACCAAAAGCATAGGAATATAAAGAAAAAACTGGATTTTATTCAAGTGAAAAGTGCAAAGACAAACTGCAGAATGGGAGAAAATATTTGCAAACTATATATCTGATAAGGGTCTTGTATCTAAAACGTGTAAAGAATGCTTAAAACTAAACAGCAAAAAGAAAACCTGTTTTAAAAATGCACAAAGGACTTGGTAGGCTTTTCTACAAAGAAGATACACAAATGACCAATAAGGACATGAGAAAATACTCACCACTGGTTATTAGGGAAATGCAAATCAAAACTCACCTTGAGGTAGCACTTCACACCCACTAGGACAGCCAGAATCAAACCAGTAGACGATAACAAGTACTGGTAAAATTGTGGACAAACTAGAACCCTCCCCTACATTGCTGCAGGTGGGGACACAAGATAAGAGTCCTGCTGCCTTGGAAACCAGTCTGGCAGTTCCTCAAAAAGTTAAATATACCTGGCACCTGCCCAGCAATTTCAGCCCTAGGTATCCATCCCCAAGAACTGAAAAGTGGTATTCTAACAAATACACACACGTTCATAGCGGATCTAGTCACAATAGTCTATGGTGAGAACAGCGGAAATGTCTACCGATGAATACATGGACAAGCCACAAAAAGGAATAAAATTCTGGCACATGCTACAACATAGATGAACCTTGAAAACAAACATGCTAAGTGAAAGACTCCAGAAACAAAAGACCACATGTCATACAATTCCATTTGCATGAAACGTCTAGGACAGGCAAGTCCATAGAGGCACATAGAAGGCTGGTGGTCCCAGGGGCTGCAGGGCAACTGTGCGATGGGCCCGTGGTTTCCTTCCGACGTGATGAAAACAGTTTGGAACTAGGTAGAAGTGATGGCGCACACTGTGAATGCACTAAATACCACTGAACGTAGTTTAATACGGTTAGCTTTATTTTATGTGAATTTCCTCACAATAAAAAGTTTGAGTACATGAGGAGAGGACAAGGGCATGCATGGTCCTTTCCATGCTGTGGTTGGGGCCACCCCTGACTCAGGGCCACCTGTGGGTCTCCTAACCCAGTTGATGCTCTGCTTCTGGAGTTTCTAGGGACCTTCTGGGCAGGGGCCAATTCCAACATGTGCTGAGGGTCACAGGTATCAGACCACAAAATGCAACCTACTGAGTACATTCCCACCTAGCGGAGAACACAGCCTTTCTGTCCCCGTGCCACGGCCCTTAGACTGACCATCTCCAGCCATGGGTGGTGACACATCTGCACCTCAGCAGCCCCTCTCGATGACCCAGCCCCCTGGGCATAGCCCGAACTCCATGGGCGCTGAGCAATTTCCCCTCATCTGCCCACCTGGACCACTGCTGGCCCAGTTCTGCCTGGCAGAGGTTCAAGGAGTCAGCTCAGCGTCCTGAAGTAACAAGCAAACCCTCTTCCTCTCACAGGTCGCCTCCTGAGGTGATGGGGACCATGGTAGACCATGGGAGGGAGGTGGCGGGGCAGGCTGCCCAGCCTGGACAGAGCAGGGAAGGGGCGGGGGCATATCCAAGATAAAGTTGGTGGGAGAAGGGACAGGGACACCTGCTTGTTCTGAGCAGCCCGTGCCAATGTGTTAGCCAAACCCAGACCTGGAGATCCTGTGTGCAGCAGGACACTGCCCTCCTGGGATGGATGGAGGCTGGCGGGGGAAGGCACCGGCATGTAGCTGCAGGGCTGACGTCACTGAGGCTGACAACACTCCTATCCCAGGCGGCCTCTGGTGCGCACTGAGGGTAGGGGGGCTGCTGCCAGACACACCCAGGATGGGTCCACACCCCGGGGGCGTGGCAGGCCCGCAGGCCCCGGTCTCAGGGAGGCTAGGACCTGGAGTGGGGCCCACAGGGAGAGCCTCGCACCCCAGGCCAGGTGGGCCAGAGGACATGGTCCGCCAGAGCTGCCAGGCCTGAGGCACGGCAGCAGGGTAGGCACATGGGGGACAGACTGGGAAAGACTGAAGGACAGGGAGGTGGGAGTGGGGAGACCTGCACCTGGCTCCCACTTCCCACCTCCCCAGGGTCCCAGGGTCCCAGGGTCCCCTTGCACAGCCAGCCCTTCAGGCTGCTTGGAGCCTTAGGATGCAGTCCTCTTTGCTGGGTGGGTTCTCGGAGGCCTGGCCTGCTTGCCTCCCCCAAGGCTGGGCCTCTGTTTCTCCCAAGTACAGAAGGAAGGCACTCAGGCCCACAGCAGGGCAGGGGGGATGCTCCCAAATGGTTCCCCACACCCAAGATGGGTCACAGGTCTGGGGGGAGGGTGAGAATGGCCCTCTACCCTGCCTCTCAGGGCTAATCTGGGCTCAAGGGGATGTCCACACAACATAACACAACACACACCCCTCTACACTGCTGCTCTGCTGGCAGGAAAATCAATTGTTCTTTACATCAAGGCATAAAGCTTGTGCTTCTAATGCTATATTCACGCCAAACCCTTCTAGTTCAGGAAGGAAGGAAACTTGCCTCTCCAATAACAAACAAACAAACTAAATGCACTCTGGGCAATACAACTGTTTCCTAAGGGCCAGAGCAAACTGTGAAGCCGCCTTCCTGTGTGTTTGGGCCCTGGGGTAAGCAAGCGGGTGCCCAGCACCAGCAGAGTGGGCCTGGCCAAGGCCAGCTCCGGTGCTATGTAAAGCCTAAGAAATCTGCCTGCACACGACTGGGATCTCCCCCTTGCCACCATTCCCCACTAGAAAAGGGCCCATGGTCAAGGTGTGGGGCACAGTGTGTCCCACAAACATGCACATACAGGTTGGGTCCTAGGCAGCCTCCACCCTGATCCAAGGCTCAGGGGTTGGTCACTCACCCTGTGCACCCCACTTGGCCTGGGAGTCTCCAGAGAGAAGACTCAGGCACCTGCCCCGTCAGGAACGGTGAGCCTAGGACCCTCCTAGGACATACCTGCCCTGGTCTCCAGGCCCCTGCTTGTCCCCAGCACAGTGAGCAAGGAGAGCCTTCCAAACACTGTGGGGCAGTGGCCCGCCCACAGGCTAGCCCCAGCCTGGGCAGGCTGCACACAAGGCCAGCACTTAGGGGACAGGGCAGATGTCACAGCTGTTCTAGGACAAGGAGAATCAGGAAGATTCTGTCTGGAATTCAGAAAGGTTTAAATCAAAAGTGCCTAAAAATCGAATCTGGGCCTGGAGAAACAGAGGTGAACCCAGCAGTGGCGGTGGCGGCGGCAGCAGCAGCGGCCCCTGTGGCTGGAAGGCTTTGGGGATGGTGGGGGCACAGCTGCTGGGCTGGCAGAGCACCCCCTCACAGACCCCAGCAATCCGCACCTGACAGCTCACCCCATCTCGGCGGCTCCAGGTGTGGAGAAGTGACTCGGGGTTGGTGACAGGCGAGCAGAGGAGCAGAGGCTCTGGTCACCAGAACCCCAGGGCCCCCTCCACGGCCACCCTGACATATCGCAGGGCCCGGCAGACACTCGGCAAGGCCAGACCACCAAGCAAAGCCTAGAAGTAAAAGAAGGTTGGGAACCTGATGTCAAACCAGACTCAACACAAAATGTGCCCAAGTTCCGTGTCACTCAGAGGCCGAGTCACCTGTGCTCCAATACGCAGAAGTGGTTGCCTCTGGGGGAGGACAGTGGCCGCTCAGGGGAAACAAGATGAGTTACCCTTATAACAGAAAGGCCAAGTCAAATGGAAAATTGAGGCAATTGTCCAGAAAAACTCAACAAATGCCTACTCTCCCCTCATTATATTTCACTGACACTGAGGTCTAATTCAAAAGGAGGGGTGTATGGAGTTGCTCTTGGGGCTCACTGTGAAGTCCCCCCAGTGCAGTGCCCAGGACACGCATGTTTGTAGGGATGTAGAGGCGTGGCCCCACCCTGGGAGATGGCCTTTCTCCTCCCCAAGAAAGCTGAGAATAAGTGGTGTCTTCACACAAGGACCTCGGTCAAGACACTGGACCTGAGGCCGGGCTCCTGAGCAGGCCATGCCCGGTCCGGATGCCATGCCTCGCTCTGGCAGCCCAACCATGGGCCAAGATGCACTGGGGCCTCCCCCGGAGGTCACCCTCAGCCAGCTTTGGG
The DNA here is from genome assembly GCF_036850995.1 of Saccopteryx leptura. NCBI lineage: Eukaryota > Metazoa > Chordata > Mammalia > Chiroptera > Emballonuridae > Saccopteryx > Saccopteryx leptura. Next base: position 215,075,387 of record NC_089506.1, read on the forward strand.
TCATCCTCCTGGTCTCTGTGTCCCCAGGGAAGGCCCAGAGCTTGTACAAAACCAGTGCCCAAACCAATCGCTTATTGATTACGATGAGCAGCTCCCGGGGCATTGAAGGCCCTGCCCCCAGCCTGACAGTGAGCTATCGGAGACGTGGCCGGGCCTGGCTCTCCGGGCTTCATCTGTGCAGTGGGGTGTTCCCGGCCACGCAGGCAGCGTGTTGCTGCGGAGGCGCAGGCTGCTGTGCCGCGGGCTTCTGCATGTGACCTCCACGCCCCGATGCCCGTCAGAGCTGGGGAGGGGCGCCCTGTGCACACTCCTGACTGCCCCTCCGGACGGTGGGGGGCGTGTGCCTGTGGGAGGGGGTCCTGTCAGGGTGGGCGTACAGTGCTGCTGCAGCGACACAGTGGGCCACGTGCCTTTCCACCCCCCCTCCTCTGCTGTTCTTTGTCATTTCTGGTCTGAATGCCTGTGAATTCCTCAAGGTCATTAGCACTATTTTTTTTTTTTTTTTACAGAGACAGAGAGAGGGACAGATCAGGACAGAAAGACAGGAAGGGAGAGAGATGAGAAGCATCAAATCTTCGTTGCGGCACCTTAGTTGTTCATTGATTGCGTTCTCATGTGTGCCCTGACTGGGGGGGCTACAGCAGAGCGAGTGACCCCTTGCTCAAGCCAGTGACCCCACACTCAAGCCAGATGAGCCTGTGCACAAGCCAGCGACCTCGGGGTTTCGAACCTGGGTCCTCTGCACCCCAATCCAACACTACCCACTGCGCCACCGCCTGGTCAGGCGATTTATCCCTGATCTGCCTTTGCCTGCTGCTCCCAGTGGCAGACAGTAACCACCTTGAGGTCTAGATCTGACTGCAGTAGCCTTGGAAGGAGCTGTATGAACACACCAGCCCAGGGGCGGGGTCTGGCAAGAACCAGGAGAATGAGATAGGACAATGCCAAGTCACCAGGCTCTTGGCTTGCTGGCGTGAGTCAGGATCCAAAGTCTAACACATACACACACCCCTCAGAGCGCTCCCAGGCCTCCCAGGTTGCCAGCTGCCTGGCAAAGCCCACAGGGTCTACAACTCGGCTGCTGCTCACCTGGGGTTCCAGCCTCCTTCCCTGGGACCCAGTAATTCTACTCCTAGCAATTTATTCTAAGAAAATGAATGAGAATAAAAAGAAATGTGTGGGGCCCTGGCTGGTTGATTCAGCGGTAGAGCATCGGCCTGGCGTGCAGGAGTCCCGGGTTCGATTCCTGGCCAGGGCACACAGGAGAAGCGCCCATCTGCTTCTCCACCCCTCCCCCTCTCCTTACTCTCTGTCTCTCTCTACCCCTCCCGCAGCCAAGGCTCCATTGGAGCAAAGTTGGCCTGGGCCCGGGCACTGAGGGTGGCTCTATGGCCTCTGCCTCGGGTGCTACAATGGCTCTGGTTGCAACAGAGTGACACCCCAGATGGGCAGAGCATCGCTCCCTGGTGGGCGTGCCAGGTGGATCCCGGTCGGGTGCATGCGGGAGTCTGACTGCCTCCCCGTTTCCAATTTCAGAAAAATACAAAAAAAAAAAAAAATGTGTGGGCAGATATAAATCTGAATAGATGCTCAACTACACCAACCCTCAGGTAAACACAAATCAAACCAGCATGAGACCCCATCTCACACCCACAAGAAAGGCCGGGATCAAAACTGCTGATGCTGAGTGTTGGCCAGGACGTGGAGAAACTAGAGTCTTCCCCTACCTTGCTGGTGGGAATGCAGAATGGTGCAGCCACTTTGGAAAACAATCTAAGTTTCTTAGAAAGTTAAATATAAACTTGCAATCAACTTCGGAAATTCCATTCTAGGTCTCTACCCAAGAGAAATGAAAACATACGTCCACTCAAAACAAACGTTCAGAGAAGCACAGTACATAAAAACTAAGGGGAAACAAATGTCCATCAACCGAGAAATGGAGAAACAAATGCGGTCCACCCAGACAACGGAATATTACGCAGTCACAAAAAGAATGACGCATTAACACACAGTGCACGGACAGATCCTGAAAACACTATGCTCAGTGAAAAAAGCCAGAGACGGAAAGAATACATAATACAGGATTCTGCCCATGTAAAATTTCTAGAAAAGGCAAATCTATAGACAGGAAGCAGGGTGGTTTTCTGGGGACAGAGGAGGATTGCAAACAAGCAGGATCTTTAGGGGGAACGGGGATGATGAAAAACTGGATTGTGGTGATGGCTGCACAACTCTATCAATGGACTAAAACCACTGAACTGTAGACCTGTGAGGGGTTAACCTGATAGTATGTAAGTTATATCTCAATAAGGCTGGGACACACTAATGTCCACTAGTACACCACCCTCACAGTACCAAGGGAATATTCTCTAACAATTCACTGTACTTCATTCTAACTCTCACTGATCCCTGCACCACCCTGTCTCCTGGTGCACCCCTCTGCACCTCAGCCCCCGCCTCCTGTCCACTGGGATAACTTACAAGACCTCCAAGACTCCCACAGAGCTGGGCTAACCCCTCCAACACACTCCCAGGTGCCTCCTCCGGGGACTCAGGTTTTGGCTCCAGTGCTCTCCCAGGAGGTGGGCCCCTCTCCTGCGTGCCCTGTAGGACCCTGCCTGCTGTCCATCCGGCAGGAGAGCCCAGGAACATGCTTTTGAGAGAGGGAAGCTGTCTGTTACCCGCTGAATCAAGCCTGGGCACCCCGGGAGAGCAGGGGCTACCACAAGCGCTGCCCCAAGGTCTGCGGAACCCTGAGGGTATGCTGAGCACCGAGCACGCCTCCCTCCAGCAACGCCACGGGGCAGGGTAGAAAGCATGGGTATCAGTGCTAGGGTGGGACATCGGAGCTTGACCTGCCCTCACGTCCGTCTCTCCAGCACCTCTGGGGGAGGTTCTCCAGGTGACCCGACAGATAGCCTGGGCCACGTCTGGCCGTAGCCGGAAGGAGCCAGAATGTGAAGGTCTGCCCTGGGGCCCCACAACCCTGCCCTCCCCCGCAGGCAGCCATGTCAGAGCGGGGTGCCACGCACAGACGGGGCCCGAGCAGTGTCCCCCAAATCCTGTGGGAAGCAAGCCAGCATTCTCAGTGCATGCCAGTGCCGCCCAGGCCTGGGGTTGGCAGGCTCCCCCCACCCCCCACCCCGCCGGGCAGAAAGCTCCGGAAGCTGCTTCATCACGAGCACCAAACAGCCCGGCCTGGGCAAGAGGCTGGTCTTCCAGACCTTCTCCGCCAAGCGGGAAGCAAGCCCAGGGCCTCCTAAGGTCTCGTGCCCTTGAGGGAAAGTGAGCTGCTAGAGGCCCCTGAGAAACAGGGGTCCCACTTCTCCGCAAGCCCCTCAGCCAAAGCAGGGGCGCCCGGCAGAGCAGAACTCCCACCCCTTCGCCCCCCTTTCTTACCTTCGGGCCCGGGGGCGCGGGGTCTGGTGCTGCCGGCTGACCAGGGCACCGCCCCAGACAGGACCCCCGGGGCCACTCCTACAACAGACGGCTGCCGGGGGCCCTGGGTACGGCGGACCCCCAGGGAAGCCATGGTCGGACTCGGTCTCGGCAGCCAGCGAGGAAGCGGAGCTCCCCATGGCCCCCGGGTCGGCAGCCGCACTGAGAGCCGGGCCTGGTCACATGCGGCCAGAGCATGGAGGGAGGTGAGCACCCACACAGGAGACAGAGTGGCCGGGCTGGTCAAAGTCACGTGACAAAAATAAACAGAGAGAGAGAATAAAGAGAAAGAGAAGAAACAGCATGATTCACAGCAACAAAGCCCCAGGAGCTCTGGGCGTGTTCCCCAGTGCACATGGCCTTGAGGCAGGAAGGGGACAGCCACAGAGCAGGGACACTCCTGCTCAGGGTACACTGGGGGCCTGAGCCTGACCCAGGAGCAGGCATCCTGCAGTGCCCACCCCAGGCACGTCCACAGCAGAGGTCCCCACAGGGCCGAGGGCCAGGCAGTACCAGAGCCACACCCCCAGCAAGAGGCACACTGGGGCCAGGAGGCGGGTTGTAGGTGCTCACCCCGTCCCATAACCAGGGCCCCCTTCTCTGCTCCTGAAAACCCACATCGGCCCATCAGTTGCCCACGGGGGGGGGGGGGGGATGATGGTGTCATAAGCCAGTCATCTTCAAAGACAGTTATCTTCAGTGAGAAGAGAAATGACAGTTTTGCTTTACTGTAGAGGTATGGGTCACGGGATAGTTAACCAAAGGAGAAGACAAGGGAAGGGAGCAGTGAGCTGGTGCTGACCTGCAAAGCAGGCAAAGACCCGCACGGTGCGACGGAAGAGCCACATGCCCTATGGAAGCCTTCCTGCAGAAGAGCCTACCGCCCAGAGACACTTCGAGGGCCAAGAGGAGATGGGTGACCTGAGAGGAACCCGGGGGGAGGCAGGCCAGGCTGTCAGTGGGAGACCATCTGCACTCCAGGGGAGGCCCCCACCTCCAATGGCCAACGGGACCCACCTGAGATGAAGGTGGCACTTCTTGTTTCGAATGAGGCAAGTCCTAGGTAGCTTAGGGAAGATGCCCACCCAGCTTCCCCTCACCTAGCGAGCGGGGCTCTGGGCCAAGGTGGGCGTCTGCTTGGCTTGCCAGCTGTGCAGGGGACCAGCAGCACAGCTCCCGCCCTGGTCCACTGTTACCACAGACGCCCTTCTCCCAGCTCCCAAGTCAGTCCCATGGTAACGGGGGCAAGGGGCTGGAGTGAAAGGAGGATGCATCTTTGCAGCACAGGCAGGCCAGCGGGGGCCTAAGGGACTTGGTGGGGCTGTGCAGGGCTCCCTGTGCACGACAGTGAGCAGCAGCACGCAGCGCTCTGGAAACCAGCAGGAGCCAAGCACCACGGGATGCAGAAGTCGGGGACGCCTGCCCCGTAACAGCTCTGGTCAGAGAGGCCCAGTTTCCCTGCAGCAGTACCGTGTGCTGGGATGCCTTTCCTCCAGGGGCCGTGAGAGGGACACAACAGCACCTGCCCTGACTGGTCTGGTGGCCCACCAAGTCACCTGACATTCAGGCCTCCACCACGGAGCACAGTCAGAGCTGAGCAGTGGGGCAGGGACACCGCCCCTGCCTGGCCCCTGAAGGACTGTCTGCCAGCTCAGCTATCAGGAACACTGTCCAGTGAGAGCACTACGCGAGGGGCTGTTTCCAACCTACCAATAACCACGTGAGAAAGGTACAATGGACAGGTTATGGGCATCTCAGTAATGCACCTCACCTAAAACGTTACCAAGTCAGCGTGAGACTGGGGGAAAGCATGTGGGAGCCGAGTGACACCACCTTGGGTCACGTCTTTGGACTCGGCTGTGGTCCATGTGCATCTCCGTGCGGACGAGCGCGCTCTGGTGCCGCAGCCCTGTATGGAGCGCTCAAGCAGGAGCGACAGAGGGCCTCAGTATGCGCAGCTGTGGGTGCCCAGTGCACACTCACCAGCAGCGGGTTCCACATCAACCTGGATCACTCCAGACACCTGCCTCTCCCATGATTATAAGTCAGATATCAGCATGAGAACGCCCCCCACCCCAGAACTTTTAGACCCCACTCCACACAGGAGCCCCTGGTAGGAAGAGGGCCCAGGTGTTTCTGACTCCCCTTCTGCAGCTAAAACCTGAACAGGTGAGTAGAAGGGAGGGGAGGAGAAGCTGAGAACAGGTGAGGGCTTGAGTTGGAGCCATGCCCAACAGAGGTGCCCCACAAAGCAGAACTGCTCACGACTGGGTCCAAGGCTGGTCTGTCCCTGACAGAGCTTTGCATGCTTCCACCAGGAGAACAGAGGACTGGGCAGCGTGGGGAAGCCTAGCCCACGAACCGGGGGTGAGGGACAGGGTACAGGGTGTCCCATTTGCAGCCAGGTAAGGGCCAGCAGCTGGCCCAAATCACAAGAGATGCCACCACATGCACATGGTGTAGGCAGAGCCAAAGGGAAAGCCATTCCCCAACACAGGGTAAGGGCCTCCCAGGGAGATGTGTGGGGCCACCCGTGCCTGGCTCTGCCCAGGGGACAGCCACGAGACCCTGTGCAGGCTGGATGTGCTGCCCAGAGCGCCAGCTCCCAGGAGGGCCCACCTGCTCTTCACCGATGCCCGCAGCAGCAGGGCCATGAAGGCGCAGATCTGTCACAGACAGTTGGGGTGTGAGCTGGCTCCCCACCCCTGCCCACCAGCAGAGTACGAGGCACCTGAGTGGGGCCAGCTCCCTGACACACCTTCAGGAAAACCTGACCCTGGAGACCCCCTCTGGAGCGGGTGCGAGGCCTACTGAGGGGTGGGCTATGCCAGGGAGCCAGGCCACTCCTGAGAGGCAGGAGCAGCACAGATCCCTCGCTGGGGGATCAAAGAGAAGCGGCAGAGAAGAGAGACGGCCTGGAAGGGCAGAAGCCTCCCAGAAAGCAGCTGGCTCCAGAAGGGCCTCTCTAGGGATTCCTAGGGACAGTACCCCAACACCCCTGCACCCTATCTTGGCCCAGTGGGAGTGGGGAAGATCCCCTGGGAGGGAGACCCACGACGGATCACCCTGATTGGGCGAGGTACTCAGCCAAGCCACCAAGCTCAGAGTGGGCTCTGCTGCCCCAAGCTAACCTGAGGGTCCCACCTGCATGGGGCGACGTGTGGGAAGCCCTGCCTGGGTGGTCAATCTATGGCTCCCGTCCCGACTCCTGGTCAGAATAACCAGAGATGGAAGCTTTTACAAATACGGATGCCCAGGTACTCTCCTTTGAGATGGAACCCCAGGGCCTCCTGCAGGGCAGGCCCGAACCTGATCCCAGGTGACAACCCTGTGCAGCCTTCTCCTGCAGAACCTGTTCCTCTCACCCCAGGTGAGAGTGTGGAAAGACCTTCTGCCAGTCCTGCAAGAGCCTAGGCCCATTCCTTCCTTCCTTCCTTCGTGCAGTTTAATTCAGTCAGAGGACGCCCATCAGGGCCCGGCTGCGTCCCAGGCAGTTTCAGGCACTTAATACGGCAACACTAAGGAACCCCGTCTGCAGGGTGCTCGCTTTTTGGCTGCTGTGTCCTTTTGTTGTTGTTGTAATTTTCATTTGTTAATTTTAGCAAGAAAAGGAGAGAGGAAGAGACAGGAACATCGATCTGTGCTTAAGACCCAGCAGCCAAGCCCTGGCCGGAGAGTTCGGCTGGTTAGAGCGTCGTCCCAAAAGCACAGAGGTCGCCGGTGTGGTCCCGGTCAGGGCACACACAGGTCGATGTTCTTGTCTCTCTTTCTCTCTCCTTTCCTCTCTTGCTAAAATAAACAAATAAAAACATTTTGAAAAAAGAAGAGCATGATGTACAACACGTCTCCGTCTGCAGACAGAAGCCAGGGAGCACCACGGGCAGGGCAGGACCCAGACATGGCTGCCCCCAGCCCCACCACCCCCACTGGTCCGCCAGCCCTCGCTCGGGAAACGCTGCCCTAGATTTAAATGGGGCAGTGGCCTACATCTGGCCCTGGAAGCTCGAAGGTGGGACTGCTGCCTCCCCCAGAGGACGGGGTGTTTGTCAATCCACAGGGGCTCACAGGGCTGTCTACCCACCAGTCTTAGTGAGAGGCGTGTGCCCAGCCTGGCACTGAAGACAGCTGGGGCCCGTCCAGCTAGAGTGGTGAGTACATGAAAGGCGAGATGAGAATGACCATCTCCACAGGACCCTGCCTGGGTGCGCCTGTCTCGGGCAGGTAGTTTGGATCTCAGGAGCGGCCCCCAGTTCCCCTGCCCTCGCTGCCCTGTGGGCCCTCTGAGGGTGAGCGCTGAGACCTTTGCATGCGTAAGGCAGGAAAGAGCACTTCCCTGTGGGTGGCGGGGAGGTCACTCCTACCCAGTGAGTTTACCTGGCCCAGAGATGGGGGTGAGCAAACGCCAGAAAAGCCTGTAGCCATGGAGGCCACAGAGGGGCCGGTGTGGGCCACAACCAGATCCCAGTGGGAAGGGATCACTCACACTCCTGGGGCTCCTTGTGAGTCTGCGCCCCCATGTTAACCCGTACGGCACAGTCCCACTACTGCTTATCAAGATCCACTGTCCCACCCTGTAACAAGAGTCCTTCACGAACTATAGCAACCCAACAGGCCACCTGAAGTCAGTCCCTGGACAGGGACCCAGGAAAGGAACAGAGGAAGAGCTGCCCAAACAGGCAACGTCAAGCTCTTCTGGAGATTTGTTCCCTGTGCCTAAGGTGCCATGGCCACCCACCACACTCCAGAATCACACCCACCGGACGCAAGGCCGAGCCCATCGGTAGGTCCCCGAAGGCCGCAGGAGGGCTGCCACGACGGTGGACAGGCTGAGGACGTGAAGCTCCTGCCCGAGTGATCCCCTGTCCCAACCAGAAACCAGGCTGGGACCCCACCCTGGAGCGGGCCGCACCCCCGGGAGGTCCCAGACTTTGACCTCCCCACCCCTGGGACTGGCAGGGCAGCATTCTCCTGCTGCCAGCTGCTTCCTCAGAGGGCAGGGGCGCACCCACATCAACAGCGCCCTTAAGAGGTGGGAAGACAGCAGGGCACAGAGTCAGGGGATGGGCCCTCGGGGACACCAAAGCAACAACACAGGGCCCAGCAAAATGTGTCTGCCTTGGGGTGCACCCGGAACGATAGGACCATGACGCCAAGCCTCACACAACGCTTGCAAGGCTGTGAGAAGCAGGCTTTGTCAGGGCAAGGGTCTAGGCCAGTGGTTCTCAAAGTGTGCACCCTATGGTATTCCAGAGAAATACGTGCCTGTTGGGGACCAAAAAACCAACATGGTTTTTGGAGTTTAGATTTTTGGGGGACAGGGGTGTGGGGAATTGGCTGTAAGCTGACAGTCTGCCCCCCCCCTCACTTGCCTGATTAGACTGCAAAAGGCTGTTAAGCTGTGGTGCTGGATTGTTTACACTACCCCCCATGTTCCCCAGAAAGACTGGAGGCAAGTTTCTTCTATTCTTTGTTTGGTGTAAAGTTAAGATGATATGTATGGTGGGGGTTTTGGATTGATGGTTAAACATAAGGAATTGTCTCTTGAAGCCTTTGGATTTCTATAAAGGAAGAATACGTGGCAATATCTAAAAAAGCTTTGAACATTTTACTACAATTTTCAACATCCTATTTATGTAAATTAGGATTTTCTACTCTCAACACAATTAAGAGTAAAAAGAGAGGAATTCTTCAACGAGGAAATGAGAGTTTGCCTTTCAAATATATGCCCAAACACTGAAGAAATCGCTAGGACACATCAGGCTCATGTTTCTCATAAACACAAGAATGAAAAAACTTAGCACATTCATGCCAGGACCTGCCGAATTTACTAAATCTTACTAAGAATGTGTGTGTGTGGATATATATATATATAGAGATAACTTGTCATTTTTTTATTTTCTAACCCCTCTTTCTACGAATTCTAAAAAGCGTAACTCAAAAAATGTAACAAAAATGTTTTATAATGTCAGAATAAATTTAATTTTGTTGTATTTATTTAGTTTAATTACCATAAAAGCACGCCTGGATTTTATATTTTTTTCTTTAATATTTGACTTAATTATTATAACATATTTCTCAGAAATTTGTATATAGTGCGCCTACAATTATTTGTAGGATTTTAAATGTGCCCCGACTTAAAAAAGTTTGAGAACCACTGGTCTAGGCAGTGGTTCTCAGGGGGGTTCTGTCAATCAAGGGCTCAAAGGAGAGGCCCCGGCACCCCTGCAGAGAGAGGGGTGCCCTGCTGCACCCCAGTCCCACCACTGTACCATGGTCCCATAGCCCCAACCAACCGACAGCGCTTGGGAAGGGCCTCACCCTCCTGTGGAGACGCATGAGCTCCCTTCCACACCTGGCTCAGTGGCACAGTGAGCCTGCTAACAACACATCCACTCAGAAGACATGCCCCCCTCTCCTGGAAGGTTCTGGACTCTGGCCCTGAAAGAGCACACCTAGTCCCTAGGGCTAGGCTTAGTGGCTCAAACCAGAGTCCGTCAAAGAGTGATGGTGGCCAGCCATGTGGTTCAGGCTTGGTGGCCATCTGCGGCTCTTGTGCTGGGCTGTGCTCCCACCCCGAGGGCCGCGCGAGGGCTGCCCCACCTCCATACACAAGGGTCTGGACAGGGAACTGCTCTCAGCTGCCCTGAGAATAGTCCTGTGGGACGACATATACCCCTCGGGGACTACATCTGTCCCTCACCCAGAGGAGACCAGAGGTCCCAGGTGGATGGACACAGCTCGGCCCCTCAGGGAACTACATCTGTCCCTCACCCAGAGGAGACCAGAGGTCCCGGGGGACGGACACAGCTCGGCCCCTCAGGGAACTACATCTGTCCCTCACCCAGAGGAGACCGGAGGTCCCGGGGGACGGACACAGCTGGGCCCCTCGGGGACTACATCTGTCCCTCACCCAGAGGACACCAGAGGTCCCGGGGGACGGACACAGCTCGGCCCCTCAGGGACTACATCTGTCCCTCACCCAGAGGACACCAGAGGTCCCGGGGGACGGACACAGCTCGGCCCCTCAGGGAACTACATCTGTCCCTCATCCAGAGGAGACCGGAGGTCCCGGGGGACGGACACAGCTGGGCCCCTCGGGGACTACATCTGTCCCTCATCCAGAGGACACCAGAGGTCCCGGGGGACGGACACAGCTGGGCCCCTCGGGGACTACATCTGTCCCTCACCCAGAGGAGACCAGAGGTCCCAGGGGACGGACACAGCTCGGCCCCTCAGGGAACTACATCTGTCCCTCACCCAGAGGAGACCAGAGGTCCCGGGGGACGGACACAGCTCGGCCCCTCAGGGAACTACATCTGTCCCTCACCCAGAGGAGACCGGAGGTCCCGGGGGACGGACACAGCTCGGCCCCTTGGGAACTACATCTGTCCCTCACCCAGAGGAGACCAGAGGTCCCGGGGGACGGACACAGCTCGGCCCCTCAGGGAACTACATCTGTCCCTCACCCAGAGGAGACCGGAGGTCCCGGGGGACGGACACAGCTGGGCCCCTCGGGGACTACATCTGTCCCTCACCCAGAGGAGACCAGAGGTCCCGGGGGACGGACACAGCTCGGCCCCTCGGGGACTACATCTGTCCCCCACCCAGAGGAGACAGAGGTCCCGGGGGACGGACACAGCTCGGCCCCTCGGGGACTACATCTGTCCCTCACCCAGAGGAGACCGGAGGTCCCGGGGGACGGACACAGCTCGGCCCCTCGGGGACTACATCTGTCCCTCACCCAGAGGAGACCAGAGGTCCCGGGGGACGGACACAGCTCGGCCCCTCGGGGACTACATCTATCCCTCACCCAGAGGAGACCGGAGGTCCCGGGGGACGGACACAGCTGGGCCCCTCGGGGACTACATCTGTCCCCCACCCAGAGGAGACCAGAGGTCCCGGGGGATGGACACAGCTCGGCCCCTCGGGGACTACATCTGTCCCTCACCCAGAGGAGACCAGAGGTCCCAGGGGACGGACACAGCTCGGCCAGCGTCTCACGGCCTGGTCCAAGCCCTGACTTTCCCTGGCCAACCAGGGTGGCAGGTGGGGCCCCGGGAAACAGGGCCTCCCTTAGCTGGCTCTGCCCATGGCAGAGGCTTCCAGGAAAAAGTGTCAGGTGGGGCAGGGCTCCAGGTGAGCAGCCAGGCATCCATCAAGAGTCACCTGGACCCACACCCTGGCACCGCCTGGCCACTCGAACTTCCAACCACTGGTGCAGGCCGGGTGGCTCTGCACTCACGGCCCTCTCCTGTCCTTCGTACACATGGTGCGCGCGTCCGGATGCCCGCCTTGCCGCAGCCTGCCCCGCTCACGCCCCTCTGCCCTCAGGTAAATACCAAGGCCAGCCACTCCCGCTCACAGGGCCAGCTACCGCCAACAGCAATGTCACAACACACCTGACCTGTGGTGATGCAATGGCTAACGCGTCAACCTGGAATGCTGAGGTCGCCGGTTCAAAACCCCCAGCTTGCCTGGTCAAGGCGCATATGGGAGTTGATGCTTCCTGCTCCTCCCCCCTTCTCTCTCTCTCTCTTTTTCTAAAAATGAATAAAAAAATTAAAATAAATAAATAAATAAAACTATCACAACACTGCTGCCGACCTCTGAGAGGAAGACTGGAAAGGTTCTGCTGAGAATCAGTACTGAAGCCCCCCAAAGAGCCAGGCCGGGGCTCCAAAGCATAACGACCACTTTCCGTTGGCAAGCTTGGAGAGAAGAACTGCCCAATCCCTGCCCAGCTGCCCAGGGTCCGCGGCCCAAACACGCCACAGGGCAGCCACTCCTGGTGTTTCTGGACTTCTCTGCACGGCAAGTACTTTGGTCCTGAGGGTTCTGGTGGTCAGCTCTAGGACAGAAGTCGGGGCTCCTCGCCGCGTGGCCCACCCCGGTTTCCTCAGCCTGCTCTGAGCACCTCTGAGACGCCTACTGACCCTGGGCGCTGGGAAGGACCAGCAGCTGACAGGTTCGATTTGCTCTACTGTCTGAGGCAGCTGCTTTCTGGGGTGGGAGGAGACAGATCTCTCAAAGTCAAAGGCAGAAGTGAGGAGGCTGGAGAACCACCACACAGGATCCTGGGGCCGCCTCCAAGGAGGTGCACAGGGTCACTGTGTCCTCTTGCGTCTTTGGAGCGGTACACGACCTCAGTTATGCATCGTAAAAAATGGGACTGTTTTCTACACGGTACTATCAAAGAAACAGGGACGCTCAGAATTTCAGTTTCTAGTTTACAATTTCAATATTGGTTAATGTTGAATACTATTTTTTATTTATTGATTGATTTCAGAGAGAGAGAGGAAGGGTGGAAGAAGAGAGAGGAGGAGAGGGGGAGGGGGAAGGGGGACAGAGGGAGAGAGGAGATCAGGGGGAGGGAGAGAGGAAGGGGAGACAGGAAACTGATCTGTTCCTGTATGTGCCCAGACCAGGGATGGAATTGGCAACCTCTGGGCTTCGAGATGAAGCTCTAACCAACTGAGCTAGCCGGCCAGGGCAAATAATATTTTTAACAGGAAAAGAGAAGGTCCCAGACAAGCATTCTTGTTTTTGGCATTCTGCATTTCTGGTTGCCAAATAGTGGCAAGAGTAGCCCTGGCCCAGGGAGCCCTGCTGGCACCCACCAGCCCAAACCGTTTCACGGGGGCACGGAGCATTCCAGCCTTCAGCTCACCCCGAAGGGAAGGAGACGGGGAGGATGGGGCTCTCTGCAGCTACCTCCCCAGAATGCCAGGGGCTCTAGGACACCCTGCCTCTCCTGCCATGTGGCCGGAGGGCAGCATCGGGCAGGGGCATAAGGTCCGAGAGCCTTAATCTATCTGTAGGAATTTAATTCCAAAGGGCAACTTTTCTGAAAAGTGATGTGGGGGGTACCGGCCTGAAGAGGAATTCCCTCTGCTTCAGGTTTAAACTCTAAGGGCGTAGAAACAGGAAGCCGCAATGACTGCCTTCCTCTGGACACAGACACACGTGACAATTCCAAAAGCAGTGATCAACCTGCTTTCCTCCTAGTATCTATTTTTTAAAAAATGTTGGTTTTAGCCCTGGCCGGTTGGCTCAGCGGTAGAGCGTCGGCCTAGCGTGCGGAGGACCCGGGTTCGATTCCCGGCCAGGGCACACAGGAGAAGCGCCCATTTGCTTCTCCACCCCTCCGCCGCACCTTCCTCTCTGTCTCTCTCTTCCCCTCCCACAGCCAAGGCTCCATTGGAGCAAAAATGGCCCGGGCGCTGGGGATGGCTCTGTGGCCTCTGCCTCAGGCGCTAGAGTGGCTCTGGTCGCAACATGGCGACGCCCAGGATGGGCAGAGCATCGCCCCCTGGTGGGCATAGCGTCGCCCCATGGTGGGCGTGCCGGGTGGATCCTGGTCGGGCGCATGCGGGAGTCTGTCTGACTGTCTCTCCCTGTTTCCAGCTTCAGAAAAATGCAAAAGAAAATGAAAAAAAAAAAAAATGTTGGTTTAAAATTTTTTTTTCCATTGATTTGAGGGTGTAGCAAGGAAGGGGGGGGGGAGAGAGAGAGAGGGAGGGAGAGAGAAGGAAGGGAGGAACAAGAAGCATCAACTCCCATATGTGCCTTGACCAGGCAAGCCCAGGGTTTCGAACCCATGACCTCAGCGTTCCAGGTGGACACTCCCCTGCGCCACCACAGGCCAGGCTCCTCCTGGTATCTTGCAGCACCATCCAGGCACATCCTTCAGCCCGGCAACCAGAGAAGTGGGGACACAGCCCTGGAGCTCCCTCAGACTTCAGAAAAGACAGAACAGGGTGCAGAGAAGCTGGAGTGTGATGGTGTTTGCAGGACAGGAGGACTGAGGGCAACATGAGCGTGCACTCTACTGTCTCCTGGGAACCCGCCCCTGCTGCTGCTCCTGGACACGTCACTGCAGAGGGACAGTACGTCACTGACCTCCAGAGTAGCCCCTCATGCAACGGAGGAGGCTCCAGACTGTGCATCCTGGGTTAGGCCACCTCTGTCTTCCCACAGACCCCTGGCTCTCTGCACCCCGGTGACAGGTCCTGTCCTGGTGGCACCAATACAGCCCTCTGCAGAGCCCGCACTCAGACCCCTCCCTGGGCTGCTGCCGTAGCCCATAGAGTGGCTAGGTGTGGCTAGGCAGGTGCCCACACCTGAGAAATGAAGGCAGCACAGCCTCAATCCCCGGCCTCTATCGAACGCACTCAAAAAAGGTGGAGATCAGCAAGTCTACTAACTCATCCCCAGAGAGGCCTCGGGGTGCCCTTCCAGATGCCCCAGGAGTTCCCCTTGGGCTTCAGAGTCAGGGTGACTAGAGTTGCCTGCTGGCAAGCAGCTCACAAAGCCATCTACTCCGTGTGAATGAGACAGTGTTGGGCACGGCGAGTTGGCATGTGCACGGGCAGCCGGGACTACATCAGAGCCCAGCACACCCTCCCAGACAATCTTGACAGAACAGGAAGGAAAGGAAAAGAGAGAAGCTGCGTCCACACTGAGGAGTTCGGCAGAAGAGAATCAATGAGAAATAAGATCATATTCTTGCTTTGAGTCAGTCCGCTGGGTGCTGAATAATGGGGCACAGGGTGGAACCAGAGTCAAGGACAGTGAGGATGTGCCAGGCGGTCCAGGCCACAGTGGGGAGGGAAGAGGAGCTGGCTAAGCCCAGAGCCGCCTCAGAGTCCTAGGGGCAGGGGATGTCCTTGCTCAGGGTCGGGTGTACTTTTAACATCAGATAAAGAAGCCACCAAACCCACCCCACCAGCCCAAACTGTTTCCACTTGAGCATGCCATTTGCCCCTCCAGCACCCTTCTGTGCCGAGGTGGGGGTGGGGTGACTGGCGCACTGAGGGCCAGACCACAGGCCGCTACATCCCAAAGGGCTGTAACTGTGGGTAGCTGGCCCTATCAGGTTCTTCACCCATCAGCTAGGGCCTATGAATATCTGGGTTTGGGGGCCTATTTTAGGGCTGCTCCCCAGTGAAATGGGCTTCCCAAAGTGCTGCCTAGGAGACAGGGACCTGGGCAGCTTGGTGCAGGGCCTGAATGAAAAGAGCATCAGCCAATGTTACCACTGGTAAGCCAGCCAAGCCTGGCCTCTCTGGTGAAGGGCAGAGTACTGGGAGCTGCCAGCACCACTGGGGGCGGGGGCAGCCTTAAGCAAATACAGGATCAGGGGGCTTGGTCACTTTCTGTTCTCAAAGCCCAGGTCTGGGGTGCTCAGAGCAGACACAAGATCAGAGACCGTAGGTCCCTGCCTAAAGCCATGGGGCCAGCAGGGGTTAAACCAGGTTCTCAGAAGGTCACCAAGTCATGAGTTTGTCTGCTCAGGAAAAGCAGCTCCAGAAATTCTGAGATGCTGAGGGAAGGGGGAAGAGAGGAATGCTCTTCCTGGGAGCAGAATGATCTAGGAGGAAGTAAGATGTGCCCATCACCAAGGCCAGGCTGCACTGGCTTCCTGCGAGACCACCACCAGGCCGCAGGGCTGGGCGCCAGACTCCCCTGTCCCTCTGAGGCTCTCCTTTTGCGACCTGGGCTAGGAAATACTCTCTCTCTCTCTCTTTTCACTCCGAGGAAAGATGAAATTACCCCACCACCATGCCCAGTCTGGGGGTCGGAGATACTCTCTCCACACCTGACACAAACGAATCTCCGAACCTGGTAGAGGGGAGTCCCTATTGGGAGTAGCTCAGACCCAAGTGGGCACCAAGCTTAGCCCACTTTCCCCACAGGATGCCAGGGCTCCGAGTTGCAGGACCCCAAACTCTCTGGCCTGGTCTCACAGAGATCCTGTTGCCTGCAGTCTGGTCACAGACTCCTCTGCATTCAGGGGTCCCCAAGAGCACCTAGTCAGAGCCACGCGACCACACAACAAGGCTTCACTCCTCAGGACCAGAAGGGCCCCTCTGTGGCCAACAGGAAGAGCTCGGTAACTTCCCTGAGTCGCTCCAGCACCAGCCCGGAGATGAACGGGGAAGAGGAAGTGCGGGGTGGCCAGTGGGCACAGAGGGCGCGCCTGCGCACCCCCCACTCCACTGGGCCGCCCCCAGGCGGTGCCCAGAGTCCCTCAATGGGGAGGGCTGCGGGCACCATGGGGCACATCCCCTAATGCAGCTGAACCAGGACGCTGCCTAGAAGATAAGGGCACTCAAGGGCAGGCAGGGACTGAGGCCGTCGTCTGTGTCCACAGCAACCACAGGCTGGTCTTCCAGCGACTCAGAGGACCCGGTCCCCGCCGGCTCCCCTCTCCCAAGCAGCGCACCCAGCCCAGCCCGGGCTCTGGCCAATGCCCAGGAGTCGCCAGCGAGGCAGCAGGCTGACCCTCGCTCCGAGGCTGGCAGCCCTGGCGCTGAGAGATGCTGCTCGCCAGGCCCGGGCTCCGGCGAGGGTCCAGGCCGCGCCCCCGGCCCGGCTGGGCGGACTCACCTCCGCAAGCCGGCGGTGCTTCCTCCGTCTGTGCGGCCTGGGCGGCGCGGCCCCCGGCCCGCTCGCCCCTGCCGGCCGACCTGCAACTTCTGCCACTGGCCACGCTGCCCCGCCGGCCTCCGGCACTGAGTGAAGGAGCGGCCGAACGCCCAGACCCGGCAGAACCCGGCCCGCGTCCGGTGTCCACCCTACGTCACCTCCGTAGCGTAGAGACCGGTCCGGGCCCCGCGGCTACGGCGCGCCCGGGGCGCACGCGGCGCTGTGAATAGCGCGCCGGGACTACTGTTCCCACAGGGCAGCGCGGCGCCGTCCAACGCGCGAGGAGATCCGGGAGTTGTAGTCCTGGGAGGCGGCGGCCAACAGCTGCACCCACTGGCGCCCTCCAGGAGCCTGCCGGCTTCCTGGGCCTCCCCATCCACCAGCGCCACTGGGGACAGCTGTGCCCCGGACCCCGGGGAGTGCTGCGTGCTGGGCTTGGCAAGGAGTAGCAAAGGGGGTGCGCCGAGTACGGGACTGGGACTAGAGTTTCCAGGGTGCTCTGCGAGGACGGAAGGGGCGGGGCCTCCGAGTCCTTCCCAATCGAGGCGCTTCAGGTTGCGCCTTGCGGGCAGAGGCGTGAGGTTCACGGTCGCTGACCTGCTGCTTGAATGAGCGCTCGGCTGTCTTGACCCCTACGTGTCCACGGGGCTCGTAGACCTCATTAGCTCCTTCGAGAGCCACCTCAGTCCCTACCCCACCCCCTCAGGTGCCTCAAACCATCTCGGCAACTTCTCCGTTCCTTGGTTTCCCACAAGGGCTTCACGGTCAAAAGCTACAGTTTTGGTGGGACCGACCTGGGTCTAAGACACAGCCTTGGCACTTGAGAGGGTTACTATGTGTGGCGGCTGTGGAATCACTTGACGAAATGAGGTACCGCCAGAACGTGTAAACCAGTGGCTGGCAGGAAGGAAGCCCTAAACTTGGGGAGCTGCTGTTCCTCCATGGGGACCTCTGAACAGAACCCGCGCCCCTGCACGAGTTTCCTCGGGTTCAGTCTCCCTTTACGTCCCGTTTTTCTGCACTCCCGAGGTCACTTTCAAGCCCAGCAGCCGTAAAACTGGAGCCCCCTGCCATTTGTTGCCTAGATGCCCTGTAGGACATGCAGGAAAACTCCGGTGTCAACAGCTTATCCCACACAATTGAAGCAGAGAGGCTGCAGTGAGAAGTGGAGATGCTGAGGGCAGAGCCCCAAGGACTCGGACACTCAGGGACATGTGGGGAGCCTGAGAAGGCACTGGCCATGCAGAAGGAGATGCAGAAGCAAGGCCCATCAGCTAACATTCAGAAAGTGTTTGGTTGTGGTCCAATTCTGCCTGGAGATGGAGTGGAGTTTGACAAACGGGAGATTGGATGATGTTTACTCCAGTGCCCACAGAGGCTAAGCTGACCTCAAGAGGACCTACATGGACAGGACTCTGTTCTCCTGGGAAGACATTCAAGCCCCAGGAAAACATCTGTCTTACTCTCCAGGTGCTGCAGTGTCCCAGTGGAGAGGCTTGGGCTTTCGCTGTAGCCAAGGCAGCGCTGCTTCCAGAGAGCTCTGAGGTGACAAGCGGCCTGTGGGGCACGGGGCTGTAGAGTGACTCAGCCCACCCCAGCTTCCTTTCCTGCAGGTAGGTGACAAGGAGGCTTCCAACCGTGTGTGGCTGTGGAATCGTGTGAGAGGACTGAGTCCAGGGCTGACCCCACAGGTCCCTTTCCCTCTCCAGCCCCTCCCCCTGGAGATGGTCAGGACTGGTGTCCACAGCCCTGTAACCATCAGCAGAAGGAACAGTTGACATTGGGCCTGGTGATCTGATGGCCCAGGTTCCTGCCAGCTCACTGCAGATTTCTGAGGAGCCAGGCCTTACACCGGGGGTGCAGAGAGCAGGAGCATCCCAGCCCTCTCCCCCGCCTTTCTCTTTCCCCTCTTCCCCGCAGGTATGCATCCACTGAACTCTAAGGGACCCCACAAGATGTGCAACCGGGGAGCAATGGGCAGCAGCAGCTAACCCCCTGAACCTGTCTCCAAGGTCCTCTGTCCTTTGACTGCTCAGTGAGCCGACAGCAACCCCAGCCAGGGTCATTTCTTTCCCGTAACATTTCTAGAGAGCCAGGGCAGCCTCACCTAGGCTCTCCCCTATTGTGTTTTCTACCCTAAGCTCTTGTTTCACTGCCCCCAAAGGGAAGGGGAGGGGAACAGGCGGGAGGGGAGGGGAGGGGAGGGGAGGAGAGGGGAGGTGTGCATTGTCCCAGGGGGGAGCTGGAAAAAAATGGGCTCCACGTGCAGTGGGTGGCAGGAGGACGAATAAGATGAGGGACATATCTGTGGAGTAAACCTGTGATCATCTGCAGTATTCTGAGGCACAGAGGTGTAAATTTTAAATAACTATAAAGCAGAAGATAAGTGACTTCTGACTACCCAGACCTTGGCCAGTACCATCCCAGCTGGAGGACACCACCTTTCCCAGCGTGGATGCTTCAGCACTGGCCCCTCCACCTGCTGGCATTTCAAAGACCAGGAGATGGCCCAGAGAAGGACCCTTACTTTTTACCTGCAAGGGCATCTCACAAAGCAGATGGTTACAGGTCATTTCATAAAATCAGCCAGCACACGAGTTGTGTTGCTCCCAGCACAGGCACATCTTGGCCTGCCTACTGGCCTTGGGTCCCATGTGCCTGTCACACCAGTGAGAGTCCTTGTGTCCCTGTCCTGCTAGAAGCTCTGTTCCACAGGGCATCTGGGCACATTGTGTTCGCTGCTGTGTCTCAAGCCAAGGACAGTGTGGGCACAAGCAGATTTGTGCAGGGATGCTTGAATTAATGTTCTTTCTGCTCAGCCCTTCCCAGACACCTGCTGTGGGGGGAGACAGCTGATTTTATGAAATGACCCGTAACCGCCTGCTCTGCGAGATGCCCTCGCAGGTAAAAAGTAAGGGTCCTTCTCTGCGCCATCTCCTGGTCTTTGAAATGCCAGCAGGTGGAGTGGGCAGGTGCTGGGGCAGCTGAGCTGGAGCCACTCTGGTACCCCTTCTCTATTGTGGACAGCTGGAGCAGGCCTGAGCTGGGGGCCCCAGCCAGTGCGCATGGCGGTTGGAGGAACCAGGACCTGCCATGCACCACCTGCCAGATGTCTTCTTCCAGAGGGGCAGGGCCTTGCTCTGTGCTCTTCTGTCAGACAGAACTGACCGCTGGGCAGGGAGGTGTTTGTGGTCAGGTGCTTCAGGGCTAGGGGTGCAGGATCCCCACATGGGAGGGATGCACTCAGGCCTGAGGGGTGCAGGTCTTGACACTGGCCTCACGTCTCACCATGGCCCCCCTTCAGCACACTCTGCGGTCAGCCAGCACCCCCCCCCCATCCTGCCCTCAGATACCTTCTGGAAGAAAATTTCTAGGTTGGCCTTCCTGGGCAGCAACCAAACACTGCCCTGTTTCCATTCACAATGGGTTTTCATCCTTTGTTCCCACACCCCACCCTGTCCCAAAGGTTTCCCGGTGGAGCTGGAGGCTCCTGGAGGGCCAGGACAGGGATTTCAGCATCAGCTGCTGTTGGGCCCCTGTGTATAAACGTGGGAAAGGCCCTTACTGGGTAGTTCAGTGGGTTAGAGTGTTGCCCAGGTACTCCAAGGTTGCAGGTTCAATCCTCAGTCAGGGCACATACAAGAATCAACCAGTGAATGCATAAATAAGGGGAACAAATCAATGTCTCTCTCCCTTCCTTTCTAAAGTCAAAGTTAAAAAAAGAGGAGAAGAAAATCTAACTTTAAAAAGGAGTGGGAATGAACTGGAGGGGCTCGCAGGCCTCAACAAAGTGGAGGAAGCAGCTCCTCCATCCCTGGCTCTGGCCTCACCTGATGGAGTGGACCCCTCCCCACTTCCAGCTTCTCCTAGGCAGAGATGTGACCGGCAGGTGCCAGATGGACAGACACAAGATAGGTGGGAGGACAGGTGTCATTCTCAAAGCGAGGCACTGGCCTGTACCTGGGCTAGTGGAGACCCCACACGGCAGCCTGTCTGGGGACAGAGCCCTCTAGGACCCCCTCTGACGTGCTGAACCCACCGCAGCAATACTTTGGTGCCCTCCAGTGCTGAGCAGGCCTTCCATGCAGAGCTCCACCAGAAGCCTGGGGGTGAAGCCCACACACCAAGCTCCAGCCCCAGGCTGCCCTCCTGGCCAGGATTAGGCCCTCCTGGTGGCCTGATGCAAATCCAGTGAATGGACTTGATAATGAGAGAATGCTGGACCACCTCTCTGATGGCAGCCTTGGGAGCTACACCTTCTAAGCCCCGGGAGCACCGGTGTGTGTGTGGGGGGGGACCTGGCCAGCAGCACGTGCAGGGCGGAGTGCTCCAGACTGTCCTGGCCTTCCCCCGAGTCCTGGTGGGATGTGGGCTCCAGGCAGAACGACACCCTCCGCGTTTCTTCCTCGGCGCCACCCCACACAGTGTCTGGGCCTCCCCCTGGGTACCCCTAGCGTTGTTCTGCTACACCCCTAACAGATGAGGCCTGGGGGCCCTGCTTGCTGCAGGCCAGGCTGTGGCCACCACCTGTCGCCACCCTCAGGTCATCAGCCCCATAGAAGAAGTTGGAGCCAGCGACCTGAGCTCAACTCCCTTCTCTGCTGGCTGGGTGGCTGGGGGTGCCGTCCTCGGCCTCCCGGGGCCTTAGTTCCTCCACTGGTGTCTGGCGTGCAGTAGCTTGGTGTAAGGAGTAGGGGAAGGCGCACTCTGCCATTTCTGTGGACGCCTGGGCTGGGGAGTCATTTTGGAGACTTTTAGTTAACAAGCCTCTTCAAGTCAGATCTGGTCACTTACCTTTAGTAACCTTCTCGGAGGTGTCCCTGTGACCACAGTAGCAGCTAAGCTCTCCTCCCAGCCTGCCTCCCCATTTTGTACCTCCCTTCAAGCCCAAGCCTGACAGGGTCTCTTTGGCGCCTTTGGTTTGGGTGCTCTGCATGGCCTCCCCTGGGCCCCTCTTCATCCCTGATTGCGTATCCCACAGGAACAGCTTGTGCATGAACCCAAGACAAGCAACGCTGTCCCCGCCTCGGCCCAGCTGGCCCTAGGTGCCATGTTGGTAGCCAGGATGCACTCAGGGGCCAGGTCCTGCCATGATATCCCCGTCCCCGGAGCCCACACGTGGCCCTCCCCCAGGAGCGCCCTTGGACAAGCTCTGCTGGGCCCAGGCTGCAAGTGCCATCTCAGGACCTTTGGGAGACTCACAGGGAGGCCAGGAGGGGCTGGCTCGACTAGGTGGTCTCCTGCTGTCTGAATTCAAGTGACACCTGGCTCCCGGTACCCTAAACAACACCATCAGGGGCTGCCACGTCAGGCCGATGGCACCCCCCACCCCACCCTACCACCCTCCCCCCGGAGGAAGGAGCCAACCTCTGTGTGTACAGCAACAGCTTTAATCCGTGGTGACATTGTCCTGGCCTTGCCCTTCTACATCTAGGCCGCTGTCACTTTGCCTGGAAAAGTCTTTCTTGAGAGGGTGAAAGCGGGGTCAGTGTGCAAGTCAGTGCCTGGGTGTGTGACCCATCTCCCGGCAATTAGTATTTACAGTTACAGTACTGCTGAGTGATGGACAGAAACAGACCCAGGCTGTGTCGGCAAGGTCAGCCTGGGTGCAGAAGCAGAGTTCCCGTGTTTATTATTATACATACATATATATATCTCATGTGTATACACAGATAGTTTTCTCTCTTGGAAGTATTAAAAAAATTGATCAACCTTCAATCTATAAAAAATACCTACTCTACATGATAGAAAAATCTCTCCTCCAAGTTTACACTGATTTACACCCAAGGCTTTCCCCAAAATATACAATACGAGGCAACGTCTTAAGTCATAGTGTATCTGGGCCATGTGGAGGACGGAGGGGTGCTGGGCAACACACATGCTGACACGCACACACACGTGCATACACCTCATACACACGCTCGCACCAGCGGTGGCCAGTTTGTGTGGAGGGTCCTGGCCCACCTGGGAGCAGCACTTGGAGGCTCAGAGCCAGTGCTCGGGCTCAGGTGGGCAGCAGGTCAAGCATCCCTGTGGGGGTGACACTGCTGTTCCTGGTAGCGCAGGTGCCAGGCAGTGGCAGCATAAAGCTGGGCACGGGTTTCCTTAGAGGAACCTCCAAGCCACTGGGAAGGCCTTGTTCTCTGCTCTTGATCTGTGTCCTGGGAGAGCCTGTTCGCCTGGCGGCCTGCGGAATGCACCTGGGGAAGAATGATGACTTCTAATGACTTCAGACTCCTAGAGGAAACATTTGGACTCTGGCCTGGGAAAGTGACACTTCATCGGAGGCAGCCAAGGTCTGCACAGGGAAGGGAGTGGTCCGGGAGGCCAGGAAGGCCGCACCCATGGGGAGGCAGCACCTTGCCATGGCCCTGCCTGCACCCCAGGAGCTGGAGGGGCCTGCCATGTCCACCCCGTCCAGACAGTACATTCCACACCATTACTCTCAAGTCCTCAGTTCAGAGCAGAGGCTCCTACCCAAGCTCCCACAGGAGGATCAGAGCCCCCAGAGGTTATGTTGCGAGGGTCCGACTGTGGGAACAGCCACATGGCTGGAGGCCCCTGGGCCGGAAGCTGGACTGAGATGCCCCTGTGGCCAGGGGACGTCCTGAGCAGCTCAGGGAGATAGCTCCAGAAGAGCTAGGGGGAGGGGTTCCCTGCAGCTCGGGTCAGGCCCCGCCTCTCACGGGCCTCACTGCCTGTCTGTCACATACCACCACATCTGGTACGAGGGTCCCGGGGCCTCCAGACTGCCCAGGAGCGGTTGAGACTTGGGTGGCACCAAATCAGGGTGCCCCTGCAGACATAGATGGCTGCACTGCAGGTGGGAACCCATTTCCTTCCTTTCTTCCCTGACAGGGCAGGGCAGCGCAGCGGGGGGGTCTACTACATGGGGGGGGGGGCTCACAGACAGGCTCATCCCAGCCTGAGGCACTGTCCCCACAGCTCTGCAGAGAGCAGGGGAGCAGGGACAACCAAAGCTGAGAGCAGGCCCCGTCTCGCCAGCACCTGCTGCGGGCTGCAGTCCCGGGGCTTCCCTTTCCTTCTCCCTCTTCCACCACCCCACCTGCAGGCGTCCCAGCTCAGCTGCGTGCTCTGGGCTCGGTGGCCATGGGATCTGCTATCCTTGGCCCACGTGTGCCGTGGCCAGCTCTGGGGTACTGGTGGAGTCCGGAATCACACTGGGCTGGGCTGGCCTGCCTCTACTTGACCTCCAGGATGGATGGGTTCGTCTCCATGATGGCCACGATGATCCTGTCAATGTAGTCCTGCAGGCGGAAGTTGATCTCCTCCTGCTTCTGAATCGCTTCCATGAGCTGTGGGATGAGCAAGGGGTCAGCACTGAGCGCACAGACTGGGGGCACCTTCACGTCCCAGGCCGAGGGGTGCGGGTTACCTCATCACGGGAGACCGAGCTGATCTCTGCGGCCAGGGACTCGGAGAAGGACGTGGAGAAGAGGTTCTTGGCGCCCTGGATGCTCAGGTTGATGATCTGCCCATTGAGCTCATCGTTCTGCTCCTTCAGGTTCCGGTTATCCTGGGGTGGGCAGCACGACAGCGTCATTCCTGGGCTGTGAGCCCCCACGTACCCCTCTTCCCAGGCCAGCTGCCAGGCTTCTCCCGGATGGGAGGGCAGCCCCTCAGCCCCGCAGCCGTACCTGCTTCAGCCTGCGGACCTCCTGCTCCAGCTCGCTCTCCCGGGTGCGGCTGTTGTACTCCTGCAGGCCCACGCTGCTGCTCCGGCCCCGCCTCTGCTCTGCCTCCAGCTTGAAGAGCTGCAGGTGCTCTAGCTGCTTGCGCAGGTCCTCGATGAGCTGCGTGCAACCGCGGAGTGAGCAGGGTCAGCCCAGCCCCGGTCTCAGAACCAGGGACCGGGCACCATTTCTGAGAAGGATGACAATGCCACACTTCTCAAATGCCATCGCGCACCCAGCACCTCTGCCCAGCGTGACGGTTAAAAGCGGCCTGTGCACGCCACGTGGGCCCTGTGGATTCCGGGGGCTGGCAGAGGGACAGCCAGGGCTCCTGGGTTTGTGCTCACCTCCTGGGTTGCCTCCTTCTCCTTCTGGAACTGGTGCCTCTCGTGACTCAGCCTGTCTCCCAGCTTCTTCCTGTTTTCCTGCTCGTCATTGAGCCGCAGTGACAACTCTTCGATTTCGTCCAGGAGCTTCTGCTTCTCCTGCAAAGCGAAACACTTGCCATGGACTACCTCGCCTGTCACCACATACTTGTGGCTTTCCTCAGCTGCCTGTGTCCTGGGAGTCTCAATTCACTGACATCCACAGAGCTGCGCCTGAGCCTTCCTGTCAAAGCCAAGGTGCATGCACACAGGCCTGTGCCGACCCTGAGCGCAGCACCCACGGAAGGCGGGCCGGGGCGCTCTTGGTGTGGGGCGCCTCCCCCAACAGTACAACAGTACTGTCTCTAAGGAAAGGCAAGAGAGCAGGGCCTGCCTCGTGGCCACTCAGCAGGAAATGCTCATAGCAGCCCAAGCGCAGATGGTCTTCCACTTGCTCAGGATTCAGAGCTTCCCAGGAGACACTTGCAGGAAGTGGAGGACAGCGAGAAGCCTCTCAGTGAACGGGGCATCTGCAGAACGGGGCATGCGGGTCCAGCTGAAGCCAGCCCCTCAAGGACATCATTCCTGGGTTCAGACTATGGGTCAATCTAAGTGTGAACCCATGGGCCCAAGGATCCCACAGCTGTGGGAGAGCAGGGAAGCCAGGCAGGCTCCAGCATCTGCCAGCAAACAGATGGTGGCCTGAGCCAAGCCTGTCCCCTGCCCCCCCCCCCCGCCCCGGCCTGGTAGGGCCCAGCATCTTCAACCTGCTCTTTGGAGCAGCACCGTTCTCCAGCCTGCAGTGCGCCCTTTGGCTGGCCATACCTCTGCAGACCCAGGAGCTATGTGATTGCCCTGCTTTGGAGAGCCTGTCTCAGCACATCCCGACCCCCCAACAGGCGTCAGAACCAGCGTCAGAACAGGCGTGGAAAAGCACGTAGGCTAGCCTGACTGATCTCAGTGACCGCACGGTGCAAAGCCTGGCCCTGCCCACTCAGCACCCCTGGCCTTCAGCTTACCTCCTCCAGGCGTTCAATGTTGGCCTTCAGACAGGGCGTGCAGGACCTCAGCTCACTGTTCTCCTCGTCCAGTTGCTGTAGCCTGGGGCACAGAAGGAGGCTGAGAGCCGCTCCCTAGGAATGCACCTCCGTGGGGTGGGGGAGGCCGAGTCTCAGAGCACTCACTAGAGGCCGTCCAGGGTCCACAGAGGCTACCCAGTGCCTACACTCACTAGAGGCCGTCCAGGGTCCACAGAGGCTACCCAGTGCCTACAGCCCAGCCCTGCACCCACAAGCGCTCTGGGCCAAAACTTCGTTGGCCAGGATGGCTGTTATACACACTTTGGGTCTGCGGTAATCTCAGGTTTACAGAGCAGGTAGGAACACCGTGCAGAGTCCCTGCGGACCTCGTCCCCTCGGTGCTCATCACTGCCGCAGGTTCATCACGGCCCACACATCCACACCAGGACGCTCTGGTCACCACGCCATGGATGCGACTCAGCGTTTCCACAGTGCCCCCTCTGCTGAGGACCGCTCCCAGAGCCACGCACCACTTAGTCATCTACTCTGCCCTGTGGTCCGGGGCCGTCTCCCACTTTCCTGGTTTTTCATGACTTTGACAGTTTTGATCACATATTTATTTAGTAGAATGTCCCTCAAATTGGGTCTTTCTGATGTATTCTTTTTTCTTTCCCTTTATTTATTTTAGTGAGAGAGGAAAAGAAGGAGGGAGAGAGAGACAGGAACACAGATCCATTCCTATATGTGCCCTGACCAGGAATCAAACCAGCAACCACTGTGCTTGGGACAATGCTCTAATCAACTGAGCTATCCGGCCAGGGCACTGGCGTTTTCTTATGATTAGGTGAGTTATGGGTTGGGGAAGAATCCCATAGAAGTGAGGTGTCCCTCCTGTCACATCAGATCAGGGGTGAATGAGTCCATATGACTCAACATGGTGATATTGACCTTGATCACCTGGTCAAGGTGTGTCTGCAGGTGTCTCCTCTGTCAAGTTCTACTTTCCCTGTCCATTCTCTGTATCTTGAAGCTGGTCACCGAGTGCAGCCCATGCTCCAGTGAAAGGGAGGACTCAGCGCTCCCTCCTGGGGGAGGGGCATCTCCATACATTATTTGGCATTCCTCTATGAGCAAGGTTTGTGCCTTCTCCCCACTTAAAAACCACCATATTTAGTTTGTGTTGTGGCCCAGTAGTATCACTAGCAGTGTGTTGTTAAAAATGGCTGTCCCGCGCCTGACCAGGTGGTGACGCAGTGGATAGAGCGTCGGACTGGGATGTGGAGGACCCAGGTTTGAGACCCCAAGGTCACCAGCTTGAGCGCGGGCTCATCTGGTTAGAGCAAAAAGCCCACCAGCTTGAACCCAAGGTCGCTGGCTCCAGCAAGGGGTTACTCAGTCTGCTGAAGGCCCGCGGTCAAGGCACAAATGAGAGAGCAATCAATGAACTAAGGTGTCGCAATGTGCAACAAAAACTAATGATTGATGCTTCTCATCTCTCTCCGTTCCTGTCTGTCTGTCCCTGTCTATCCCTCTCTCTGACTCACTCTCTGTCTCTGTAAAAAAATAAACAAAAAAAATTGCCTGGCCCACCTTTGGCCTTCAGACGGCTCATGCCCTGGGACGTGCATGCTTTTGTGTGAGCACTTCCCTACTTTCTGGCACTACAAGACGCTCCAGGCTCTGCTGGTTCACTTGTCCCGGCCACAGACTCAGCACTTTTTCCAAGGAGCCCTGGTTCATTCCCATAATCCAATTGTCCTCGCCACCCTGTTACTCTGTGGTACCTCTTACCGAGGAGTATCTTCCAGTACACCATAATGGCCTGGGGACATGCTGGGGAGGCCCCTATACTGGGCTGACCTCAGGATGCTGACCCAAGGCTGTAGTGACCTCTGAGGGCCTGCGCAGCACCCCCCCAAGAACCACAGGTCTCCTCTGCTCCCCACCATACTCCCAGGAGCTGAAGGAGGCTGATAGGGTCCAGACACACAGAGCCACTGATCTTAGGTATAGAAGGCAGGCAGCAGGTTTGGTCAAAAAAAGCAGTGGCACCAAGTCCTGCCTAGCTCCCTTAGGGCCCCATGAGACCCTGCCTATTGCATGCCCCTCCAGGCTGCTGTCCTGCTTGGCCAGCAGGACAACCAGCTCTGAAGGCTCTGCTGTGGACAGACGTGGGAGGCAGGACGTCTCTGCCTCTCTGCACCCACAGCCCCAGCACAGAGGGCCCAGATGAGAGGCAAACAGCACGCATAGATGGGGAAAAGCTCTAGGTCTACTAAACACTGTCCTGGCTGCCTGGGCCTGGCTGTCCTGGGTGGTGTCACCGCACTGGGTTTGCGTGCAAGGAGGCTGCCCTGGCCAGGGTGACCCCAGTACAGCTCTGCATGCAGCCTGCTCCTGCCGCCCCACTTCTGAAAATGCCCGGGGGCTCTCCTTAGACATAAGTCAAAGTGTATCTTCTTGGCTTTAAGAGTTGGAGGGGGACACAAGCTAAAGAATGCAGTGTCCTTTTTTATGAACATTTAAAAGTACTGCATTTTCGCCCTGGCGGGATAGTTCGGTTGGTTAGAGCAGTGGTCCCCAACCTTTTTGGGCCACGGACCCGGTTTTTTTTGTTTTTTTTAAATTTATTTTATTTATTCATTTTTAGAGAGGAGAGAGAGAGGGAGAGAGAGAGACAGAGAGAGACAGAGAGAGAGAGAGAGAGGAGAGACAGAGAGAGAGAAGGGGGGAGGAGCTGGAAGCATCAACTCCCATATGTGCCTTGACCAGGCAAGCCCAGGGTTTTGAACCGGCGACCTCAGCATTTCCAGGTCGACGCTTTATCCACTGTGCCACTCCAGGTCAGGCCCACGGACCCATTTAATGTCAGAAAATATTTTCACAGACCAGCCTTTAGGTGGGACAGATAAATGCACAAAATAAAATTATGTGACCGGCGTAAAAACTGGTATTTTTAAATATAATTGTTGAACTTACGAGACAAGCATCAACAATGAGTCTTAGACGGATGTAACAGAGGGAATCTGGTCATTTTTAAAAAATAAAACAGGCCCTGGCCTGTTGACTCAGTGGTAGAGTATTGGCGTGGCATGCAGGAGTCCCGGGTTCAATTCCTGGCCAGGGCACACAGGAGAAGCACCCATCTGCTTCTCCACCCCTCCCCCTCTCCTTCCTCTCTGTCTCTCTCTTCCCCTCCCGCACCCAAGGCTCCATTGGAGCAAAGTTGGCCCGGGCGCTGGGGATGGCTCCATGGCCTCTGCCTCAGGTGCTAGAATGGCTCTGGTCACAACAGAGCAACGCCCCAGATGGGCAGAGCATCGTCCTCTGGTGGGCATGCTGGGTGGATCCTAGTCCGGTGCATGCGGGAGTCTGTCTGACTGCCTCCCCGTTTCCAACTTCAGAATAAAAAAAAAAATACAATAAATAAATAAATAAATAAAACATTGTTCAGACTTAAATATAAATAAAACGGAAATAATGTAAGTTATTCTTTCTCTTAGGACAGGTACCAAATGGCCCACAGATCAGCACCGGTCCACGGCCCGGGGGTTGGGGATCACTGGGTTAGAGCATTGTCCCGTTACGCAGAGGCTGCTGGTTCAATCCCTGGTCAGGGAACATACAGAAACAGATCGATGTTTCTGTTTCTCTCTCTCTTTCTCTAAAATCAATCAATAAAAAATTTTAAAAACTACTTTATTTTGAATCTAAAAGTGGTGCTTAGTTAGAAAAACAATTCCATGAAATATGCCCACTCTCACTACCCACTCGGGAAGGTGCTCCGAGAGTGAGAATAGGGGGGCGCTAAGGTGACCTTTTCCACCATATCTCTCAGAACAGACATTTAAGTTACCTGTGGGTTTTCTTTTACAAACAGTATTTTAAGGAAACCATCACTCCCATGTGTAATTAGAAGCGTGTGCCACTTCCTCCAGCCTGCGTGCCCGGGTGTGGTGGCACTGCCCCCTGAGCAGCACCGCTGCCCTTCCTGTGCCCTCAGGTGTGTTTTAATCACAGTGTGCTCACCCCTTTCTCTGTTCCCTCCTCTTCCTGACTCACGTAAGGCTTATGCCTCCAGAGAAGCATAAAGGTAATTTTGTCAAGTTGCCTTAAAAAGAAGGTTGAGCCTGACCAGGCGGTGGCACAGTGGATGCAGCGTCAGACTGGGATGAGGAGGACCCAGGTTTGAGACCCTGAGGTCGCCGAGGTTGCCAGCTTGAGTGCGGGCTCATCTGGTTTGAGCAAAACTCACCAGCTTGGACCCAAGGTTGCTGGCTTGAGCAAGGGGTTACTGGGTCTACTGTAGCCCCACGGTCAAGGCACATGTGAGAAAGCAATCAATGAACAACTAAAGTGTTGCAACAAAAAATTAATGATTGATGCTTCTCATCTCTCTCCATTCCTGTCTGTCCCTGTCTATTCCTCTCTCTGACTCTCTGTCTCTGAAAAAAAAAAAAAAAAAAAAGTTGACATTTGACTGAGATAACATTCACTAGAGAGAGGCATAGAGAAACTGAATTAGTCAAGTCTTTGAATGTAGACCTTCTGTAGCCTTTAGTAGAGTTTTTTTTCTTTTTTTTTTTTTTTTTGCATTTTTCTGAAGCTGGAAACAGGGAGAGACAGTCAGACAGACTCCCGCATGCGCCCGACCGGGATCCACCCGGCACGCCCACCAGGGGCGACGCTCTGCCCACCAGGGGGCGATGCTCTGCCCATCCTGGGCATCGCCATATTGCGACCAGAGCCACTCTAGCGCCTGGGGCAGAGGCCAAGGAGCCATCCCCAGCGCCCGGGCCATCTTTGCTCCAATGGAGCCTTGGCTGCGGGAGGGGAAGAGAGAGACAGAGAGGAAGGAGGGGGGTGGAGAAGCAAATGGGCGCTTCTCCTGTGTGCCCTGGCCGGGAATCGAACCCGGGTCCTCCGCACGCTAGGCCGACGCTCTACCGCTGAGCCAACCGGCCAGGGCCTGCCTTTAGTAGAGTTTCACAGATTTCTTCACATAGGTCTTCCACTCTGTCTAAACCGTACCTTCCAGACAGCACCTTGGGGGGGGGGGCTCATGAGAGCGCCCCTGCACTTTCCTTTCCGCGCCCCTGCACTTTCCTTTCCGCGCCCCTGCTGTGGAGCACCGTGGCGGCCTCGCCTACCTGGCCTGCAGGTTCTCCATCTCAATGCTCTTCTCTCTCTCCATCTTGCACAAGAGCTCCTTCTGCCTCCGTGTCTCCTCCAGGACCATCTCGCAAGCTCTCAGCTCCTGCTCCTTCAACTGCTCCTCGAGGGCATTGGCTCTGTGAAGGCCAAGGGAGGAGGTGAGAGACGTTCTGCCCAGACCCCGGGAAGCTGCTCACCTGGAGGAGGACAGGGCGGCATGAGAGCTCCCTCCACAGCTCTGGCTAAGGACAGTTCTAAAGCAGGAGGTGCCCCCCATCTCTGCTCCCTACACTGGGGGTGGCATGTGGACGGGAGACCCTCTGATGGGCACAAGCCCATGAGCATCCCGGAGGCACCTTGCACTGACATTCCAGGACCTGATGTACAAACCAGCCCCCCAATTCATCCACAGCAGAGGTGAGGGCAGGTGTCAACAAGAACACAGGGACAAAGGGAATATTCACACAGGGCCCCGACCCTGGCACCTTCCCAGACCACCGTACCCAGCCACAGGAGGCACGAACTGACCATCCCAAAGAGAAGGGCTCCAGGCCCTGTCCACAATGGCATGGAGCCCATAAGGTGCCCCAACACACAGGGCTTCTCATCTGCTTCTTGGTGCCGCACACCTAACAGTGAATGCACGGCCAAAGAACACAAGCTGCCATAGAGAAGCTTTTAGCAAAGTGGCCGAAGCAAACAAATAAGGGACCTCATGGGAAACGCACATCATGCACGAACAGGAGGAAAAGCCCTGTAACTAACAGAGAGCTAAGGCCACATTCACAAAATAGGGGTGATGTCACAGAAGGAAGAGATGACAAAAAGTAACTTACAAATTTAAAATGAGTAACATTTAAAATTCAATAGAAGAGCTGAGGAAGAAAACCAAGCATATTACATAGAGAGAAAAAAAGAGAATAGGAAAGTCAAAGAAAATGAGAGGAGAGGTCCAGAAGATCTAATGTTTGATGAACAGAAGTTCCGATAGATAAGAGAATGAAAAACGCTGTATGGAGAAATAATTCTAGAAATCTTCCTGAAGCTGAGGGGCACACTTTGCAGATTTAGAGGTTGAAAACCACGTGCCCAGCACAGGAAACAACAGGAGGCCCTGGCGTGTCAAGGGTGAGAACAGGGCCACACAG
Organism: Saccopteryx leptura; assembly: GCF_036850995.1. Taxonomy (NCBI): domain Eukaryota; kingdom Metazoa; phylum Chordata; class Mammalia; order Chiroptera; family Emballonuridae; genus Saccopteryx; species Saccopteryx leptura. Next base: position 215,107,633 of record NC_089506.1, read on the forward strand.
CGGCGCCAGGCATCCCGACCACAGCTCGGCTGGAGGCGGCAGAGCGCTGAGCTCTCAGGGATCCCGCTTCCAGGTGGAGTCCTGGCCCCAGCCCCACTGGCAGTGGGTGAAACACAGTCTCAGACACACAAACTCTCAAAGAACCTGCTCCTATGCACCCCTCCCAGGCAGCCATGGGGACGTCCTCCTCAGAATGTGAGCAAAGAAAGAAGAAAATGTGGGGTCCAGAAAAGAAAAACCAGACTCAGAGGAAGCACGTGGAACTCCTGGGATGGCAGCAGAGGAGAACAGAGCACAGGGCTGGCGTGGGATGTGTCCCACCAGGAAATCTTGGGGAGCACCAAGAAAATGCAGCTGGAGCACACCGTTTAGGAGAATGGGACGACATCAGAAGGAACGTCACAGGAACTCCATGTGGCTGACCCTGGAGGAGGACGAGGCATGGAAGGTGGACTTTCCTCTGCACATGTGGATCACTGGTAAGTGCCCATCAGATTAGATAAACCTCGCCACCCAGCTTGAGCAAGGAGTTTGGTGGCTCACCCAGACTTCCCTGGACAAGGACAGGGAGGGACTCTGGAAATGAGGCACATACTCAGTGCAGCACTAGAACCCAAGCCCCTCCACGGAGGTGGCAGAGCCCACCCGGGCTCTGCAGCAGGGCATGGGCAGGACCTCCTGAGAGAACCCCAAGCGCAGGGTCTCAACTGCACAAGAGAACGTGTTTTAACTTCATTAAAGAGATGCAGCGCTCGCTTAGGCAGCACATGTACTAAAAAAGGAAATGTCACTAGCCTCCAGGATGAAAACATTATGACAGGAGCCAGGCCTGACCCAAGAGCCTGCGATGTGAATGCATGCAAGTGTGGGCCAGCCTGTGTGCCATGCTGGTCAGAGCACAGGAGTCCCCTCATTCAGGTCATGGGTGCAAACCAATGGCTACGAGGACAGGACTCGTCTTGCCTGAGGTCACAGAGTGTGTGGCAGAGCCAGGTGTTGGTGCCAGCAGCCTGGCGTGGGCAGACCTCTTGTGTAGACCCCCACACACACTGTGCTTCCCGCCTCTGTCAGGCCCCTGGGGGCCCCCGCCTGGCCCCGACAGCACCAGCTGTACTCAGGTAGCACAGCCCAGACAGCCGATGCTTCTGGGCCAACCTCCTCCTGCTCTGCACGAGAAGCAGACTGTTGCTAACAGCATGAGGGTACACAGAACCACTGGTTTCAAAATACTGAAACTCACATAGTGTCTAGAAAAAATCTGCAAAACAGGAGTGGGAAGTAGCTCCTACCCCCTCCATGCAAACACAGTAGTTCCTCCCCACTTCCCAGGCCCATATTTCCACCCTAGTGCTCTCGCCGTCTGTCAGAGACGGCGCATCCCGTGTGTTCCAGCGGCTCCCACTTGTTTCTTGTTTCTGTGGCTAAGCACCTGAGAGGACCCGCATGCCCCAAGGATGAGTCATGCTCCCCGAGGGGAGCTCTGAGGTCCTGGGAAGTCATCTGCTTCCCAGGGCCTTGGTTTCTGCATCTGTGAAATGGGGACAGCGGCACCGGCCTCACAGGGATCACAAAGATGAAACCAGATGGTGTGAGAGAAGTAGGCAAAGCACAGCCACCGTCAAAGGCAGGGAGCCGTGTCCAGGAGCGAAGGCCTGTGGCTGGCACTGTCTCCTCTGGATGGGCTCTCAATGCGGAGACATAAGCCAGCGGCCTCATTCTAGAATCCAGCCAGCCCCTCTTCCCACACAGCCCCCTGCCACCCTGAGGTCAGGCCTCCCCTACCAGGTACTCCGTGCGGGCGGTGTGGGTGCTGCCCCAGCTGCTTCTGAGGGAGCGGCGACACGGCGCCCTCTCCTCGCTCTTTCCTCTGAGGCCCTAAAGGAGCTGGTGACAGCACCAAGTAGGAGTCGTGCTCCAAAGGAAACTCTGGGCTGGCTCCCAGGGTGGGGCGGAGGGCAGCCCCAGGGGCGCGGCCTCCATGCAGCGGCCAAGCCCTGCTCTGCAGGACGAGAGCGAGAGCGGGCGCTCACCTGTGCACCAGCTGGAGGTTCTCCTGCCTCAGCCGGCTGTGCTGCTCCCCGTTGGCGGCAGTATCCTTCTCCAGCTCCGACACCCGCTTCTCCAGGAAGACGACCTGGGGAGCAAGGCAGCGCTCACTCGCCTGCAGCTGGGGTCAGCCTTGCTCGTGAGGACTCCTCCCGGACAAACGAGGCGGTGAGGCCCCCGGGGCATCAGTGTGGACGGGGAGCACCCCGGGCCTCTAAGCCCCAAGTACAGATGTCAGCAGGTGCCTGGGGAGACCCGAGGGGCCCCAACAGCGCCTCTGGGTGGGTCTGGGCCGGCAGGACCCCGCGGTGAGGGCCCGTGCTCTCGGCTAGACCCAGCACACAGGGCCACACCTGCCCGGGGATGCGAGGAACAGGAAGAAGGTGCTCCCCCCTCCTCAGGGAGCTCACTAACTAGTAGGACAGATACATACGGAGGGGGCAGGAAAAGCGAAGGCCGGCCCCAAGAGCCATAGAAGGCTGCATCTGGGGTGCTGTAGAGAGGAGGTGACGGGGACAGGAAAGGGGACAGGAGAGGCATTTTAGAGGTGAGGGGTGTGTGCTGCCACCCTCCTCTTCCCTTCTTTCTATAGCTGGTCCTTGAGAAGTCTGGGCTGCTACCAGAGACAGCTGACCGGGCCGGCCCCATGTGACCCAGCTACCAGGCTTCTCTCTCAGGGAACAGCCATCCCACACATTGTTCGGTTGGCCGTCACTGCTGGCCGAGGGCCCTCCTCCCCAAAGCCTCCAGCGCCCCCAGATCCTGCCCCCTCGGGTGCTGGGGGCCAGGTCTGGGTGTCAGCGCACCCTGAGCTGAGCACACACAGCGCTTGCGGGCTGACAGCCACTGGTGCGCACTGTCCTGTCCCCTCCCTCCCGGCTCTCTCTTCCCCGTACACGGAATGCTGGCCCTGGCAGGGCTGGCGGAGGCTCTTACGGAGCCTTGGTACCATCACCACCACCTGCTGTGCTCTATCTCCTTGCCAGGGTGGGGTCCAGTGCCCCAAACGCACCTCACCCAGCACACCCCGATGTGGGCTCACACCCCGAGGCCACAGTGCCCAGCACAAGTCCTGAGGCTGGGGCCGTACTGTCTGCACGTGGCCCTCCGGCCCCACGCCCAGGGCCTACCTTGTCCGCAATGTCCTCTTCCATGCCCTCCACAGGGTCCGGGGGAAGATCCTGCAGAGCCTCCATGGTTAGAGCTGCTGACTGGTGCAGGTGCCTGTGGACAATAAACAACAGCCCAATCCAGAGAAGCTCCTTCAGCAGAAAAAAGGGAGAAGAGAAGAGGGGAGAGCCCAATACAAGTTCTTCAAAGAGCATTTCCAGGTCAATCTGAAAAGCAAAACCCAGCAGCCTGGGGCCCAGGTCTCCACGGAAGGGAATTCTGGGCAGGACGCTATTACCGAGGGGCTGGAGTAAGCCAGCCGCACTGTCGGCAGGTCCTCCTGCTGCTCTTTGGAGCCTGGCAAGCCCAGCCTCCTTCCCACCAGCTGATGGGGCTGAGGGTACTTTGTACTTGGGTAATAAAACCCGACGCCATTCTTCCTGTGATGCGACACAATCTCATCTTCCACAGCAATCTCATTCGGGATCATGACTTCTGCACACAATGTCACTTATAGGCATCTTAATATGATATTTGATTTTTCAAATGTACTCCCAACAGCAGCAACACTGAGAGACCGGGGGATCTCTCTTGGAAAGGCACACGGGCATGACTGTCCTCTGTCAGAACAGTGCCAAGCACCGGCACCAGTGGACACAGGTCTCTAGCTACGTGGGCCACTTTGGGTGGCGTGCAGCCTAGGCCCCAGGTAGATACTAGCCCCGGCTCTCCTCTGAAAACCCCAGGCTCCACACATCCGGAGCTCCCTCCTTCACTCCTCAGCCATTGGCACCTTAGCAAGTGCTCAGCAAATACATGTTCAAAGTCACCCTAGAGAGAGTCTAGTTGTGGTAACACTGTATCACCTGTAATTTACCTGGAGCACATAAAACTCTCAGAACATCTGGACAGAGTCTGCACATACTGACCTATGTTAAGAGTCGACAGCCTGATACTCGATGCTGTGCAACCTTGAGAAAGCAACTCACCCTTCCTGAACCTTACTCTCCTATAAAATGGGGATCTGTAGGCTCTTACAGGGTTTAAATTAAGTTTATATAGGGCCCTGGCCGGTTGGCTCAGTGGTAGAGCGTCAGCCTGGCGTGCAGAAGTCCCGGGTTCGATTCCCGGCCAGGGCACACAGGAGAAGCGCCCATCTGCTTCTCCACCCCTCCCCCTCTCCTTCCTCTCTGTCTCTCTCTTCCCCTTCCGCAGCCAAGGCTCCATTGGAGCAAAGATGGCCCGGGTGCTGGGGATGGCTCCTTGGCCTCTGCCCCAGGTGCTAGAGTGGCTCTGGTCGCAACAGAGCGACACCCCTGAGGGGCAGAGCATCGCCCCCTGGTGGGCAGAGCGTCACCCCCTGGTGGGCGTGCCGGGTGGATCCCGGTTGGGCGCATGCGGGAGTCTGTCTGACTTTCTCTCCCCGTTTCTAGCTTCAGAAAAATACAAAAAAAAAAAAAAAAATTAAGTTTATATAAAAATAAACAAGTCTGTTAAAGATATAGCATAGTGTAAGAATTCAATAAAATGCTATTAAAATCACATTGAAATTTCTAAAAAGTTTCAAGTTCTATTTCCTTTTTTTTTTTTAAACAGAGACAGAGAGAGAGTCAGAGAAAGATAGATAGACAGGAACGAAGAGAGATGAGAAGTATCAATCATTAGTTTTTCGCTGCAACACCCTAGTTGTTCATTGATTGCTTTCTCATATGTGCCTTGACCATGGGGCTACAGCAGACTGAGTAACCCCTTGCTTGAGCCAGCGACCTTGGGTCCAAGCTGGTGAGCTTTGCTCAAACCAGATGAGCCCGCGCTCAAGCTGGCAACCTCGGGGTCTTGAACCTGGGTCCTCCGCATCCCAGTCCAACGCTCTACCCACTGTGCCACTGCCTGATCAGGCTCTATTTCCTTTTTAGTGCTAACTTAACTTGGACATTTCTAAAACAATTTCCCCCAGAAATGTTCTGAGGCGGGGGGAATTAAGGGCATCTTCACCCTGGGGATCATGAATCGCTTGAATGTGCCCTGGGTGGGACATATGAGCACCTTTTAGTGGATTTCACCTGATTCCCTGAAGGGCACTGAACCCTAAGGGCAGGGCCATCATGTTCCTGTCCAACTGATGCTCTTCAACAGCCATGACCTTGACCCAAACACAAGCTCCTGATGCCAATTCTGGCACAGAAAGCTGCCCACCCCAGACCCAGAGACCATGCTAAGAAGGGGCTATGGCCTGAGGCCTGTCACCCATCCTGAGCTCCTACTAGGGGCTCTCAGTACTTTCTGAACAGCTGAGCTTGGGAATGGGAGGATGCAACCAGTCCCTAAGCACCTAGCATGTGGCCCCAGAATGTGGCTGCCTGAGAGGAAGGCCAAGGTTCCTTAGCATTTTGGGTGAGGGGCTTATTTCTTGAAACTCCACCCCCTGCTCAGGAGGCCTGTCAGGAGAGGGGACTATAAGAAATGCCTGATCTTCCCAAAGCAAGGCAGGCCAAGTCTGGCAGGCAGACCACCGGGTGCCAGGCCACCCGGTGTCATCTGACTGAGACCTGTTTTCTGCCCTGGCAGTCCCTCCGGTCTCCTTCCAGTCCTGGCATACACACAGACCCCAGAGCCATTTCCCTTCAGGTCAGATACACAGCCAGGTCACAGAGGCCAGAGCTGGGGTCTCCGAAACCCATGATTCAGCCACACAGTCACATGCAAAGGGCTGAAACACTGTGAAGAGTGAAATTACAATAGTTACTTTGAGTCTTAGAATTCTGGTGATGGTGTTCAGGGCAAAATAGCAGCCAATTAAAATTGCATCTACATGGTATGTAGGTACAGACTGCAAAGCATGCCTGTCAGGAAACTCTAACTGCACACACCAGCAGACTGGGCGTTCTCTGCGAAAGGTGTCCGTGAAGGAAATCAAGTTCTCAGAGGCAGTTTCAAGGGAAAGAGCAGACACAAAACTCAAGAGCCGAGGCAGCTTGGGCCTTAACGCCCCAGGGCCCCTCAGTGCCCCAGATGTGGGAGGCGAGAGATGACTCAGATTTTTATGCCTTCCTTAGTAGCCTGTTTGGGGTAAAAGACCAAGTGAGAGGGAAAATAATGCTACAACTGTAATCAGGTGCGGTTTGGAACTAATGTTATACATCTATCCCGAGGAACCTGGATGCTCTCTGTAAGGGGCGCTGCGAGAGAACAAGTGGGAAGGCGGGCTGATAACACTCACCCCTGCTTCCTCTGGGCCCAAGGCCCGTAAAGTGATGGGGAAAAAGTTTCCATCCCAAGCACAAGGAAGCAGAAGAGGAAACGGCACCAGGGAAGAGATGTCCAGGGCACTAAGTGCTGGAGAGCAGAGGAGGCCCGCAGCTGCCAGTGAGACGCGAGAGGCCGGCCAGTTACCTCTGGAGAAAGAACCCAGCAATGACTGGCACCTGAGACCAGGCCAGCAGAGATGAGCACAGAGGGTGGGAGAGGTGGTGCCCACAACACTCGTGAAAAGAAGGGCTCTCCTAGACCAGGAGGAGGCCTGGACTCGGGACACACAAACGACAAAGGAAACACATCTACACTCTTCAAACCAAACGCTGAGCCTAGCCCAGCACAGCTCCACGAATGCCGTCAGCCAGGTGGGACTCTGCTCTGGGAACACCAGCCTGCCTGGCTGGGGGAAAGGTCTGCTGGCACAGCGGTCTGTCCACACCGCATGCTGGCCAGAAGCTGCCCGTCAGCTGTGAGCGGCCACTTCAGTGCGCTCGGGATATCACAGAGAGCACACCCAGTATAGAGAGACCTCTAACGGGGACAGCCCAGACGAGAACTCAGGGAAGAGACGGGCAGGAAGAGCTGGTGGCGCGTGTGTCACAGGAGACAGAGCCAGAGCAGAGGGGAGCAGGGGCAGCAGGAACGAAGGCATGTGGGGCCACAAGCATGAGTCCCAGAAGGAGCAGGAAGCTGAACAGAGGACACTGTCAAAGAAACAGGTCAACAAAAGTGCTCAGAACTAAGGGACAGAAGCTTCCAGAGTGAAACGGCACATCTTTCATTCAGTACAGCATATTGAATGGGAATAAGAACTCAAGACTCACCAGAGAATGTCTGAACTACCAGGATAAAGAAAGCAGCTTACAAGTTTCCAAACAGGGAAAATGGTCACAAAGAAAAATTAGAAAGCATCAGACCTCTCAGTAGCAGCCCTAGTCCCAGAAGATGAAGAGCAGTGCTTTCAAAATCTCTAAGGGATGATTTTGGTGCCCAAATCACACACCAAAATCTCCAATCCAGACATTCGCCTTCTCCACCAAGGCGAACTAGAGTAAAATACGGCGTGGGGCAAAAGTGGGTTTGCAGCTGTGAGTACACGAGTTTACTCTTGTTATTAATATTTCTTAATTACTTTTTATATATTTTGTATATGAATGACTACAAACCTACTTTTGTCCCATCCCGTACGGAGCAAGGTCTCAAGAACTCATCTCTGGGGCACCTCTTTTGTACGGCACATACAGAAAAATGAGCTCTACAAAAAATGGAGGTTAAAGAAAAAATGGAGGTTAAAGAAAAAGGAAGACAGAGCGTCATGGAGTAGGATGGCACAACTATCTGGATCACACAGTGTGGGAGGGGAGCCTGCACCACTGCACACAGCCTGCACACACCTGTGCAAGGGGCAGGGGCTCTGGGAGGGGACGTCCCGACAGGCACGGGGCTGGGCAGAGAAGGCACGAGCAGCACAGGAGATGAAGCAAATAAAAACATGAAGACAATCACTGACGCCAGGAGAAACAATGACTTATCTTTTTTTAAAATAAAGATTTTATTTATTCATTTTAGAGTGGGGAGAGAGAGAGAGAAGGAAGGAGGAGCAGGAAGCATCAACTCCCATACGTGCCTTGACCAGGCAAGCCCAGGGTTCTGAACCAGCGACCTCAGCATTCCAGGTCGACCCCCCCCCCCATCCACTGTGCCACCGCAGGCCAGGCACAGTGACTTATCTTAAAAAGGAAATACAGTAACATGTAACATGGCTTCCTGTGAAGAACGCTGACATCTTATAAACCCTGTGAAAATTGTTTTCAGAAGGAGCACAGCAGGGGAGGGTAAATGTACATGCTGTCATCTTTCACTGTAGGAACCAGCAAGTAGTATCCAGAACTGCAAAGTGAAGACATGGTCACAAAAGCATGTTCTTTAGAAACTCAGGGTTAGGCACATCTCCCTCGTCTCCAAAGCTTGGGAGCCAGCAGGGGTGGAAGTGAACTGCCTTTGTAGGGGACCGACGGGGACCTGGGCTCCATTGCTCGGGCTCTGAGATCAGACCCCCTCATGGACTCTCTCCCCACCAGTGTTAACCTACAGAAGACACGTGGGGATGTGCGCCCCCTTCTGGACCTTGGAGTGAATACTCAATTAAACCAGAAGGATGTCAAAGCTTTCAACATAAACTTCCCGGTCACAAATTCAGGTCCCATAGATTTGAAAATCCTTTTCACAAACCATCCCCTCAAATTATTCTGAATCCCAAACCATGAAAAACAACTTTCAAAAGTTTTAAAAAATACCTTGGGAAATAGTATTTTCTAAACATGTTTTATTAAAGAGCTATGATTAGTGATACATTTCAGAACATCTCAGTAAATAACCAATGGTTTCCTACCTTGCCACCTTCTTGCTGGAGAGCCGCTTCGTTGGACTGTGCAAAATCAAAATAAACAGGAAAATTGTGTCAGAGAACGGCCAGGGAGGAATGGGAGGAAACAGGAAATTCAGGCTGAGGAGATATGGGGATGGGGGCGCGTCCACGGGCATGCAGCACCCTGCTCGCGAGGCCAGCTCCATGCACAGAATGGTCCACTCAGCAAAACGTTCAGGGACAATCTCAGGGGCCAGGCAAGGCCTCAGCAAGTCACAGTATCCCCCCCAAAAAAAGAAATTTCCAATAGAGCCACAATCAGACCTCAGTTCAGAGGCTGACCCCAGTTCCCGGACAGGCCAGCTGCTTGCCCTGGGTCCAAGCCATTAGCCAATGCCACATCCAAATGCTTTTGAAGCCAAATAACCCTCCAAATGGTTGGCCCCCACATGAAACATGCCACGGGCCTGTCTGTAACTGCACAGTGTTGTCGTTGGTTTTAACTTAGGCACTGACACTGCACACTCCAAAATCCCGGCCGGGCAGCAGCCCTGGCGCAGCACCCGCGGCACCCGTGCCCAGCAGGTTCCCGGACACATACTCAGCCAGTTCGTAGTGCAGTGCCTCTGGTGAGACCCCTGCCAGTGAAGAGCTTTCCTTGCGAAAGTTAGTCATTCATTTTATTAAACTTACCCTGTTCAAATTACTGTGTGGCTCCCTCTCCTGATGGACCCTGCCTGACAGTTAAATATATTTTAACACAAATCTAATTTCATGCTATATTATCGAGACTCCCTGAAATGAATACGCTAATACAGATGCACCATCAGTCTTCCTACCGACTGCTTAGGGCCGTGGTTGGCAAACTGGCTCGCGAGCCACATGCGGCTCTTTGGCCCCTTGAGTGTGGCTCTTCCACAAAATATCATGTGTGGGCGCTACCTCGATAAGGAATGTACCTACCTATAGAGTTTAAGTTTAAAAAATTTGGCTCTCAAAAGAAATTTCAATCGTTGTGCTGTTGATATTTGGCTCTGCTGACTAATGAGTTTGCCGACCACTGGTAGGGAGTAGACTGGCAGTCCAGTGACACGGTTTATAATTTGAAAATATACCTCTGGGTAAAGCAGACTTCTACACAATTTCTACAAAATGAGTTGTTTTTACAGAGGTTTTCAGGTACCTGGAAAATATGATAGTGATCAGCATCTTCTGAGGCTCACTGAGTAGAAATTATATCTGACATCAGTTTCCAGATATAGCTTGGACTAAATCACCTTTTATCTTCCACAAACCATGAACATTTATTTTAAGGAAATTCCATGAAAAAAACAGGCAAGATTCAGATCTCTTTAACTGAGTATTTAAGGGGCAATTTCCTGACTGACAGTTGTGTCCTGATTACAATGATTTTAATGGGTATTTACCAACCCTGGTTGAGTCTCTCTTAGGGAACTGGTGGCTGTAGCCGGAGGTGAGACCCCACTGGACTTGCTGGCTACTAAGCATGTCCCAATCTGTCATCTGCCACACAAAGCTTAGCAGAGGTGACCACGGCAATTCTGGGAGAGCTTCTTCACATGGGAAAAGATCATTTCTACATCAAAAATCTTCAGAGCATGAGAGATAACATACCTGTACCAGAACCTACTTAGCAGGAAGGCAAGCCTTCACGTGGAAAGGATAAATAATCCCTCAGCAGAGCACCCAGGTAAACACACACAAGAGGTGAAACTGATTTTCCTTAAAACAGAGGCCAAGGGATCTTTGGAATCACCAGATAACCTCATTTTCTAAAGTCTCCCCGGCAGAATCAGAGAGCACTTCTAGCTTCTTGCCAGTTCTGCGGGGGCCACACCAGGCTCCCCTCACGCTGCCGACGGACTGCAAGTGCTAGGGTCCCGTCACATGCTCTCCCCCTAACTGGCATTTGTGTTGTGAGTTTCGCATAGGACATAAGAAGAAGAGTCAAAGACATTAAATGCACTGGAGTTGGAACAGCTGGTACAACAGGTACCCACCAGGAAGACTGAGCTGGCTTGGCTGAGGCCCCAAAGGGACAGGCTCCTTAAGATACATAAGTGGTTTTTAGAAGACTACTCTCAACACACTGAAACCATTGGGATGGTTTGCATTTCTGCCACCTTTTATGTAACCTCCCACCAGTCTGAGACCCCTTTCCCCAGGAAGCCTCCCTGGGTGGTTGCCGGGAGCCCATAGCACTGATCAGCATGTACCAAGTGGCCACTCAGGGCCTTGCCCAGTGACCAGCTAAATCGACAATATGCCTCATGGGCACATCAATATATGCAAAATACCCCAAAATGTTTTCTTTTTCCACAAATATTTTTCATAACTGGAGCTTGTTATGAGAAGCCGGCAAAGGAACTGCCTCCCCCTGGAACTCTGACCCGAGCTGGGACTCGGGCCTGGGGCCTGGGGCCTGGGGCCTGGGGCCGGAGAGGGAAGCAAATGGTCTGACACCAGCCGGGCCTAGGAGACAGAGGAGCAGATGGACTGATGAGGGCAGAGAGCAGCAGTACGTGCTGGGTCCTGGGGACAGAGCTGGATTCTCCCTGTACTGGTGTCTGAGGCAGCCTTACAGAGGTGAGTTCAGGGGACGGGCTCCCCTAGGGAATGCACACCTGATTTAAACCAACATTCCTGGAAGCTGACTGCAAGTCTGTTTTTAAAGACAAAATCTTACTTTAAATTTCCCATATTGTTTCGTAAGATTCCCAATTAAAGAAATCTTTTGGTGAAATGAAGAAAGCACCTCTTTCTAAGCACAGACTTTCACACACGGGACTCCCACGTGTGGCCCCTCACACAGGAAACATAGCATCTAAAGCTCATCTCCTCCCTCAGGGACGGACAGAAGCAGGTGATTAGACTGCAGCATGCACACAGGAGCAAGTAGGGCAAAGGGCACCAAACACAGGCTCGATGATGCATGCAGAGAGGGTGGGGCAGGGCCCGGGGACAGTCCTGCGTCCGCACACTCACCTTGAAACCCCAGTTCAGGCCCAGCTTCCAGAGGAAGCCCCCGCAGACTTGGCTAGCCCAAGTGAGCGGTACCTGGGGCCAGACCAGCCGGGACAGCTGTAGACAAGAGTCCCCCTCACCCTTGAGCACAGAGCAAGGCCAGGCACTACATCAGTTACCTATTCTTTTCAAGATCATTCAGGCGAGCAGAAAGATCCTCTAGGCGGTTGATTTGTTTATGGCACTGGCTACAGTAAAACTCAAAGGCCTCATCAGTGAGGATGCTGTGCAGCTTTGCAGCAAGCGGGTCGGTGCTAGAGAGACAAGAAGTGTCAGTTCAGAAGACAGCGAGGACCGGTCAGGTTACCTGTGACTCCGCACAGGGCTAGAGTTGGCCAGGTGAAAGCATGTTGTTATGTAATTGGCTGTTACTCTGACCCTTACTCTCAGACTGCTGTAAACCCCCCTACCTCCCTCAACATCACCTATGACCCAGGACATACACCAGCTCAAGCCACAGGGGCTCAGCCACACACCTGCTCCTTCCTGGTCAGGTGTTCAGAGGAACCGAGGTAGGCCATCACCTACCCTTACCAAGAAGTAAGTACCTGGACACACTGCTTCCTTCTTTGTCAGAAACTTGCCAGTGTGAGAGCAAAGCACATCTCCAGGTAATTTACTCATTGTACTATAACTACTTTAATAAAACCACCAATATCAAAGATTATACATGAATTATGAATCACCAATAACTCTGTAATTTTTAAGACCTTTGTTAAAAAGTCAGAATTCTGTTAGCCTCATTGGGCTTTCAAGGCACTGGTGATACACCTGCTACAGGTAGGACTATCCTTGGGGCATGAAGACCCCACAGGCTTTTAAAAGCCAACTTTGCTCCTGGCCAGATGGCTCAGTGGACAGAGCATCGGCCCAGTGTGCAGAAGTCCTGGGTTTGAATCCCAGTCAGGGGCACACAGGAGAAGCGACCATCTGTTTCTCTCTCCTCCCTCTCCCCCTTTCCCCCCTCTTCCTCTCTTGCAGCCAATGGCTCAATTGGTACGAATATCGGCCCCAGACAGGGGTTGCCAGGTGGGATCTCAGTCGGGACACTTTCAGGAGTCTGTCTCACTATCTTCCTTTCTCTCGTTTAATAAAGAAATAAAATAAAATAAAATAATTAATTAAAAATAAATATCAAGGTGCATGCCTGAGTCTGTCTCTCGGCCTCCCCTCCTCTCACTTAAATTAAAACATAAATAAATAAATGAACAAACAAACAAATTCAATTTGGAAGCTCTATTTGAAGAAAGGTTAAAGTAAAACATCAATTGTAGCATTGAAGTCACATTTGAGACAGAAAACAGTGAAGCCCTGGATGAGAGACAGGAACACACTACACAACTAGGAAGAGATTACCAAAACAGAACGGAAACAGACACTTAGCAATGCCAAGTCCTTCGGCCTTGATTTCAGCCCCGCCGCGAGTGTGCGTACGGGAAGAGCAGAGCCACCGGAAGCAAGCTCACCCCTCACTCCCGCACACTCCCAGCGAGGCCCAGACGGCTCCCCACCCCGCGCTGCGGGGCAGCTTAAGTGATGGCGCGTGGAGAAAACGGGGAGACCCTGGCAGGAAGTCCCTCTGGCACTGACCCCACCCAGGTTGGGTAACAACCTGAGCAAAGGAAGAGTCTCAGTTGCAGGTTTTAAGACTCTCAGCCTTTGCTGGCAGCAAAGATGGAGAATTCCAAGAACGGTGCAAATGAGAGAAGTTGACTGTGGTGCCGGCTGTTCAGCCGGGCAAGGGTCTCAGCTGAAGAGACGGGCATGCTCTCTGCCAGCCGGCCACCAGTGAAAGGCTGCCAGGCAAAGCACGTTTAGGCTCCTTGTGTGGACACAGTGCCGGCCTCCTCCCAGGGCCTCCCGTGAGGAAGGAGAGCTGGGGAGTGACCAGCTCCGGAAGCGAGGACCTCAGTGCAAAGCCAGAACTTTCCAAGCAGTTTGGGGTAATTATAATAAAATGAATCCAAAGTACTGTGATATTAGAGGCTGGTCAAAGGGTACAGATTTTCAGCTATAAGAAAAGTAAGGGCCCTGGCCAGTTGGCTCGGCAGTAGAGCGTTGGCCTGGCGTGCGGGGGATCCGGGTTCGATTCCCGGCCAGGGCACATAGAAGTGCCCATTTGCTTCTCCACCCACCCCTTCCTCTCTGTCTCTCTCTTCCCCTCCCGCAGCCAAGGCTCCATTGGGGCAAAGATGGCCCGGGCGCTGGGGATGGCTCCTTGGCCTCTGCCCCAGGCACTAGAGTGGCTCTGGTTGCGGCAGAGTGATGCCCTGGAGGGGCAGAGCATCGCCCCCTGGTGGGCAGAGCGTTGCCCCTGGTGGGCGCGCCGGGTGGATCCCGGTCGGGCGCATGCGGGAGTCTGTCTGACTGTCTCTCCCCGTTTCCAGCTTCAGAAAAATACAAAAAAAAAAAAAAAAAAGGTCCGAGGATCTGATGTAAAACATGGTGATTAGAGTTAACAACACCATGCTGTATAACTGAAATTTACTAAGAGAGCAGAACTTAAATGTTCTCACATACATATACACATACATACATACAACTTCCTTCAAAGCCAGCTACCAACCATAGTATCCTAACTGGTGGTTACGGAACAAACAAAGCCGAGTGTCCCAACACAGGCTCTGCGCCATGTGGTTCGGCTGAGGCCTCGTAACTGTGGAGCAGCCTGGGAATATCACCGGACAAGAGAAGCTTCAGCTAACTCTCACCGAGGCATACATCTTGGAATTTTGACTGTGTATCTTAATTATATTATGGCAAATAAGACAAATTCTCTCTTAACAATTTGTGAACCAAACTAAGGGTAAATTCCCCACAACACAACACGGGAGACGCGGGACGGGGGCACGTGTGCCAGTGCGGGGCTGGCGGGGCTGCGTTACCTGGAGGTGAGGAAAGCGGGGTCTCTGCAGCCGTGCTCCCCATTGCAGAGGGTCTCTGGGGACAGTTCCGCCTCACTGCCCTCACCGTAGTCCTCAAAATGCTCCTCACCACCTATCACGGTGACGACGGACTGGCTGTGCAGGTGGGATCTGAAAAAGCAAAACAGAAAGGCACATTCTGATTCAGGGCTGTAAGCAGCCCCAGAGTCGAGGCTGTGGTCAGCGCTTTCCAACAGAAAGGCTGCAAGTCACTTGTGTGAGTTCCAGTGTTCTAGCAGGCACCTCATGGGACACCAAAGTGAAAGGGAGGAATCTTTTCAAAATAAGGTTGGGTTAAAGAGGGTTTTTAAAATACATAACCTGCCATCTTCTCAGATCATTTGCCATATGAATAAAGTGCCCATAAAGATTCAATCCTTAAAAAAACCTCAAAAACAGCCCTGGCTGGATAGCTCAGTTGGTTGGAACATCGTCCCAAAGCACAGAGGTGGCCGGTTTGATCCCCAGTCAGGGCACATACAGAAATGATCGGCATTCCTGTCACTATCTCCCTTCCTCTGTCTCTAAAAGAAATAAAATAAACACTAAAAAAAATAACAAAACATAAAAGCCTTGGATGTGTGGCTCAGTAGACAGAACATTGTGCCAGCATGCCACGGTCACAGGCTTCAATCCCTGGTCAGGGCACAGATGAGAAGCAGTCAATGAGTACACAACCGGATGGAACAACTAAATGAAGCAGTGACGTAACGCTTCTCTCTCTCAGATCAATGGAAAAAATAAAAACCCGTACAAACATCAAAATAAGGATGAGCTGACTGGATATCAATGTGTAAAAAATTTTTCCTACATCACACCATACACAAAAGAGAGATAACTGATCTGAATATGAAGGCAAAACAGAAGTCTCTGAAAGGAAAGCAGAAGTAAACGCCATAGAGATGCAGCACTAAGCGGATCTCTCACACAGAGCACAGAAGTGCTAACCACAAAAGAAAACCAGATAAACTGAACTAGAGTAGAATTTAAAATATCTGTTCCTCAAAGACACCACCAAGAAATTGAAAAGGCAACCTACAGAGTAGAAAAAATATATCTGCAATCTACATACAGGATAAAGGACTCATATCTGAAATATATGAAGAACTACAAATCAGTAAGAAAAAGATTCCAGGACTAACACACCATAAAAGGCCAAATCCCACCCACTATGTGCCACTTTGCACTTCAACGGCAGAGCTGAGCAGTAGCCACCAAGACCATATGACCTGCAAGCCAAAAACGTTTCATTATCTGGCCTTTTACAAAAAATGTTCAGATCCCTGAAACTAACAAATAGATAAAAGATAGGAATAGCAACTACACAAAAGAGGATCTCCAAATGGGCAATAAAGGCAAGAAAAGATACAAAAGGTGTGCACCTTCATGAGTCACCTGGGAAATGCTAGTAAGAACTACCCCACACCAACATTCTATTTCATGCCCTCCAGAAAACAATCATGAAAAAGCTGGCCCTGGCTGGTGGCTCAGTGGATAGAGCATCAGCCAGGCATATGGACATCCTGGGTTCGATTCCCAGTCAGGGCACACAAGAGAAGTGACCATCTGCTTCTCTCCTCCTCCCTCTCCCCCTTCTCTCTCTCTTCCCCTCCCACAGCCAGTGGCTTGATTGGTTTGAGCATCAGCCCTGAACATTGAGGATGGCTCTGTTGGTCTGAGCCTCTCAGCCTCAGGCGCTAAAAATAGCTTGGTTGATTCAAGCATTGGCCCCAGACAGGGGTTGCCAGTGGATCTCAGTTGAGCCGCATGTGGGAGTCTGTCTCCCTATTTCCCCTCCTCTCAATGTCAGGTGCTGACAAGAATGGGAAGCAACCAGAATCCACAGCACTGGCAGGCATGTAACTACTATAAGTCTTGACTGTAATCATCTGAACTGCAGTAAGTGAAATAACTTCTAAACCTGAACATGTATGCTCCAGATGCACCACTAAAAGACATGTAATGTTTACAAGCACTAGCCAGTTGGTTCAGTGGTAGATTGTTGGCAGGTGTGTGGATGTCCCGGGTTCAATTCCAAGTCAGGGCACATAAGAGAGGTGCCCATCTGTTTCTTTTTTTTTTTTTTAATTTTTTATTATTTTTATTTTATTTATTCATTTTAGAAAGGAGAGAAAGAGAAAGAAACAGAGAGAGAGAAGGGGGAGGAGCAGGAAGCATCAACTCCTATATGTGCCTTGACCAGGCAAGCCCAGGGTTTTGAACCAGTGACCTCAGCATTCCCAGGTTGACACTTTATCCACTGCGCCACCACAGGTCAGGTGCCCATCTGCTTCTTTACCCCTTCCCCTCTTGCTTCTCTCTCTCTCTCTTTTCCTTCCCTCCTACAGCCAAGGCTTGATTAGAGCAAGTTGGTCCTGGGCGATGAGGATGACTCCACGGCTTCCGCCTCAGATGCTAAAAAATAGCTCTAGACTGACCAGGTGGTGGCGCAGTGGATAGAGCATCAAACTGGGACATAGAGTATCCAGATTCAAAACCCTGAGGTCGCTGGCTTGAGTGTGGGATCATAGACATGATCCCATGGTTGCTGTCTTGAGCCCAAAGGTTGCTGGCTTGAGCAAGGGGTCACTGGATCTGCTGTAACCCCCCGGTCAAGGCACATATGAGAAGCAATCAATGAACAACTTCAGTGCCACAACAAAGACTTGATGCTTCTCATCTCTCTCCCTTCCTGTCTGTCTGTTCCTATCTGTCCCTCTCTCTGTCACCAAAAACAAAACAAAAACAAAAACAAAAAATCAGGCTCTGGTTGCAATGCAGCAAGGGCCCCAGATGGGCAGAGCATCGCCCCCTAGTGGGCTTTCCAAGTGGATCCCACTCAGGGCACATACAGGAGTCTGTCTCTGCCTCCTCTCCTCTCACTAAAAAATAAAATAAATAAATTAAATAAATAAAAATAAAAAACATGCAATGTTTACAGCAGCCTTATTCATAAAACCAAAACTATCCACTACCCAAGTGCACATCGACAATAATCATAATGAAAGTAAATGATTTATACCTGTGCATAAAAATATGGCTAGATCTCATAGCCACAATATCAAATGAAAGAAGCCAGGTGTAAAGGATACTTTAGTGTAATCGTATAGTATGTCAAATACAAAACCAGGGAGAACAATGCTGCCATTAAAAAGCCAGGCCAGACCCTGGCCAGTTGGCTCAGCGGTAGCGTGTCAGCCTGGCGTGCAGGAGTCCCGGGTTCGATTCCCGGCCAGGGCACAAAGGAGAGGTGCCCATTTGCCTCTCCACCCCTCCCCCTCTCCTTCCTCTCTGTCTCTCTCTTCCCCTCCTGCAGCGAGGCTCCATTTTGCCCGGGAGCAAAAATGGCCCAGGTGCTGGGGATGGCTCTGTGGCCTCTGCCTCAGGCACTAGAATGGCTCTGGACGCAACAGAGCGATGCCCCAGAGGGGCAAAGCATCGCCCCCTGGTGGGCATGCCAGGGTCGGGCGCATGCAGGAGTCTGTCTGACTGCCTCCCCGGTTCCAGCTTCAGAAAAAAAAAAAAAAAAATACAAAAAAAAAAAAAAAAAAAAAAAAAGCCAGGCCAGGTCCTGGCTAGGTAGCTCAGTTGGTTGGAGCTTCATTCTGAAACGTCAAGGTTGTGGCTTTGATCCCCAATCAGGGCACATACAAGAAAGATTCAGTGAATGCATAAATAAATAAGTGGAATAAATGAACATTTCTCTCTCTCTTTCTTTCTAAAATCAATTCATAAATAAAAAAATAAAAATCCAGGGCGTCTGGGAGGGAGCAGGAGGGGTTCCCAGGTGCAGGTGTGTCTGCACACTTATGACAGGTGCACTTGCCTATCATTATGTAATTCCTCAATTAAAGAGGAAAAAAGAAAAAAATGAAAAACTCTGTGAGGACCAAACAAGAAATGAAATAAAAAATAAAATAAGTAAAACATGAAAAGCCAACCACTTCCAAGGTTGCTAAGCACAGTGGCTTCCCAAGTAGCAGAGGGCAAAACCACAAGCTATCTTTTGGGTCCACGTGGGTCCCCAGCTCCTCTCCCTCCCTTCTCCTCTCGCTCGCTGGTCCTCACGTGCGTGGTGCACCTGCAGCGGTAAGAGGAAACACGAGGTCTGATTAGGGGTGACATGAAGCTGAGGTTCTAACATTCTGACAGGAGACATTTACTAAATACTGTGTCTTGCCTGGTTTGTAAGAACTGTGATGACAAAATCCAAAAGACCAAGTTAAAGTTTTTTTCCTAGAATTTCTACCTCTATAGCCAAATAAGTTGTACAGTGTTCATAACTAGTCACCTGCTATCATCAGGAGGGATATCTCCTGACAGGGAAGCCAGCTGTGACCAGGAGATTGCTCAGGGCAGCTGGCACAGGCCGTTCTGCAGGGTCCACACTCTCTCACACGTCTTGTGATGATCTAAACCACACTGACACGAACTCCATGCACCCAATCTGCCCATCAGACATGTCCCCACGGTGCCCTGTGCACAGTATCCAGGCCACGCTGGGGCGGTTACAGACCTGCCTGGGAGCAGCAACAGAGCACCGTGGCCAGGCTCCTCCACGGCATCCAGGCACTCGGAATGCATGGCCGAGCTGCCCGCACTGTCCATGTCCCCTTCAGGCTGCAGCTCAGGATGCACCAAGGTGCTCGTGTCCTCATCGGTGAAGGTCTCGCACTCACTGTAGGTGCTCTCGGAGCCCATGTACGCGCTGTCTGTCACCTCATTGGCCTAGAAGAGAGTGCCAAGAGTCAGTCCTGGCACCCTGTAAATAATGAGGTCCACATGTGGCATTTGGGGCAATAAACCCCAATGTCCCAGATAGCACACTGCTGCTGTGGGAATCAAAATGACTACCTGGAGGGGAGCTCTCACATGGGAGAAGTCCCTACTATATTTCTAAGCAGAAACATTAGCTTACAAAGCAATTTAATAGTTTCAAAAAATGAAAAATAGGCATACGTCCAAGTACAAAAAACAGAGTAATTTTTTAGGTTAGTTATATAAATACACCTAAAAGAGATAAAAAGGATCCCAACACATAATAAATCCCAGGAGAACCACCCATTTTGTGGATTCCAGAATTAGGATTATTTATATCCAAAGAATTAGCATTTCATAGTGTAAGAATATGCCATTCTAATTTTAAAAGTCACCATAAATATCTGTTACGTATGTTCAAGCTATTGCTTTGAAATTTAATTATACGGTCTAACTTCAAAATACTAATTAATCAATTACTTAACCAATAAATTATGTTTACTGGTTAAATGTCTACTTTCCCACTAAATATATCTTTATTTTTACCCATATGGGCCCAGCACCTAAAACAGGGCCAGCACACAGCAGGTAGGAATTATTTGTGGATTGTACAAACGAACTTAAAACTAAAGAACCATTAAACAGGCCATTTTTAATTTATAATCTCAACTTTAATTAAAATGCAATTGCAGTGGTTAACAAAAGTAGCCAACATGTCACGCTTGCAAGATTCTGAGTTTAACAATTTGCAAACAGGTAAGATTTCAGAAAGTAGCTGGAGACCCTGGCTCAGTGGAGAAAGTGTCGTCCCAGTGCGTCAAGGTTGCAGGTTCAACCCCCGGTCAGGGCACGCATGAGAAGCAATCAACAAGTACACAACTCAATGGAACAACTAAGTGGAATGAGTTGATGCGTTCTCTCATCCTCTCTCTCTCTTTCTTCCCCCACTTACTTTCCCTCTCAAATCAATGGAAAAACTAAAGAGGAAAAACAGCTGGAGAGGTGCACTTTGCAGATATCAAGGGAGGTGGATAGTCTGCTCATGTGTGCTGTGGTGAAAGTCACAGTCTAGCTACCTTTGGGACAACTAGAAGGCCTCACACAGCTGTGCCCCCAGGCTCATTACCCCATAGAAAAGAGGCAAAGGCCTGACCAGGCGGTGGTGCAGTGGATAGTGTCGGACTGGGATGCGGAGGACCCGGGTTCAAGACCCCAAGGTCGCCATATTGAGCGTGGGCTCATCTGGTTTGAGCAAAGCTCACCAGCTTGGACCCAAGGTCGCTGGCTCGAGCAAGGGGTTACTCGGTCTGCTGAAGGCCCGCGGTCAAGGCACATATGAGAAAGCAATCAATGAACAACTAAGGTGTCACAATGAAAAACTAATGATTGATGCTTCTCATCTCTCTCCATTCCTGTCTGTCTATCCCTCTTTCTGACTCTCTGTCTCTGTAAAAGAAAGAAAGAAACAAACAAACAAAAAAGGCAAAGAACCCTGGCCGGGCCGGCGGGAGCCTTGTGTAGCCTCCACCACTCCAAGCCCTGTGATCTCATTTGTAAATGGGCGCTGTAAATGTGACCTCACAGTTATAATCATATGGGATCAGGAGAGACTACATCACTGGCTTGAGCATAGGCTCCCCGGCTTGAGCACTGGCTCAGTGGCTTGTGCGTGGGATTGGCAACGTGATCCTAAGGCCACCGGCTTGAGCCCAAGGTCCCCAATTTGAGCAAGGGGTTGCTAGTCAAATCCCTGGTCAAGGCACATACAAGAAGCAATCAATGCACCACTAAACTGAAGCAATGAGTCAATGCTCAAAAAAACAAAATAAAAAGGAGAGAGAGAGAGAGAGAGAGAGAGAGACCACAAAAGCAGCTCCAGAAACAGAAAATAAGACTGTGGGGTTCGCCTATCACCGGTAGGTGGAACCCCTGCCAGAATACAACATGGAATAGCTTGAGACGTACCTAAATGAGTGTTCAGTGACGTCACTTATAGTTCTAAGTGAACACCCCGTCTTCCTTGGATTCTAAGGTAACTAAATTCACTTCAAAATCGGAAATCAGGAAATCACTTCAAAGGCTCTAGTTCTACATGTCCTCCCTAAGCAGATGTCTCTTTCCACCCAGCACGGGCTGAGTCTGCTGGATCAGCAGGCAGCAAGGCAGAGACAGGCGGAGGAGATGGGCAGGAGATGCCAGTATGTCAGCAGGGGGCCTGAAGGAGAAGCACAGCCGAGCAGGTACAAAACCCACAGTCATTATCATTTTTTGTTTTTTAATTTTTATTTATTGATTTTAGAGAAAAAGGAAGGGAGAAAGCGAGAGACAGAAACACTGATCTGTTCCTGTATGTGCCCTGACCAGGGATCGAACTGACAAACCTCTGCACTCGGATGATGCTAACCAACCGAGCTATCCCTCCAGGACTCAATTTCTGATGTCCTCTGAGGTGTGGCTGCTGATTGGCTACCCAGATGGTACAGCTCACTCACATGGGATGCTATCCCAGATCCACCAGGGCGCCAGGAATACCCCTACTCCAGACTTCTTTTTTAGGTGAGAGGAGGGGAAATAGGTAGACTCCTGCATGCGCCCCCCCCCCCCATCCACGAAGCAACCCCATCTGGAGCTGATGCTCAAGTATTGAGCTATTTTTAGCACCTGAGGCTGATGCACTCAGACCAACTGAGCTATCCTCAGCCCCCAGGGCCATGCTCAAACCAAAACCAAGCCACACCGGCTACAGGAGAGGGAGAGGAAAAGGAAGAGGAGGGGGGAAGTGGAGGGAGAAGCAGATGGTTGCTTCTCCTGTGTGCCCTGACCAGAAATTGAACCTGGGATGTCCATATGCCAAGCTGATACTGTATCCACTGAGCCACTGGCCCCGTCCTAAATTGATGGTATAAATCTAGTATTAACTTTATTAAATTTTTATTTATTGATTTTAGTGAGAGAGGATGGGAGAGAGAAACAGGAACATCAATCTGTTCCCGTATGTGCCCTAACTGGGGATCGAACTCACAACCTCTGTACTTCAGGATGACACTCTAAGCAACTGAGCTACCCGGCCAGCACTGCACCCCAGACTTCTAACGATAATGATGAAGACCAGTCGGCTCTTCTGTTTTCAGCTGAAAACTCCTACAAGAGCACTACTCCTGCAGGCCGACCCCATGGACCACCTCATACTCGAACCCCAGTCCACAGACCCAGGACACAGGCAGGGCCCACACACCCTACTCCTCACCACATGGGGCCATCGAGGGTCCCCCAGACACTGACTGGGACCCTCTGAAATGGTTTTCTTTGGGGAACAGAGCTTGACTCTTGAGGTTAGCTTTTAAAAATCCAACCTACTGGCACTTCTAACGGACGCATGATTCTCTTCTCTGGTCTGTGTAGACCCCA
The DNA here is from genome assembly GCF_036850995.1 of Saccopteryx leptura. Taxonomy (NCBI): domain Eukaryota; kingdom Metazoa; phylum Chordata; class Mammalia; order Chiroptera; family Emballonuridae; genus Saccopteryx; species Saccopteryx leptura. The sequence continues at coordinate 215,130,547 of NC_089506.1, forward strand.
CGGTCCTGATGGCAGCTCAGCATCTATAAGAGCGAATTAACTCAGCACCCAGCTAGCATTTCTCCCTAGGGAAGGGAAGAAGATCCTGGCACTTGGGCCTGTTTCTTTCACCTGCAAAGATGGGCATCAACTGTGCAGCTGAGGCCGGGGTTGCAGCTGAAACACCGTGGGAGCTTGGTCAGGAGTGTTTAGGACGGAAGTGGTTCTCCACTGACAGAGCAACAGTGGGGCAGAAGCTATACAAACCCAACTGCTTCGAGTCAGGCACTGATACACTCCACTTTGGGCATCTCCCAACCTTTTAAACAGATAAAGGAGGGTGAACACTCTCCTACCTGCAATCTCCTTTCTAAATAAAGCAAACCCGTTAACCTGCATCAAATGAGAGTCGCATGTAAACAAACACTGTCCCCACTTCACAAAAGGCTCTATGTTGTTGCATTTATACCTTAACTTGCCCCAGATTATAAACAGACCGGGCTGTGGAGGCCCAGTCCCCACAGACCGCTATAAACACTGAGGCGCCCTGGTGGGGGTGCTGGGAAAGGGCCTCTTATTCTGAGGTTTACGCAGACTGCGGGTATAGACAGCAGCCCGAAGGGGACAAGAGACTGGCTCCATGAGCACCTAAGACAAAACCCAGGAGGTCAAAGTAGCCAGGAAGACAGGACAGCTCATTTCCCAGGTGCTGCCTGACCTTTGCAGCCCAAGGGTCAGTTTCTATTGGTCATGGCTGCCCAAATAAACGTCAGCCGGCAGCCACTTTTCCAGGGCAGTTGGGTAAACACCTGCTTTTTCAGAAAGGCACAAAGTCATCTTAGATGATGGTGCATGCTCACCCATAGTCTACTAGACAAAGCATCAGAACAGCTCACAGACATGCCCCACCCATTCAAATCTGCCACCAAACAGGACCCAGCTTTGTCCAGAAGCCCAAAAATCTATGCCAACTATAAAATGTTCACAAACTGCACGTTAAGATGAACTCGTGGAAATTTAACTGCATCTTTAAAAACTTCATTACATGTTAATGTTACCTTCACCAGTTAACAAACAACCGACAGACCAGGAAGGCTGCGTGCAGAACTACCATGGGGAGCTCCCGTGTGGCCAACCCTTCTGCCACTTGGCTGTGGTCCCTCTGAGAAGCACTACCTGCTAGGCCTGGTGTGAGCCTGCGTCCCGCCGCCACACCACCTCTTACCCTCAGACGCTAGCCCAGGCCGCTCTGCAGGCTAGGCCTGGCCCACACACCAGCTCCAGCCAGGGCATGCTCTTGGTGACAGCCTCCCTCCTACCAGAAGCACTGGGGCCTTCTGTGGAGACTCTCAACTGTTGAGTTGTGCTGAGTTTTCTGCCAAACCCGTGCGTTCACCTGAAGGTACATCGCTGCCAGGGAAAAAGTTTAACCTGCTCCCAAGACATGCTCCGTTAAACCTCCTGCTGGGGCGGTGTGGGGGGTGGGGACAAAGTTCAGGAAGCGTCCCTGCTGGCTTCTTAACACAAACAGCCCTGTCTCAAAACAGACAGGCTTTTGTTCTCGACTCTCTAACCTTTCTGATAACAGTCCGCACAAAAGACACATTTGCCTGTTATTTTATTAAGGCAGCTGCAGCTCTTTTCTCTAGATGCTGGTGGGAGGAGGAAGGAACAGAGCATGTACAGCAGGGACAATTCTTTTCCTTTTTCTAAAAAGATTTTTATTTACTGATTTATAGTATGGGGGGGATGAGAAGAATCAACTCACAGTTGCTTCACTTCAGTTGTTCATTGGTTGCTTGTCCTATGTGCCTTGACCAAGCAAGCCCAGGGTTTCGAACCAGTGACCTCAGCATCCCAGGTCAGTGCTCTATCCATTGCACCACCACAGGCCAGGCAGCAGGGACAACTCTTATCTGTTGTTTGCACCTGCTCCGTGACTTTCCTATCCCCTTCCAGAAACCCTGATCCCCGAGACCGCCTCTTCCAGGCCTCCAGCGCTCCATCCTCTCCCGCACGCAAGATTCTCAGACAAGGAGCTTTCTTCTCATTCCCTGAACACTCAGTGACAAGCCTTAAGTTACCTCCTCACCCCTTTCCCTCCTCACTCAGGCTACCTCAGTGACTTTCTCCTGGGAGTTCTGTTATAAGCGACAAGCCAGAGGAATGCTCAGGGAAATGCTGGGAGCTACAGGACCCACCGAACGGCCCAGCAGGAAAAGGACCAGAAGCAGCGGCCCATCAGCAGTTCCCTGCTCAGGGTCCCCTGACCAACACTGTCGTTGTGTCCAGCCAGGAAAATCAATAAATGGCTTATTTATCTCTGCGGATCTCCAGCAGAGGGTCTCCAAATGTTGTATTAGACATAACACACATATTCTCCACTCATATTTTTACTGGACTTTTAAAGATCACACAATGTACTAGTATTTTTTTCAAGAGAGCAATCTTTCTATATAAGTTTATAGTACCTAGTTTCATTCTCCTAAAAATTAAATTTAAAAATCCTAAAAAGCACAAAAAGCCACAGAGGAACCATAAATGCATATTACAAAGCGGAAGGAGCCAGTCAGCAAAGGCCATACTGCGTATGATTCCACCATGTGACATTCTAGAAAAGCAACACTATGGGGACAGTGAAGGAGCAGTGGCTGCCGGGTGCCAGTGGGTGAGAGATGAATCATGGGGCCACAGAGGGTCGTCAGGGCAGTGACACTACTCCGCATGACACTACAACAGTAGACCTATGACACTGCACATTTGTCCAAAACTACAGCCTGCACTACCAAGGGTGAACCCCCATGTAAACTATGAACTTTAGTTAATAACAATGCATTGATATTGGTTCACCAGTTACAGCAAATGTACCCTAGAAAGGCAAGATGCTCATGACGGGGAAAACTGTGTTAGTGTGTATGGGGTGTGACGGGAATTCTCTGTCGCGTGGACTGGGGGATCCCCCCACTCAGAGGGCAAAAGGGGCCCACAGTTAACCAGCACCCCAACACCCTTGTTTGCTCCACCCAGGTTTCAGGGAGGCAGCCCCACTGTAGCGGCTCACTCTTTTGTACTAAATGAAAACTTTAAGTACAAAATGTGTTGATGCCTTTACTATCTTGAATAATAAAACCCTGTATTAGTTTCCTGGGACTGCTATATCAAATTACCATTAACTGTGCAGCTTAAAACAATAGGAATGTATTCTCTCTCAGTTTTGAAGGCCAAAAGTCCAAAATCAAAGTGTCAGCAGGGTTGGCCCTGGCTGGTTACCTTGGTTGGTTAGAGCACTGTCCCATAACACCAAGGTTGAGGGTTTGGTCCTCAATCAGGACACACAAGGGCACTCTACCCAGGATGATTATCTGATCTTGAGATCCTTAATTACATCTGAAAAGACCCCACGTTCACAAGTTCTGTCTGGTGGCCATACCTTTTCTGAGACCACCATTCGACCCACTACACCCACCTACACATAAAATACTAAAAGTCAATGTAATGTCCTAGCAGAAAAATGAGAGAGGACTAAAACAAAAGACTGATGATAAAGCATATGCACTGGGAGACGTGATAAGGGTCAGTGCTGACAACGTAAGTGACTGCGATACTGCTGGGAAGGCAATTCTCCCGGTGCTCCGAACAGAAAGGGAAGGCTCGAGGGTGCCCGAGCTGCATCCTGGAAAATTCAGGATGTGACAAACCACACGGAGCCCTCTCCGGCCGTGTAAGCGGCCTCTTCCCATCACGGGGCTGGCAGTTCCTCTGAAAGCTGACATTCGAGTCATGCACACTTGAGGTCCCCCGTCTGGCCACACTGCGCCCTGCAGTCAGTACAAGTCCCAGCTGGGCACTGACCTCCACGTGCCAGGACCAGACCTGCCACCCCCATCACACCAAGAATGAACACGGGGAACAGAAGGCAGGTGACTCCTGTCTTTGGGGAGGAGGGCTCAGGCCCAGCTGGTACTTTGGGACAAAGCTGTGAAGGGTTTACATGCCCAGGTGGCCTATGGGGATCTGTGCTGGCAGAAACGCCAGTCAGAAAGTAACCCTACGTTATCTAGGGGTCACCAATACCTGGGGCAGCTTCTCAGAGGAGGGATGGAGATACAGAAGAAAAGAGGTAGAATCCTGTGGTGAGTTAATATTCTGAGGGACTTTCAGAAACTATTCTGTGCTACCCTTCCCATTTTACAAAGGAGCTGGGCTCAGGCCCACTGGGCCACAGACTAACCCTGTTCCCCTCGATGGGTAACAGAGGGCTGAGGGATTGACAGTGACCACCATGGCCTTCTCCAAAAGCTCTTCAAGAACTTAGAAGTTTCTAGTGTATTTTTAAAAAATATTTCCAGATCTAGGTGCCTGGGCTCTTCCAGCATCTGCCTCTTGCCTCCTCCCTAACTGTTGGGACACAGTGATGGTTGTCTGTTTTCTGTCTTCCGTGGCTGTGCTCACACACCTTTCCCAAGCCTTGGCAGAGGTAGCTCAGTTGTTAGAGCATCATCCCCATACACCAAAGTTGTGGGTTTAATCGCTAGTCAAGGCACAAACAAGAATCAATGAATGAAAGCATATGTAAGTGGTACAACAAAACAAATCAGTGTTTCTCTCTCTCCCCCTTCCTCTCTCTCTCTAAAAATCAATAAATTAAAAACAAACAAACAAACAAAACCTTGCTCTGGGCAGTTAGCTTAGTCAATTAGAGTATCATCCTGAAACACCAAGATTGCGGGCTTGACCCCCAGGGGCGCATTCAGAAAGTGACTAAAGAATGCACAACTAAGCGGAACAACAAATAAATGCTTCTTTCTCTCTCTCTATCTCCACCCTTCCTTTCTCTGTCTCTCTAAAATCAATCAAGAAAAAAAAGCAGCTTTAATTGATTGGTTCAGTGGATAGAGCATTGGCCCGGCGGTTCAATCCCCGGCCAGGGCACACATGAGAAGCGACCATCTGCTTCTCTCCCCCTTCCTCTCCCCCTTCTCTCTCTCTTCCCCTCTCACAGCCAGTGGTTCAGGTATTTCAAGCATTAGTCCCAGGTGCTGAAGATATCTCGGTTGATGCGAGCATCGATCCCTGATGGGGGTTGCCAGGTAGATCCCGGTTGGGGCACATGCAGGAATCTATCTCCCCTTTTCTCACTTAAAAAAAAAACCCACCCACAATTACCAGCAACACCATGTAACCATAGCAACCCTGGCTTCTTCTGGGGGTAAGGGGCCGAGTAAAGCAAGGCATTAGTCATAGGTCCCTAGTAGACCCAGAAAATGGTTTGATAAAATGAAAACCTCATAATGAGTAGCCCTGGTTCTCAGGCCAAGGGGATTTATCAAGAGTCCTAACTGCTCAGCCTGTCACTGTACTAGCAGCAGGCCCAAAGACATCTCCTGCCAAGGGTCTCAGGTGTGGAACTCTCAGAGCAGATACCCGTCAACCACATGCTGCAGCCACGAGCCCCCCAAAGCCCAATGCCCACCCCCACAGCACCCCCACAGAGTGCACAGGGCAGCCGAGTGAGCCCTGCCCTGCCCTCCCAGCCGCTTCCAACAGAAACAGTCCTGGTGACCACTGAGTGAGCCCGGACTTAAGAGCGCACAGAGGGAGAGCTGTAGTCAAAACCCCTCTTGGCTCTCTTTGAAGACCACTTGCCTCAAAGGTGACGAAGTCCTCAAACTCATCAGGGCAGGCCTGCGGCTCCTCGTCCTGGGCAGGGACAATGCTGCACAGCTGGCCATCAGAATCTGCAGGAAAGAAGGCCCAGACTCAGCAGATAACCCAGCCACCCAGAGAGGTCAAGGGGGAAACTAGGCACGTGGTCAGTGGAGCCGAAACTGGCTCTGAGAAACCCAGAGGGAAAAGTCTGGATAGGAGAGAGGACGCCCCACTGAAACGCTTCGTGTCAGAGTTCTCAGCGGTGGTGTAAAGGCCACACGGCAACCACTTCTTAAAGAGCTAGACAGCACTATGGAAGAGCACAGTCCAGCTCTAGGACCCTGCTCACGGCTCTCCAGAGGACTGGATGCCAGGCTTCATTTTTTTAAAAATTGTACATTTAGGGAGGTGTAGGTATGAAGAAATAGTACCAACATAACAACACTTTTTTTTTTTTTTTTCTGAAGCTGGAAACGGGGAGAGACAGTCAGACAGACTCCCGCATGCGCCCGACCGGGATCCACCCAGCACACCCACCAGGGGGCAATGCTCTGCCCCTCTGGGGCGTCGCTCTGTCGCGACCAGAGCCACTCTAGCGTCTGAGGCAGAGGCCAAGGAGCCATCCCCAGCGCCCGGGCCATCTTTGCTCCAATGTAGCCTTGGCTGCGGGAGGGGAAGAGAGAGACAGAGAGGAAGGAGGGGGGGGTGGAGAAGCAAATGGGCGCTTCTCCTGTGTGCCCTGGCCGGGAATCGAACCCGGGTCCCCCGCACACCAGGCCGACGCTCTACTGCTGAGTCAACCGGCCAGGGCCTCCAACATAACAACACTTTGTCCTCAGTGCTGGACTCGCTAACAGTTTTTATTCTTTTTTGCTTAACTTTATCTTTTATAATAAATGTTTTATTTTATAATAAGAAAAACCTTAAAGGAAAAGCAATTTTTTCATGATGGACAGACTCTAGTTCTGACACCAGCAATAGAAACATCACTTTTCTTTTTCTTTTTTCCTTTTTTTTTTTTTTACAGAGACAGAGAGAGTCAGAGAGAGGGATAGATAGGGACAGACAGGAATGGAGAGAGATGAGAAGTATCAATCATCAGTTTTTCATTGCGACACCTTAGTTGTTCATTGCTTTCTCATATGTGCCTTGACCGGGGGGCCTTCAGCAGACCGAGTGACCCCTTGCTCAAACCAGTGACCTTGGTTCCAAGCTGGTGAGCTTTGCTCAAACCAGATGAGCCCACACTCAAGCTGGCAACCTTGGGGTCTCAAACCTGTGTCCTCCGCATCCCAATCCGACACTCTATCCACTGCGCCACCGCCTGGTCAGGCGAAACATCACTTTTCCAACATGACCAGTTCCACAAAGAAAAGACACTGGCTTCCACGATCTCCTGGCCAGGTTCAGGTGTAACACTTTCTAAAGAGCGTGCAAGTGATAGAGTTATGTTTCCTGATGCAGCCTCACTCCTGTGAAACTCGATCGTAAGAAATATTTATTTGGTCTTCATCCCTAGTCCTGACAGAGCTCCTAAAACCCTGGGGATTTCCTGTGTGGCAGTGGCGGGGGAGGTACCTGCTGCTATTCATTAGCAAACCCTTTGATTTCACCTGGGTTTAAACTAACGCAGCGACTCCTGAAGGGTGGTTAGAGGAACCAACCCGGCGATTACAGGGCTGGAACTTGCACTTCCACCCCACCTCTCTGGAGAAGGAGCGGCCGGAGGCTGAGCTAATCACCACTGACCAATGACTTAATCATGCCTGCGTAATGGAACCTCCATAAAAAACTCAAAATTAGGGGGTTCAGAGAGCTTCTGAGTTGGTGAACACATCATATCCGGAGAGTGGTGCATGCGAAACTCCTAAGGGCCTGAAGCCCCCTGTGCTGTAGACCCTTCCAGACCTGCCTTACGTGTCTCTCCATCTGGCTGTTCATTGCAACCTTTATAATAAACTGGTGACAGAACTAGTGTTCTTCTGGGTTCTATGAGCCATAATAGCAAATTATCAAACCTGAGAAAGTAATTGTGTCAGGCAGAAGAGTGGGTGTCCTGGGCACCTGAAATGGGGTCTGCGCTAACACTGGGCAGGGCATGTCAGAATTCATTCAATTGTAGGACACCCAGGTGGGGTCTGCAGGAAATTAGAGAAATAAATGGTGAGGAAACCCACACACTGAGTGTCAAAGTGTGAGCAGAAAACAGATCACAATAGTACTTGTTTAAAATATATCAGCTACTTATCAGTAATATATCAATACATTTCACATAAGCTAACATAAATCAGTCACTGACTTACCAAGTGGAGCTGAGTCTTTGAGGGCCAGATGGAAGTGCAAGCCTCCGTGGATGCTCCTGGGAAGAGCACTTTGAAATGGCTTCCTTGGCCAGAGGTCACTCGCTTTGGCAGCTGGACCATGCGGGGAACGTGCTGCCCTTCACATCTCCCAGCCAGACTCTGAAGGGGCAGTGGTCTGACATCACCACACCAGCCAGTGTAAGTGGAGAAGGGAGAATGAATGCTGAAGGACCTTCACCACAGAGCAACAGCTGGACACAGGGCTACTCCACCCAGTTTCTAAAGAGTGCTCTCAATTTAAACAGTAATAATGCTTTCCCGCAACAATTATGCAAATTAAAGCATTTATGCATTCAGTAATTACAAGACGCCTTTGTCAATTCAATTGCTTTGCAGTAGTGATTAAGGCCCTTAAACCAAAATCCCTTATATGACCGTTGTTTTGTACTGTTTTCTCTCAAAGTGCGGCTAAATATCTGAGCAGCTCAGACTAGGGCAGAAATAAGAGCCTCAGAGCACAGCAGGCCGGACCCAACGCAGATGGGCGCTGGCCTCTGGCTCTAGCACACACTGCCCACCAAGCCAGCTGGCAGCCTTCAAGTCTCCTGCACCGGAAGTTTCGGGCTTCGGTGCAGGTGAACTAGCGTAGAACTACATGTGCTCCTTTTGAAGGGGGAGATGATTGCCGTAGACAGAAGTTTTTGGTTTGAGATCACACTTTGGGGGGGGGGGTATTTTTCCGAAGTTAGAAGCGGGGAGGCAGTCAGACAGATTCTGGAAAGCTCCCAACCGGAATCTACCCTGCGTGCCCGACAGGGGCCATCGCCCATCTGGGGCATCAAGAGTTGTGGCGGAGCCATTCTAGCGTCTGAGGCGGAGGCCATGGAGCCAACTTTGCTCCAATGGAGCATTGGCTGCAGGAGGGGAAGAGAGAGAGAGAGAGGAAGAAGAGGGAGAGGGGTGGAGAAGCAGATGGGCGCTTCTCCTGTGTGCCCTGACCAGGAATCGAATCTGGGACTTCCACACACTGAGCCAACTTTGTACCACTGAGCAAACCAGCCAGGGCCAAGATCACACATATTTTGTAAGGGGCAAGACTGTCTTTAGCCTATTTTCCTCCCTCTTAAATGTTAATAGTTTTTTATTCTCTTTTCCAAGTAAGAGGAAGGGAGATAGAGAGACAGACTCCTGCATGCACCCCCACCGGGATCCACCCAGCAACCTGTCCGGGGCTGATGTTTTGCCCACAGAGCCATCCTTAGCATCTGGGGCCAATGTGCTCAAACCAATCAAGCCACAGCTGCAGGAGAAGAAGAGAAAGAGAGGGGGGATGGAAGGGGTGGAGAAGCAGGTGGTCACCTCTCCTGTGTGTCCTGACCAGGAATCGAACCTGGGACTTCCACACAGCAGGCCAACACTCTACCATTGAGCAAACTGGCCAGGGCCTAAATGTTAACAGTACTACTTGCACTTCCAAAAACTGAAACAAAGAATTTCAAACTCTCAAAACTTAGCCAGTCATTTCAGATACATAGACATGTGCTCAGATTTCAGTGGTAAGCGTATGATCTAGGAGTCTTGCCCCATATAGTGAAGAAAAAGCTGTGAACATAGCTGGCGCTTTTATATTCTTGATGGGAACTAAATAGGACTCTTCTATCAGTTTTCTCTATAAAAACTAAAACAATTTTCAATTAAGCAGAATTTTTTAATGTCCACTTATCTTATTCTTCCAGAGCCTGGGGGGAGGGAGAAAGCCAGAGCAATGGCCTATTTGTAACAATTCCCTCTCTATCTCATTCTATTCCTGAAATAAGGCCTGTGATGATGACAGTAACAATCTCCTTGCACTTTCCCGGCAAACTGGGTCATTACATCGTGTCACCTGCTACGCCGCTCCTGGTTACAGAATAAAATCGGACAGGCAGGGCAGGCTGTGTGCTGCTATGATGGCACACTGAAGGGGAGACCCAAAGTGAACTTGAGCTGAAATTCAGTTCAAGCAGTCATGCTTTTCACTCTTCCAAGTGCTATGAGATAACATTCCAAAATCGTTTTTGACTTGCTTTTATTCTAATTCTATTTTCACTCTCCTAACAAAAGTTAAATGATAAAGTCAAATTACCAAAAAAAAAAAAAAAAAATAGTAAATTTAAAAAAAAGTAAAGCCAAGCCCACAGCTGAACCAGACCAGCAGTACATCTGAGGCACAGGGTGAGGTAACCTCCCCAGCACCGCCCCCCCAAAGCCTATACCAACTGCAGCCCCCTGGGCACCCCGCTGCTCGTGCCTACTCCCAGAGACAGTCCTGCCCTGCGGGTGCTGAGTCAAGGGCCACTCAACAGCCCTTCCAAAGGGAGTCTGAGGTTAGAGTTGAACTGTGAGGCCTCTCGACACAAAGGTCAAGTCTTCCCAAAGTGCTCACAGCACAGACATGCCCCCACCTTTGGGTCCCAGCTGCCCAAAGCAGCCACACTGACCTCCCTTCAGCTCCCCAAAGCACACAGCATGTTCCCCTTCCACACCACCCACCTGGACTCTGGCCCCCTTTCCAGACATTCTCAGGGAGCCCTCCACTGACCATCGCTGGCTTCGCCCTCCTCCTGAACTGGTGTCCCGTCTCCTAGCTCCAGCGCCTCCTTGTCTGTGGGCTGTCCTCCCGGGAACGCCAGCTCCCCAGGGCAGGGGGCTCCGTACTTCCCAGAGCCTGGAACAGCCTGGCTCCACAGTATCCACACCCACGGTCCTCACAGGTCTCGGCAGGGCCCTCCTGTGGCTACGGCCCCTCCAGGCAGCCTGATCCAAGCTCTCATCACTAAAACCTCCCCTCGGCCTACCCACTCAAGGTCCCTATCCCATGGGCTGGCCAGCCAACCCCTCACCAACTCTGTCCAGGGTCCCCAACCTCTCTGTCCCCAACCACACACCCTACCAGCAGACTGTCCCCCAGGGTCCAGGGTCTACCACCTCACTTCAGCAGCAGGGGTCTGCTCTGCCCAGGTTAAACTCATGGCGGGGAGGACACCATTTACAATGTACCCTACAATGTGGTATCATGTTGAGACTAAGCCTCACCCTCTGGGGACGTTTCTATTCCAGAATGTTCTTGCAAGAAACCACAGCACCATTTCCTGGAGACTCCATCCTAACTCCAGGACTAATTGGGGGGAAGGGTTATTTTTAATTAGACCCAAGTGGAAATAATACCAAAAAGAATACAAAACAAAGAAACCGAACCCCAGTGGGGGTCAGCGGCATGTGTGGGTTGGCCAAAGGCAGGGCTTTCCCAAAGTGAACTGATTTGGGGGCTCAGAGCAGCAGGGGCTACTCCTCGATGCAGCTGCAGTAAGGCAGGTACCGGGGGGTGCACAGTGACCAGGGCAGTGTGCCAGCTGAGCCCGGAGATGTGCGAACGAGAGCAGGCTGGGAGCTCGGGGTGGAGACACACAGCCCTGGTCAGCTCCTCTCGGGCGGAGACAGAGAACCTAAAATCCTACCCAGGGCCCTGACCCAGGCTCCCCTCTGCCAGCCCCTGGAAAGACGGAGTGCCTCAGCAGCAGTGCGAACATCGCAGGCAAGGCAAGACGAGGGCCGAGGGCGGGCGTACAGGCAGAGTCCCCTGCTCAGCAAGTCCAGGTGGGTGGTTAACCATTAAGAAAAGCAGGTCTCAAGGAGAAAGGCCATTCTCAGATGGCCATTTTCTCTCACTAGATTAATAATTATCTACACACGCCTTAAGCTGCTAAACTTCGAGACACATGCAACCCACGAGACAACCACGTGGGTCAGCAGCCAGCAACCCCTCCTGCCTGACAGGGTCTCAGCCTCTGCAGAGACAGGTCCCCTCCCGCACCAGGCAGGTCAATGGCCAGGGGATTTTATTACAGTGGACTGAGCTGCACCTGCCTGAGTCACAAGCTGTCAGGGAGCACATGCTGACTCCCAGGTCACGACCCCCCGAGAACTCCTGCAGCAGAGCTTGCTCCATTGCAATTTAACCAAGGCCCCAAAGAACAGAGTAGCCAACGGCCTGGACTTTGACAAGAGAGGGCTTCTGAGCCTCCCAGATGGCCTCAGCACCACTGGCTACCACCCAGGGCTCCCCCCGCCCATACCCACGGGCCCAGCTGCCACTGCTGCTCCCAGCCCTGGCACCCCTGAGAGGAATCTGAGCTCCTCCACCACCTCGATCCGAGGATGCCTAGGCTCAGCCCGCGGCTGGAAGGTGGAGAGGCCGCAGAGGGCATGGCCAAGGCCCGGAGCTCCTCCCAGCCCCTGCGGTTTTAGTCCCAGGAAACACACTGATGTCATCAACACCTGTGGGGTAGGCTGTGCAGCTCAGCTCCACGCCCCACGCCCCACAGAGACAGCAGCAGCACCTCCCCTGTTGCTCCCTCCTCATCATGTGCTCTGTGCACACAAGGACCCTGACTGCTGCTTCACCGCGGAGTCCCTGAGCTGTGCTGGTGTTCACATGTGTGTGGACTGATTGGGTGAAAGAAGAAGTGGTAACAAACAGGGCTCCATACACAGAACACTACCCAAAGCCATCTGGGATTTGGTGTTTTAGGAAACCAAGGCCTTATGTAACACTGTTGGGCAATAATTTTGCAGAGGTGACAGACAAGGCAGATGAGACTCTTATCAACACTGCTAATAAGACCTCAGGTTCTGCTTGACCAGCACTGGTGCAGTGGATAGAGTGCCAACCTGGGATGCTGAGATCTCAGGTTCGAAACCCTGAGGCTGCCGGCTTGAGTGTGAGCTCATCTGGCTTGAGCCCAGGCTCACCAGTTTGAGTGTGGGTGGGGTCACTGGCTTGAGCGTGGAACCATCGACATTATGCTATGTCGCTGGCTTGAGCAAGGGGTCACTAGCTCAGCTGGAGTCCCTAATCAAGGCACGTTTGAGAAGTAATCAATGTACAACTAAAGAGATGCAACTCTGAGTTGATGCTTCTGATCTCTCTCCCTTCCTGTCTTTCTCTCTGTGTCTCTCTCTCCGTCTCTCTCTGTCTCTCTCAGACCAAGGGCACCCCCCTTAATTGGGCCACCATGATTACCATAGACCCTGCTGAGTCTCTTTATGCCTCTCTTTTTCCAATGAGGTACAGAAAGTTGGCGGCAAGCCTCTGACTGGTGGCTTCCCAACACCATCTCTCCACACGGCCTGGCCAAAGAAGGAGAATGAGAAGGAAAGGTCTACTCAGAGGTTCAGTTTCATTTGAAGAGGAAAGTGTATGGGCAACTGGTAAGAGAGTAAAATGGTACAACCACCTGGAAGAACAGGGGGCAGTTTTATTTCTGTTTCTTTTCTTTTTTTATTGATTTGAGAGAGGGAGAGAGAAATAGGAAGGAGAGAAAGATGGAGGAGAGAGATGAGAAGCATCAACTCATAGATCTTCACTTTAGTTGTTCATTGATTGCTTCTCATATGTGCCTTGACCAGGGGGCTCAAGCCAAGCCAGTGACCCCTTGCTCAAGCCAGTGATCTTGGGCTTTAAGCCAGTGACCTTGCAATCATGTTGATGATCCCACACTTAAGCCAGTGAACCCACGCTCAAGCTGGCAAGCCCACACTCAAGTGAGTGACCTTTGCATTTTGAACCAAGGACCTCAGCATTCCAGGTCGATGCTCTATCCACTGCACCACCACTGGTCAGGCAACATGGGGCAGTTTTGTAAGAAATTCACAGAATGGCACACTTAACATATCATTATAAGTAGATTTTTACTCAAAAAAGACTGCAAACAAATACTGATCTCTAGGTAATGATCATCAATACACAGGCTGGAGTGTTTAGGATTAAGTGTATGGAAGAATACTGATATGAAATGCATCCCATTAGAAAAAAGGAAACAATTGTTGAATAGATAGGAAGACAGATGAATAATATACAGATATAGTATAAGATACAATGCTGCCTGCAGAACACAGATGACAGATATACATATGGGTGTTCACTATTTAAGTCCCTTAATATTTCTGTATGTTTCAAAGTTCCCATTGAAAACTCTTTGGGGGAAAGTGGCAGTAGCTTCCTAACATTGTCGATAAGTAGTTGAGTCAGTCAATTCTGGAAGATAAGGTGTGTGAGGAACAAAGAACAAGAAAGAAGAGAGAGCACGCAGAAACCTGGGACATTTTAGGGGCTTCAAAGAGAAGGGAGATGTTAAGCTCAGCAAAAGGAGTCTGAGGAGAAAGGGCACTGACAGCGGGCGGCTGGGCGAGAGGGAAGGGCGGCGGAGGAGCTGAGGAGGGGGAGAGGCGAGGGGTGGAGCTGAGGAGGGGGAGAGGCGAGGGGAGCACAGGGTGGAGACCACTGACCTCCGTTTCTGATCGCCAGGATCCCTCGGTAGAAGTCTTCAAAAGTGATCACGCCGAGCCCACTGGGATCCAAGTATTTCGTTAAGTCCTTCACCTGCAATTGCCAAGTGAGAATACGTTACTCAAGCCCTTACAAAACTGGAGGGGGGGGTGTTAAGGACACTACTCTTTTATGGATTCTTGCTGTATTGGCCAAGAGCTTGCTTAAAGGCCTTAATCACTGTAAAAAAAAAAAATAGAAGACTGGATAAAGCAGATGTGGCACATATACACTATGGAATACTACTCAATCATAAGAAATGATGACATTGGATAATTTACAACAAAATGGTGGGGTAACACCATTATAACATTATACGGAGTGAAATAAGTAAATCAGAAAAAAACAAGAACTGCATGATTCCATACATTGGTGGGACATAAAAATGAGACCAAGAGACATGGACAAGAGTGTGGTGGTAACGGGGGGGAGGGGGGGAGGGAAGGAGGAAGAGGGGCACAAAAAAAACTAGATAGAAGGTGATGGAGGACAATCTGACTTTGGGTGATGGGTATGCAACATAATTGAATGACAAGATAACCTGGACATGTTTTCTTTGAATATATGTACCCTGATTTATTGATGTCACCCCATTAAAATTAATAAAAACAAAACAAAACTGGAGGGGGGTGTAGCATGCACTTGCCCTTTCCACCACATTCAGAGAAGCAGCCTACTTACAAGGCGCGTGCTGAAAATAAGAGCCACTGGTTCCTTTGATCGAAAGGCCACCAACAACTCCGGACAGAACAGGTGTGTCCTAGAAAGAAGGTGCCAACAGCACCTGGGACCATGAGTCATGCAACAAGATCCTGCTCTCAAAAGTCAACAGCCATACTCCTTAAGTGGAAAGATTATCGGTGTGGACATTTCAGGTATTATTCTAGCCAGTATCTAGACAACGACACATAGCCTAGACCCACCCATCCATTCTAAAAGCTGCGCAGAATTCTTAGAACAAGCAGCTTAGGCAAGGCGACCTAAAAGTCATAAAAAGTAAAGCAGGATAACTCACACACGTTACAGAGAAGGAAAACTCTTCAGAAAGAAGATGCATTTGTATTTCCAAGTATAAACTGCATTTCATCAAAATGTAAAAGAGATGAGAAGTATTAATTCTTCGTTGTGGCCTCTTTTTTTATTCTTTTTGTATTTTTTCTGAAGCTGGAAACGGGGAGAGACAGTCAGACAGACTCCTGCATGCGCCTGGCCAGAATCCACCCAGCACACCCACCAGGGGCGACGCTCTGCCCACCAGGGGGCGATGCTCTGCCCCTCCGGGGCGTCGCTCTGTTGCGACCAGAGCCACTCTAGCGCCTGGGGCAGAGGCCAAGGAGCCATCCCCAGCGCCCGGGCCTTCTCTGCTCCAATGGAGCCTTGGCTGCGGGAGGGGAAGAGAGAGACAGAGAGGAAGGAGAGGGGGAGGGGTGGAGAAGCAGATGGGCGCTTCTCCTGTGTGCCCTGGCCGGGAATCGAACCTGGGACTTCTGCACACCAGGCCGACACTCTACCACTGAGCCAACCGGCCAGGGCCTCGTTGTGGCCTCTTAGTTGTTCATTGATTGCTTTCTCATATGTGCCTTGACCGAGGGGCTACATTTCAAGACACCATTAGTAAAACTAAAAGATAAAACACAACTGGGAAAAATATTTATAAATCATATATCTGATAAAGGACTTGTATCTAGAATGTATAAAGAAATTTCACAATGAAAAAGAAAACAAAAAAACACAATTAAAAAACTTTTTAGCTTGACCAGGTGGTGGTACAGTGGATAGAGCATCGGACTGGGATGCAAAGGACTCGGGTTCAAAACCCCAAGGTCACTGATTTGAGCGCGCTCTCACCCGGCTTGAGAGCGGTATTGCTGGCTTGAGTGTGGGATCATAGACATGATTCCATGGTCACTAGCTTGAGCCCAAAGGTTGCTGGCTTGAGCCCAAGGTCGCTGGCTAGAGCCAGGGGTCACTCGGTCTACTGTAGCCCCCCGGTCAAGGCACATATGAGAAAACAATCAATGAACAACTAAGAGGCCGCAATGAAGAACTAATATTTCTCATCTCTTTCCCTTCCTTTCTGTCTGTCCCTGTCTGTCCCTCTTTCTGACTCTCTCTCTGTCTCTGTCACACAAAAAAACAAAAAACAAAAAAAAAATCTTTTAAATTTCTTTCCATTGATTTGAGAGAGAAAGAAAGAGGAAGGGAGAGAGAGAGAGAAGCATCAGCTCATTGTTTCACTTAGTTGTTCCATTTAGTTGTGCATTCACTGATTGCTTCTCATACGTGCTCTGACCAGAGGTTGAACCCAACACCTCTGATGTGCCAAACTGACGCTTTATCCCCTGAGCCATCATCTGGTCAGGGCCAAAAACACAATTTTTTAAAAAACAGGGCAAAAGACTAAAACAGTTATTTCATCAAACAAGATATACAAATGGCTTATAAGCACATGAAAGATGCTTAAGATCATGAGTCCTTAGGGACCTGCAAATTAAAACCACGAACTATCACCTGACCGGGTGGTGGCGCAGTGGATAGAGCGTCGGACTAGGATGTGGAGGACCCAGAATTGAGACCCCAAGGTCGCCAGCTTGAGCACGGGCCCATCTGGTTTGAGCAAAGCTCACCAGCTTGGACCCAAGGTCGCTGGCTCGAGCAAGGGGTTACTCAGTCTGCTGAAGGCCCATGGTCAAGGCACATGTAAGAAAGCAATCAATGAACAACTAAGGTGCCACAACGAAAAATTGATGCTTCTCATCTCTCTCCATTCCTGTCTGTCCCTATCTGTCCCTCTCTCTGACTCTCTCTCTGTCAAAAAAAACCCAAAAAACAAAAACACGAGCTATCACTCACCAGGAACAGCAGTAATTAAGAGTACGGACAATACGGGTTGGCCAGGATGTGGAAAAATTGGAGCCTCATATGTAGCTAGGAGGAATGTAAAATGGTCTGGCCAATTTGGAAAATCATTTGGCAGTTTCTTGAAAAAAATAAACATAAGTTTATCATACAACACAGCAACTGGACTCTTAGGTATCTATCCAAGAGGAAAAAAACCCATAGCAATTTTGCATTCATAACAGCAAAAGAACAAAAGCAACCCAAATGTCCATCAACTGAGGAATGGATAAACAAAATCTGATCTATCCAGACAATAAAATACTTATTCAGCCATAAAAAGGAATGAAATACTGGTACACACTAAAATGTGAATGAGCCAGAAAAGCATTTGGAAGTAAAAGAGCCAACCAGACACAAAAGGCTATAAATTATATAATTTTACTTATAGGAAATTTTCAGAAAAGACAAATCTTTAGAGATACAAAGCAGATCAGTAATTGCCTGGAAATTGTGGGGTAGAAGTGGGACTGACTGCTAACAGCACAAGAAATTATTTTTTATTATTGACGTTGAAGAGAAAAGAAGGGGGAGAAAGAGAGAGACAGGAACATCACCTGTTCCTGTGTGTGCCCTGACCGGGGATCGAACCAGCAACCTCTGCATATCTGGACAATGCTCTAACCAACCGAGCCAGGGCACAGCACAAGAGATCTTTTTGGGATGTGAAAATACTGTAAAACTAGGTTGTGGTGATGACTGTATAACTACAAATTTACTAAAAGTAATTGATTTGTACACTTACAGTGGGTAAATTTTATGGCACATAAATTGTACTTCAACAAGCTCTTAAAATAGATGAGTAGAGATGAAAAGGATTCGAGAGACAACTACTGAAGGCAAAGACACATTAGTATGACTATCAAGTCCCTGAGAAAAAATATCAAAGCAAAGGTACAGAACACATAATCAAACTTATATTTGCCTGGCCTGTGGTGGCACAATAGATAAAGCGTCAACCTGGAATGCTGAGGTCACCGGTTCAAAGCCCTGGGCTTGCCTAGTCAAGGCACAAATGACAAGCAATCAATGAACAACTAAAGTGAAGTTGATATTTCTCGCTCCCCTGCCTCTCTCTTTCCTCTCTTTGTAAAATCAATAAATTAAAAAATTTTTTTTAAGAGAACTTCCCTTAAAAAAATTAACTACAGGCTCTGGCCAGTTGGCTCAGTGGTAGAGCATCGACCCAGCGTGTGGGGGTCCCGGGTTTGATTCCTGGTCAGGACACACAGGAGAAGCGCCCATCTGCTTCTCCACCCCTCCCCCTCTCCTTCCTATCTCTCTCTTCCCCTCCCGCAGCCAAGGCTCCATTGCAGCAAAGTTGGCCCGGGTGCTGAGGACGGCTCCATGACCTCCACCTCAGGCATTAAAACGGCTCTAGCCGCAAAAGAGCAATGCCCCAGATGGGCACAGCATTGCCCCGTCAGGCATGCCAGGTGGATCCTGGTCTGACTGCCTCCCCGCTTCTAACTTCGGAAAAGAAAAAAAAGAAATTAACTACATATTGAAAAACTATATCAGGTACCTAAGAACTCCCAATCCCAAAAGACCTACTTCAAGACTTAATCTGGTAATTTTTTGGACTTTGAAGAAAAAAAAGATGCTTTGAATAGCTATGCAAAAATCAAGTGATTTTTTAAAAGAAAATCAGATTATCATTAAACTTTTCAGCAGCGAAACAGAAATATTCTTTTTTAAAAAATCTTATTTGGGGCCTGCCCAGGCAGTGGCAAAGTAGATACAGCATTGGACTAGAATGTAGAGGACCCAGGTTTGAGACCCCGAGGTTGCCAGCTTGAGCGTGGGCTCATCTGGTTTGAGCAAGGCTCACCAGCTTGAGCCCAAGGTTGCTGGCTCAAGCAAGGGGTCACTCGATCTGCTATAGCCCCCCCCCCCCATCAAGGCACATATGAGAATCAATCAATGAACAACTAAGGAGCCGCAACGAAGAATTGATATTTCTAATCTATCCCCCCTTCCTGTCTGTCTGTCCCTATCTGTCCCTCTCTCTGACTCTCTCTGTCTGCTACACACACAAAAAAAAATCTTAGTTGGTAAGGGAATAAAAAGAGACAAATATACGGTGACAGAAAATGATTTTTTTTAATCAGTGAGAGAAGGGGAGGCAGAGCCAGACTCTCACATGTGCCCAGACCAGGGTCCACCCAGCAAGCCCACTAGAGGGCGATGCTCGGCCCATCTGGGGCCCTTGCTCCATTGCAACTAGAGCCATTTTTAGTGCCTGAGGAGGAGGCCATGGAGCCATCCTCAGTGCCTGTGGCCAACTCACTCTAATCAAGCCATGGCTGCAAGAAGGCAGGAGAAGAGAGAGAAAGAAAGGGAGAGAGAGAGAGAGAGAGAGAAAGAGAGAGAGAGAGAGAGAAAAGCAAGAAGAGAGGGTGGGGTGGAGAAGCAGATGGGTACCTCTCCTGTGTGCCCTGACCAGGAATTGAACCCAGGACACCCACATGCCAGGTTGATGCTCTACCACTGAGCCACTGGCCAGGGCCAGAAAATGATTTGACTTTGGGTGATGGGTATACAATATAATCAACAGTTCAAATGCTATAGAAATGTTCACCTGAAACCTGTGTACTCTTATTGATCAATGTTACCCTGTTAAATTTAATTTTCTAAATAAAAATTTTTTTTAATTTTTTTTATTCATTTTTAGAAAGGAGAGAGAGAGAGAAGAGAGAGAGAGACAGAGAGAGAGAAGGGGGGGGAGGAGCAGGAAGCATCAACTCCCATATGTGCCTTGACCAGGCAAGCCCAGGGTTTCGAACCGGCGACCTCAGCATTTCCAGGTCGGCGCTTTATCCACTGCGCCACCACAGGTCAGGCAATAAAAATTTTTTTAAAAATTGATTTTAGAGGCTCTGGTCGGTAGCTCAGTAGATAGAGCATCGGCCCAGTGTATGAATGTCCCGGGTTCCATTCCCTGTCAGGGCACACAGGAGAAGCAACCCTTCTGCTGCTCCCTGCTCCGTCTCCTCCTTCTTTCCTTCTTCCCCTCCTAAAGCCAGTGGCTCTAATGGTTTAAGCATGGCCCTGGGAGCAGAAGATAGCTCCATTTGAAGCACATCAGCCTCAGGCACTAAAAATAGCTCAGTTGATACTGACCAGGCCATGAAGCAGAGAATAGAGCATCAGCCTGGGAGACTGAGGACCGAGGTTTGAAACCCTGAGGTTGCCAGCCTAAGTACAGGCTCATCGGCTGGAGCGCAGGCTCACCAGCTTGAAGCCAAGGTCGCTGGCTTGAGTAAGGGATCACTGGCTGGGCTGGAGCCCCCTGGTCAAGGCACATATGAGAAAGCAATCAATGAACAACGAAGGTGCCGCAAATACAAGTTGATGCTTCTTATCTCTCTCCCTTCCTGTCTGTCTGTTTCTCACTCTCTTTCTAAAAAAATATAGTGTAGTTGATAACAGTATCAGCCTCAATGGGGCTGCATCCTGATGGGGGTGCATGCGGAAGTCTATCTTCCCTCCACTCACCTTAAAAATAAATAAATAAATAAATAAATAAATAAATAAATAAATAAAGGATTTTAAAGAGAGGAGAATGGAGAGAGAGAACAAAAGTGAAACATGGATTTGTTGTTCCACTTATTTCTGTATTTACTGGCTGGCTCCGGCATAGGCCCCGACCTGGGATTGGACCTGCAACCTCGGCACATCAGGGCGATACTCCAGCCAACTGAGCCAACAGCCATGGCAGGAATATTCTAATTCCATCATTCCAAGTGTTTTTGTTTTTTTGTTTTTTGTTTTTTGTTTTTTTTTTGAAGCTGGAAACGGGGAGAGACAGTCAGACTCCCGCATGCATCCGATCGGGATCCACCCGGCACGCCCACCAGGGGGCGATGCTCTGCCCCTCCGGGGTGTCGCTCTGTTGCGACCAGAGCCACTCTAGCGCCTGGGGCAGAGGCCAAGGAGCCATCCCCAGCGCCCGGGCCATCTTTGCTCCAATGGAGCCTTGGTTGCGGGAGGGGAAGAGAGAGACAGAGAGGAAGGAGGGGGGGTGGAGAAGCAAATGGGCGCTTCTCCTATGTGCCCTGGCCGGGAATCGAACCCGGGTCCCCTGCATGCCAGGCCGACGCTCTACCGCTGAGCCAACCGGCCAGGGCCCATCATTCCAAGTGTTGTTGAAGACTGATATCCTCCACATCACTATGCAGTATCACTCATTATCTATTAAAAATAATTATAAAAAACTGTACTTCTGGCCTGACCTGTGGTGGCGCAGTGGATAAAGCGTCAACCTGGAAATGCTGAGGTCGCCGGTTCAAAACCCTGGGCTTGCCTGGTCAAGGCACATATGGGAGTTGATGCTTCCAGCTCCTCCCCCACTTCTTTCTCTCTGTCTCTCTCTCCTCTCTGTCTCTCCTCTCTAAAATGAATAAAATTTTTAAAAAATAAAATAAAATATTGTCCCTTGACCAGGCGGTGGCGCAGTGGATAGAGCGTTGGACTGGGATGCAGAAGACCCAGGTTCGAGACCCTGAGGTCCCCAACTTGAGCGCGGGCTCATCTGGTTTGAGCAAAAGCCCACCAGCTTGAACCCAAGGTCGCTGGCTCCAGCAAAGGGTTACTCGGTCTGCTAAAGGTCCGCGGTCAAGGCACATATGAGAAAGCAATCAATGAACAACTAAGGTGTTGCAACGCGCAATGAAAAACTAATGATTGATGCTTCTCATCTCTCTCCGTTCCTGTCTGTCTGTCCCTGTCTATCCCTCTCTCTGACTCACTCTCTGTCTCTGTAAAACAAACAAACAAACAAACAAACCAAAACTGTACTTCTGTACAATTAACAGTGAGTACCCTAGGTTGTGGTAGTTAAATTCCATTTCCCATTAAAAGGAATCAGGACCCTTGGAGAAATGTCAGGTTATGTGCAAGTTGAACCTGGGAAATTTGTCACACCTGAAAGCAAGGAAGCTATCAAAGACTTTATTAGGTCACATCAAAGAACTCAGGAGAGAGCCTAAACAAGTTTCACAGCTAAAAGTGAAATAATATGAGCACTGATAAGAATGATGCACACAACAAACAGAAACACATCACAGTTCAATCAATGAAAGCACAATTATGGTATAAAACCAAAACGACGCCAGTCATCATTGGAGGATACTGTGAAACAATTGATCATGGTGAAAACTAATAAAGGGAAAGAAGCAAGCAGTTGGCCTGCCTTCCCTCCCTTCCTATACAAACTGTTACTCAGGGTAAGCAGTGGTAGTCATGAGAAGTGTCTCTTAAGGAGCAGTCCAGCCAATAATGGGAGAAGGAATGAGGGAATTAGAGTGTCACCATCCCACAGTCCCTGAAGGAGTGAACATAATCAATAACCCTCAGTGCCTCCTAAGGGCACAAAAAGACAGACAACCAGACAGCAAGTGCCTCCTGATGGAAGTACATGACACCACCTAAGTCCACCTGCCAATTCACAGGAAATACAATGATCAAAGTAACATGTTTCAACAATATCACAGGGATGTAATCAGCAAACCCCAATCCATGAGGACCTTGAAAGGAGATAAGTGACCTGCTATTTTGAAGGAGAAAAAAAAAGAAGACATGGAGAGAGTAAACCTTCTTTATTTAAGAGACTTAGGAGACAAATCAACCTACTGCTATAAGGGTTTTTTTGGATCCTGATTCAAATAAATTGTTTTAAAAATCACATTTATAAGAGAATTAGAAGTTTGAATACTGATCCTGGATATCGAATACTCAATGAACATTTGATATTAAGAAACTGTTGTTCATTTAAGCCCATTGATTTTTTTTATATACTTACTGAAATATTTAGAGATACCTTTTTTATTTTAGAGAGAGAGGCAGGGATTGAACCGGCAACCTTTGCGCTTTCTGACAGTGCTCCCAACCAATTGAGCTATCTATCCAGGGCTTAATTTTTTATTTATTGATTGATTTTCAGAGAGACAGAGAGAGGAAGAGAGAGAAGGGAGGGGCAAGGGAAGTATTCATTTATTGTTCCACTCAGTTGTGCATTGGTTGGTGGCCTCCTGTGTGTGTCCCGACCAGGGATCAAACCTACACCCTTGTCATTTTGGGACAACACTCTAACGGACTGAGCTAACCTGCCAGGGCCTGGAGATACTTTAAAAACCTGGGGCTGCCCTGGCCGGTTGGCTCAGTGGTAGAGCGTCGGCCTGGCATGCTGGGGACCCGGGTTCGATTCCCGGCCAGGGCACATAGGAGAAGCGCCCATTTGCTTCTCCACCCCCCCCCCTTCCTCTCTGTCTCTCTCTTCCCCTCCTGCAGCCAAGGCTCCATTGGAGCAAAGATGGCCCGGGCGCTGGGGATGGCTCCTTGGCCTCTGCCCCAGGCGCTAGAGTGGCTCTGGTCGCGGCAGAGCGACGCCCCAGAGGGGCAGAGCATCGCCCCTGGTGGGCGTGCCGGGTGGATCCCAGTCGGGCGCATGTGGGAGTCTGTCTGACTGTCTCTCCCTGTTTCCAGCTTCAGAAAAATACAAAAAACAAACAAACAAACAAAAAAACCTGGGGCTAAGGTACATGCATGTAAGTGAATGGCCATGACTGAGAGCTGCTGAGGCTGGGGGTAGGGCTATGGGGCACACTTTACACTATTCTCTCTACTTTTGTATAGAATTGAACTTTTCCATAATGAAAAGTTTAAAGAGAAAGAAAATACAAGAGGAAAAGACAAAAAAAGGAGCAAAGAAAAGCAGGAAAGAGAAAGGAAAGATAGTGGGGAGGCAGAGAAAAGGATGAGGCTGCTAGCCAGGGGAGGTCCCCAACCTTTTTTGGGCCACGGACCGGTTTAATGTCAGAAAATATTTTCACAGACCGGCCTTTAGGGTGGGGCGGATAAATGTATCACATGACCGAGACAAGCGTCAAGAGTGAGTCTTAGACAGACGTAACAGAGGGAATCTGGTCATTTTTTTTAAAATAAAACATCGTTCAGACTTAAATATAAATAAAATGGAAATAATGTAAGTTATTTATTCTTTCTCTGCGGACTGGTACCAAATGGCCCACGGACCGGTACCGTGGAGCTCAATCAGAGTTAAGGCTATGAAGAGGCCACACCACCCACAAACACTTCTCTCTCCTCAGGCCTCCTCGGCTCTGAGCAGGCTTGCAGAAGCTGCAACATTCAGCCCTTTCGATATGATCGGTTGACAACGTGACATAAGGTCAGACTGGAACTGTACCAGCTCAAGCTGACTGACCCTAACAATTCAGGATTCCTGAGCCAGAGACAGCATCTCCCCTTTGTCCCTCCATAATGGGAAGAGATGGCAGTCACCATCCCTCCATTTCAGGGCCCTGGGTGTGTGAGACACTGGCTCAGACGTCCCTTCATCAGCTGATTTCTGTCGTAGCTGAGGGACTCCCTCCTTATCTCACAAAGCCTTTATTCCTAAAGCACATGGTGTCCAGTGAGATCTTGCTGGGTACCCTACTGGTCAATCTGTTCTTAAGATTCCTAAGAATTTCAACAGTGAGCAACTAATTGAACACAAAGTACCAAGTAATTCATTCTGAAACATTAACCTAATGCTTCATAAACAAATAATTAACAGCAAGTAGGCCCTTTTATATGTTACCATGTTAGAATGAACAAAGATAAAACAAAGTATACTTTTTTTTCTTTTGTCTTTGTGGCAGAGACAGAGAGAGTCAGAGAGAGGGACAGATAGGGACAGACATAAGGGAGGAAGAGGAGAAACATCAATTCTTCGTTGCGGTTCCTTAGTTGTTCATTAATTCATTTCTCATATGTGCCTTGATGGGAGGGGGGGCTACAGCAGACCGAGTGACCCCTCCCTTGCTCGAGCCAGCGACCTTGGGCTCAAGCTGGTGAGCCTTGCTCAAACCAGATGAGCCCACGCTCAAACTGGCGACCTCGGGGTCTCGAACCTGGGTCCTCCACATCCCAGTCCGACGCTCTATCCACTGCACCACCGTCTGGTCAGGCCAAAGTATACATTTTTTACTTTTTTTATTTTATTTCTTTTATAGGGACAGAGAGAGAGTCAGAGAAAGGGATAGATAGGGACAGACAGACAGGAACAAAGAGAGATGAGAAGCATCAATTATCAGTTTTTTGTTGCGACACCTTACTTGTTCATTGATTGCCTTCTCATATGTGCCTTGACCGTGGGGCTACAGCAGACCAAGTAACCCCTTGCTCTAGCCAGTGACCTTGGGTCCAAGCTGGTGAGCTTTGCTCAAACCAGATGAGCCCGCGCTCAAGCTGGTGAACTCGGGGTCTCAAACCTGGGTCTTCTGCATCCCAGTCCAACGCTCTATCCACTGCACCACCGCCTGGTCAGGCCAAAGTATACATTTTTAAAAAGACCCCTTTAACATTTTCTTTAAAGAATACATCAGTGGTGATTTGGGGACAGTTCTAATGATCCAAACCCAAAGTTCTCCATTCACAGGCTTTCAGGAAAAAAACAAAAACAAAACAATAAGACTGAAATATAGAAACCTGCCATTTCTTGGAAAATCAGCAGAACCAGAAAACTAAGCCAAGAGATGTACAGCAGAGCAGTTTAAAGCAAACCAGCACTCTCTCCCGCAGACAGACACACCATGGGAGAAGAAGCCGCTCTGCAACCAGCTATAAAGGGATGGAGCTGGCTCCTGCAGGAGTATTCTAATTTTTTTTCTTTACCAAGTGAGAGGAGGGGAGCTAGATTCCCATATGCACTTCAACTGAGATCCACCCAGCAACCCTGTCTGAGGCCAATGTTCTGCCATTCTGGGGCCATGCTCCCAACCGAGCTATTTTTAGCACCACAGAGCCATCCTCAGCACCCGGGGTTGATGTGCTCAAACCAATCGACCCATGGCTGTGGGAGAGGAAGAGAGAGAGAGAAAGAGAAAGAGAAAGAGAGAAGGGAAAGAGAGAGGAGTGGAGAGGCAGATGGTTGCTTCTCCTGTGTGTCCTGACTGGGAATCGAACCTAGGACATCCACACGCCAAGCTGATGCTCTACTACTGAGCCAGATGACCAGGGCCCTGCAGGATTATTCTAAACTGAGAAATTTACTCGCCTGACCAGGCAATGAATGTCACAGTGGATAGAGCATCAAACTTGGACAGCAAACACCCAGGTCTGCAACCTCAAGGTCGCTAGCTTGAGCATGGGCTTATTTATCCGGCTTGGGTGCAAGCTCACCAGCTTGAACGTGGGCTTATCCAGCTTGAGCGCGGGATCATTCGTTTGAGCACGGGATCATCGACATGACCCCATGGTCACTGCCTTAAGCCCAAAGGTTGCTGGCTTGAACCCAAGGTTGCTAGCTTGAGCAAGGAATGGAGGCCCCCACCCCCATCAAGGCACAGATGAGAAGCAATCAATGAACAACTAAAGTGCTGCAACAAGTTGATGAGATGCTTCCCATCTCTCTTCCTCTCTCTCCCTTTCTCTCCAAAAAAAAAAAAAAGAGGGAGGGGGAGAGAAATGAGAAATGTACTAACAAATCACACTGTTTCTGCTACAGATGTGGAGACATCATCAACAAGAGAAGACAGTAGAACAAGCTCTCTAGCCAGTTACCTCCAACTACAGAAACACAGCTCACAGAAATCATACTGAAAGCACAGCACTTCACAGGGAGAAACTATCCCCATTTCTGCACCTTGTTGTGACCACACTTGAATTATAACAACGCTTATCTTATCAGAAGCCATGGTGATACAATGTATTAGGTACCTCAACTTATCTAACATTTATAGAACACTCCAGCCAACAAAAATAGAATACGGCCTGACCAGGTGGTGCAGTGGATAGAGAGTCAGACTGGAACACCCATTAGTGGGCGGTATGGACCATGTTGACTACCACTGCAATAAATGAACAAGTAAAGTGCCATAACTGCAAGTTAATGCCTCTCATCTCTCTCCCTTCCTGTTTCTCTCTTTAAAAAAAAAAAAAAAAGCCTGACCAGGCGGAGGCGCAGTGTATAGAGCGTCGAACTAGGATGCAGAGGACCCAGGTTCAAGACCCCGAGGTCACCAGCTTGAGCGCAGGCTCATCTGGTTTGAGCAAAGCTCACCAGCATGGACCCAAGGTCACTCACTGGCTTGAGCAAGGGGTTACTCGGTCTGCTGAAGGCCCCCGGTCAAGGCACATATGAGAGAGCAATCAATGAACAACATCTCTCTCCATTCCTGTCTGTTTGTCCCTGTAAAAAAAAAAAAAAAAAAAAAAAAGAATACATATTCCTTTCAAGCAAGTACTCATGGCACATTTACCAAGACAGACTATATTCTGGACCACTAAACAAGTTTCAATAGATTTAAAAGAATTCATGTCAGTATTAGCCTTTAAGGAAATGCAAATTAAAACAACAATAAGCTATTCGGATAGCTAAAATTAAAAAGATGAGCCTGGCCTGACCAGGCAGTGGTGCAGTGGATAGAGTGTTGAACTGGGACTCAGAGGACCAAGGTTTGAAACCCCAGGGTTACCAGCTTGAGCGCAGGGTCAACTGGTTTGAGCAAGACTCATCAGCTTGAGCTCAAGGTCACTGGCTTGAGCAAGGGGTCACTTGCTCTGCTGTATACCCCTGGTCGAGGCATATATGAGAAAACAATTAATGAACAACAAAGGTGCCACAATGAAGAATTGATGCTTTTCATTTCTCTCCCTTCCTATCTGTCTGTCCCTATCTGTTCCTCTGTTACAAAAAAAAAAAAAAAAAAAAAGATGAGAGTGCCCTGGACAGCTCAGTTGGTTAGAGTGTCTTCCTGATGTGCAAAGTTTGCAGGTTCAATCCCCAGCCAGGGGACATAGAGAAACAGGTCGATTTTTCTGTCTCCCTCCCTTCCTCTCTCTCTAAAATCAGTAAATAAAAAAATTTTTGCCCTGGCCAGATAGCTCGGTTGATTAGAGCACTGTCCCAAAGTGCAGAGGTTGCTTGTTTAATCAGGTCAGAGCACATACAGAAACAGATTGATGTTTCTCTTTCTCTCTCTCTCCCCCTCTTCCTCTCTTGCTAAAATAATTAAATAAACGTTTAAAAAAATATTTTTAAAGGGTAGGGCCATATTGTGTAAACCAGGTGGTTTGGGAGCAAGTGGAGAAACTGGAATTCTCATACACTGCTTTTGTGAATATAAAAGTATATAATCACTCTGGAAAACTGTTTGGAAATTCCTGAAAGGGTTAAGCATGTATCTACCATATGATCCGCTCATTACACTCCTAGGTATTCACCCAAGAGAAATGAAAGCATGTGTCCATACAAAGACTTGCACATGAATGATAACAAACTTAATTTGTAATGGCCAAAAAAAGAAAAGAAACAACCCATATGTCCATCAGCCTAAGACGCATAAACAAACTGGTGCTCCAAAAGATTAAGGGAAAAAAAACAACAGCAGTCATGGTGATAATAAGCAAAATGTTCCTAGGAGCTCCCTTAGCTATTCATAAACTTCACACCAGACTCGCAGATGCGGAGAGAAGCAACTCTCAGCCTAATCACAGATCCATTCCGAATATCCACGCTGAGCTCTGCAGCTTGTCTACTGCATGGCACCTGCACTTCATTTTGTTTTCTTTTAATCTCTTTTAATTAAACTTTTTTTTTTCAACTACAGTTTACATTCAATATCATTTTCTCCCTGGCTGGTTTGCTCAGCGGTAGAGCGTCGGCCTGGCGTGTGGAAGTCCTGAGTTTGATTCCTGGCCAGGGCACACAGGAGAAGTGACCATCTATATCTCTACCCTTCCCCCTCTCCATTCTCTCTCTCTCTCTCTTCCCCTCCTGCAGCTAAGGCTCCATGAGAGCAAAGTTGGCCTGGGCACTGAGGATGGCTCAATGGCCACTGCCTCAAGTGCTAGAATGGCTCCAGTTGCCATGGAGCAACGGCCCAGATGGGAAGAGAGCATCGCCCCCTAGTGGGCATGCTGGGTGGATCCTGGTTGGGCGCATGCGGGAATCTGTCTCTCTGCCTCCCTGCTTCTCACTTCCGGAGGGGGGGATATATATAATTTTCTATTACTTTCAGGTGTACAGCATAGCAGTACCACTAGCACCACTACTACTGATTATATTTCCTATCCTATACTTTACATCCCTGTGACTATTTGTAACTACCAAACTGTACTTCTCAATCCCTTCACCTTTTTCACCCAGTCCCCCAACCCTCCTCTCCTCTGCCAATCATCAGTCTGTTCCCTGTATCTATGAGTCTGTTTCTGATGTGTTTGTTTATATTTTCTTTAAATTCCACATACAAATGGAACATATAGTATGTCTTTCTCTGACTGACTTATTTCACTTAGCAAAAAACCCTTTAGGTCCATCCATGCTGTCATAAATGGTAAGATTTCATTTTTTTTGTGGCCATTTATTATTCATATATTTTATCCTTTTCATTTTCTTCTTCTTCTTAAAGAAGCCTCTTTAACATTTCTTATAATACTGGTTTGGTGATGAACTCCTTTAGCTTTTTCTTGTCTGGGAAGTTCTTCATCTGTCCTTCAACAAATGATAGCTTTGCTGGGTATACTAATCTTGGTTGTAGGTCCTTGCTTTTCATCACTTTGAATATTCTTGCCAATCCCTTCTGGCCTGCAAAGTTTCTGTTGAGAAATTAGCTGACAGTCTTATAGGAGTTCCCTTGTAGGTAACTAACTGCTTTTCTCTTGCTGCTTTCAATATTCTCTCTTTGTCTTTAACCTTTGGCATTTTTATTGTGATGTGTCTTGGTGTGGGCCTCTTTGGGTTCATCTTATTTGGGGCTCTCTCTGCACTTCCTGGACTTGTATGTCCATTTTCTTCACCAGGTTAAGGAAGTTTCTGTCATTATTTTCTCAAATAGGTTTTCAATTCCTCGCTCTCTTCTCCTTCTGGACCCCCATACTGTGAATGTTGGTACACTTGAAGTTGTCCCAGAGGCTCCTTACACTATCCTCATTTTTTTGGCTTTTTTTTTTTTTTTGCTGTTCTGACTGGGTGTTTTTTGCTTTCTTATATTCCAAATCGCTGATTTGATTCTCAGCTTCGTCTATTCTACTGTTGATTATCTATAATGTATTTTTTAAAGGTTTTATTTATTTATTTTAGAGACAGAAGAGATTGAGAGAGAGAGACAGAAGGCTGAGGAGGGGAAACATTAACTTGTAGTAGTTGCAGAAGTGTGTGCCTTGACTGGGCAAGACCTGTGTTTTGCACCAGCAACCTCAGCATTCCAGGTCAATGCTTTATCCACTGTGCCACCACAGGTCAGACATCTGTAATGTATTCTTCATTTCAGTTAGTGTAGCCTTCATTTCTGATTGGACCCTTTTCATGGTATCTATGCTCTTTATATGCTGCTGAAGTTCCAAGTTCCTTGAGCATCCTTATAAGCATTGTTTTGTATTTTGTATATGGTAGTTTGCTTGCCTCCATTTCATTAAGTTCTTTTTCTGTAGATTTATCTTGTTCTTTCATTTGAAACCTATTTCTCTGTGTCCACATTTTGGCTGCTTCCTTGTTTGTTTCTATGTATAAGGTAAAGCTGCTACATCTCCCAGACTTGGCAGCATCGCTTTGCATAGGAGGGTATCTGATAGGGCCCAGCTGCACAGCCTCCCCAGTCACCTGAACTGGGCGCTCCAGGTGCTCCCCTGTGTGGGCTGTGTGCACTGTCCTGTTGTAATTGGGAGGGACTGAGCCAGGTCAACTGGCTGTGAGTACCAGCTGTGACTATAGCGGAGAAGCTGCTGTGCAGGACCCAACCCTCCAGAGCAGAGTGGGATTACAGAGCAGGTTACTTCAGTGGGCTTTGGTGCTTACCAAGTCTGCCCCTCAGTGTGTCACTCATAGAGGTGGTAGGGTTGTAATCAGCATGGTCTGAAGCTGTCCATCAAGTGCATTAGCTCTGCGGCCTCCCAGGAGGTATAAGGTCAGCGACCACCTGTCCCTGCCTAGGGTCTCTGGCACCAGCAACAGAGTGATCTGCAATTGACGGCCACTAGTGCAGGGCCTGGGGCCCTGTAGGAAGAGGTACAGAATACATAAAGGCCAGATGCTGCTCATCTGAGAGTTTTAGGAAAGTCTGAGGCATGAGGAAAGAGGCCATTTGTCAGGAAAAGCCCATGGAAACAACTTGAGTGGGCACACAAGGTGGGTAGGGCAGGGTCTCAGGGAATAACCAGGGCAGGGAAAATAGAGTTAGCCAGGTTGATAGAGACTCAGATATGGCAACCACCTACCAGATCTGTGTGGGGAGGGCTCAGGAAAGGGATAATGGCCTCTGCCAGCACTTCTGTTCAAGGTAAAGCTGCCCTTCCAGCTCTCACCTCTGATGCCAGACAACTCAGTTCCTCCCTGTATGACCCTCGTGCCTTTTAAGCCTCTGCCCCAGTGCTGGAGGTTAGAGTAAGTCCATGCATTAGCCCTTGACAAGGAACACTTGGGACACCCTCCATCTTAGTCACAATCAGCCAGAAGTTATGGGGACTTCTCTTCCTGGCCCTGGAACCCTGGAACCCTGGCCTGGGGTGGAGCTGAGGCCCTTCACTCCTCAGGGTGAACCTCTGCAGCTGAGATATCCCTTCAAATTTTTATCTGCCGCATGTGGGAGTGGGACTGGCCTGTTCTGCATCTCTGTCCCTGCTGCCAGTCTCAGTGTGGCTTCTTTATATCCTTCGTTGTAGAACTTCTGTTCAGTTAGATTTCAGGCAGTTTTGAATGGTGGTTGTTCTGCACTTTCCCTGTAGTTCTGATGTGGTTGTGGGAAGTTCTAAGTACCGCATTTACCTATCTGCCATCCTGACTAGAAACCCTGCATTTCTTTTTTAAGAACATCTATAAACCTGCTAAACAAATATACATGGTTTTCCCTGCTGCTTCTGAGAAGTCCTTTTAGCTGTCCTGAACTGCACCAGCCTGTGCACGTGCAAGGTGCCTACCTAAGAGACCAGCCAGTGCCTGGGGCATCCAGGGTGCGCTGGTGCAGATGGCTCAGCTCCACCTGGCTTTGCTCCTGAAGGTGTGTGTCCTGGCCAACACCAACACCCAAGATGCCATTTCTAACTTTCCTTGTCTAGATTTCAGGGAGGAGTAAAAACTAAATCACTGTTATAAATCTAGAAAAGACTAATGCCATGTAATTATTGAAGTTTATAAACAGGAGACAGGAAGCAGCCCTGCTCGGTTGGCTCAGCAGTAGAGTGTTGGCCCGGCATGTGGAAGTCCTGGGTTCGATTCCCGGCCAGGGCACACAGGAGAAGCGCCCATCTGCTTCTCCACCCTTCCCCCTCTCCTTCCTCTCTATCTCTCTCTTCCCCTCCCGCAGCCAAGGCTCCACTGGAGCAAAGTTGGCCCGGGAGCTGAGGATGGCTTCATGGCCTCCACCTCAGGCGCTAGAATGGCTCCAACTGCAGCAGAGCAACACCCCAGATGGGCAGAGCATCGCCCCCCAGATTGGCAGAGCACTGCCCTCTGGTGGGCATGCTGAGTAGATCCCAGTCAGGCGCATGCAGGAGTTTGTCTGTCTGCCTACCCCACCCCAATTCTCACTTTGGAAAAATATAAAATACAAAAATAAATAAATAAACAAACAAGAGACAGGAAGGATATACACTGCTCACAAAAATTAGGGGATATGCCCTGGCCGGTTGGCTCAGTGGTAGAGCGTCAGCCTAGCGTGCGGAGGACCCGGGTTCGATTCCTGGCCAGGGCACACAGGAGAAGCGCCCATTTGCTTCTCCACCCCTCCGCCGCGCTTTCCTCTCTGTCTCTCTCTTCCCCTCCCGCAGCCAAGGCTCCATTGGAGCAAAGATGGCCCAGGCGCTGGGGATGGCTCTGTGGCCTCTGCCTCAGGCGCTAGAGTGGCTCTGGTCGCAACATGGCGATGCCCAGGATGGGCAGAGCATCGCCCCCTGGTGGGCAGAGCGTCGCCCCTGGTGGGCAGAGCGTCGCCCCTGGTGGGCGTGCCGGGTGGATCCCGGTCGGGCGCATGCGGGAGTCTGTCTGACTGTCTCTCCCTGTTTCCAGCTTCAGAAAAATGGAAAAAAAAAATTAAGGGATATTTTATTGCTTCATATTTATTTTTGAAATATCCTCTAATTTTTGTGAGCAGCATTTATGTTCTGTTTTTTTTACTGACACCTTTGGAAATAAGCCTGGAGTATTTTAAACAGACAGAGCTAAGATTTTCAGTGTAAGTTCACAATTGTGTTTTCTTCTGGGAGACGGGGGGAAAGACAGAGAGGTGAGGAAGGAAATGGGGTGGATTAAGCTATGACCACATCTGTTGTGTGTGATTTTATTTATTTATTTATTTATTTTTTTCATTTTTCTGAAGCTGGAAACGGGGAGAGACAGTCAGACAGACTCCCGCATGCGCCCGACCGGGATCCACCCGGCACGCCCACCATGGGGCGACGCTCTGCCCACCAGGGGGCGATGCTCTGCCCATCCTGGGCGTCGCCATATTGCGACCAGAGCCACTCCAGCGCCTGGGGCAGAGGCCACAGAGCCATCCCCAGCGCCCGGGCCATCCTTGCTCCAATGGAGCCTTGGCTGCGGGAGGGGAAGAGAGAGACAGAGAAGAAAGTGCGGCGGAGGGGTGGAGAAGCAAATGGGCGCTTCTCCTGTGTGCCCTGGCCGGGAATCGAACCCAGGTCCTCCGCACGCTAGGCCGACGCTCTACCGCTGAGCCAACCGGCCAGGGCCGTGATTTTATTTTTTATTGACTGATTTTAAAGAGACAGAGAGGAGGGAGGGAGGGAAGGAAGGAGGATGGAAAGGAGAGGCGGAGGAAGGAAAAGAGAAAGAGAAGCATTCATTTTTTGTTCCATTTAGCTGTGCGTTCATTGGTCGCTTCCCATATGTGCCCTGACCAGGGATCAAAGCCGCAACTTGGTGTTTCGGGATGATGCTCTGAGATAACCGGCCTGCGTCAGTATGTGATATCTTAAGAACAGATATGCATTTGAATGGAGTTTTTTGCTGATTAGTTCATTTAAATGGAGATAACTGAGGGATTCTTAGAAATATAAGGTGTTTGTTTGGTAACTACTGATTGCTTAATATAAAAACAGAAAAAGTGGCCTGACCTGTGGTGGCGCAGTGGATAAAGCGTTGACCTGGAACACTGAGGTCACCGGTTCGAAACCCTGCATTTGTTTGGTCAAGGCACATATGGGAGTTGATGCTTCCTGCTCTTCCCCTCTTTCTTTCTTTCTCTCTCTCTCTCACTCTCTCTCCTCTCTAAAATGAATTTAAAAAAACAAACAAACAGAAAAGGCTGTGTGCTCACTGTACTGAGTTCTTATATCAGAAGGGAAAAAAAAGAACAAAAAATGCCACAACTTCATTCTCAGGACATTCAAAAAGTAGACGCAAATGATAGCTGACTCAAGCTTCCTTCTCAGCCGTGGTGATTTTATATCTGTGACTGTCTAGAGAACAACCAAGTAAGAAAGAGCTTCCTGGGTGTTACATTTCCTGTCTGCAAGAAACTTGCACACTGGGCTCCAGGACCTGGGACAGCGCCACAGTTTTACGTTTGTTTGTTTTTTAAACCCACAGTAGGCCTGCTTCACTGCCACTAATATGGCAAATAACTTTTTGAGGGGTTATACTCAGCAATTTATGCTTAAAGACCCTGTTCAGAGATTTCTCTAGATGAGCAGAAACATTTGCTTTTTAAAAAATCTGCCAGGTCTAAACATGCAGTGGCGCAGTGGCTAGAGCACTGGCCTGGGATACTGAGGACCCAGGTTCAAAACCCTGAGGTCGCCGGCTTGAGTGCGGGCTCACCAGCTTGAGTGTGGGGTCGCTGGCTTGAGTATGGGATCATAGACATAACCCCATGGTTGCTGGCTTGAAGCCCAATGTCACTGGCTTGAGCAAGGGGTCACTCGCTCTGCTGTAGCCCCCCAGTCAAGGCACATATGAGAAAGCAATCAATGAACAACTAAGGTGCCAACACAAAGAATTGATGCTTCTCATCTCTCTCCCTTCTTGCCTGTGTGTCCCTGTGTCTGTCTCTCTCACTAAAAATATATATATTTGCCAGGCCCTGGCCAGTTCACTCAGTGGATAGAGTGTCAAGCCGGCATGTGGACGTTCCAGGTTCAATTCCCAGTCAGGGTATACTGGAGAAGTGACCATCTGCTTCTCTTCCCCTCCCTCTCTCCCCCTTCTCTCTCTTTCTTCCCCTCCCACAGCCAATGGCTAAACTGGTTTGAGCAACAGCTTCAGGTGCTGAGGATTACTCAGTTGGTCCAAGCACTGGCCCCAGATAGGGGTTGCTGGCTGGATACCGGTAGCGGAGCATGTAGGAGTCTGTCTATCTCCCTTCCTCTCACTTAAAAAAAAATTTTTTTTTAGCCTGACCAGGCGGTGGCGCAGTGGATAGAGCGTCAGACTGGGATGCGGAGGAACCAGGTTCAAGATTCTGAGGTCTCCAGCTTGAGCGCGGGCTCATCTGGTTGAGCAAAGCTCACCAGCTTGGACCCAAGGTCGCTGGCTTGAGCAAGGTGTTACTCAGTAGCTGAAGGCCTGCAGTCAAGGCACATATGAGAAAGCAATCAATGAACAACTAAGGTTTTGCAAGAAAAACTGATAACTGATGCTTCTCATCTCTCTCCGTTCCTGTCTCTCCCTATCTATCCCTCTCTCTGACTTTCTCTGTCTCTGTAAAATAAATAAATAAATTTTTTTTAATTTGTCAGCTGCGTGGACACAAAATGAGGGCTCATTATTTCCCTGAACACTTTAACATCTCTCTGGAATTACTGGGTCCTGCTGGGGAAAATAAAGTCATACAAGTAAACCTAATGTCTACTTTTTGGGCAACTTAAAAGGCAAAATATGTTTATTTCTAAACTTAAATTTGAAAATTAGACAATAACATAAGAGTGTTCTGACGCTGAAAGTGCTTATTTGGAACTAGTTTTTCTGCCTGAAATATAAGAACAGCTTGCCCGTGATGGAACTGATTAGCCACCCCTGTTTTAGGGGGTAGGGCTTACAAAATTCTAGAAGAAAAGCATCATGCTGGTCTTACACGAAAAGGGTCAGTCCACATATCCTCCAGAGGCATATATATCATTCAAGAATTCATTTTCATCTTTCAGAAATACATGTTGTAACATCACCAGCTGTGCCCTGCATAGCTGGAAGGAGCCTGCTCAGTACCCAGCTGTTAGCAGTGCTTGACTAGTTCTTGCTGTCCTTCAGACAGGGACGTGCATTGCCTTGAGCACCAGAGGCTGCTTCCTCCCTGCATCTGTCACCTCTGGGATTCTAGTGGATTGCTGCTCTCCAACAATCCAACACCCACTCTGAAACTTTTTTTTTTTTACAGAGACAAAGAGAGAGGGATAGACAGGGACAGACAGACAGGAACGGAGAGATGAGAAGCATCAATCATCAGTTTTTCGTTGCGCATTGCGACACCTTAGTTGTTCATTGATTACTTTCTCATATGTGCCTTGACCGCGGGCCTTCAGCAGACGGAGTAACCCCTTGCTCGAGCCAGTGACCTTGGGCTTAAGCTGGTGAGCTTTTGCTCAAACCAGATGAGCCCGTGCTCTAGCTGGTGACCTCGGGGTCTCGAACCTGGGTCCTTGGCATCCCAGTCCGACACTCTATCCACTGCGCCACCGCCTGGTCAGGCCCACTCTGAAACTTTTGATGCAAGAGAGGTGAGGCAGGAGGCAGCCAGTTCTGACTTTCCGTATTAGTTCTGTTAACAACTTTATGGAGATATAATTCATATACCACAATTCATCCCTTTCAAAGAATATATTTCGTGTTTTTTAGCATATTCACAGAGCTGTCTCCGTGTTATTTTTAAAGACAATTAAAATCTTAAAATGCACACGAGAATACTCGGAAAAAACAGTCAATTGGACACATTCAAGCTTTATGCAAATATGTTAAGGAAATGAATCAATTCAGAGAAGTTACCACAGAACACATACATTCAACATGCACGTAACCATGTTAATCAGAGGAAACTGGCACCTCGGGAAGCGGAAGGCTCTCTCCTGCTTGTTCCTGCCTTTCAGGTCGGGTGCTGGGGAGAGCCAGACACGCCAGCAGAGGGAAGGGAGCAGCTCTTAGAAAGGGGCACTGCGGGACTGCGGCCACTCAAGGGCCTGCAGAAATGTCTCCTGGTGCCTTTTCTCTGGAATGCTAACCAGCTGGACAGAGGATGATTCAGCTCACAGAACTCAACTCCAGGCCGTATGAGGGCAGCATGCCCTCTGGCCTATGCAGGTAACTTCTCTGCACACAACAGAGAACCAGAGGGTTCATTTCAGGGGGGAAAAAAACTAAAAAGTTATCAAATGCAGGTACATAGTTCAAAAGGTCCCAGTGCTGCAGCCTAGGAGCCAGACAGCAGACAGCAGCTCCTGCCACTCCCACACACCTCACCCTGCTCAGAGAAACCCTCCTTTCTGCTCTTCAGCTTTTTTTTGGGGGGGGGAGGTTGGGGGGCCGCTGCCTCCATGTCTGAGAATATGCTTCTGGCACTATTTCTTGGCTTTTCAAATTTACATGTTGTATTTTGGCCCCCCATGGTAAAAAGAAAAACCACCCAAAAAACAAATAGAGAGAGAGAGAGCATTTAGCACCCTCCCAAGTCTGGCCAGGTCTTCTGTAGTGTTTACATCAGGGGTCCCGAAACTACGGCCCGCGGGCCACATGTGGCCCCCTGAGGCCATTTATCCCCCCCCCCCGCATTTCTGGAAGGGGCACCTCTTTCATTGGTGGTCAGTAAGAGGAGCATAATTCCCATTGAAATATTGGTCAGTTTGTTGATTTAAATTTACTTGTTCTTTATTTTAAATATTGTATTTGTTCCCGTTTTGTTTTTTTACTTTAAAATAAGATATGTGCAGTGTGCATAGGGATTTGTTCATAGTTTTTTTATAGTCCGGCCCTCCAATGGTCTGAAGGACAGTGAACTGGCCCCCTGTGTAAAAAGTTTGGGGACCTCTGGTTTACATCATTGACTACATAAACGTTTTTTGCTGCTGAACCACTTTCAAACTATAGCACTTTCTTATAAAATTTTTTCCTATACTTGGCAATTGCCTTGCTTTTCATTGACTGAATTTCCTACATACCCAGTGCTCTAACATTTCTGCAAGATCACACACATCCCTTAGATCATTCCCACATGACCAGGCCCCGAGGGCCTGTGCCTCGAGGCCACCTCTGCATTCCCTCCTCTGTGCCCGGAGTCCTCTAGGTGCTCTTTCCTGAGAAAGAGTACTAGCAGGTACATTTAAAGCATTCTTTTTTTCTTTTTTTTTCTTTTTTTAAGATTTTTAAATTCATTTTAGCAAGGAGAGAGAGAAAGAGAGAGAGAGAGAAAGAGAGAGAGAGATAAAGAGAGAGAGAGAGAGAAAAGCTGGAAGCATCAACTCCCATATGTGCCTTGACCAGGCAAGCCCAGGGTTTTGAACCAGCAATCTCAGTGTTTCCAGGTTGACACTTTATCCACTGCGCCACCACTGGTCCACGCACCTGCACTCTTCCTCCCTTGCAGGTGCCTTTCTACGTGTTGTAGGTTGGAAAGGAGCGCAAGGCACTGGGAAGGCTGCTGCCCAGCCCCACCTCACTCCTGCTGGGGCCACAGCTTCTGACACTGCCCTGCCCTGAGAGTGCATGTGGGGCCTATTTTAATCTCTGGAAGCTGCTAGGAACCTCCTCTCCACCCTCAGGATCCACTGCATTTGCCGGGGGCACTCTCTCCTCTCTGTTCTGAGCACAGGAAGAACCCTTTCAAAAGGAGACAGAGGCCCTGGCCGGTTGGCTCAGTGGTAGAGCCAACTCGGCCTGGCGTGCAGGAGTCCTGGGTTTGATTCCCGGCCAGGGCATACAGGAGAAGTGCCCATCTGCTTCTCCACCCATCCCCCTCTCCTTCCTCTGTCTCTCTCTTCCCTTCTCACAGCCAAGGCTCCATTGGAGCAAAGTTGGCCCGGGCGCTAAGGATGGCTCCATGGCCTCTGCCTCAGGTGCTACAATGGCTCTGGTTGCAACAGAGCAACACCCCAGATGGGCAGAGCATCGCCCCCTGATGAGCATGCCAGGTGGATCCCGATCGGGCGCATGCGGGACTCTGTCTGACTGCCTCCCTGCTTCAACTTCGAAAAAATATCCCCCCCCCCAAAAAAAAGAGACAGAGCCCAGAAGTTTTTTGTTTTGTTTTGCTTTTTGTTTGTTTTTTGTGACACAGAGAGAGGGACAGAGAGGGACAGACAGGCAGGAAGGGAGAGAGATGAGAAGTTATCAATTCTTTCTTTTTTCTTTTCACTTTTCCAAAGCTGGAAACGGGAAGGCAGTCAGACAGACTCCTGCATGCACCCGACCGGAATCCACCTGGCATGTCCACCAGGGAGCGATGCTCTGCCCCTCTGGGGCGTCACTCTGTTGCATCCAGAGCCATTCCAGAGCCTGAGGCAGAGGCCACAGAGCCATCCTCAGCACCTGGGCCATCTTTGCTCCAATGGAGCCTCGGCTACGGGAGGGGAAGAGAGAGACAGAGAGGAAGGAGAGGGGGAGGGGTGGAGAAGCAGATGGGCACCTCTCCTGTGTGCCCTGGCCGGGAATCGAACCTGGGACTCCTGCACGCCAGGCCGACGCTCTACCGCTGAGCCAACCAGCCAGGGCCAGAAGTTATCAATTATTCATTGCAGCACCTTAGTTGCTCATTGATTGTTTTCTCATATGTGCCTTGACGGGGGGGGGGGGGGGGCTACAGCAGAGCAAGTGACCCCTAGGTCAAGCTAGCAACCTTGGGCTTCAAGCCAATGACCTTGGGCTTCAAGCCAGCAACCTGTGGGTTCAAGCCAGTGACCATGGGATCATGTCTATGATTCCACACTCAAGCCAGCAACCCCACACTCAAGCTGGATGAGCCCACACTCAAGCCGGATGAGCCCATGCTCAAGCCGGCAACCTCGGGGTTTCTTTCTTTTTTTTTTTTTTTTTTGTATTTTTCTGAAGCTGGAAACGGGGAGGCAGTCAGACAGACTCCCGCATGCGCCCAACCGGGATCCACCCAGCACGCCCACCAGGGGGCGATGCTCTGTCCATCCGGGGCGTTGCTCTGTCGTGACCAGAGCCACTCTAGCGCCTGGGGCAGAGGCCAAGGAGCCATCTCCAGCACCCGGGCCATCTTTTGCTCCAATGGAGCCTCGGCTGAGGGAGGGGAAGAGAGAGAGAAGGAGGGGGGGAGAGGTGGAGAAGCAGATGGGCGCCTCTCCTGTGTGCCCTGGCCGGGAATCGAACCCGGGACTTCTGCACGCCAGGCCGACGCTCTACCACTGAGCCAACCGGCCAGGGCCAACCTCGGGGTTTCAAACCTGGGTCCTCTGTATCCCAGTCCAACATGGAGACTAACTGAAAATATATTGATTTAAAATAGTTTAAAACTAAAAATTAATTACAAGTGGTTTTATCTCTTGTGCAAGTAATTTAAAAGTCTAGAAGACTGAAAAGATTCATAGTGCTGGATGGGATGTTTTTTTCTTTTTGGCTGTTCTTATTTAAATGTGCATTTTCTGCCATTTCACCTTTTTAAGTTTCTTCTTATTGCTGGAATTGGTAATACCAACCAGTGAGAATGGATTCTTGATTCATGTACTACAAATGCTAAGATTCCTTCCATTAGAAAGTTCTTAGTGTAAAAGAGAAAGCCCAATGTTCTCCTAAGTGCTGATTAGGCCTCACTAACTGGTACTTCCTGTGAAATGCATTATAAGGTTGGCTCCTTGAAAGTGGGGTGGGGACAACCTGGTCGGATAGCTTGGTTGGTTAGAGTGCCATCCCAATATGTAAAAGTTGCAGGTTCGATCCTGGTCAATGCACATACAGGAACAGATCAATGTCTATCTCTCTCTCTCTCTCTCCCTCTCTCTCTCCCTCTCTCTCTCTCTCTCTCTCTCTCTCTCCCTCTCTCTCTCTCTCTCTCCCCCTCTCCCTCTCCCTCCAAAAGTCAATAAAAAGAAAAGAAAGTGGAGGAGGGTGTCTTAAAAATAAAATCACCCAGCCCTGGCTGAGTTGCTCTGCAGATAAAATCCCATCCCATCCTGGCAAGTAAGAGATTGCAAGTTCCATCCCCGGTCAGGGCACGCAGGGGAAGCAATCAATAAATACACAACTAGGTGGAACAGTGAGTTGATGTCTTGCTCTCTCTCTCCTTCTCCCCTCCCCTCAATCAATGGAAAAATTTTATAAATTAAATCAAATCATCCAGAGTAAAGTGTCCAGAAACTCAGTGGCATTTCAATTCTCATCAGCTAGAGTGAATCAGGTTGATAAGGATGGATTTTCTCATAAAAGGGCTTTGTGTTTCCTGCAGCAAAAAAAAAAATACAACCTGTTTTTCTTGGATTTTGTAAAGTAAACCAACCCACCCAATGCTGGAATGAAATAGAACTTTGTAATCAAGCAAGAAAAGAAGAAGGATGAGATGGGTGCAGGGGAAAGGCAGAGAGGGAGGAGCCAGCACTTGTGGAGGTAACCGCTGTGGAGGGGTCTCTCCTTCCTCCCCGGGGAATCACACCCTACAGAAAAGACTATCCACCTGTCCCCTTTTGTTCAGAGAGCCACCTGATGATTCAGGTGAGTGGAACCTGAGCTCCTACCCACAAAGGGTCACTCACGGCGCTGCCCCTGAAACACCATCTCTGTGCTTTCGGGCAGCTCAGTAAACAAGGCCTCTCCATCAGAAAAAAGCACAACAGAAAAACAATTCATCTTCTACTCGACTATCTCTTAGTGCTGCTGCTCCCAGAGCAGAAATGCATAGAAACATCTAGACACCTAGAACGAGACAGAGCATAACAGGAGAGCCACTCTTGAACAGGGCCGTCTTCCACTCCTTTGCAGATATCCACAACCTTCATGAGAATCATCACAGGCTCCAAAATGAAAGCGAGAAATACTGCTTTTATTGTTTCAAAGCATGTGCACCCACACCTGTCCCCCTAATTTCTCCACGAGTACCTTTCACAAGGGCCTAAGCCCGGCGGGGGGCGGGACCCAGCAAGGGGGCCTCCACAGTGACAATCACAAAGGAAGCCTGTGCCCAAGCACTGACATTTAAGCCTGACCACAAAGCAAAGTGTAAGTTTACTGATTACTTACCGGTGACAAGGGCCCCACTGACTCATCCAAGCTAGCTAGTCCCCACAGACCACCTGGGGCTCCCCCCCCAGCAGGTAGCACCCGAAGGAGGAAAGCAATCGGACTTTGGGTTTGACAGTACCAGGTTCAAATTCAGCCTCTCACCAACTGTCTTTCTGGCCTTCTCAGAGCTGTTTCTCAACAAGCTCCCGGGGCTAACGAGACAGTCCTCACACACAACACAGTCTGTATCAAGACCCACAAAAGAGAGGCACCCAAACCTGCTCCAAGGTCGGTGCCCCACCTGCCTCAGAAGGACCGAGGTTTCCCTTCACAGCGAAGCTCTCAACTTCACCGAAAGCAGAACGCGGAGGTTTCCTGCTCTCTCCCTGGTCCCACCTCCCGAGTGGGGTTGGTACCGTCTTTGGCACGGCTCTGCTGGTAAGTCCGGGTGCAGCCAGGGTCGAGAAACACTGCTTTGGAGTAGCACACTGCCTGGAAACTAGTTAGGAATGCAGACTCTCAGGCCCCACCCAGAACTTGCTAAAAAAGAAATCTGCTGATAGAAGCTACTAGCACTGAGTTTTAACAAACCCTCCAGGCGCTTGGATGCCTCTGGGCTTGAGAACCTCTGATGTGGAAAGAGGAGCAGAGGCTCAGTCCAAAGATCTCAGTTCAATGAGTAACTCAACTAACCAACCCCAAACTCCCCGAGACCCCACCAGCAGAAATGTTAACCTCATTCAAAAAGTCATGTAGGGAACCTCATATTTCTTTCTCTTTTTTTTTAAGATTTTATTTATTAATTTTAGAGAGATCAGACAGAGAGAAGGGGGGAGGAGCAGGAAGCATCAACTCCCATAGGTGCCTTGACCAGGCAAGCCCAGGGTTTCAACCTGCAACCTCAGTGTTCCGTGTCAGAAGCTTTATCCATTGCGCCACCACAGGTCGGGCAGGAATCTCATATTTCACAGGTTGTGAATATTAACCTGGATTCTTCCTTCTTTAAATACACAAGCCAAAAGTACATGCCTGGCCCTGGCCAGGCAGCTCAGTTGGTTAGCATTGTCCTGTCATGCCAGAGTTTTGGGTTCAATCCCCAGTTAGGGTGCTAATACAAGTATCAACTAATGAATGCACACATAGGTAGAACAACAAATTGATGTTTCTTTCTCTCTCACTCCCACTTCCTCTCTCTAGCAATAAGAAAATTAAAAATGACACCCTGGCTGGGTAGCTCAGTTGGTTAAAGCATCATCTCTATACGCCTAGGTTACAGGTTTGATCCCCAGTCAGGGCACATACAAAATCAATGCATAAATAAGTGGAGCAATAAATTGATGTTTCTCTCTCTCTTTCCTCTTGCTCTAAAGTCAATCAATAGATTTTTTAAAAATTAAAATTTTTTTTAAAAAGTACATGCTTGACCATCAGTCATTCAAAAACTGTGTGACTACATAGTAAGAAAGAATGGGGCTTGGGCACGGGGACACAGGTGTGTTTGCTGAATGGTAGACTAAAGCAGCACAGGGCAGAGTGCACCAGCCGGGGGGTCACGGCACTGACTGTGAGGTCCCACCAGACAATACGGTTCACGTACATGAAATCCGTTTGTGGCGGAAACTACAGAGTATCAGGAAGAAGGTATTATTGCATTACTATTACAGGATATTTCAAATACCTAATTTATCTTCATCACTTTCCTACTTGAGAGCCTTTCAACTAACCAGGAGCACTTTATAGGGAGTGGATGTGGAGAGGTAAATTTACCCCAAGTGAAAACATGTTCCCACTGTTAATAGTGACTGGGGAAGATTTCCTGTCCTGTGGCAGGTACATATTTCTGGAATGTTTGTTTGTTTTTTAAATAGTGCACAAATATGCCTGACCAGGCGGTGATGCAGTGGATAGAGCATCAGACTGGGATGTGGAGGACCCAGCTTCGAGAACCCGAGGTCCCCAGCTTGAGTACAGACTCACCTGGTTTGAGCAAAGCTCCCTAGCTTGGACCCAAGGTCACTGGCTCAAGCAAGGGGTTACTCGGTCTGCTGAAGGCCCATGGTCAAGGCACATATAAGAAAGCAATCAATGAACAACTAAGGGGTCACAACGAAAAACTAATGATTGATGCTTCTCGTCTCTCTCCGTTCCTGTCTGTCTGTCCCTATCTATCCCTCTCTCTGACTCTATGTCTCTGTAAAAAAAAAAAAAAAAAATTTTTTTAAAATAAATAAATAGTGCACAAATATGACTCTAGTTTCCAGAGTATCAAAGGTTGAAGAAAAATGGGGCCAGGTTCAAATCTTCCTCCATTCTTTGTGTGTGTGTGTGTGTGTGTGTGTGTGTGTGTGTGTGTATGTGTGTGTGTGTGTGACAGAGACA
Source organism: Saccopteryx leptura (assembly GCF_036850995.1). Classification (NCBI taxonomy): domain Eukaryota; kingdom Metazoa; phylum Chordata; class Mammalia; order Chiroptera; family Emballonuridae; genus Saccopteryx; species Saccopteryx leptura. Next base: position 215,175,233 of record NC_089506.1, read on the forward strand.
GAGAGAGGGACAGATAGGGACAGACAGACAGGAAGGGAGAGAGATGAGAAGCATCAATTCTTTGTTGTGGCTCCTTTATTGTTCATTGATTGCTTTCTCATATGTGCATTGATGGAGGGGGGGCTGCAACAGAGTGAGTGACCCCTTGCTCAAGCCAGCAACTTTGGGCTTCAAAAAGCGACCATGGGGTCATGTCTATGATCCCATGCTCAAGCCAGAGACCTCGGGGTTTCAAACCTGGGTCCTTCGTGTTGCAATCCAACACTCTATCCACTGCCACCGCCTGGTCAGGCCATTTTCCTCCATTCTGAAGGAGGCTGGATGAGGAAGAAGGTAGACAGGTGTGGACAGAGGGACTGGTTCTCACCTCCTTGTCCTGCCTCATCTCTCAGCTCTCCAGCTGCGCCAACAAAGGACACAAGGGAGACTCCTTCCCCATCCACAGATGACTTCCCTTGGTGTGGCTGGTCTCAAGTACTAACATGGCCAAATTCAGCACACAGAATTTTCAGAAATAAGCCTCTTCTCCCTTAACAGATAAAGTAACTTTGTGTCTTTTGAACATCTTTGTGAGGAAGACATACCTCCTACCTTCTGAGAAACAACAGGCAGAATGTTGGTGGCAAAGCAAAAGGTTCTCTTTCAGTAAAGAGAACGTTCTTTAGGAAATCAGGATGCCAGCCAGGCCTAAGGGGAACACCCACCAGTATGCCATCTTCTTGGAAGAAGGGGGAGAAGGGGGAAAAGGGTGGAGAAAGAAGCTGCCCTTGCCCAACCCTCTCCCTGGACTTCTGGTTTTCTTTTCTTTTCTTTTTTTTTTATTTTTTTAAGTGAGAGGAGGGGAGATAGTGAAACAGACTCCTGCATGTGCCGAGACTGGAATCTACCAGGCAACCCCCGACTGGGGCTGATGCTCACAATCAACTGAGCTATCCTCAGTGCCTGAGCCAACACTCAGACCAACACGCTATCCTCAGCACCAGGGCTGATGCTCGAACCAATCACACCACTGCTGTGGGAGAGGAAGAGGGAGAGAATGGGAGAGAGAAAAGTAGAGAAGCAGATAGTCACTTCTCCTGTATGCCCTGACTGGGAACTGAACCCAGGACATCCGTACGCTGGGCCCACCGAGCTACCAGCTAGGGCCTACAATATAGTGATTAGTCACATAACTTACGAAGTGATCACCCCAATAAATCTAGTACCCATCTTACAGTTATTACAATATTACTGACTATGTTCCTTTAATTTATACCCCCATGACTATTTTGTAACTATCAATTTGTACTTCTCAACCCCTTCTTCTTCCTCACCCAGCACCCCAACTCCCCTCCCACCTGGCAACCATCAAAATGTTCTTTGTGTCTATAAACTTGTTTGTATTTTGTTTGTACGTTTGTTTTGTTTTATAGATTCCACATACAGTATTTGTCTTTCTTTGACTTACTTCACTTAGCATAATACCCTCTAGGTCCATCCATGTGGTTGCAGATGGCAAGATTTACTTCCTTTTATGGCTGAGTAATATTCCACTGTATATATGATCTCCTCTTTATCCATTCATCTATTGACATACATAGGTTGCTTCCACATCTTGGCTATTGCAAATAATATTGCAATGAACATATGGATGTATATGTTTTTTCAAATTAGTGATTTGGATTTCTTAGATAAATACCAGTTTTATCTGGATAAATACCCAGTCTTTGAAATTGCTGGATCCTTCTTTGTTTCTTGTTAAAGCCTTGGTTTTAAGGACTACTTTTTATGGTATAAGTTTTGCTACCCAGCTTTTTTTTTTTTCTTTCCCATTTTCAAGAAATATCTTCTTCCGTCCCTTCACTTTGCCTGTCAGTGTCTTTCTAAAGTGAGTTATTTAAACTAAACAGTGCCTGCTCACTGCTCTGGGACGGAAGACCAGCACTGCTAGGGCAGCCCGTGGGGTCTGGGACTGAAGACCAGCACTGCTAGGGCAGCCCGTGGGGTCTGGGACTGAAGACCAGCACTGCTAGGGCAGCCCGTGGGGTCTGGGACTGAAGACCAACACTGCTAGGGCAGCCCGTGGAGTCTGGGACGGAAGACCAACACTGCTAGGGCAGCCCGTGGGGTCTGGGACGGAAGACCAACACTGCTAGGGCAGCCCGTGGGGTCTGGGACTGAAGACCAACACTGCTAGGGCAGCCCGTGGAGTCTGGGACTGAAGACCAGCACTGCTAGGGCAGCCCGTGGGGTCTGGGACGGAAGACCAGCACTGCTAGGGCAGCCCGTGGGGTCTGGGACGGAAGACCAACACTGCTAGGGCAGCCCGTGGGGTCTGGGACTGAAGACCAACACTGCTAGGGCAGCCCGTGGAGTCTGGGACTGAAGACCAACACTGCTAGGGCAGCCCGTGGGGTCTGGGACGGAAGACCAGCACTGCTAGGGCAGCCCGTGGGGTCTGGGACGGAAGACCAGCACTGCTAGGGCAGCCCGTGGGGTCTGGGACTGAAGACCAACACTGCTAGGGCAGCCCGTGGGGTCTGGGACTGAAGACCAACACTGCTAGGGCAGCCCGTGGGGACTGAAGACCAGCACTGCTAGGGCAGCCCGTGGGGTCTGGGACGGAAGACCAGCACTGCTAGGGCAGCCCATGGGGTCTGGGACGGAAGACCAACACTGCTAGGGCAGCCCGTGGGGTCTGGGACTGAAGACCAACACTGCTAGGGCAGCCCGTGGGGTCTGGGACTGAAGACCAACACTGCTAGGGCAGCCCGTGGGGTCTGGCTCCCTGGCTCCCCCAGGCTGACTGTTCACCTTCTCCAGTGCCCTGTTTCCTCCCATCCAGACCTCTGCACCAGCTGCACCTTCACCTGGAATACTCCCTCCTCTCCCACCCTCTGCCTTTACTAATTCCACTCGGCTTCAGAATGTCAGCTCAGAAGTTACCTCAAAAAGAAAAGAAGAAAAAATTAAAGAGTAACTTCCCTGAGGGAACCTTTACTAAGGAGGCCAGATTCCCTGTTACACAACCTGGGCTTCTCCCTCCTGGCACTTCCACCAGCTTGTGCTTCTGGAGATTACCTGTTTAATATTTTGAGGAAGGACAGGAAATGGGTGAGTCTCACTTCTTGTTATGTCCCCAACACCTACTAATTACACTGCCTGGCACATGGAAATGCTCAATAAACCTCATCACACGCATTTGCTGAGTGAATGAATGACAAGTGGCTGAGCTAGAAACAAAACCCAGGTCTGTTAGACCCCAAAGCCCCATGGACAACGTTTTACTTCCTTTAATGTTACATATAACACTCATTTTTTTTGTTTTGTTTTGTTTTCTTTTTGTATTTTTCTGAAGTTGGAAACGGTGAGGCAGTCAGACAGACTCCCGCATGCGCCTGACCGGGATCCACCCGGCACGCCACCAGGGGGCAATGCTCTGCCCATCTGGGGCGTCGCTCTGTTGCAACCGGAGCCATTCTAGTGCCTGAGGCAGAAGCCACAGAGCCATCCTCAGCGCCTGGGCCAACTTTGCTCCAATGGCGCCTTGGCTGAGGGAGGGGAAGAGAGAGACAGAGAGGAAGGAGAGAGGGAGGGGTGGAGAAGCAGATGGGCGCTTCTCCTGTGTGCCCTGGCCGGGAATCGAACCTGGGACTCCTGCACGCCAGGCCGACGCTCTACCACTGAGCCAACAGGCCAGGACACATATAACACTCATTTTATAGCTGGAAGCACAGCCTTTACATAACTATACACAGAACATGACTTCCAGCAACATGTGGCCAGAATGCCACCCTCTACAGCACTTACTCCTTAGGGTTCACTGCACACAACAGCTCATCAGCCACTCATCGCTTCTCCAATGTCTGCGGCACCAGCACAGCATGCCTAGGGCCAGGCCCCTGCACACTGGGCAGGGAAGCAGACGCCTGCGTTGGCTCAGTTTACAGCTTCAGGGATTATATTTTAGAGCCAGTAACAGGAAGCCCTTGCTGAAACAGATGAGGTATTTCCAGAAGCTCAGCCAAGGACGCCTGCCTCCTCCCTTTATTACCTACTCCGATGACACAGAAGGTCCCGGACGCTCAGGAAGCCTGACTAGGACCTCTTACAAATAGCTACAACTTCAAAGCCCAAGACAATATCCTCGATGTTCCCAGCACAAAAATTAGGTCCTGCTAGAAGTTAGGTACATGGAAAGTAGCCTGTATGGTTGGAGGTGTGGCATTACTCCTAGTAGAGAAGAACTGAACAAAATACATGCCTAGCAACTATGGTACATGAACACAATAAAATACACCAGGGTTACAAAAACCTAATTTCAAGTGTGTGGACTTTGTCAAAAGTTGAAAACTTTTACACACAAAATGCAAGATGAGAAAGGCTAACCCAAATAATGTGTTGACACAGATTTCCTGCAGCTCACATTTGGAGAAGACTAGAAGGTGCAGCAGTGCTTAGTCCTGGCCCTGCCACCCCCAGTTTTGTGACACTGACAAGTCCTGCTCTAGCATACCACAGAACTGCGGTGTGGGCAGTGAGGAAGTGCACAGGCAGATCCCTAGGCCTGTTCCGATAGACACGAGTGTGCGGTGCTGAGGGGGAGGAGCTGAACAGAGTTAAATGGGATGAGCACAGGAGTTTCTCTCCACTTCCTCCTGAAAGTCCACCGGAAACACGCAGCTCCAGAGGAAAGGCCCCAACATTCCAGAAGATGCACATGGATGGACAAGTGGGAACTCAGAGCAAAGAACACATAAATGTAAGGTCCACAGAGGGAACGCCCGACGACCCGGCAAAGCAGAGGAAACAGAACAGACATTGGTGTCGTACCTGGGGAAAGGGAAGCCTGGCTGAGTGACATGGAACCTCGGGCAAGAAGAGACAACCAGAGGGGCTCCCAAAACAGGACACTGGGCCCAGAGGACCGGAGTGGGGGTCACTGGGGGAGGGGGGCATGAACCCCTGGACCCCTAGGTGAGAACAGGAGCTAATACATAACAGCAGCAGTCCAAGGGCCTATGCTGACTGATGAGACTCCTAAGGACCGCTAGAACTATTGAGAGTCCAGAGAAAACTAAACACGTAAAAACACAATGTGATTACTAACTCCAGGAAAAGCAGAAGGCTGTATAAGAAAGGAAATGAGTCTGACCTGTGGTGGCGCAGTGGATAAAACCTGGAATGCTGAGGTCGCCAGTCCCGAGCTTGCCAGGCCAAGGCACGTACAAGAAGCAAATACTAGAGCTGATGCTTCCTGCTCCTCCTCCACCCCCTTTCTCTCTCCCTCCTCTCTCTAATAAATAAGTAAATAAATAAATAAAATCTTTTAAAAAAAAGGAAATGCAATCATAGCATACCTAACAGGTATGAAAAATATCTACAATCAAAATAAGATAAATACAGAATGTCTGTTTAGCCAAGATTAGGGTTAACTGTATAGAAAGAATACCAGAGACAGGGAAATATGTGGGTGTACCTTCCACAAGAGAAAGTCAATAGAAATGATCTAAAATAGGGGGGAAAAAACAGTAGAAGGAAACAGCCAGGTAGCTAGGAGTGGGACGTAAGGAGAGTACAACCACCTTTTGTTATACATGTAGTATGCTATTTGCCTTTTTAAACTATATACATGATAAAAGCTAAAATAAAAAAATAAATATGCCCTAGATGGGTGGGTCAGTGGATAAGAGTGTGGTCCTGGAGCACCAAGGTCATCGGTTCAATAACCGGTCAGGGCACATATGAGAAGCAACCACTGAGCACACAACTAAATGAAACAACTAAGTGGAACAAGTTGATGCTTTTCTCTCTCTCCCTCCCCACACCCTTAAACCAATGGGAAAAAAACCTTTTAATTAATATAAACAAACCAAAATGTAAAATGAAAATAAATACAACAAAAAGTACAGCAAGCTGAGGCAAAAGGGTAGCAGAGACGTGTCAGGAAGAATGGGCCAAGGTGTAGAGACTTCCCACTCTGGGCCTGGCTCTTCACCTGTGCTTTCCCACTGAACAGAAAGCAGCGGGGCAGAGGGCACCCTGAGGCCTTCTGAGAAGCCAGCAGAGTGGGTCCCAAGTAAACATTTATGAAATTAATGTGTCGGAATAAATACAGCAGAGTGAGGAAGAGTGATGTTAGAATAATGATTGGGGGTAAGGGGAATCTTTAAAGAGATGCAAACAGGCCCTGGCCAGTTGGCCAGTGATAAGAGCATCAACCTGGCATGTGGATGTCCCAGGTTCGATTCCTGGTCAGGGCACACAGGAGAAACGACCATCTGTTTCTCCACCCCTCCTCCTTCTCTATCTTTCTCTCTTTTCCCTTCCTGCAGCCACGGCTTGACTGGTTCAAATGCATCAGCCCGGGTGCTGAGGATGGTGCTGAGGGTGGCTCTGTGGAGCCTCAGCCTCAGGTGCTAAAAATAGCTCAGTTGCGAGCATGGCCCCAGATGGGCAGAGCATCAGCCCCAGAGGGAGGTTGCTGGGTGGATACTGATCGGCGTATATGTGAGTCTGTCTCCTTATCTCCCCTCCTCTCATGTGGAAAAAGAAAAAAAGAGAGAGATGCAAACATTTTCAAAACTCTAGAGAAGTGGCTTACTGAGGGAGACACCAGGACCAACCAGCATCACCAGGAACTAATTAGATACACATTTATCCCATCTAAGTACTAGCCAGGCCCGACCCTGCTTAGCTTCCGAGATCAGACGAGATCGGGCGCGTTCAGGGTGGTATAGCCGTAGACAGATACACATTTCTTATCAGGCCCCACTCAAACAAGATAAAGCAGACACTGGGGTGGGCCTAGCAGTCAGTTTGAATAGAATCTCCAGGTGATTCTAATGACAGCAGCATGTGGGATCTGGTGACAATTTGGTCACTTCAGTAGTGAAAGACAGCCATTCTCAACAAGTGGTCCAGGGATCCTGGAGAAGGCTGATAACCCGGGCGGGGGGGGGGGGGGGGCAGGGGTGCCTAAGATCAAAACGAGTGTCATAACAGGCTAAGACGTTCTTTCCTTTCTTTCACCTTACTCTCCCACAAATGTACAGTGGCATTTTCCAGAGACTACATGGCACAATAGATTGCTTGCAGAGGCAGATATAAAAATCCAGCTCTCATTTAAGAGATCGGACATTTAAGAGACCTGCACTTTGTTGATAATTAAATCTATACTGAAAGCCCCACGACTTCTGCATGCAACACCCCGACACGTACAGCAAGTACTCCACAACAGCATCTAACTCACCCTGTCACACCAAGACAAAACCCAAAGCAGAAAATGCAGCTACCCTGAAACAGGAAGTTGATCTTTAGGTATCTTAAGGGGCCTCCTATAAAAGGTATCATACATATTATT